>NC_090935.1:744706413-745331413 GCF_040938575.1 Ambystoma mexicanum
CACACGTCACTGCAACATCCCGAAAGACGTGCGCGACGCGCACAGTGAAAGCGCACAACCTCTGCGCATACACTAGAAAGTGGGTGGAACACGGGGTGTAACGCGCGGAATGGGGAACAACTCGCGAAAACAAGGGCGTAACTGGGGATGTACTGCAGGGAAGCAGACGGAACGCCCACACGCACCCGAACCACACGTATTCATGGAATCGAATAGGGCAAAGCCACGCACAGCGAAAGACACGCACAAGCCCAAACACGTCCGCCACATGAAGGCAGGTGGTAGCGTCCGTGCGCATTACAAAAGTGGCAACATACAGCAATAGTGCCTGTGCGAGCGGGGCACGTGTATTTCGGGGTTGCGCGGGAAGTCACACACGCGATTGAGCGGGGTACGTGTATTCCGGGGGTGCGCGTGAACTTTCTCACGCGATCTGGCCTGGGGGAGCGGGCTACGTGTATTTCAGGGGTTCGCGTGAACTTTCACACGCGATCGGGCCTGGGGGAGCGGGCTACGTGTATTTCAGGGGTTCGCGTGAACATTCTCACGCAATCGGGCCTGGGGGAGCGGGCTACGTGTATCTCAGGGGTTCGCTTGAACTTTTTCACGCGATCGGGCCTGGGGGAGCGGGCTACGGGTATTTCAGGGGTTCGCGTGAACTTTCTCACGCGATCGGGCCTGGGGGAGCGGCCTACGTGTATCTCAGGGGTTCGCGTGAACTCTTTCACGCGATCGGGCCTGGGGGAGCGGGCTACGTGTCTTTCAGGGGTTCGCGTGAACATTTACACGCGATCGGGCCTGGGGGAGCGGGCTAGGTGTATTTCAGGGGTTCGCGTGAACATTTACACGCGATCGGGCCTGGGGGAGCGGGCTACGTGTAATTCGGGGGCGCGCGGGAAGTTACACACGCGATTGAGCGAGGTACGTGTATTTCGGGGGTGCGCGGGAAGTTACACACGCGATAGAGCGGGGTACGTGTATTTCGAGGGTGCGCGGGAAGTCAGATATGCGATTGAGCGGGGTACGTGTATTCCGGGGGTGCGCGGGAAGTTAGATACACGATTGAGCGGGGTACGTGTATTTCGGGGGTGCGCGGGAAGTTACACACGCGATTGAGCGGGGTACGTGTATTTCGGGGGTGCGCGGGAAGTCACACACGGGATCTCATCAGGGTACGTGTATTTCGGGGTGCGGGGGAAGTATTCCACGCAACATCAGCAGGGCACGTGTATTCCAGGGGTGCGCGGAAAGTTCCACACGCAATTCCACCAGGGTACGTGTATTACAGGGGTGCGCGGGAAGTTACACACGCGATTGAGCGGGGTACGTGTATTCCAGGGGTGCGCGGGAAGTTCCACACGCGATCTCATCAGGGTACGTGTATTACAGGGGTGCGCCGGGAGCAGCACATGTGAATTGCACGTGTGGGTCCTCCCAGGTGTCCCCTCTACACCCTCCACGGCCCCTGCAGGTGGCTCACACCACAGCGGCCTACCCTGCACATGTCCTGCAGGCACACCATTCATCATGGCCATGACCCCCAGCCAACCCACATGCCAACTTGCACTACTGCCCACCAATGCATGTCCCCCTGCACCCCCAGTCACCAGGGGCACCCTCCACAAGGCCCCCACCCATGTCTCCCACCACCCCCACCCCCCCAGTCACCAGGGGCAGCCTCCACCAGGCCCCCACCCATGTCTCCCACCACCCCCACCCCCCCAGTCACCAGGGGCAGCCTCCACCAGGCCCCCACCCATGTCTCCCACCACCCCCACCCCCCACTCCCCAGGGGCAGCCTCCACCAGGCCCCCACCCATGTCTCCCACCACCCCCACCCCCCACTCCCCAGGGGCAGCCTCCACCAGGCCCCCACCCATGTCTCCCACCTCCCCCACCCCCCAGCAGTGCAGGGGCAGCCTCCACCAGGCCCCCACCCATGTCTCCCAGCACCCCCACCCCCCAGCCACCAGGGTCAGCCTCCACCAGGCCCCCACCCATGTCTCCCACCACCCCCACCCCCCACTCCCCAGGGGCAGCCTCCACCAGGCCCCCACCCATGTCTCCCACCACTCCCACCCCCCACTCCCCAGGGGCAGCCTCCACCAGGCCCCCACCCATGTCTCCCATCACCCCCACCCCCCAGCAGTGCAGGGGCAGCCTCCACCAGGCCCCCACCCATGTCTCCCAGCACCCCCACCCCCCAGCACTGTGGGGCACCTGCCAGCAGGCCCCCACCCATGTCCAACTCATGTTCCCCACCACCCCCACCCCCAAGCACTGTGGGGCACCTGCCAGCAGGCCCCACCCATGTCTCCCACCACCCCCACCCCCCAGCACTGTGGGGCACCTGCCAGCAGGCCCCCACCCATGTCCAACTCATGTTCCCCACCACCCCCACCCCCCAGCACTGTGGGGCACCTGCCAGCAGGCCCCCACCCATGCCCAACTCATGTTCCCCCCCACCCCCCAGCACTGTGGGGCACCTGCAAGCAGGCCCCACCCATGTCTCCCACCACCCCACCCCCCAGCAGTGCAGGGGCAGCCTCCACCAGGCCCCTACCCATGTCTCCCAGCACCCCCAACCCCCAGCACTGTGGGGCACCTGCCAGCAGGCCCCCACCCATGTCCAACTCATGTTCCCCATCACCCCCACCCCCCAGCACTGTGGGGCAGCCTCCACCAGGCCCCCACCCATGTCTCCCAGCACCCCCACCCCCCAGCACTGTGGGGCACCTGCCAGCAGGCCCCCACCCATGTCCAACTCATGTTCCCCACCACCCCCACCCCCCAGCCACCAGGGGCAGCCTCCACCAGGCCCCCACCCATGTCTCCCACCACCCCCATCCCCCAGCCACCAGGGGCAGCCTCCACCAGGCCCCCACCCATGTCTCCCAGCACCCCCACCCCCCAGCCACCAGGGGCAGCCTCCACCAGGCCCCCACCCATGTCTCCCACCACCCCCACCCCCCAGCAGTGCAGGGGCAGCCTCCACCAGGCCCCCACCCATGTCCAACTCATGTTCCCCACCACCCCCACCCCCCAGCAGTGCAATGGCAGCCTCCACCAGGCCCCCACCCATGTCTCCCAGCACCCCCACCCTCCAGCACTGTGGGGCACCTGCCAGCAGGCCCCCACCCATGTCCAACTCATGTTCCCCACCACCCCCACCCCCCAGCACTGTGGGGCACCTGCCAGCAGGCCCCCACCCATGTCCAACTCATGTTCCCCACCACCCCCACCCCCCAGCACTGTGGGGCACCTGCCAGCAGGCCCCACCCATGTCTCCCACCACCCCCACCCCCCAGCAGTGCAGGGGCAGCCTCCACCAGGCCCCCACCTATGTCCAACTCATGTTCCCCACCACCCCCACCCCCCAGCACTGTGGGGCACCTGCCAGCAGGCCCCCACCCATGCCCAACTCATGTTCCCCACCCCCCCACCCCCCAGCACTGTGGGGCACCTGCCAGCAGGCCCCACCCATGTCTCCCACCACCCCCACCCCCCAGCAGTGCAGGGGCAGCCTCCACCAGGCCCCCACCCATGTCTCCCAGCACCCCCACCCCCCAGCCACCAGGGGCAGCCTCCACCAGGCCCCCACCCATGTCTCCCACCACCCCCCAGCAGTGCAGGGGCAGCCTCCACCAGGCCCCCACCCATGTCCAACTCATGTTCCCCAGCACCCCCACCCCCCAGCCACCAGGGGCACCCTCCACCAGGCCCCCACCCATGTCCAACTCATGTTCCCAACCACCCCCACCCCCCAGCACTGTGTGGCACCTGCCAGCAGGCCCCACCCATGTCTTCCACCACTCCCACCCCCCAGCAGTGCAGGGGCAGCCTCCACCAGGCCCCCACCCATGTCTCCCACCACCCCCACCCCCCAGCAATGCAGGGGCACCCACCACCAGGCCCCCACCCATGTCTCCCAGCACCCCCACCCCCCACCCACCAGGGGCACCCTCCACCAGGCCCCCAACCATGTCTTCCACCACCCCCACCCCCCACTCCCCAGGGGCAACCTCCACCAGGCCCCCACCCATGTCTCCCACCACCCCCACCCCCCAGCAGTGCAGGGGCAGCCTCCACCAGGCCCCCACCTATGTCTCCCAGCACCCCCACCCCCCAGCCACCAAGGGCAGCCTCCACCAGGCCCCCACCCATGTCTCCCACCACCCCCACCCCCCAGCAGTGCAGGGGCACCCACCACCAGGCCCCCACCCATGTCTCCCAGCACCCCCACCCCCCAGCCACCAGGGGCACCCTCCACCAGGCCCCCACTCCCCAGGGGAAGCCTCCACCAGGCCCCCACCCATGTCTCCCACCACCCCCACCCCCCAGCAGTGCAGGGGCAGCCTCCACCAGGCCCCCACCCATGTCTCCCAGCACCCCCACCCTCCAGCCACCAGGGGCAGCTTCCACCAGGCCCCCACCCATGTCTCCCACCACCACCATCCCCCCAGCAGTGCAGGGGCAGCCCCCACCAGGCCCCCACTCATGTCTCCCACCACCCCCACCCACCAGCCACCATGGGCAGCCTCCACCAGGTCCTCACAATCCCCAATCATGTGTGTTATGGTCAGCCTCCACAGCCAAAAAGCCCTACCAAGTAACCCATTCACCCACATGGAAATTGAAATTACATGTTACACCCCCAATGTTCATAAAGCAAATGAACCCATGTCCGTCACACACAATGGTTGCAATTGAATGTGAAAACACCCAACATGACATGCATGAAACCAATGAGATGATACCACACAGTGAAGTATGAAAACAAAATTGTATTAAAAAAAAAGAATGCAAATGGAATGAAACAAACTACAATGGCAATGAAAAAAAGATAAGCTGCATGTCCATCTAAAAAAATAAAAACACCAAATCCTAATCCAAAAAAATGTTGTCCAAAGTCAAATTAAAAATAAAATCAATCCAATGAAGAACTATGTACAAAACATCCAAGGGTCCATGAGCCCAACTGAACAAAGGAAACCTACAAAAAACCCTAACTAAAATGCAACTATATACAAAAAGTGCAGCAGTGTCCGTCGACTCCAAATCATAAGGAGAAACAAAGGAAACCTAAAACTAAAGAACTATATACAAAGGCGGCGGGCAAGTCCAGCGGCTCACTCCGTGGTGTTCCGGGCCAGGGCATCATCGAACTCCTGTTCGATGTCCCGGAGGCGGTCCTGTTCCATGGCCCCGAGGGTCCGCAGGGAAGTCGCCGTCTCCTCCTCCAACCCCCTGCTGATTGCCTCGAGGCACTCGGCCCGCCTCAGGGCCCTCCGCATGGAGTTCTCCGCCCTGACCATTGTGAGCCGCGCCTCTTCCGCCCGCCGCCGCTCCGCACCTATCTGCTGGCCCAACCGCTGCCACACAGAAGACACACCCACGTCCTGGGTCAATCTGCCCTCCGGCCGATGCCTGCCCCTCCGATGTTGAAGGCCCCGAGCCTTCATGGCTCCCACCACGTTGCTGCTGCTGCTGTGCCTCTGCCCGTGCACTGCCTCCTGCTGCCTGCACATCCTCCGCCGGCTGGGGTGCAGTTAATGATGTGGCCACCCCTGCTGGACGTCCGACTCCCGACTGTGGCAGGGATGCCTCCTCCACCAGCCTGGCCGCACCGTCAGAGGCAGCTCCACAGGGCACCCAGGTGACTGATGGGTGGAAAGATGGCACAGAGGACGACTGGCGCGTAGGGGGTCCAGTTGAGGAGGGGGTCGGAGCAAGCCCCATCAGACGGAGGAATCCGGCCTGGGTGACCTGTCCCAGCAGGCTGACGTGGTCAACGAGCAATTCGAGATGACGTGCAGTCTCTCCATGAAAAGACTGCAGGTCACCTCGCATGGCCCGTTGACACAACGCCACACCAGCCAGGACAGGCTCAACCCGGACCTGGATAGCCACGTCCGCAGGCAGAGGAAGGCCAGTTGACGTGAGCTCATCCCCTGCCTGAAAACGGGTCTGGACGTAGGCATCCCTGCTGGTGCAAGATGATGCAGGGACAGGATCGGGGACAGGATTGCACACAGGCACCTCCGCGGCGGCCTGTGCTGCCTCCTGTCCCTGGTCCTGCACTGCACCACTAGCACCCGTGGGCTCCCCACCTCCAGACCCCGTCTCTGGTGCTTGCACGGCCTCCTCCTCCACCAAACCCCCCACCAACCTGGATGACTCCGTGCCATCTTCCCCTGTTGGGCCCTGTGGGGTCCCAGCTGCCCCTTCTGCTGCCGAGGAGTCCAACTCCAACCTCCGCCTCTTGGACCTCCCCCCGGCAGCTGCGGCCTGGGACGTGGCACCGGACTCCTCACTCCCCGACGAGATGACAACACGGGAGGGGAGCCGGGCCTTGCGTCTCCGGCTGGCGGTGGGATCCCCGCCGCTGTGCTCCACAGCACCTTCTCCGCCCTCTTCATCAGTTGACGCTGCAGTCAGGGAGAAACAAAACACAGGCATCAGGGCACTGTACAATGGACACATACACACATGACAGTTGCACATGAGTGGCATTGGCAAACCTCAGACATGTCATCACAATCCCCAACACACATGTCATTACAACTCGCACACATGAGCCATACCACAGCCATATCGCAACTGCCACCACCATCCATACACATACAACAGCATGAGCAGCCAAAGGTGAGCCAGACATCACATGCAACACAGGAAGTGCACCACACATGTACACACACCACCACACTTGCATGCATGTGTACACCTCTGCCAAGTGTCACACTGTTCAGACGGGCATCCATGTCACATCTGCCAATCAGGCTTCCACATACCGCTGTCACATGCATCCATGTTGCATCACTGTTGCACCCTTGTCAAATACACACACATGCACATGTACACAGTGCTGATACATGCAGCCGAAAACAACATACATGCGTAACATCACGAACATGTCTACTTACATACACATTCATCCAAACATGTGTGCCCACACAACTGCATTTGGCATGCAAGCCTACACACACAAGCACCATCCATGTCTCACACATTACAGCCCTCGCATGTGTCAGCCCCACGGCCCTGTACACCCCCACCCATACTCGACCCCATACAAACAGATGTGCAACCTGCACACTACTGAATAATCACCACACGCACTGCTCACAATCAGGATGCATGTACACTCACCGCTCGACTCCAGACGGGTCTGCTTCTCTAGGACCTGGACGTGGAGCGCTGGGGATATGCGTTCCAGGACCCTCATCTGTTCTTCCGACAAGTGGCCCCGGCGCCCCTTGGCATCCGCTGCCTTCAAGAGGCGCCGGGCCTTGTTCAGGGTCCTGGACCTGAAGTCCTCCCAGCGCTTCCTGACATGTTGTAAGTCGCAGACTGCCACCCCCTCCGCGTTGATGGCAGTCACGATGTCAGTCCAGATCCGAGTCCGTCCTTCCTTGTCGGCGCGGGAACTTCCGAAGAGGGCATCATACTGCCCCAGGACTTGCTCCACCAGGACACCAACTTCGGTGGCACTGAAGCTGGTGCCCCTCTGCCTCTCTGGCCGGGGGTTGTCAGTGGTCGCAGATGGTGTTTGCCCCGACATGACAACCCCAGAGGCAGGAGTGGGTGGGCAACTGGGTCCTGGGGCTGGGCTGTGGAGTGATGGAATCCCAGTCGGGAGTCTTCGGTTCCAGCAGGGGTGGTCACAGCAACAGCACCCCTGGCTGATGTGCAGGCAGCAAATGGCAGTGCACGTGGGCAGCAGGCAGTCAGGCAGCAGCAGATGGCAGGTGGGAGCGTGCTCGGGGCTCTGGGGGGCAGTAGTTCGGCCTTCTGGGCAGGAGCGTGGTCTTCCGTGTGCTTACGCGTGGCCAGCTTGATACGGAGTGATTTGGCACGTGAAAAATCTGCACGTCAGCGTGTAATTCGAGGAAAGGCCCTTAGCGCGTAAGCGCGTCTGCACGCATACGCATTATCATTGGACAGAAGGCCCCTCAAGCGCAAGCGCCCCTGTGACGTGACGCGTACAGACGTGCATGGGCATTTCAGCGCGCGTGAAAAACTGCACGTCCGCGTGTAAAATGAGGAAAGGGCCCATGCGCGTAAGCGCGCGTGGAAAACTGCACGTCTGCGTGTGATACGAGGAAAGGCCCTTAGCGCGTATGCACGGCAGCACGCATATGCGATTTCATTGGACCAAAGGCCCTTAGCGCGTGAGCGCGTCTGTGACTTGACGCGCGCAGGTGTTTCCCTCATTGCACGTGATGACAGAACACACGTGGATTTCCACCAATTGCGTGTGAAAGTTCCCGGCACCCCGGAACACACGTACCCAGGCTAATCGCGTGTGGAACTTCCCACGCACCTGAAACACACGTACCCAGGCCAGTTGCGTGTACGCTCACTCCCCTCCGAACACACGCGATGACAAGACGTGCACAGGCATCAACGCTTCTGCCACACGAAGGCAGGCGGAAGCGTCCCCGCGCACAGCATAAAGTGCGCGCAAACATAAAACGCGTATATACAGCTACGATGAATGCCCCATTTGTCGCTGCACTGATCGTGGGACACCGCAGGAGGAGGAGAATAGACAGGGCACGCATTTTCGCACCACGGACAAGCCTTTTTGGGATGCCTGACGACCAGGTCTATGGCAGGTATAGGTTTCCACCCCATATCATCCTAGACCTGGTCAGGGAGTGGGAAGATGACCTCACATCCCCCACCCTTTGCTCCCAAGCATTGAGCCCCTTGGAGAAGCTGCTCAATGTCCTGCATTTTTTGGCCACTGGGTCATTTCAGCGGACCACTGCCATAGTGGGGGGGTCTCACAGGCCAGGCAGTCACGCTGCCTACACCAGGTACTGGCAATCATGACAGCGCGCCCCTCAGTCCGCAGGCACATATACATGCCCAGAACACCCGCAGAAAGGCAGGCCGTTGTCCTGGATTTTTTCAGGGTGGCACACTTCCCCAAAGTGCTCGGTGCCATAGATTGCACCCATGTGGCCCTACGTCCACCTAGGGCCATTGAGCACATCTACCGAAACCGCAAGCACTGGCATTCCATCAATGTACAGGTGGTATGTGATGCAAAGGGAATCATCACCTCTGTCTATGCAAACTACCCTGGCTCCACCCATGACAGTTTCATATACAGAATGTCCGCCCTGAGCCGGGCCCTGGAAGCTGGGCAGCATGGCGACACATGGCTCCTAGGTCAGTACAAATGCCCTTGCACATGCATGCAAGTCACACACAGACAAATTTCCAAACCCTAATAATCTCAACTATTATCACCTCCCCAGGGGACAGTGCCTACCCTCTGAGCAACCACATGATGACGCCAATCCGGAACCCCACCACACCACCCCAGGTAAGATACAACGCCGCCCATATTGCAACCAGGGGCATAGTGGAGCGCACATTCGGAGTGCTCAAGTCACGTTTCCGCTCCCTTGACCACTCTGGTGGGCAACTACTCTATGCACCACCAGTAGTGTGCAGGATCATTGTGGCAGCATGTGTCCTGCACAATGTTGCAACACGGCAGGGCGTCCCGGTGGACATGGTGGTGCCCCCACATCCCCAACCACAGGCACAGGCGCTGCCCATGGGAGGGGACAGGGCACGTGGCGAGGAGGCCCGGACCCAGCTTGTGGCCACATTTTTCACCTAAACTCCCACGCCTGTGGAGTGCACACAGGCCTGGCACATACCAGGTGACAATCGATGATGACAAAGAGACAGTTAACTGTCACAACCCTACCACCCTGAGAAAGTTGCCATGGAAGTGCCACATCGTCTGCATCCCTAGCTACTTAAACACAAGCTATCCTGTGTGACCAAAAGGCACACATATGACATATGACATGATATGGGCCATACACAAGTATTCCAAGGCGCAATGAGGCAGGGAGGGGGGAACAAGGGAACACAGAGAACGGTACTACTAGGCCAGGTGTCATTGGGATCGTGCAAGTGCAGGGGTAGGGGGAATGGGAAAAGTGCAAGGGGAAGGGTGGGGGGGAGTCCAGTACAGGGGAAGTAGCCCAAGAAAATAATACATAGGTCGCCTGGTGGCAACTACAAAGGTAAGTGCAGACAAGTGCTGGGAAGGGAGGGCTGTAGGGATAGAGAGTCAGTACTGCAGTGCAGGGGTTGCCAGGGAGGCAGTGCAAGTGGAGAGTGGCTGGGCCAGGGACCGAGGTCGGTGAGAGTGGCCCAGTTGCAGCTCCTGTGCAGTTCCAGTGGAGAATTCTGCAAGGGAGAGGCAGACAGTAAGCAGAAGCAAAGAGGAAGGTCTTGAGGTGCTTCCAGAACTGGAGATGATTCCCCTCAAGTTCAAGTCAGGGCGGAAGTCTGTTCCAGGGGGAGGGCCCTGCTGCGGGGGGAAATCTACCCCCAGCTAGTTGCTCTGAGAAGCGGATGACACGGACATGCAAGGTGTGCATCACACACACCTGCAAACCAGGCCATGGCCATCACTGTCATGTCACTCAAACACTCCCAAACATCAACATGACATGGCACGCAATACCCATACACCAATGCAGTAACGATGAGGTACACATTGCCATGTCCTAAATGTACAGTGGCATCGGACACTGCTGCCTGACCCGGAATCAGATGAAATGACAGACCAACAACCTCCCACCCAAAATAAGTCATTTCCAAATGCATTACAACAGTCGTAGACGTAACATCACAATGAATGCCTGTCTACATGCACATTATGCATTGCAAAATCAACACTGCAGCTCATGTGTGCAGTGTCCTACTCCTGCATCACACTGCTCAGCGCACAGCACAGTGAACAGCCATTTTGTGTGATGCACACCCTGAGCATCACATCTAAGTGACAGACCACGTCAAACATCAAATTAGGCATGTACTGGATCCATGATCGGTCACAGAACATGTGCTGCCGGGACACAGTGGGCACCAGAAGGCAAACAGTGTACACGTGGATATGCAAGGGTGGGAGTACATGTAGTGCATCAGAGTGCAAGTGTGTGGTTCTGCAAGGACATGCACTCCACATATGCATGTGCACTCAAGTGACCATCAGTGTTCCCTACACATCACATGTGAACATCCACCATGTGTACACCCCAGCATGTCAAACCACAACTATCCCCTCGCACCTGAAAGGAAAACACAACACATGAACAGGCATTGATCAGCAGAACACAACATGTACATAGGATACCACCATTACTATGTCAGGGTTCCCATCACACTGCAGGGCAAGGCAACTATCAACAACAACCCCCCCTCCCTCACAAATGACCATGACCCACTGAACAACTGCACCTGGGTCATGGAGCCTCCAAACCTCAATTCCACCTGGCCACAGGATCACCTTTACCCTTCGTCACCATCTCCCACCTTGTGTGTAAAAAAGATGCCTGACCCCTCAGAATCCACACTCATTTCCAAAATCACAAAATCAAAGGCATAAAAACGAACCCCAACACCCTCCAGTAGATGACTTGACGTAGCAGTAACTCACAAAGTCCAAGTACTACCACAATGATGCAACAACCAAGGTAGCACAGCAAAACAATGTCACGACAGGATGTGAGACATGTGTGGTACATGACATAGGATGATGCACCATGAATGGATGTGTACTGTCACAGGTCCCCTGTACAGGCGCGGGAGTGTCACGAAACAACCACCCCCACAATGTCCCGGGTGCCTGCAAGGTCAAACTCACACAGGCCCCTGAGACCCTGGTGGGGAATGAGGTTCAGGGATATGCAGTCGGGACAGGTGTTGACACACTGGATGACTGGAATGAGCGGCAGGAGAGGGGAGGAGGAATGAAACATGAAACAAGGGAATGCACGAAAATGTACAACCTGCATGAACACATACACAATCCAAACAAACTTGGACATCATTGTCATGGCCTTCTGTAGTCCAGGCTCAGGAGTGGTACGAACCAACCACCCCCTCTAGGGTTTTGGCGCCTGCAAGCTTGGGGCTTACACAGGCATCCGCAACCCCAGTGGGGAAAGAGGGTCAGGGAACGTTGCTTGGATAGGCACGGGAAGCAGGAACACCGGGTAGAGGGTACAGGTTTCAAAATTGCATAGGATCATGGGTGAATAGGGAGAAAAAAACATACCAAATGGAACCACACATATATCCATGCATCAGTACACTCCCCAGCAAGCCTATGCAGAGCAGTTCGTAAGAAAAACAACAAGACACTTAGCTCTGGTTTTGAGTGCTGGCCTCCTGCCTGCGCACTCTCAGGTCCGGTTACAGGAGCACTGCAATGCTGCAAAGAGAGACACAGTCAACAACCTGTACGTGCCAATTGCACAAAAACACAACACCAAACATGCCCCATAGCAACAGACTACTCTACAAACAGGCAATCTGTGATTGATGCTTCGTACCCATATATAACATCACCCCTGTGACGGGTCATACACAGTCAATGCAGTAAGGCAGCCGCTACTGGGTGCGTGGCAAATGGAACACCAATGTGTCACAATTCACACAACATGCAATGTTCCCTGGGTAAGCAGACAGACCCATATAGCAAGCCATGACTACAGAGCAAGTTGTGTACCACCATGACCGAAACAAAGTTGGCAGTGCATTTATCATGAAGTACGTGGAAAAGACATGCACTGCACCCGAGTATGTCCCTTGCTGTATGTCCCTGTGAGCTGCCCCTTTCCATGTCTCGGAAGGCTACATGGTTGATACAAGTGCCTCAATGGACCTTGTTGTACCGGAGGGTATGTGCCACTGCCCCTGCATGTGTCCCAGAGAACCCTACTATCAGCAGCCATCAGTCCACAAACACATCTGAGCTGCATTGCGTGCTTCAACACCAATATTCGTCTAAGCTCACCCTCAGTGCTGTGACTAAGCCTGCATGTGCAACTCGCCTGGTGCAAGCTTTGCTGTGTCGTGGCCCCCCTGTGATGCTCACCTTGCCTGGAGTTCCTTGGAACATGTCAGCAGTTCGAGGATGTGGGTCTGCAATCACTGTGCCTCTGCTTCTGCACACATGTGCATGTGGGCACCAACAAACGGGTCCAGAATTCCGTCGTCCAATGGGCCATGTCTGCTGGCAAAGGTGCTCTGGAGGCTCATCCCCCTGCAGAAAGGGCATGAAACACATGATTAATGCTTAAAAGTCATCTGTGTGTGTCTCATCAGGCATCTCATTACTTGACCATGTCAGAGAGTCACATCACAAATCACACCATCAGTCCGTCTTTCACCTCCAAAGTGTGGAACACTATCTACAGCATGAATTGCAACAAGCACATGTACAGGAAAGATATGAAACATACTACACAATGCATAGCAATCAATGTCCACATTAATCATGACACACCCCATCTAGCAAAAGCTGAACAGTGGACAATGACACCTAAATCATCCCCACTAGGGGTGTCAACACAAGTCACACAGCACCAGACATGCCACAGATATGACAGTCCAAAGCCCTTGTGTAAAATGCTGTAACACCGAACCATCCTTGCGAGCCCATGGATAAGGGAGGCAGGAGTGGCATATGTGAGTCAAGGAACCCAGCAGAAAACACATACACAAGACAACCATGAAGGGCCCAGCTGGAACAGACAGTGGATGCCTTCAAAAGCCACAAAGCACCGCACCGTCACATGAAAGCACAATAGACTAGCAATTTTAAACTAAATCAACTATTAACTAATTACACTAACTATGGAAAACCTACATTACCTATTTAAACTAACTATCAAACAGAAACTTAACTAACTAAACTAAAGGAAAAATCAAAAATGGCCACATACGACCCGGGGGGGAGGGGAGGCACCCAGGAGGGGGGAGGTACAGGGTGCTGCTCAACATCCACCTGCGATGATGCTGAGCCAAAAAAAAAATCCTCCATGGGCTCAACGCCTGCACAGCACGACCTATGTGGGAGATAGATGGTCGTCCGAGTCTGGCTCATCCTGGAAAGGAGGACGTGGCACAGTAGCCTGGCCACGCCTAGCCGCAGCTTGCCCCTCGTCGGCAGCAAGTCTGCCGGACGGGTGAGCCTGGTTCTGTGTGGCGATGTGACGTAGGTCTGCATGCAGAACCTCCCGTGATACACGTGCTTCCTCTTGCAAGGTAGCACGTGTAACACAGAGTTCCTCCTGCAAGGCCTGGCTGGACAACCGCTGCACCTCCCGGCATGCCTGTAGCTCAGCCGAGATGGTACGCTCAAGCTGTCCAAACCTCTCCTCTGCCCGCTGCCTCTGGGACATCATAAGGACACCCAGCGTGGATCTGAGGGAAGCATACTCCTCCCTCAGGGCATCCATGTGCGCCTCTGCGTGAGCAGCAATTGCTTGACGCAGAGACGACATTTCAGCCTGGCGTGCCCTGTCTGAGGCCGCCATGCCCAGCCTGAGCGAGCGGGCCGTGGACCGTGCCGCCTGCTGCTGGAGAAGCACCTGCCTAGCAGTGGGGAGCACAGATCGGGCCACACGCTCCATGCTCTCAGCGATGTTCTCCATTGCTGCCCCCTGCCGTTCGGAATTGGCAGTCATGTCTTGCTCCCACTCAGTATACAGCGGTTGCGCGCGGCGACCGCGTTGCCGGGCTTGACCCCTGCGGGACCCAAGGACCGGGGGTCCTCGCTGTGTTTGCACCGCCTGCGGCTGCACGACTACATGCCCCCGTCGACGTGATGTCCCAGGCACATCAGTGACTGGTGTGGAGGGTGACCCTGCGTCCCGATCCACCACGGGCGGAGGAACCAAAACTGTCTGATCCCTCAGTGCAGGTGTCGCAGACAGAGGAGTGTCCACATCAGAATCACTCACCCCTGACACATGGACTTGATGGTCATCCAACTCAACATGGACGTCAGAGTCGTCATCAAGGCTGGACTCATAGGCAGCCAGAGACAAGATGGACTGCAGCACTTGGGGGTTTTCGTGGCCTACCACCCCACGACCCCCACTAGTGCCGGGTTGATGTGGTGTTACCAACCCTGTGTCTGGCATGACAACACCATCCTCTGCCTCCATTGCGTCATCACCTGAAAAATAGAGAGAAAAAGGTCAATACACATGTCAGAAGCACACGACACACACACACACCGACAGCAAAGGCATCCGGCAGACATGTGACACACAACATCTGACCTAGCATGCATGCTGGGTCTACTTTGAATAGCTTCTGAGATCAGACCTGTTGAAAGGTGGCAGTTTCCATGGAAGTGGGTCTATGCAGTGCAGAAAATGTGTACGCCACTCACTGCCTACATGTACAAGCACTACATGGTGTGTGCCAGGAAATGTGAAGGCAGTGCAAGGTCAAATTCAGACATCACGTGCATTGTGCACTCAATGTGTACCATGTCTAGAAGCCAAGCACCCCTCCACCCCAGTACCAAAGCAGGGATGCCTAGCATGGTATCAAAAGGCTGACCATACACCTGTGTATTGACAGGCAGTGTTGACTGGCATCAACAGCTTAATGTGATTCAAATTACAACACTGCAAATGATGCTGGGACAGTGGGCAGGACACATGATGGAAACTCCGGAGGCCGCCCACGTGTGAAGAAGACACAACAAGAGTTGGGCAGAGTCATTGGCCATTGAACAGGCTGAGGCCTGTGAGCCACACAGATTGTCAGAGCCTAAACATGTGTGCAACGCAGGACTGAGCCACAGTTGACATGGGAAGGCTGATGAGATGGCAGGCAATGTATGTAACCAAGGACTTATATTACAGTGATCATCCAGTAAAGGACACATAGGGGCATGCGTGCAATGCACATGGAGCATGAATGGGCACTCATGTCCCTGCGGGACATCTGACCCATGCACAGTACAAGTGAGATACCCTGCATCGAGTACTAAGGCTGTACCACACGGCATATGTCTGGCAGATTCTACGCTGGAAGTTAGCATCTACACAGGACACATGAACAAGAAAGTACACATTGGCAAGATTGAAGCAGACCAGTGCAAAGGTGGAACTGGGGTGCAGAGTGGCGGAGGAGGGGCAAGGGAGCATGCCTACATGGAGTCCCGCATGCAGGCAGAGGAGACATGCATGACGGTAGCATTGCATTACTTACACATCAGAACCATGTACACGTCACATGTAGCAGCAATCATGCACAACACATCCCACAAGTGAAACACACACGTCCTCAACAAACACGCATCAACACTCACTGGACTGGGCATCAAAGTCCAGCTTCTCTCCCACTCCTTCGACCAATTCAGGTGGTATGAACTCTGCAACGAGAGCCTCATGCGGAGTGAGTTCTTCCTCCTCTGGTGCAGGCCCACCGCCAGTCACCAGAGTCAAGTTGTAATTTGAGGCACGCTTGGCCTTAGTGCTGCGCTTGATGTCATTCCAACGCTTTTTGCACTCCTGCGCCGTGCGCACCTCATGGCCGAATGAACTGACATGTTCCGCAACATGCTTCCAGTGGGTGTCATGTTGGGCAGCCGTGGTCTGACTATTGGCACCCACTAGCATGTCACGGCTGTGGCCCCGTATGTAGTCCACGAGGAAGTCCAGTTCCTGCTTACAGAAAGGCTTCTTCCTCGACGTGCAGGAGGTTGTGGCTGTGTGTGGGGTCCCAGCCTGTGCTGCAGGTGCAACCTTCCTCCTCTTGGACTGTGGCGCAGACCCTGGCTGTCTAATGCCGCCCTGACCAGTATGGCCAGTGGGTTCGGTGGATTGAGCCAAGGGAGTGGCAGGTGGAGGGATGACCAAAGGCCTGACTTGTGTCAGTGGCAGCTGGGTGCCCACTAATGGACCCTGCGCAGCAACATCAGCTGTGGCAAGGTCGTTGGCCGCAACGGTCCTGGTTGGCAGACTCACAACCGGGGTGCTGTTGGGTGCATCTGCCCCTGCACTTGCCAACACCCGGCTGTTCGGGGCAGCAGATGACATGACTGCCCCAGGGACACGTGTCTTGGTCTGAGCAGCCCGGCCTGCCCCTATGGTTTCCCCCCTGGCCTGTTGGAGATCTACCAAGGGCTCTTCAAGTGCCAACGCAGCCTGCGCTGGCAGACCCTGAGCCTGGGTGGCGGTGTCCACAGCTGCACCTGCAGCTACCTCTACCCTTGGGCCCGTGGCAGTCGATGGAACGGACTGCCGGGTCATATGAGTGCCAGTGCCAGATGCAGGAGCTGCATCCCCCGGAACCACAGGGGGTGGTGGCATGGCTGCACCGACACATGGCACAACATTGTGCTCAAGTGGCGCACCCCTGCCTCTTCCCCCTCTGTGGCTGCCCTGGACACCCTGGAGTCCCCCTACTCCCTGGTCACCACGGCCACGTCCCCGACCACACCCGCCACGAGGAGTACGCCCAGCTGAGGCGCCCCTCACCTTTGGTGGCCTCCCAACCATGGCACAGATGTAGTAGTGCTGGCACAGATGGAGTGGTGCCAATGGGAGGTGTACACCACAATTGACCTGGGCAATTGGGGTGAAGGGGGTGGGAAACAAGATGTTAACAGCCCCCCTGCACCTGCAAGGCTGTATGTGACCCCGGTGATGTGGTGACGGGTCACGCAACGCTCAGGCACCCCAAAACTGCAGTAAAACCGTGCAGGCAACCCTGCAGCCTACGTGCGTGGATTCAACCTCCCGCAGTACGCGGTGGCACCCAGTAACACGAATAACGCGTACACGTGGGACACGCAGGCTACTATGACATCGAAAATGGGTGCGATACACAGGGGCACCCGCAGTGGGAAAAAGAGCGTGTGCGACTCACCGTCTGACTAGCACGATGCAGAAAAACACGCGTAGCCAATACCCCCGCCAAAAGAAGAGATACGTCCTTGATAGCTGTGAAGCTGTGATGGCGCGCGAAACAACAGGAAGCAGCAACACACGTCGGTCTCCACGAAAGGCACGTACAGCGAACTGCTGGGCCCGCTCACCTTTAACCCGTGCTGAGGGAAACGCACGCGCGCGTCACGTCACTTACACGCATGGGCCCTTTCCTCGTATTACACGCAGACATGCAGTTTCCACTCGCGCTTACGCGCATGGCCCTTTCCACGTATTACACACGGACGTGCAGTTTCCACGTGCGCTTACGCGCATGGGCCCTTTCCTCGTATTACACGCGGACGTGCAGTTTTTCACGTGCGCTGAAATGCCCATGCACGTCTGTACGCGTCACGTCACAGGGGCGCTTGCGCTTGAGGGGCCTTCTGTCCAATGAAAATGCGTATGCGTGCAGACGCGCTTACGCGCTAAGGGCCTTTCCTCGAATTATACGCTGACGTGCAGATATTTCACGTGCCAAATCACTCCGTATCAAGCTGGCCACGCGTAAGCACACGGAAGACCACGCTCCTGCCCAGAAGGCCGAACTACTGCCCCCCAGGGCCCCGAGCACGCTCCCACCTGCCATCTGCTGCTGCCTGACTGCCTGCTGCCCACGTGCACTGCCATTTGCTGCCTGCACATCAGCCAGGGGTGCTGTTGCTGTGACCACCCCTGCTGGAACCGAAGACTCCCGACTGGGATTCCATCGCTCCACAGCCCAGCCCCAGGACCCAGTTGCCCACCCACTCCTGCCTCTGGGGTTGTCATGTCGGGGCAAACACCATCTGTGACCACTGACAACCCCCGGCCAGAGAGGCAGAGGGGCACCAGCTTCAGTGCCACCGAAGTTGGTGTCCTGGTGGAGAAAGTCCTGGGGCAGTATGATGCCCTCTTCGGAAGTTCCCGCGCTGACAAGGAAGGACGGACTTGGATCTGGACTGACATCGTGACTGCCATCAACGCGGAGGGGGTGGCAGTCCGCGACTTACAACATGTCAGGAAGCGCTGGGAGGACTTCAGGTCCAGGACCCTGAACAAGGCCCGGCGCCTCTTGAAGGCAGCGGATGCCAAGGGGCGCCGGGGCCACTTGTCGGAAGAACAGATGAGGGTCCTGGAACGCATATCCCCAGCGCTCCACGTCCAGGTCCTAGAGAAGCAGACCCGTCTGGAGTCGAGCGGTGAGTGTACATGCATCCTGATTGTGAGCAGTGCGTGTGGTGATTATTCAGTAGTGTGCAGGTTGCACATCTGTTTGTATGGGGTCGAGTATGGGTGGGGGTGTACAGGGCCGTGGGGCTGACACATGCGAGGGCTGTAATGTGTGAGACATGGATGGTGCTTGTGTGTGTAGGCTTGCATGCCAAATGCAGTTGTGTGGGCACACATGTTTGGATGAATGTGTATGTAAGTAGACATGTCCGTGATGTCACGCATGTATGTTGTTTTCGGCTGCATGTATCAGCACTGTGTACATGTGCATGTGTGTGTATTTGACAAGGGTGCAACAGTGATGCAACATGGATGCATGTGACAGCGGTATGTGGAAGCCTGATTGGCAGATGTGACATGGATGCCCGTCTGAACAGTGTGACACTTGGCAGAGGTGTACACATGCATGCAAGTGTGGTGGTGTGTGTACATGTGTGGTGCACTTCCTGTGTTGCATGTGATGTCTGGCTCACCTATGGCTGCTCATGCTGTTGTATGTGTATGGATGGTGGTGGCAGTTGCGATATGGCTGTGGTATGGCTCATGTGTGCGAGTTGTAATGACATGTGTGTTGGGGATTGTGATGACATGTCTGAGGTTTGCCAATGCCACTCATGTGCAACTGTCATGTGTGTATGTGTCCATTGTACAGTGCCCTGATGCCTGTGTTTTGTTTTTCCCTGTCTGCAGCGTCAACTGATAAAGAGGGCGGAGAAGGTGCTGTGGAGCACAGCGGCGGGGATCCCACCGCCAGCCGGAGATGCAAGGCCCGGCTCCCCTCCCGTGTTGTCATCTCGTCGGGGAGTGAGGAGTCCGGTGCCGCGTCCCAGGCCGCAGCTGCCGGGGGGAGGTCCAAGAGGCGGAGGTTGGAGTTGGACTCCTCGGCAGCAGAAGGGGCAGCTGGGACCCCACAGGGCCCAACAGGGGAAGATGGCACTGAGTCATCCAGGTTGGTGGGGGGTTTGGTGGAGGAGGAGGCCGTGCAAGCACCAGAGACGGGGTCTGGAGGTGGGGAGCCCACTGGTGCTAGTGGTGCAGTGCAGGACCATAGACAGGAGGCAGCAAAGGCCGCCGCGGAGGTGCCTGTGTGCAATCCTGTCCCCGATCCTGTCCCTGCATCATCTTGCACCAGCAGGGATGCCTACGTCCAGACCCGTTTTCAGGCAGGGGATGAGCTCACGTCAACTGGCCTTCCTCTGCCTGCGGACGTGGCTATCCAGGTCCGGGTTGAGCCTGTCCTGGCTGGTGTGGCGTTATGTCAACGGGCCATGCGAGGTGACCTGCAGTCTTTTCATGGAGAGACTGCACGTCATCTCGAATTGCTCGTTGACCACGTCAGCCTGCTGGGACAGGTCACCCAGGCCGGATCCCTCCGTCTGATGGGGCTTGCTCCGACCCCCTCCTCAACTGGACCCCCTATGCGCCAGTCGTCCTCTGTGCCATCTTCCCACCCATCAGTCACCTGGGTGCCCTGTGGAGCTGCCTCTGACGGTGCGGCCAGGCTGGTGGAGGAGGCATCCCTGCCACAGTCGGGAGTCGGACGTCCAGCAGGGGTGGCCACATCAACAACTGCACCCCAGCCGGCGGAGGATGTGCAGGCAGCAGGAGGCAGTGCACGGGCAGAGGCACAGCAGCAGCAGCAACGTGGTGGGAGCCATGAAGGCTCGGGGCCTTCAACATCGGAGGGGCAGGCATCGGCCGGAGGGCAGGTTGACCCAGCACGGGGTGTGTCTTCTGTGTGGCAGCGGTTGGGCCAGCAGATAGGTGCGGAGCGGCGGCAGGTGGAAGAGGCGCGGCTCACAATGGTCAGGGCGGAAAACTCCATGCGGAGGGCCCTGAGGCGGGCCGAGTGCCTCGAGGCAATCCGCAGGGGGTTGGAGGAGGAGACGGCGTCGTCCCTTCGGACCCTCGGGGCCATGGAACAGGACCGCCTCCGGGACATCGAACAGGAGTTCGATGATGCCCTGGCCCGGAACACCATGGAGTGAGCCGCTGGACTTGCCCGCCGCCTTTGTATATAGTTCTTTAGTTTTAGGTTTCATTTGTTTCTTCTTATGATTTGGAGTCGACGGACACTGCTCCACTTTTTGTATATAGTTGCATTTTAGTTAGGGTTTTTTGTAGGTTTCCTTTGTTCAGTTAGGCTCATGGACCCTTGGATGTTTTGTACATAGTTCTTCATTGGATTGATTTTATTTTTAATTTGACTTTGGACAACATTTTTTTGGATTAGGATTTGGTGTTTTTATTTTTTAAGACGGACATGCAGCTTATCTTTTTTTCATTGCCATTGTAGTTTGTTTCATTTCATTTGCATTCTTTTTTTTTTAATACAATTTTGTTTTCATACTTCACTGTGTGGTATCATCTCATTGGTTTCATGCATGTCATGTTGGGTGTTTTCCCATTCAATTGCAACCATTGTGTGTGACGGACATGGGTTCATTTGCTTTATGAACATTGGGGGTGTAACATGTCATTTCCATTTCCATGTGGGTGAATGGGTTACTTGGTAGGGCTTTTTGGCTGTGGAGGCTGACCATAACGCACATGATTGGGGATTGTGAGGACCTGGTGGAGGCTGCCCATGGTGGCTGGGGGGTGGGGGTGATAGGGGACATGAGTGGGGGCCTGGTGGGGGCTGGCCATGGTGGCTGGGGGGTGGGGGTGGTGGGAGACATGGGTGGGGGCCTGGTGGAGGGTGCCCCACACTGCTGGGGGGGTGGTGGGAGACATGAGTGGGGGCCTGGTGGAGGCTGCCCATGGTGGCTGGTGGGTGGGGGTGGTGGGAGACATGAGTGGGGGCCTGGTGGGGGCTGCCCCACACTGCTGGGGGGTGGGGGTGGTGGGAGACATGAGTGGGGGCCTGGTGGGGGCTGCCCCTGCACTGCTGGGGGTGGGGGTGATAGGGGACATGAGTGGGGGCCTGGTGGAGGGTGCCCTACAGTGCTGGGGGGTGGGGGTGCAGGGGTACATGAGTTGGACATGAGTGGGGGCCTGCTGGCAGGTGCCCCACAGTGCTGAGGGGTGGGGGTGGTGGGGAACATGAGTTGGACATGGGTGGGGGCCTGCTGGCAGGTGCCCCACAGTGCTGGGGGGGTGGGGGTGGTGGGGAACATGAGTTGGACATGGGTGGGGGCCTGCTGGAATGTGCCCCACAGTGCTGGGGGGTGGGGTTGGTGGGGAACATGAGTTGGACATGGGTGGGGGCCTGCTGGCAGGTGCCCCACAGTGCTGGGGGGTGGGGGTGGTGGGGAACATGAGTTGGACATGGGTGGGGGCCTGCTGGCAGGTGCCCCACAGTGCTGGGTGGTGGGGGTGGTGGGGAACATGAGTTGGACATGGGTGGGGGCCTGCTGGCAGGTGCCCAACAGTGCTGGGGGGTGGGGGTGGTGGGGAACATGAGTTGGACATGGGTGGGGGCCTGCTGGCAGGTGCCCCACAGTGCTGGGGGGTGGGGGCGGTGGGGAACATGAGTTGGACATGGGTGGAGGCCTGGTGGTTGGTGCCCCTGGTGGCTGGGGGGGTGGGGGTGCTGGGAGACATGGGTGGGGGCCTGGTGGTGGGTGCCCCTGCACTGCTGGGGGGTGGGGGTGGTGGGAGACATGGGTGGGGGCCTGGTGGAGGGTGCCCCTGGTGGCTGGGGGGTGGGGGTGCTGGGAGACATGGGTGGGGGCCTGGTGGAGGGTGCCCCTGGTGGCTGGGGGGTGGGGGTGCTGGGAGACATTGGTGGGGGGCCGGTGGTGGGTGCCCCTGCACTGCTGGGGGGTGGGGGTGGTGGGGAACATGAGTTGGACATGGGTGGGGGCCTGCTGGCAGGTGCCCCACAGTGCTGGGGGGTGGGGGTGGTGGGGAACATGAGTTGGACATGGGTGGGGCCCTGCTGGCAGGTGCCCCACAGTGCTGGGGGTTGGGGGTGGTGGGAGACATGGGTGGGGGCCTGGGGGGTGGGGGTGGTGGGAGACATGGGTGGGGGCCTGGTGGAGGCTGCCCCTGGTGGCTGGGGGGTGGGGGTGCTGGGAGACATGGGTGGGGGCCTGGTGGAGGCTGCCCCTGGTGACTGGGGGGTGGGGGTGGTGGGAGACATGGGTGGGGGCCTGGTGGTTGGTGCCCCTGGTGGCTGGGGGGTGGGGGTGCTGGGAGACATGGGTGGGGGCCTGGTGGTGGGTGCCCCTGCACTGCTGGGCGGTGGGGGTGGTGGGAGACATGGGTGGGGGCCTGGTGGAGGCTGCCCCTGGTGACTGGGGGGGTGGGGGTGGTGGGAGACATGGGTGGGGGCCTGGTGGAGGCTGCCCCTGGGGAGTGGAGGGTGGGGGTGGTGGGAGACATGGGTGGGGGCCTGGTGGAGGCTGCCCCTGGTGGCTGGGGGTGGGGGTGCTGGGAGACATGGGTGGGGGCCTGGTGGTGGGTGCCCCTGGTGGCTGGGGGGTGGGGGTGCTGGGAGACATGGGTGGGGGCCTGGTGGAGGGTGCCTCTGTGGCTGGGGGGTGGGGGTGCTGGGAGACATTGGTGGGGGCCTGGTGGTGGGTGCCCCTGCACTGCTGGGGGGTGGGGGTGGTGGGGAACATGAGTTGGACATGGGTGGGGGCCTGCTGGCAGGTGCCCCACAGTGCTGGGGGTGGGGGTGGTGGGGAACATGAGTTGGACATGGGTGGGGCCCTGCTGGCAGGTGCCCCACAGTGCTGGGGGGTGGGGGTGGTGGGAGACATGGGTGGGGGCCTGGGGGGTGGGGGTGGTGGGAGACATGGGTGGGGGCCTGGTGGAGGCTGCCCCTGGTGGCTGGGGGGTGGGGGTGCTGGGAGACATGGGTGGGGGCCTGGTGGAGGCTGCCCCTGGTGACTGGGGGGTGGGGGTGGTGGGAGACATGGGTGGGGGCCTGGTGGTTGGTGCCCCTGGTGGCTGGGGGGTGGGGGTGCTGGGAGACATGGGTGGGGGCCTGGTGGTGGGTGCCCCTGCACTGCTGGGGGGTGTGGGTGCTGGGAGACATGGGTGGGGGCCTGGTGGAGGCTGCCCCTGGTGGCTGGGGGGTGGGGGTGGTGGGAGACATGGGTGGGGGCCTGGTGGAGGCTGCCCCTGGTGACTGTGGGGTCGGGGGTGGTGGGAGACATGGGTGGGGGCCTGGTGGTTGGTGCCCCTGGTGGCTGGGGGGTGGGGGTGCTGGGAGACATGGGTGGGAGCCTGGTGGTGGGTGCCCCTGCACTGCTGGGGGGTGGGGGTGGTGGGAGACATGGGTGGGGGCCTGGTGGAGGCTGCCCCTGGTGACTGGGGGGGTGGGGGTGGTGGGAGACATGGGTGGGGGCCTGGTGGAGGCTGCCCCTGTGGAGTGGCGGGTGGGGGTGGTGGGAGACATGGGTGGGGGCCTGGTGGAGGCTGCCCCTGCACTGCTGGGGGGTGGGGGTGGTGGGAGACATGGGTGGGGCCTGCTGGCAGGTGCCCCACAGTGCTGGGGGGTGGGGGTGGTGGGGAACATGAGTTGGACATGGGTGGGGGCCTGCTGGCAGTTGCCCCACAGTGCTGGGGGTTGGGGGTGGTGGGGAACATGAGTTGGACATGGGTGGGGGCCTGCTGGCAGGTGCCCCACAGTGCTGGGGGGTGGGGGTGGTGGGAGACATGGGTGGGGGCCTGTTGGAGGCTGTCCCTGGTGGCTGGGGGGTGGGGGTGGTGGGAGACATGGGTGGGGGCCTGGTGGAGGCTGCCCCTGGTGGCTGGGGGGTGGGGGTGCTGGGAGACATGGGTGGGGGCCTGGTGGAGGCTGCCCCTGGTGACTGGGGGGTGGTGGTGGTGGGAGACATGGGTGGGGGCCTAGTGGTTGGTGCCCCTGGTGGCTGGGGGTGGGGGTGCTGGGAGACATGGGTGGGGGCCTGGTGGCAGGTGCCCCTGCACTGCTGGTGGGTGTGGGTGCTGGGAGACATGGGTGGGGGCCTGGTGGAGGCTGCCCCTGGTGGCTGGGGGGTGGGGGTGGTGGGAGACATGGGTGGGGGCCTGGTGGAGGCTGCCCCTGGTGACTGGGGGGGTGGGGGTGGTGGGAGACATGGGTGGGGGCCTGGTGGTTGGTGCCCCTGGTGGCTGGGGGGTGGGGGTGCTGGGAGACATGGGTGGGGGCCTGGTGGTGGGTGCCCCTGCACTGCTGGGGGGTGGGGGTGGTGGGAGACATGGGTGGGGGCCTGGTGGAGGCTGCCCCTGGTGACTGGGGGGGTGGGGGTGGTGGGAGACATGGGTGGGGGCCTGGTGGAGGCTGCCCCTGTGGAGTGGGGGGTGGGGGTGGTGGGAGACATGGGTGGGGGCCTGGTGGAGGCTGCCCCTGCACTGCTGGGGGGTGGGGGTGGTGGGAGACATGGGTGGGGCCTGCTGGCAGGTGCCCCACAGTGCTGGGGGGTGGGGGTGGTGGGGAACATGAGTTGGACAGGGGTGGGGGCCTGCTGGCAGTTGCCCCACAGTGCTGGGGGGTGGGGGTGGTGGGGAACATGAGTTGGACATGGGTGGGGGCCTGCTGGCAGGTGCCCCACAGTGCTGGGGGGTGGGGGTGCAGGGGTACATGAGTTGCACATGGGTGGGGGCCTGCTGGCAGGTGCCCCACAGTGCTGGGGGGTGGGGGTGCTGGGAGACATGGGTGGGGGCCTGGTGGAGGCTGACCCTGGTGGCTGGGGGGTGGGGGTGGTGGAAGACATGGGTGGGGGCCTGTGGAGGGTGCCCCTGGTGGCTGGGGGTGCAGGGGGACATGCGTTGGTGGGCAGTAGTGCAAGTTGACATGTGGGTTGGCTGGGGGGCATGGCCATGGTGGATGGGGTGCCTGCAGGACATGTGCAGGGTAGGCCCCTGTGGTGTGAGCCACCTGCAGGTGCCGTGGAGGGTGTAGAGGCAACACCTGGGAGGGCCCACACGTGCAATTCACGTGTGGTGCTCCCTGCGCACCCCTGTAATACACGTACCCTGATGGAATCATGTGTCGAACTTCCCCCGCACCCCGAAATACACGTACCCTGATGGAATCGCGTGTGGAACTTCCCGCACACCCCTGGAATACACGTACCCTGCTGATTTTGCGTGTGTAACTTCCCCTGCACCCTGAAATACACGTACCCTGCTGATATCGCGTGTGGAACTTCACGCGCACCCATGAAAAACACGTACCCTGCGGAAGTCACGTGTGTAACTTCCCCTGCACCCTGAAATACAAGTACCCTGCTGATATCACGTGTGTAACTTCACGCGCACCCCTGAAATACACGTACCCTGCTGAAATCGCGTGTGGAACTTCCCCTGCACCCTGAAATACACGTACCCTGATGGAATCGCGTGTGGAACTTCCCGCGCACCCCTGGAATACACGTACCCTGCTGAAATCGCATGTGGAACTTCCCCTGCACCCTGAAATACACGTACCCTGATGGAATCGCGTGTGGAACTTCCCGTGCACCCCTGAGATACGCGTACCCTGCTCGCACGGGCCCAATCGCGTGTGGAAATTCACGCGCACTCCTGAAATACACGTACCCTGCTGGAATCGCGTGTGTAACTTCCCCTGCACCCTGAAATACACGTACCCTGCTGATATCGCGTGTGGAACTTCACGCGCACCCCTGAAATACACGTACCCTGCGGAAATCACGTGTGTAACTTCCCCTGCACCCTGAAATACACGTACCCTGCTGATATCGTGTGTGGAACTTCATGCGCACCCCGAAATACAGGTACCCTGATGGAATCGCGTGTGGAACTTCCCGCGCACCCCTGAGATACGCCTACCCTGCTCGCACGGGCCCAATCGCGTGTGGAAATTCCCGCGCACCCCTGAAATACACGTACCATGATGAAATCGCGTGTGTAACTCCACCTGCACCCTGAAATACACGTACCCTGATGGAATCGCGTGTGGAACTTCCCGCGCACCCCTGGAATACACGTACCCTGCTGATTTCGCGTGTGTAACTTCCCCTGCACCCTGAAATACACGTACCCTGCTGATATCACGTGTGGAACTTCACGCGCACCCCAAAATACACGTACCCTGATGGAATCGCGTGTGGAACTTCCCGCGCACCCCTGAGATACGCGTACCCTGCTCGCACGGGCCCAATCGTGTGTGGAAATTCCCGCGCACCCCTGAAATACACGTACCATGATGAAATCGCGTGTGTAACTCCACCTGCACCCTGAAATACACGTACCCTGATGGAATCGCGTGTGGAACTTCCCGCGCACCCCTGGAATACACGTACCCTGCTGATTTCGCGTGTGTAACTTCCCCTGCACCCTGAAATACACGTACCCTGCTGATATCACGTGTGGAACGTCACGCGCACCCCGAAATACACGTACCCTGATGGAATCGCATGTGGAACTTCCTGCGCACCCCTGAGATACGCGTACCCTGCTTGCACGGGCCCAATCGCGTGTGGAAATTCCCGCGCACCCCTGAAATACACGTACCCTGCTGGAATCGCGTGTGTAACTTCCCCTGCACCCTGAAATACACATACCCTGCTGACATCGCGTGTGAAACTTCACACGCACCCCGAAATACACGTACCCTGATGGAATCGCGTGTGGAACTTCACGCGCACCCCGAAATACACGTACCCTGATGAAATCGCGTGTGGAACTTCCCGGGCACCCCTGAGATACGCGTACCCTGCTCGCACGGGCCCAATCGCGTGTGGAAATTTACGCGCACTCCTGAAATACACGTACCCTGCTGGAATCGCGTGTGTAACTTCCCCTGCACCCTGAAATACACGTACCCTGCTGATATCGCGTATGGAACTCCACGCGCACCCCTGAAATACACGTACCCTGCGGAAATCGCGTGTGTAACTTCCCCTGCACCCTGAAATACACGTACCCTGCTGATATCGCGTGTGGAACTTCACGCGCACCCCGAAATACAGGTACCCTGATGGAATCGCGTGTGGAACTTCCCGCGCACCCCTGAGATACGCGTACCCTGCTCGCACGGGCCCAATCGCGTGTGGAAATTCCCGCGCACCCCTGAAATACACGTACCATGATGAAATCGCGTGTGTAACTCCACCTGCACCCTGAAATACACGTACCCTGATGGAATCGCATGTGGAACTTCCCGCGCACCCCTGGAATACACGTACCCTGCTGATTTCGCGTGTGTAACTTCCCCTGCACCCTGAAATACACGTACCCTGCTGATATCACGTGTGGAACTTCACGCGCACCCCGAAATACACGTACCCTGATGGAATCGCATGTGGAACTTCCTGCGCCCCCCTGAGATACGCGTACCCTGCTCGCACGGGCCCAATCGCGTGTGGAAATTCACGCGCACTCCTGAAATACACGTACCCTGCTGGAATCGCGTGTGTAACTTCCCCTGCACCCTGAAATACACGTACCCTGCTGATATCACGTGTGGAACTTCACGCGCACCCCTGAAATACACGTACCCTGCGGAAATCGCGTGTGTAACTTCCCCTGCACCCTGAAATACACGTACACTGCTGATATCGTGTGTGGAACTTCACGCGCACCCCGAAATACAGGTACCCTGATGGAATCGCGTGTGGAACTTCCCGCGCACCCCTGAGATACGCGTACCCTGCTCGCACGGGCCCAATCGCGTGTGGAAATTCCCGCGCACCCCTGAAATACACGTACCATGATGAAATCGCGTGTGTAACTCCACCTGCACCCTGAAATACACGTACCCTGATGGAATCGCGTGTGGAACTTCCCGCGCACCCCTGGAATACACGTACCCTGCTGATTTCGCGTGTGTAACTTCCCCTGCACCCTGAAATACACGTACCCTGCTGATATCACGTGTGGAACTTCACGCGCACCCCAAAATACACGTACCCTGATGGAATCGCGTGTGGAACTTCCCGCGCACCCCTGAGATACGCGTGCCCTGCTCGCACGGGCCCAATCGTGTGTGGAAATTCCCGCGCACCCCTGAAATACACGTACCATGATGAAATCGCGTGTGTAACTCCACCTGCACCCTGAAATACACGTACCCTGATGGAATCGCGTGTGGAACTTCCCGCGCACCCCTGGAATACACGTACCCTGCTGATTTCGCGTGTGTAACTTCCCCTGCACCCTGAAATACACGTACCCTGCTGATATCACGTGTGGAACTTCACGCGCACCCCGAAATACACGTACCCTGATGGAATCGCATGTGGAACTTCCTGCGCACCCCTGAGATACGCGTACCCTGCTTGCACGGGCCCAATCGCGTGTGGAAATTCCCGCGCACCCCTGAAATACACGTACCCTGCTGGAATCGCGTGTGTAACTTCCCCTGCACCCTGAAATACACATACCCTGCTGACATCGCGTGTGGAACTTCACACGCACCCCGAAATACACGTACCCTGATGGAATCGCGTGTGGAACTTCACGCGCACCCCGAAATACACGTACCCTGATGAAATCGCGTGTGGAACTTCCCGGGCACCCCTGAGATACGCGTACCCTGCTCGCACGGGCCCAATCGCGTGTGGAAATTTATGCGCACTCCTGAAATACACGTACCCTGCTGGAATCGCGTGTGTAACTTCCCCTGCACCCTGAAATACACATACCCTGCTGACATCGCGTGTGGAACTTCACACGCACCCCGAAATACACGTACCCTGATGGAATCGCGTGTGGAACTTCACGCGCACCCCGAAATACACGTACCCTGATGAAATCGCGTGTGGAACTTCCCGGGCACCCCTGAGATACGCGTACCCTGCTCGCACGGGCCCAATCGTGTGTGGAAATTTACGCGCACTCCTGAAATACACGTACCCTGCTGGAATCGCGTGTGTAACTTCCCCTGCACCCTGAAATACACATACCCTGCTGACATCGCGTGTGGAACTTCACACGCACCCCGAAATACACGTACCCTGATGGAATCGCGTGTGGAACTTCACGCGCACCCCGAAATACACGTACCCTGATGAAATCGCGTGTGGAACTTCCCGGGCACCCCTGAGATACGCGTACCCTGCTCGCACGGGCCCAATCGCGTGTGGAAATTTACGCGCACTCCTGAAATACACGTACCCTGCTGGAATCGCGTGTGTAACTTCCCCTGCACCCTGAAATACACGTACCCTGCTGGAATCGCGTGTGTAACTTCCCCTGCACCCTGAAATACACGTACCCTGCTGATATCGCGTATGGAACTTCACGCGCACCCCTGAAATACACGTACCCTGATGAAATCGCGTGTGTAACTTCCCCTGCACCCTGAAATACACGTACCCTGCTGATATCGCGTGTGGAACTTCACGCGCACCCCGAAATACAGGTACCCTGATGGAATCGCGTGTGGAACTTCCCGCGCACCCCTGAGATACGCGTACCCTGCTCGCACGGGCCCAATCGCGTGTGGAAATTCCCGCGCACCCCTGAAATACACGTACCATGATGAAATCGCGTGTGTAACTCCACCTGCACCCTGAAATACACGTACCCTGATGGAATCGCATGTGGAACTTCCCGCGCACCCCTGGAATACACGTACCCTGCTGATTTCGCGTGTGTAACTTCCCCTGCACCCTGAAATACACGTACCCTGCTGATATCACGTGTGGAACTTCACGCGCACCCCGAAATACACGTACCCTGATGGAATCGCATGTGGAACTTCCTGCGCCCCCCTGAGATACGCGTACCCTGCTCACACGGGCCCAATCGCGTGTGGAAATTCACGCGCACTCCTGAAATACACGTACCCTGCTGGAATCGCGTGTGTAACTTCCCCTGCACCCTGAAATACACGTACCCTGCTGATATCGCGTGTGGAACTTCACGCGCACCCCTGAAATACACGTACCCTGCGGAAATCACGTGTGTAACTTCCCCTGCACCCTGAAATACACGTACCCTGCTGATATCGTGTGTGGAACTTCACGCGCACCCCAAAATACAGGTACCCTGATGGAATCGCGTGTGGAACTTCCCGCGCACCCCTGAGATACGCGTACCCTGCTCGCACGGGCCCAATCGCGTGTGGAAATTCCCGCGCACCCCTGAAATACACGTACCATGATGAAATCGCGTGTGTAACTCCACCTGCACCCTGAAATACACGTACCCTGATGGAATCGCGTGTGGAACTTCCCGCGCACCCCTGGAATACACGTACCCTGCTGATTTCGCGTGTGTAACTTCCCCTGCACCCTGAAATACACGTACCCTGCTGATATCACGTGTGGAACTTCACGCGCACCCCAAAATACACGTACCCTGATGGAATCGCGTGTGGAACTTCCCACGCACCCCTGAGATACGCGTACCCTGCTCGCAAGGGCCCAATCGCGTGTGGAAATTCCCACGCACCCCTGAAATACACGTACCATGATGAAATCGCGTGTGTAACTCCACCTGCACCCTGAAATACACGTACCCTGATGGAATCGCGTGTGGAACTTCCCGCGCACCCCTGGAATACACGTACCCTGCTGATTTCGCGTGTGTAACTTCCCCTGCACCCTGAAATACACGTACCCTGCTGATATCACGTGTGGAACTTCACGCGCACCCCGAAATACACGTACCCTGATGGAATCGCATGTGGAACTTCCTGCGCACCCCTGAGATACGCGTACCCTGCTCGCACGGGCCCAATCGCGTGTGGAAATTCCCGCGCACCCCTGAAATACACGTACCCTGCTGGAATCGCGTGTGTAACTTCCCCTGCACCCTGAAATACACATACCCTGCTGACATCGCGTGTGGAACTTCACACGCACCCCGAAATACACGTACCCTGATGGAATCGCGTGTGGAACTTCACGCGCACCCCGAAATACACGTACCCTGATGAAATCGCGTGTGGAACTTCCCGGGCACCCCTGAGATACGCGTACCCTGCTCGCACGGGCCCAATCGCATGTGGAAATTTACGCGCACTCCTGAAATACACGTACCCTGCTGGAATCGCGTGTGTAACTTCCCCTGCACCCTGAAATACACGTACCCTGCTGATATCGCGTGTGGAACTTCACGCGCACCCCTGAAATACACGTACCCTGCGGAAATCGCGTGTGTAACTTCCCCTGCACCCTGAAATACACGTACCCTGCTGATATCGCGTGTGGAACTTCACGCGCACCCCGAAATACAGGTACCCTGATGGAATCGCGTGTGGAACTTCCCGCGCACCCCTGAGATACGCCTACCCTGCTCGCACGGGCCCAATCGCGTGTGGAAATTCCCGCGCACCCCTGAAATACACGTACCATGATGAAATCGCGTGTGTAACTCCACCTGCACCCTGAAATACACGTACCCTGATGGAATCGCATGTGGAACTTCCCGCGCACCCCTGGAATACACGTACCCTGCTGATTTCGCGTGTGTAACTTCCCCTGCACCCTGAAATACACGTACCCTGCTGATATCACGTGTGGAACTTCACGCGCACCCCGAAATACACGTACCCTGATGGAATCGCATGTGGAACTTCCTGCGCACCCCTGAGATACGCGTACCCTGCTCGCACGGGCCCAATCGCGTGTGGAAATTCCCGCGCAACCCTGAAATACACGTACCCTGCTGGAATCGCGTGTGTAACTTCCCCTGCACCCTGAAATACACATACCCTGCTGACATCGCGTGTGGAACTTCACACGCACCCCGAAATACACGTACCCTGATGGAATCGCGTGTGGAACTTCACGCGCACCCCGAAATACACGTATCCTGATGAAATCGCGTGTGGAACTTCCCGGGCACCCCTGAGATACGCGTACCCTGCTCGCACGGGCCCAATCGCGTGTGGAAATTCCCGCGTACCCCTGAAATTCACGTACCCTGCTGGAATCGCGTGTGTAACTTCCCCTGCACCCCGAAATACACGTACCCTGATGGAATCGCGTGTGGAACTTCACGCGCACCCCGAAATACACGTATCCTGATGAAATCGCGTGTGGAACTTCCCGGGCACCCCTGAGATACGCGTACCCTGCTCGCACGGGCCCAATCGCGTGTGGAAATTCCCGCGTACCCCTGAAATACACGTACCCTGCTGGAATCGCGTGTGTAACTTCCCCTGCACCCCGAAATACACGTACCCTGATGGAATCGCGTGTGGAACTTCACGCGCACCCCGAAATACACGTATCCTGATGAAATCGCGTGTGGAACTTCCCGGGCACCCCTGAGATACGCGTACCCTGCTCGCACGGGCCCAATCGCGTGTGGAACTTCACGCGCACCCCGAAATACACGTACCCTGATGGAATCGCGTGTGGAACTTCACGCGCACCCCGAAATACACGTACCCTGATGGAATCGCGTGTGGAACTTCCCGCGCACCCCTGAGATATGCGTATCCTGCTCGCATGGGCCCAATCGCGTGTGGAAATTCCCGCGCACCCCTGAAATACACGTACCATGATGAAATCGCGTGTGGAACTTCCCCTGCACCCCGAAATACACGTACCCTGATGGAATCGCGTGTGGAACTTCACGCGCACCCCGAAATACACGTATCCTGATGAAATCGCGTGTGGAACTTCCTGCGCACCCCTGAGATACGCCTACCCTGCTCGCACGGGCCCAATCGCGTGTGGAAATTCCCGCGCACCCCTGAAATACACGTACCATGATGAAATCGCGTGTGTAACTCCACCTGCACCCTGAAATACACGTACCCTGATGGAATCGCATGTGGAACTTCCCGCGCACCCCTGGAATACACGTACCCTGCTGATTTCGCGTGTGTAACTTCCCCTGCACCCTGAAATACACGTACCCTGCTGATATCACGTGTGGAACTTCACGCGCACCCCGAAATACACGTACCCTGATGGAATCGCATGTGGAACTTCCTGCGCACCCCTGAGATACGCGTACCCTGCTCGCACGGGCCCAATCGCGTGTGGAACTTCACGCGCACCCCGAAATACACGTACCCTGATGGAATCGCGTGTGGAACTTCACGCGCACCCCGAAATACACGTACCCTGATGGAATCGCGTGTGGAACTTCCCGCGCACCCCTGAGATATGCGTATCCTGCTCGCATGGGCCCAATCGCGTGTGGAAATTCCCGCGCACCCCTGAAATACACGTACCATGATGAAATCGCGTGTGGAACTTCCCCTGCACCCCGAAATACACGTACCCTGATGGAATCGCGTGTGGAACTTCACGCGCACCCCGAAATACACGTATCCTGATGAAATCGCGTGTGGAACTTCCTGCGCACCCCTGAGATACGCCTACCCTGCTCGCACGGGCCCAATCGCGTGTGGAAATTCCCGCGCACCCCTGAAATACACGTACCATGATGAAATCGCGTGTGTAACTCCACCTGCACCCTGAAATACACGTACCCTGATGGAATCGCATGTGGAACTTCCCGCGCACCCCTGGAATACACGTACCCTGCTGATTTCGCGTGTGTAACTTCCCCTGCACCCTGAAATACACGTACCCTGCTGATATCACGTGTGGAACTTTACGCGCACCCCGAAATACACGTACCCTGATGGAATCGCATGTGGAACTTCCTGCGCACCCCTGAGATACGCGTACCCTGCTCGCACGGGCCCAATCGCGTGTGGAAATTCCCGCGCAACCCTGAAATACACGTACCCTGCTGGAATCGCGTGTGTAACTTCCCCTGCACCCTGAAATACACATACCCTGCTGACATCGCGTGTGGAACTTCACACGCACCCCGAAATACACGTACCCTGATGGAATCGCGTGTGGAACTTCACGCGCACCCCGAAATACACGTATCCTGATGAAATCGCGTGTGGAACTTCCCGGGCACCCCTGAGATACGCGTACCCTGCTCGCACGGGCCCAATCGCGTGTGGAAATTCCCGCGTACCCCTGAAATTCACGTACCCTGCTGGAATCGCGTGTGTAACTTCCCCTGCACCCCGAAATACACGTACCCTGATGGAATCGCGTGTGGAACTTCACGCGCACCCCGAAATACACGTATCCTGATGAAATCGCGTGTGGAACTTCCCGGGCACCCCTGAGATACGCGTACCCTGCTCGCACGGGCCCAATCGCGTGTGGAAATTCCCGCGTACCCCTGAAATACACGTACCCTGCTGGAATCGCGTGTGTAACTTCCCCTGCACCCCGAAATACACGTACCCTGATGGAATCGCGTGTGGAACTTCACGCGCACCCCGAAATACACGTATCCTGATGAAATCGCGTGTGGAACTTCCCGGGCACCCCTGAGATACGCGTACCCTGCTCGCACGGGCCCAATCGCGTGTGGAACTTCACGCGCACCCCGAAATACACGTACCCTGATGGAATCGCGTGTGGAACTTCACGCGCACCCCGAAATACACGTACCCTGATGGAATCGCGTGTGGAACTTCCCGCGCACCCCTGAGATATGCGTATCCTGCTCGCATGGGCCCAATCGCGTGTGGAAATTCCCGCGCACCCCTGAAATACACGTACCATGATGAAATCGCGTGTGGAACTTCCCGCGCACCCCTGAAATAGGCGTACCCTGCTCGCACAGGGCCAATCGCGTGAGGTACTTCCCGCGCACCCCAGTGATACACGTAGCCCGCTTGCTGTGCTGGTACAGGGTTAGCGCAGCCCTTTGCGCTGGATTGGGTATATTGATGGCTTTTCCCTGCGCGAGAGGCGTTCTTGGGGGCGTAACTGGCGCTGCTGCAGGGTCGCTGCGCCACTGTGCGCCACGGCTGGTTTTGGTGGCTGGAATCCATGAATACGCTGTGCGCGGAAATGGATTTTTGCGCATGCGGCTGGCGCAGGGATTCGCACGCGCACACTGTGCGCCAGCCGTGTGCGCCACTTGTGCGCTGAATTCTATGAATTACCCCCTTGATTTCTGGTAGAAAACATAATTTGTCAGTGCACAGAGTGCAGGGGCTAATACATTATTGCTAACATAAAGAGAATAGGATATTGTAGTTTGTTAGTCTGAATTACATCCTGCTTTTATTGTACTTAAAGCTAAGTGTGATGACATTTGAATATGAACAAATAGTATTTTGCTTTCCTATGCGCTGTGTGTGCAATGTAAAACTGGGAGCATTTCCCAGTGCTGAGAGTGCCACATTTTTGTATATGATAGGTAAATACATTGAATTCTGTAATTTTTCACACATATAGTCAGCACTTTAGGCTGTGAATCGGGGAACACAATTCATAACCTAATAAAAACTTTATTAAACAACATCTGTGGAAGCCATCACTATTTAAAAGACAGGGTGTGATGGAAGAAAGTTTAACATTTTCATTCCTATATAAAAGATGCACTTCCAAATTAACACTATTTCACAAAAGATCTTCTGCTGAAGTGAGAGGACCCATAACTAAATATACCCAAATAACTAAACGGGATTGGTGGCAAATATTGTTTGTACTTTTAGAAAATCATATTCTTTTGCAGATACATAGGGTAGATGAATCAACTTTCTGTCCATTCTAAATTGATAGCACTGCTAACCTGACCCCAACCTGCAAAATGCATGCACATACTAACAACCCCCTTCACCATATTTACATGGGAGGGGGTTACTGATTTCTATTGGATGATACTAGTGTTAATATGTATGCAACCTTTCTCTGGCACCAATACGTTTTATTGATATTGTTGAATATAAAATGTTCTAAAATTTGTGAATGAAGGAAATTAATGTGATGTACAAAACGCTCAAATTATTTGAATATACCGGAAGGCAAGCTGTGTGTAAGGAACTGGAATAGAATTGTGCAATTTAGGAATAGATACTTAGAAATAAATGTAGCTGATTCAAGGAGTGATTGTGTGTGTGCCACCTCCAAGTGAGATTGTCAGAGGTAGGCCAACACAAACTTTGTAAACAAGCTGTCAAAGTATCCTATTGTGGGGACTTCTCCTGCATAAAGTAGGGGGATCACCTCTGATTTCTTTACATTTACATTATTTCGAGTTTTAACTGTAAACACAGTATGTTTCTTGTGTCAGAATTGTGGCATTGGAGTGTATACCTTGGACTACTATATCAGGAATTGCCACTTAGTGAAAAGTGCGACATATCAACAAATATCTCAACATTATGTGGCTGAGCAACCTAAGTTCTCACCTCAAACATCTCAGTTCTATCTGATGGACACAGGTTTACATCTGTGGCTGAGTAAACCGTGCATTTCATGTTTCCAAGATCAACAAATGAAGTACCCTTAAATTGGGTATGAATAACAGCTATTATCACTGTGCTTAGAAGCATGAAATCTGGCATGGAGCACTATATAAAATCTGAAATCATTGCATCAATATTAAATGTAGATCATGCTGGTTGTGACACAATACTCAGTGGGCAAGGTTTCTACGACACACGAGCTGATTTGCAAGCAAATAATTACACTAGTTGGCATGCATATCCATGAAAGTAACTGATGGGCAGGCATCTGATAGCAATATAGAAGATGGATGGGTCTTCTGTAACCAGTCGATAGGCAAACATTTTGTGGCACAGAAGGAAGGGTTAGAAATGTATCAGCAGGTTAACTGTTTGATATTTAATGTGTGACAGTACACCTGATGGGAAGGTACTCCAAACAATGAGGATGTGAACTTGCCTGCGGTCAAACAAGCAGCATAAAATTGAAAGGGGAACTACTAAATGAAACATGCAAAATAATTAAGCAATAAGGCCCGAGCCGCAGGGGCATTAGCGCGTCAGTGAATGCCCTGGGGCCCTTAGCCTTAATGAAGGCCCTGGGGCATTACCTGACTCAGTAATGCCCCTGCCGTGAGGGGATTATTGCTATTAGTACCCCGGCCTGCAAGACCGGGTACTAATAGCATTTTCTCTATTCCAAAACACTGCAGCGTTTCGGAACAGAAAAAAAAAAGAAATTAAAAAAAAATAGCCACCAGGAAAGGGAAAACAGAGTTTGTTTCCCCTTTCCATGGTGGTCATTGGGAGCGGACGCACTGGGGACAGAAGTGTTCCCGGCACGTTTGCTCCCAGAAAAGGAGAAAAAAGAAGGTAAGTGAGGTTGGGAGGGTGGAGAGGAAATAGTTTGCAGGGGAGGGGGGTGGAAGAAAGAAAATACGTACCTGAATAGTGAATGAACCCACCCATATCAAGGGTAGAATACTGGACTGGATTCTGTCGCTAAATACCAGACTATCCATTGAATCTATCACTCCCTTGGACTGGACGGGCCATCACTGCATAAAATTAACCATTATGAACGATGAACCCCACCCTCCCAAACCAAAAAAATTGGACACTTTCAAAACTAGAAACCCTCGAAAGCTCACTGTAGAGAACTTCTCCCCTACTCTCAACAAACATCTTGCATCCAATCTAGTTAATAGCGATGACCCTAGCATCATTGCAGACTACTACCACAACTGCCTCACTCTCACCATTGATGAAGTAGCGCCTCTTACTACCAAGATGTGCCGCATTGACAGAAAAACACACTTCTGATTCAATGAAGAACTAGCCTCCCTAAGAAGAACCAAACACTCTCTTGAACATGCCTACATTAAACTTCCTTCCCCTGACTCCGCCAAAACCTTCAAAGATGCAAATAAAATCTATAAAACAGCCATAATGTCCCACAAAGCTAATGCCTACAATACTCATATCAACAATGCTGCATCCGATTCCAAAGAACTCTTCTCTATACTCAGAGAATTAGAAAATCTCACTCCCATCACCACCTCAGATAATGCCAGCAAAGAATGGTGCACCACCATTCAAGATGCACTTTCCACCAAAATCACCTTGCTACAAAATAAAATAACCACTAAAAGACTGCTACTAGCAGATAAAAATACCTTAACTACTAAATCCACTCTCACCCATCTTGCAAACCCTAAACCACCATTCCAATTCACTCCCGTCTCACAAGAACTAGTACTCAACACCATCAACAAACTCAAAGCCTCCAATTGTAAAGGAGATAGTGTTTCAGCCAAATTAGTAAAAGCATGTGTTGGCACCCTCACACCTACCATTACCAAATGTGTAAACTTCTCCTTTAACACCAACATAGTTCCAACTAGTATAGAAAAAGCATAGGCCACCCCTTTCCTCAAAAAGCCAACAATGGACCCTACACGAATTATCGACCAATCACAATGGTCCCCTTCCTACTCAAACTCATAGACAAAATAGCATATACACAAATGCAGGCACACCTAGAACAGAACCAACTTCTAGGAACCAGACAATCAGGGTTCAGGCCTAACCACAGCACGGAAATGGCCCTTCTGGACCTCAAAATTTAGATGGACACTATCAGAGACTCAGGCAAACTCTGCATCCTCCTACTACTAGACCTCCCGCAACATTTGACCTTGTTGATCATGACAAATTATGCACTTCATTAGCCGATGACTTTAATTTCTCTAATGACGCCACCAACTGGGTAAAATCTTTTCTCTCAGATCGCACATCCAGAGTGGCCATAGGCAAGGAAGCAGCTGAACCTATACCAGTACCTATAGGAGTACCCCAGGGTTTATGCCTTTTCTCTGCCCTAGACGATATGGGTGTCATCTACACAAATTTTGCAGATGACACCCAGATCCTCATTCCCATTACAGGGAACTATGACCAGGACAGACTGATCATCAACAAAATATATACGATTATCCAAAACTGGATGGCTCTAAACAGCCTCTGTCTCAACGATGAGAAAACTGAAATTCTGATCGCGGGATCAACAACTAAAATAGCTGCACTTCACTCAGACTATTCCTCTATCAACATAGATGGCACACTGATCCCAGTACTCAAGCACGTAAAAACATTAGGAGTTTAATTAGACACCAATCTCACCATGACCAAAAATATCAGCACTCTCTCTTCTTCCACAGCTTACACATCTAAACTGATAGCGTTAAGTCGCCAATTCCTGACCCCAACAAACTGCCTTACACTGGCCAGAGCGTTGATATTATCCAAACTGGACTATTGCAATGTACTATTGCTAGGGACCTCCAAGACTAACATCAGCAAATTGCAACTCATGCAAAATAAAGCTCCTAGGGCAGCGTTAGGGCTGAAAAAACGCCACCAAATATCCAAGATTAGGAAAGACGCCCACTGGCTACCCATTGAAGCTAGAATTTTGTTCAAAACCCTCTGCATTGCGCATAAATGCCTTGACAAAAAAGGACCAATCTATCTTAACAATGCAATACAGAAAAAAGATATCACCAGAATACTTAGATTGACGAAAAATCTATTCTTAGTATCACCCTGGTATAACAACACCAAAGCTGGGGGTAGCAGCTTACAAGTCTTAGCTCCTACATTCTGGAACTCCCTCCCCATTACCATCAAAAAAGAAAACTCATTCCCCAGTTTTAAAAAACAACTGAAAACATGGCTATTCAATCAATACTAACATCCCGCTAATCCTGAACTAGTAGAATGTTCCCAACTAGTAGAATGTCTACTAGCCCCAATTGCAATGTTTTTACTGTGTATAACCTGTATCTGCCTACTGTTATGCTCTGTATACTGCTCTATTGTATGACTAATTACTAAGATGTCTGTAACCATGCCGCGATACCCCAGGGTCTGGGCGTGTAATAAATGAAATAAATACAAAATAAAATAAATAAATCCCTGGCGGGGGACGATGGCAGCCTCCAGCTGTGTGGAGGCACAGAGAAGAGATTGCCCCATTTTGTGACTGCTCTTTGACTGAGGGGCTGCCACGCCCCCCCACCAGGAACAAAGGATAGGAATCCCAGCCGAGGGCTTCCCGGTCATGTAAAGCCCCGGCAAGGGCCTATCAGAATGTTTGTTACATTCTGATTGACCCTCGCCGGGTACTAATCGTTCAAAAACATGCCAGTTATTACATGCATGCAATGTAATCTAATATCAGCCTTTGGGATGTACACACAACTCAAGAGACATGTCAGCTGTTTTTGCATAAGTTATCTGGCTACTCATCTTGCGCTACTGCATTACTGGAGTGAATTATCACAATTAACTAATCAAATAACTCACTTGATATTGGAAATAGGGCATTGCGAAATGTACACTGCCATGCGTAGAAACATGTACAATTTACTGTGAAAATAGAAAAGATATGCTTTCAGAAGCAATAGACTGGAGACACAGAATGTATACCCTGCAAAAAACAACCCAGAAACAAAATAGGAGTAAGTGCAAGGAGGTCTCTTACTGCCACCCACTATACAGTATTTAAATGGTATTACCCAAATTGACCTTTTCAAATGGACCCTTTGTCCTAATTAGCCTAATAATAGTGGTCCTTATTGACTTTCTCACAATTGACCTTTACCTTTATGTGTGCTCTTTTATATATGTGTGGGGTGGGTTTGGGATAATAAATAATATAAGGGGATTGGGTGAGGGGTTGTGTTTTTTTTTGTATTGGATGGGGGATCGCGATCAATTCTCCCCCGATCAATTAGACCAGTGACAGTCACCAACATATGAGGCCTCAGAGCTGCTCTAATATCTGTGGCTTTTTTAGACAAAATAATTAGAAAACTCTGATCTAAAATGCACAGTTGGTAGTGTTTTTAGATACAAATTCTGAGAGGACGCTATATAGAGAGGAGGAACTAACTACATACCCCTTGTGGGAAGCAGAGTTTATCTATTTACCTTGCTGTCATTACTAATGCCATATCCGTGAAAAACCTAAACTCCTGGGTATAGATCTGGTAACACCTAATCATTCAAGAATTGCATATATATTTGCTCTTGGGATCCACCCACGCCCTCATCACCCAGATTAACAACCTGGCTAAAGATTTACACCATTAACTGCACCAGATCAGAAATATACTGCCCCTACCGCTTTAGACACACACAAAGGAACTTGCCAAATGGTCATGCCTGGATCGGTGGCTGCAATGATTACTGCCTCCGGTGCCATCTCCCTCTGAGTGCAGCTACCGCGAAACGTGTGAATGTAATCCGGAACAGTGGGCTCGTAAGAATAAAACATCGACTCCAGACACTTACCTATCCTATCACTATTCTCACTCTCTACTCTACACCAACACACAAGCGAGTGCAGCTACACACCTCAATCAATTTCAGCCTAGCTGATCACATACGAACAATACTCCATAAACACCTCAAGATCCTGCTAGAACGCAGCTATACCCCATGAGAAAATCAGCCTAACTGCACACAGAAGCGTCCTACACAGGCCTAATGCCACCAGAAAGCAGTCTTGTAGACCAACCCCCAGACTGCACACATTCAACTGATCTCTCAGTACCACCACATCTAATGTTAGGATGCTGCTACCATCAGGCAACCACAGCAGCTGCTCACATATCGAGTGCACACAAGCACCCTATGATACCCTCCTCTCTCGACTGACTGTCCCCAAGGGTGTTCAACCCACAAGCGCTTTGAGGTCATGTCAGTGATATATATAGAGCGCTATATAAATGCCAAATAACATAACATAACATAACAATGATTACATCCGGGTGGGTCCCCAACAAATCTATCAGGGACAAGAGTTTTGCCACTTTATATCACTAGTGCTATTTCTGCATCCTGCCTGCAAGGTCCACCACACAAACGCCTGACGATTCATGCACTTCCACACATAATAGTACTCAAAAGGTCAACTATTAACTTGCAGCCAAACTAAAGGCGAGGTGTTTGAGGAGAAAGATGAATATTGGATGCCTGCTACATATTCGTCCTGATGCTGCTGCTGTTCAGCTACTTGTGGTTGTTGTCACATAATCCTCAATCCCCCTTTCCCTAAATACTAATGAGTCAAGGCAGTGCTGCTGAAATATCAGAGCCTTCTATTATTTCGGCTTCTCTTCCCTCATGCTGCACACTGGTTTCCAGCACTGGTGAGCAAGATCAGAAGGAGGGAGTTTTTCCGGATGTATGCCAGTCCAACTGCCACTTGGCTTTTCTGAGGGCCAAGCTACCATGGAACTGCAGATGAGTCACTATCAACAACAGGACTATATTCCAGTAAGGGGTTCTGAGGAAGGGCGAAGCTTGAGTTGTCCATGATCATTCTATAATGTCCCTCGAAACCCTGACTTGAAATGAACCATGTTGTTTGCAGGGGCCGCCTACTATTTTATAATATGTATAGTCCCACAGCATCCCCTTTCCACCCCCTGAGCTGTTACCAGGGACCAGCAGTACAGGGAACGCCTACAGGGGTCAAGTGGGTAACCTGGGCCAAAAAAGAACAACACACCTGGAGTTCAGACAATCTCCCCCACCTCCCTCTATTGTCAACCTTCTTCCCTCTCCACAACACGGGAGACCTGGGCTGTATTCCCGGCTGCCAGATCACGCTAGTGAAAAAGCACATTTTAGGCACAAGTGGCTCCCTGTGTCAGCCATACACAACAGGGCTGTGTTTAATATAGCTCAGAACGCAAAGGTACAGAAGCATCTGAAGAAGGACATGAACACCGAAAGAATAAATGGTGCAAATCCCATGATGGCGTGGACATGAAAGTGCCAAAATGGTTGAAGCCAGGTGGACCCTTCCATATCAATTTCAATGGCATTACTGGTTGTAAATATTTGATTTTACGACCCTAATGACATTCGTCCGAACAATAATGCGCTTTGAAGAAACATTTAACATGTATAAATGCATTCTGACTTTGGAAACCATCACTAGAAGAAACAGCTCGTTTGTTACAAAATTGGAAATAAAGTCTGGCATTTTAAATATATTTCAATCAATATTTTTTAATATATTAGGCATCAGTAGGGAAATTGTATTAATGAAAAGGTTGTCGCTGTAGGGTATGTTTTAAATGTCTTCAATGTGATCAATACAAAGAAATTATGTATTGACCCGAATAGTTTCTATAATGAGTAATCATCTGTGTGATCTTTTAGAAATTCACACTTCTTTTCTTTTCTTCGCGAGTTAAATGGCATGCCTTTTCTCAAAGTAACCTTTGATTCAGCATTGCAACGTCAGTAGAATTATAAGTTTACATTTCATTTAAAATAGCTTGAATGCTATCATAACATACTCTTCGCTCAAACCACGCACTGCATTTTGCATATTTGTATTATCCTTATTATCATAATCATGCCTAGAAACTTGTTTTCTTTGGTTCATTTAATTTTAGTACCTTCCATATGCGTCTAAGTTAATGTTCTCCTTGTTTGGTCATTGGCCTAATTTTCCACTGAGAATCGTTTTTCTTTTGACTCAGATGAAAATGCAAGCTATGCAAGCATGCCCTGCAATGCTGTCTGAAGATGCATTCCCTGGATCTATGCAGCCAATGGACATGCATGGATGTTTGCAGGGCAAAGCCATGCATCTGGAAGGAGGGTGGCAGTGGAGTACCAGCAGATGGCAGGAGATATCAGAGGGATATGTTTGTTATATTCTCGAATAGCCTCACCGTGTATATGCTGTGTAGCAGTGCAGTGGGCCGCACCACGGCAATGCTGACAGGGAGGAGTCTGATTAGAAAAAAACACAGGTTTTGTGTACACTGTAGCAGATCATCTTCAGAGCAAAAACCACTTCATATTATAATGCACGGTAGGCACCAGAAAAAGAAATCATGAAGAGAACTGGAAAGATAGAGCTACATAGTACAGGGAGCAAAGAGGAGCAGGGCTAGGGTCATGACCTTGCGCCTGTCCTCCATGTTACATTAGTTACCCTTGAGTACCTACAGCAGGAACTCTGTTGCCTCAATGAAACACCCGAAATCTACTTCTTTCCATCTGCACTTAAGCTCCTCCCTCCCACAGAGCCTATAGCAAGGAGTCTTGCAAACTCCATCCCCTGAGTTCTCACCTGTTTCCTTTAAGGAATTACTGGAACGTCTGGGTTTGGGTCAAGTGGAGCTTTTCTGGAATGGATTGCTCTGTGAATCGTGGGATATGTCACTCACACTTGCATCCAAAGGCTCACTCAAGGAGGGGGAAAGCGCAGCTACTTCTTTGGATGCCGCAGGGGCTTGGAAGCATGTAATACCACAGCACAATTGTGATGCACATGATGTTACTGAAATGCATGAATGGGAATCCACCGTGCCGGCATCAGGGGTGATGTTGTGGCATGGGAGCAGCAGCACTGTAAACATGTATGCAATTGGTGCTTACATGCTGTGGATGCTGAGGAGTGTTAAACAACACGCGAGGAGTGTCACAAGTGCGCACTGAATATGGCTGTTTGTAAGAAAAATTACCCATTCTATCGCTCCTGGTCTCCATCACCTGATAGCTACCACTAGGCAGTGATCCTGTAGAGGACAGAAGAGCAGGCCATGGCATTCAGGAAATCTAGGAAGGAATTTCAAGGTATGATTACCTCCGACACATATTAGGCCTTCCAGAATCTAGGAAGGAACTTCAAGGTATGATTAGCTCAGGAGTGCTATCTTCTTTGGAGCTGGAATAATACATTTAAGGCTCTGACACCTGGCATAGTTCCTCATCTGTTTGCTCTTCTAAAGAAGGGAATGAATAGGCAAAGGACAGTTAAACTGTGGGCAGGGATGTCTACAAGAACAGGATGTTGAAGATTATGGTCAATGTGTGGGAAACTGAATTCTTTAGCATATACCTTGTGGCCAGCTGAGCAAAATGATTTGATTTATAGCTGGTATCCACCATCTACTTCCAATATGGAGGTGCACATGGTGTTTGAGAAGATGTTGACACATAGTGGAAAGAGCCAGAAATTAAAGGCTTGATGATAGGTTCAAGTCAAAAGAGCATATCAGACGAAGTATCAAGCGGTTCCCAGCTGCTGTAGGTCCTTAAGGGGCATCCCAGCTGTTTAAAGATGGTACATTTCAAGATGGACTCTTAATGGCATATTCTTACAGTGGTGTACTCAGATACTGTCAGCTGATTTACAGAATGATTACAAATCATGTCTTTATGCAGCTCATCAGTGGTACCTCCACTTCGTGTTCCAGGATTATAGAGGCAGGCTCTGACAGGAACACATTGCATATGCTGTACAATTTGTCTTAAAAGACTCAGCATTTAAAAGGCACAACATTGACTGCTAACATGGCCATAGTCTTCATTCAAAAAGTCAAGATCCAGGTGACAGGCAGACTGGACCATCTATTCACAGATGATATGACGTCTTCACCAGAAGCAGAAGGAAGAACTCATCATTGGACCCTGGCTAAAGGTACAGTCTGCCTTACATCTTCTGCCAGTGAAGTATGGCCAGGAGCTCCAAGTGGGAAGTAAGATCCCTCCACTAAACATCTTCCAGGGAACAGAGGAGATGTCAAATCCAGAGGCAGCTCCAGAACCAGTACCCAGCCAGCACACAGTGTGCCCTGCTAGGCGCTGCAGCAATCTTCCTAGGTTCCTGTCTTGAACTCTGTCGCAGAAGCTGCAAAGTGTCGTGAAACTGACACGACCCTGTCGAGCACCAAGAACTTCTACAACACAAGGGGTCCTCATTGCCAGCCAGAATCAACTGGGCCATTCGAAAGTTAATCTTGCATCGCTGGCCCACTGAGGATAGGGCCAGATTTTAATTCCTGTAACTATGGCCCTGTGACGTGAGAACGTCGGAGAGGCAGCATGATGTGGAGTAATAGAGCATGGGAAAATGACTGTGATGCCATGCCCTTGATGTCTCAGAGTTTTAACTATGGTGACGCTGGAGGGCGGTTGCCCGCAGGGTGATTGGAAGACCCCACTGTGCCAAGGAGGGAGAGGAGATAAGATTGAACAAAGAAGTCAGAGACTGGAGGGCCCGGCCGGGACCCACTGGATGCATGCAAGGTAGCGATGTGCATCAGCGGGAGTGAGAAGGATCCCAGAGGGCTGGAGGCCTGTGGTGGATGCGGCCTTCTGCTAGAACACAGAGTTCAGCAACCTAATAGCCTGGAGGCTCGCCCTGCACCGTAAGGGGGCTGGTGAGGGCTGACTGGAGGATGGCCGTGTACAGGGAGAATATACATTGGAGATAGAAAGGGAGAGCCCTGCAAGCACCAAGAGATCGAATAAGGTGGGCCACAGCCTTTCCTGGTGAAGGAAGGTGAGGAAGGATATAACAATAAGTTCTTTAGCATTATAACGAGGGAGAAAGGAAAAGCTAGACTGCTCACAATGCAAAGAAGTGGTCCAATTGGTGACCATCTTGGAGTCAGGAATTATCACAAAGCCCCATACGTTTAATATAAGAGTGCAGGGGGTGTCCCGAAGAGCTGGTGAAAACCGGACAACTGTAACAGTCAAGACTTTGAGTAAACCCAGGAAGAGTCTTCCAAAGAGAACATGTTTGTTTTGCTTTATTAGTTCTGGATTGGATATTTTAAGATTACGATTGATGCACTCTTTTGGCCAAACTTTTGACATTTTGTGCATGAAAACTTAATGTATCCAGGGGGTGTCCTTCAGGAGCAGAGTGACGTCCCTGCTGCCTTTGACTCCTGGCACTTTGCATTCCCATTACCATCAAGCGAGGCTGCAGATCACTTCATCTTCGTGCTCGTGCTTTGGCACATTCCACCTCTCACTGCTGGAGCAGCTCAGCACCACATTTTCGGCGACCAGTGGGACGTTTCCTGCATCCGACTCATGTGAGCTTTTCTTGCTGCCAGGCCTCCTGACTTTTCATCACTTGTTCTGCTTGAAGCCCAAGTGGACCTGATCCCCATATAGATATGTAACCAAGCTGATTGGTATGCTGGAGTTTTTCGGCAAAGGTATGATCTGTGAAGGCTTTGAAAATGGTGGAATTGATGATTGTCACTGTGACTTACCTGAAGTAGGATGACACTTCATTTTGGCAACAAATTGGTCCCGAGCTCTGCTTGAAGCCCAAGTGGAGCTGATCCCCAGAGAGATATGTAACCATGCTGATTGGTATGCTGGAGGTTTTGGCAAAGGTATGATCTGTGCTGGCTTTGAAAGTGGAGGAATTGATGTTTGTCAGAGTGACTTACCTGAAGTATGATGACACTTCATTTTGGTGACGAATTGGTCCTGAACCCAGATAAAGAGGAAGATGAAAAGGATCTCATGAAGTGTCTTGTGACTGGTGACTGGTGATTTAAGGCACTTTTCTTGTATTCCAGAAGAATGGTTCATCCCACCTGAGTCGCCTTCCTTCTCCTCTGCTGTTGGAGCACCACAATACCCCATTCGGTGACCTGTGTGATGTGGTGCACCTGATTCGTCTGCGCCTGACTTGCTGCTAGGTGCCGGGTGAGTTCATCATGCATTGTGCAGTTTCTCTGTCTGTCTCTCTCTCTCTCCCTCCATCTCTCTGCCCTCTCCCACCATGGTGCTCTCCATCTCCCCTATTTACTACAACTGCTACTCTATCACCTATTCGACCTCTCTTTCAAAGCCTGGAAGGAAGAAGTTCAAGAAATATCTCCTATCCTTCAACCCAGACCAGCCCAGCACTGACACTGACTTCAACACTTCTTGCAGGCAGACTGTCACTGACATCCTCTTCGTCGCTCCCTCTCCTGACCTATGGACTCCCCATATGGTCTCAGTCCTCTCCCCTTTCGCTTCTTTGCCCATTAATGGTGGAACCAGATGGGATGCGCTCTTGGCACACTTCCCATCCTCTAGATGCATCATTAATGTCTACAATAATGGCACTGCCATTGTCCAGAGCTCTCAGCCCAACCTCCTCTTTCTTGATAGGTGTCTTCTGTCTCTAATCAACTTCTTCCCTTCTCCTGCCACTCCTCCTTCTGCCACCCCTTCGCCACCACTGACGGGTGTAACACATCCCTGTACTCCTTCTTGGAAGAACTTCAAAGGTGACAACCAGCTTCACTTAGCTACCCTCAACTCTCGCTCTGTCGTTAAACACTCCTCTGACATCTGTCACCTCCTTGAAGACTTTGACCTTGACATCCTCACTCTCACTGAGACGTGGTCCACTGCCAGCTCTGTCACTGTTTTTGACAGACTTCTCCCTGAGGGATACAAGATCCTTTCTAAGCCCAGGCGTAACCGGTCTAGAGGAGGAGTAGACCTGATCTTCCATGAATGGGTCCCTGTTACTATCATACCCACTCAGTCCTATTCTTCCTTAGAATGCCTCATTTGCAGGCTTGGTGTCTCTCCTATCCTTTCGCTGACTCTCCCCACCATCTACAGGACCACTGGTTTGGCCTCCCTCTTCCTTTCGGAGTGGTCAGACCTCACCTCCTCTCTCTCCTAGCCTTTACCTTTATGCTTCTCCTCCTGGGAGACTACAATATTAACTTTAACTCTCCTGATTCATCGACTGGACTCTTCTGCAGCCTCTGTGACTCTCTTTCCCTCACTATTCTACCCTCCGGTCCCACCCACTCAGCCAGACACATCTTGGATGCTCTCATCTCAGTAGACATCCCCATCTCCAACACTCTCACTGCGCCTCCCACCTGGTCTGACCATGCTCTCCTATCCTCTCATCTCGATCTCTTGGGTCCCCGGCTAAGCCTCTGCCCGCATTGCCAGTCTCCTTCACCATAATTTGACAGATGAAGTGTCAGTTGTGGCTTTCGCCGACACTTTCATTCCCCCTCCCACTCCAGCAACTGACTCTCACACAGACACAGCCCTTGCTAACCTTCAACTCTCCATCTCAAACACCCTGGGCATCTTTGCCCCAGTTGTGAGGATCTGCATGAAGCCTGCCTCCAAGCACAACACCTGATATGACTCCAATCTAGCCTCTCTGAAATGCCAGTGCAGAGTTGCTGAATGGAAGTGGCTGGCTTGAAGCACATCCAGTGACAGAATGGCCTGTTGCCTGCTCCAAAGTCAATGCAGACTCTGCATCCACTCTAAGAAGAGGGCCCATATCCAAGCCCACATCTCTTCAGCCACCAACTAAATGGCTGAACTGTGCATAATCTGCAAGGAACTCGGCTATCCTATTGCAGTCTCTACTCCTCCTCTGCCTTTCCAGGCCCTCTGCACTGCACTGGCCTCACACTTCACATCCAAAACTCCTCTCCCTCCTCCCTCGCCTGCTCTCTGGCCTCCCTTGGCCCCCCTCTCCTCTTCCCTTCTACTCTCCTCCTTCTTGCCCATTGCACCAGATGAGGTCTCTAAACAAGTCCTCTCTATGAAGGTCTCATCCAAACAGGTGCTCCCCTGCTCCTCCAGAACTATTAAGGAGAACATTGCCTCCCTTGTTCCAGCCTTGGCTGATTTCTCCAATCACTCCTTCCCACTGCTCCTCAAGCACACCCTTGTGCACCCACTTCTTAAAAAGCCTTCTGATGACCGTTCCTGTCTGACTAACTACTGCCCTATCTCCATTACCCCCTTCCTGGCCAAAGTCTTGGAGAATCTGGTCACCTCTCAACTGATCCACCACACTGAATCCGTTGGTTGTGTCTACAACCACCAATCTGGCTTCAGAGCAGCCAGAGGCATGGAAACTGCTCTCCTGAACACCTGTGAAGACTTGCTCTCAAATCTTGATTCCAACTCTCCTTCCATTCTCATCCTTCTTGATCTCTCCTCTGCCTTTGATACAGTCAATCATGCCACCCTTGGCATCATAGACCTGGCACTGGACTGGTTGACCTTGTTCCTATCTGGCTGACCTTCCAGGTTCAACTGGGCCCTTTTCTGTCCTCCACCACACTCTCCACCTGTGGCGTCCCTCACGGCTCTATCCTCTCGCTGTGGCACTTCAACATCTACCTTGCCCCTCTGGCCCACTTGATCTCCACCTTCTCTCCTCACTTCCAGTGTTATGTTGCTGAAATGCAGCTCTCCTTCAAGCTTTCGTCCAATGCCTCATCTTCTTCCTCTCTCATTGCTGACTGTCTGACTGGTAGTCAGGCATGATGTGCTGCTAAAGATCTCTGCCTTGATGCCAGTTAGACTGAGATCCTTCTTATTGGGGCCCCTGCACCCTCCTTCCTTCGTACTCTCTGGCAACCCTCCATGGGCCCCTCCTCTCACCCTCTTGTGAGGCTAAAAACCTTGGCGTCATCTTCGACTCCTCTCCTTCTCTACTCACATCGTAAACCTTGCCAAGTAGGCCCACTTTCAGCTGAACCTCCTCAGAGGCATTCTCCCTTTCCTTCCTCCCCCCAGAAACTCAATGGGTCTCATTTAGACCCTGCTGGTCCAGAAACAAGGGCGCCGGTAAGCTTACCGGTACCCTTGTTTCTGGACCGGCATATTACAGGTCTGCCTGCTGGAGCCGCCATGCCCGACAGGTCTCACCCTGCTGGGCACAGCAGCCATGGTAGGCAGACCCATCACGGAAGCACCGACACCATTAACACCGGTGCTGGTGCTTCAATATCCCCATTCCCATGGGAATGGGCAACAACATTTGACCAGTTCCTGACTTTCCAGGCCACCAGGGTTGTAATCTTCCGGTGGTACCGAGAACTCAGATGCCGGTAAATATTTACGGGTCGGCCGGCAACACGCCGGTACTACCCGCATGTTTACCGCTGGACCCGTAATGAGCCCCAATGTCTTCAGAGCTCTGGTCCTCTCTTGGCTGGACTACTGCAACAGCCTCTTCCTCTCTCTCCTCAGCAGGAGCCTCTCTCTTGAATGGCCTCCCTGCCCCTCTCAGGCTTGAGCTTGATCTACTTAAGTCCTGGAAGCTTCTGAAGACCATCCTTTTCTCTTCTTCCTTCCCTCCTCCCAACCCCCTGTTAATGCCCCCCTTTGCCGCATTGACTGGGTGCCTGGTTCCTTCTGAGTTCCACAGGGCACCAGGTCCTCCTCACCCAGTCTACCCCAGCACTCTGTCTTCCTAACCCTCCACCCCTAGCCTGCACTTTCCTTTCTGGGCCCCTTTCCCCTGGCTAGCCTGGCGGAGTGTGCATCGCTACCGAGTTTACCCGACCCACGTCCTCAAACTTAGCTTGTGGTTCTTACTGCCTGCACTCTCTGCATGCCCTTCCCACCACACCCCTATTTGTCTTCTATTTGTTTGTTTCTTTGTTTGTTTATTTTATTTGTGTGGCGCACCCAACTCAGAGGTATCTGGGCGTCTTTTGCACAGCAGGGTTACAAGTATACTTTAAGCTTGATTACAAAGGTTACAAAGAATCCAGAAAGATGGAGTAGATTATACAATATAGGGTGAGGAAATATGTACAAAATTATACAGTATAGGGTGAGGAAATATATACAAGGAAACATATACAAGATTATACAATATAGGGTGAGGAAATATATACAAGAATACAGGTACAAAAGAATGACTTGGTAGACAGGCGAAGTTACTAGGCTAAATCAGGGGAAGAAACTTTGTCTGAGGACTTCCTAAAAGCAGGACTGGAGCTAGCCATTAGTGTAATTCATGACAAGCCATTTTATAGTGTTACGCCTGAATGTGAGGAAAGGTTGGTTAACTCTGAGTGAAGGAGGTAAGGTGTTCCAAGCTTGTACTGCCATGACAGGGAATCTACTTCCCCTGCTTTTTTTTAGCTTGAATCTGGGCACAACCAAACATGCTGAGTTGACTGTTCTTGTAGGTCGTATGGAGGATTTTTTTGTAATTCTCTCCGAAAGCTAAACATGGGCAGCTTGTTTAAGGAATTTATGCATCCGTGATAGAGTTTTAAGCATAATTATATCCTTAGTAGAGAGCCATTTGATCTGTCTCCTTAGATGCGTAATGTGCTCTCTTCTAGGTATGCCAAGAGCTGCTCTAAGAGCGTTGTTTCGCAAAATTTGGATTTTGTTGATGATGTATTTGCTTGCCCCCAGTTACAAAGCATTACAATAATCCAGCTTAGAAAGTATGAGTGCTCTAGCTAAGATTGACAACTGTCTTTGGAAACAAAAGGTTTGCCAGCTCTATTCAGTTTACAAGTGTAAGCTGTAGAGGAAGCCATGGCACTTACTTGTTTGTTAAGTGTGAAGGCAGATTCGAGGTAAAAACCTAAAGTTTTAGCTTCTTTTACCACTTAAGTAGTATTGCTATCAATGTTGAATGAAGGAAGTGTAGTTGGCACTCAGGTTGTTGAGTTTAGTTGCAGTACCTAGTATCAGGAGCTCAGTTTTATCATCATTTAGGCATAGGCCATGTGCGGCCATCCAAGCCTGGATGATAAGGTATATTTTATTCACCAAAGCCAGGTCCTTGTCATACTCTCCTGATAAAGGTATGAGGATCTGGGTGTCATCTGCACAGTTAGTGTAGGTGACACACAGATGGTCTAGGTCATCAAACAATGGCTTTGTGGATATATTATACAGTGTAGGAGAGACATATGAGCCTTGTGGCACACCACAGGTTATTGGGATCGGTCAGCAGCTGCAAGAGTCGAAAAGACTCTCATAGTCCTGTTGTTCAGGAAGGATTTTATCCAAGTAATTGGGTCTTGCGAAAAGTGTGCTGCTGAAGCAAGGTGTGTGCAAAGAACTTGATGATCCACCAAATCAAAGGCGGCCGAGAGATCAAGAAGTAGCAGCAAGGCTGTTTTCCCTTTGTCCTTCAGTTCATCTATCTGGGTTTTTAAATCTATGAGGGCTATCTCAGTACCATTGCGTGGTCTAAAGCCGGATTGGCGGGCTGCAAGGAGGTGGTTGGACTCTAGATAATCGTGAATTCGGATATATGCTACTTTGTCAAGGATCTTGAGTAAGAATGGTACAGTGGTGATTGGCCTATAGTTAGTTGGTATTGAGGTGTCCAGAGTCTGTTTTTTTTAGAAGGGGTAAGGCCCAGGACTCCTTAGGGTTACTGGGGACAGTACCAGAGGTGAATGAAGAGTTAATTAGCTTAGTTATTTAGGATGCAAGGTCTCTGGCGGCGTCTTTAATTATCTGTGCCGGGTAGCTGTCTCCTTGACAACTAGAGGGTTTGAGGGAGGAGATGATTTTTTCCACTTCCTGGGTCGAGTCTTGAGAGAAGCTGAATTGGTGTAGGGGTTTGCTATTTGTAACTGTGGCAATGCTATGTTTACCTGTGATACGTAGATTAGCTTTTTTATTTGCAATCTTGCTTTGGAGGAGGAATATTTTCTTATTTAGGGCATTCTGGATGCTGGTGCAGCAGGGTTTGTCCTTGACACAATCATCTGCCTGGGGCGTGGGAGCTTCCAATTCTCTTAAGATAGTAAAAAGTTCCTTAGAGCTAGAACTTGATTTATTAATTCTCTCATTATAGGATTCCTGTTTGGTACGTATTATTTCCTTTTTGTAAAGGGTGGCTATGTTGATCAGTTTGGTTATGTTTCCTCAGTGGTGAGAAGTTTCCACAGGGATTCAAGCTTTCTTTTTTCCATTCTCAATGTTTTTAGGTGGGGGGTGAACCATGAGTTCAAGTGTGCTTTAGGTTTGCTTTTCCGCATCTTAGGTGGAGCAATGGTGTCTAGAGCTGTAGTCATGGTGACGTTATAGGCATCGACTAAGTTTTCTGGGCTGGTTGAGTTAGGAAAGGAGTTGAGAGTGGGTAAGATGAGTGGATTAAGCTTATCTGCCATAATGTTCCTTTTATTCCTTGTGGGGAGGGGTGGTGCAATTCGATTCGCCATACAGTTGAAGGATTTAGCTGCCCAATCAATAGTTCTCCCTTTGTTGTGGGTGGCCTGGGTCACTCTTTGAGTAAACCCTAGTTCAGTAAGTACATTGGAGATAGCTGATGCATGATGGTCGTTAGGATCATTAAATACTAAATTGAAATCTCCTAAGAGGAGCATTTGAGAGATCAATTTAGTGTTCTCAGAGAGAATTACAGAGAGGTCTTCTTTGAATGACCCTATTGGTCATGGTGGTCTGTATATTAGGTTTATTGTTAAGGTGCTGGAATTGAAGATAGGTAGTTTAGCTGTGAGTAGTTCACAAGAGCTAACAGCTGGGGATGGGGATGGGGCTATTCTCATAGCCAGGTCAGATTTGGCAATGATAGCAATGCTACCACCTCGTGAGTCAACTCTGTCAACTCTAATAATTTCATAGTTATCAGGTATTTCTAGAAGGAGGGCTGGGCCAGCGTAGCCTGAAGCCAAGACTTTGTTATAGCCAAGAAATCCAGGTTCTCCGCTGTGATTAGGTCTGCTATTTCTGTCGGGTGCGCCACTAAGGATCTGGCGTTGATTAAGGCGCCCTTGATATGAGGGAGATTAGTATCATTAGTTGTAACAGGTGTTTTAACCTGGCATGAATTAGGAAGCGAGCCTAGGGTAGGGAGTGAGTCAGGTTTATTATGTCTGTGGTAGTTTTGAGCTTTAGTGTTATTATCCTTGACCGATAAGATATTTGTGATGAGGGAATTGGTTGGTAGTTCATGAAGTTTAGTTAATCTCGCTTGAAGTCTAGCATTTCTGGCTAGGAGGGAGCATGGTAGATTTGTTAGACTAATAGGGTCTTGGGACATGAGGCTAGTCGGTGGCAACTGGTTAGGACCCATATTGGTAGGGTGTCCTGTTTGGGTAGTAAGGTTCAGAAGTGGCAGGTAACTGGGGCGTTGAATATGCATGGAAACACCATTTGTTGTATAGGTGCTTTATAAATACCCAGTAAAATAAATAAATAAATTCATGCTTTAGGAAGCACCAGCCAGGAACCAGTTATGAGTGCAAAGGGATATGGCTCAAGTGTATTTTTAGTGGAATGGGTGTGCATAAATTGGAAGATCTTTGTTGGCTGTCTACTGTCCAAAGTGTGTAATTCCAGCATCGGTGGAGATTTATCAGGGATCAGCTCAGTAATGTTAGATTGCTCAATGCGTGTTTGGGTTAATTTAGCAGTCATTTGGGTGCACCGCTTTTTATGTTTTTCACCAAAGAAATAAAAATTGTTGCACCAATTTTGTGCCAGATTATTGTTATAGGCGACAAATGCTCTCTTGCATGTGCAACCCAAAAAGACTATCCCACTTTTTTGTTAGAATTCTACTTATTGCACATGTTCTATTTAAATCTGCATGGTAATGGAGAAGGAGATGACATTGGTTTTCTCATTTTGGTCGAGAAGTATCAGTGTCCGGAACCTGTTGTCATTTCATTTTTTTTTTTCCTGGATTATGTGCCTGGGATGGTTCCCTATCTACACACAGAGGTTTTCAAATCTACTGCCTTCTAGTTGAGTCATCTTAGATTGCCTGTTTTTAGGTTGAGCAGGGGAGCTGCAGAGGATGGGCTGTAAGAGGAAGTGGCAGCAGCAGTGTTAAGCTCCAGGCATATGTTTACATGCCAGTCCTGTTATCATCACTGGATCCCATGTCAAACATATGCAGCAGGCATGTTCAGCTTTGTCCTTTCTATTCAAAGGTGTTCAGGAGGCTTTAGTGGTGGCAACAGTACATGTTCATTAGACAATGATCAGGGGCAATGTTTAGAATTGCTCAATATAAAGTCACAGATTGAGCCTCAGCCCAATATGCTCAAAAATAACACGTATAGCGTGATGTCCTAGGTATTTCGAGAGTCTGGCCAATCCATCCATGACCCACGTTGTTTGGGAGGTATGTCTCCCAATGTGCATATATGCTGTTAGATCCGAAATTAAGCCAATACCTTGATATTTTACAGTGCTCAGTTATAAACAAGACTGTACGAAAAATGACCAGACTATACTGCTTTCTCTAATGACTAGTAATGAAGCTTATGAAGCATTAATATTCATCCTTCTATCCACAGCAACAGAGAATAGGCATGCATGTGGAGGTCTAGTGTCTTGGACGTATGTCGAAGCATTACATCACTTATGTATGATAACAGGGAGATGCCTTGTGATCCTACGTGTGGTACATGGAGCTTCACCCTCTCTAAAATTTCCTGGAGAAGGTAGTATACAGATAAAACAGGAGGGGGCAGGAACACCCCCTTGTCTTACCCTCCAACCAATCTGAAAAGCTGCTGCACATTTTCTTTCTATGTCATATCCAAGCACAGTATTAGTTTCACCGCAAGTAGGAATGGAAATTTTCTATAAACCACTTGGAACACCCATTCGATCAAGGACCTACTCCAGCAACCCTCGATCAACAAGTTCAAAGGCTGCCAAGATATCTATGAAGGCAAGGCACATTGGTGCTCACATTTTGTTAACGTGGTTTGAAGTCAAAAGGAGAAGTTAAAGTCCTGATTTAAGGTGCCCAGAACTTCTCTGAATTCGTACCTAGTGTCAGCCATAATTGAGGCTTCTTTGATCCAGTCAATAACAAATAATAGACGAGGTGTCCAAAATGTTTTGAGGAGCTGTCTAAAAGAGAGGTATATAAATATGACCTATGTGACATTCTGTCTACCTTTGTATATATTCGTAAAATTACTGCAGATTTTCAAATGATTCCCATGGAGTAGTAATGGTACCATTATCAACATTTAACAAAACAGGGGACCGCCACTCCAAATCCAATTTAAAAACCTTAACTGGAGCAGTCACACCTTTGTTTGATTTATGAGCAGATATTCCTTTGAATATCTCCAAGATTACAAACAAGGGCTTCTGGCCTTAAATCAATGTTGTATCGGCAAAATTAATTTCTGATTTATGCTTGAAATCCTCAACTAAAGTTTACATATGTCTGAAATTATGCTATCAGGCCTACTTTGGGACATTTGTTTCAGTCTGATAATTTACTTTTAGGTGCATGCCTTTTGTGGGTTCTTATCTTTTGCTTCCTGTGAAAGTTTCTTCCAAATTTGAAATACCAGTTCCCTTTTTCTAATCTGTTTATGCCTTGTGTGATCTCTTCCCTTTCAGATTTTTGGGGTATACTGTCAGGGCAGACGACACTGCACTCCTTTGTTTTCTTGTATTCCTTATTGATAAAACCGTATTTCTTTTTTAGACCTTTTTTGCCTCACTTGTTATGAGTCCTGCCTTTTTCGTCAAATTAGTAAAAAATTGAATAAGAGATGTTTGCTCAGAGTTCAAAGAAAGGATGTCAATTTTACTTCCCACTGTTGCCTCCGATCTATTTTTTCTCACCTAATACCTTGTCTATTATTGCTTAGCTTAGGCTGATCCATGTTCCTCATGTCTCCTTTAATTTTCATTGAATAAGTGTCACCTCAAGCAGATTATAGTCACTCTCAGCACGGGTTACAACCCTTTTATCATCTAAATTAGGGCAAGGATGCAATGCATTGATAAAATAATGAGTAATTGAGCTCCCCACAATTGTGTCTATAATATTTTGTCCCCAAGAGATTAAGCAAGTTCATCCATTTGCCAGCCTTAATCCATTTCCAAGGAGAAAAAATGAAAATAGGTCCCTTAATCCTAGCTTCGAATGACCCAAATCATGCAGCAGTTTACGTGGGAGTCCATTGCCGACTTTAACATTACAATTTCAACCATAAATTAACATTGCGACTGAGCCAGCCTATTGGTGTAGAAGTTTGGTGTTCGTCTCCGGAAGTATACCCAAGGGGGAAGCCCCAGAATATTTAAAATTTGAAGTTTAAACATTAACCAGATGTAAAGGTGTATAAATCTGCCTTGATAACATTACAATCATTCATTGCAGCCCTAAAAAAAGGGGATAAGGCGGATTTATGTAATGAATCTTTAATCAACGCTGAAACTTGGATAGCTTATGCTAAACAAAAATATGAATTACCAGAACGCTTTGCAATAAACCAAGATGAAGTAGAGTTATTATTTACTGATATACAATTTGTATGGACTACTTTTGATATTATGTGGGCCATCAAAAAACTATCTAATTCTCGTGCCCCTGGTCCCGATGGGATTCCATCTTGCGTATATAGGTCCGATCCAACTTTTTGGAGTATGATCCTAAAAATTAAGTTTGATAGTATCTTAGTGAGTGGCACTATCCCGTCTTCATGGGTTACTTCCATTCTTATTCCATTGTATAAAAAGGGCGACCCTCGATTGCCCGAGAATTATAGACCGATATCGCTAACAGATGCGGCGGCAAAAGTGTTCGCTATACTAGTTATCTATGAGCTTGATAAACATCTAGCAACTTATAAGATATATTCGAAATGCCAAGTGGGATTTAGACGACAAATGGGAACAACACTAAATGCAACTATAATGAAACATCTGATTGCCGGAGTGAATAAGAATGAACTGAGCACAATTTACATTGCATCCATTGATATGTCTTCTGCGTTCGACACCGTTGTGCGCAATGTTTTATGGAACAAAATGCGTAAATTTGGAATTCCAGAATATCTGACCTATTGGATCAAGAAATTCCACACCAATACATCTTGTAGAATTCGTCTAACTCAGGGCGGTTCTTTAACTGAACCAGTGCAACTTCATCTTGGTTTGAAACAGGGCTGCAATTTTGCATCCCTGCTGTTCAATCTTTATCTTTCTGATATAGATAAACTTTGGGAATCTACACTCACGATACCAGCAAGACTTTGCTCATTAAGAATACACTGGCTAGCCTTTGCAGATGACCTCATCTTTTTCGATTTAACTCCTGCTGGTCTTCAGGCTAAGTTAAATATATTCATAGATTTTGCGTATGAACATAATCTTCGACCTAACCCATCCAAGACATGTATAATGATTTTTAAATCAAATAAGAAACTCAAAAAGTTCAACTGGAATATCGGGGGGACTCGTCTGTGTGAACTACAAGAATCTACTTACTTAGGATATCGCCTGAGCAGTGCGAATAGCATAAACTTATGGGTGGAATATATAAAGATGAAAGCCAGACCACTATTAAGTCAGATGAAATTTATCTTTCATAAGCTGTGTAAGTTTTCAATGACTCCGCTATTAGAGTTTCTTACATTGAAGGTTGAGCCTATTCTTCTATATGCCATGGATATTTGTGTCAGTAATTTGCATAGGCAACTTGATTCCATAGAGGGTACTTTAGTGAAGAGAGCCTTATGTTTATCTATATCAATCCCGAACTGTGTTATTAGACATGAGTTGGGACTGATTTCCTTGTCCACTAGGTTTACCTGGCGGGCTCTCTCAAACTATTCCAAAATTCTTAACTATCCTGATAATTCTTTATATCAGGATCTTTTTGAATTTACAAAGGGTTGCTCATCCAGTTCATTCACCAGCTACCTTGAAACCATGGCCAAAACTTTAAATAACTTGGGCACCGATAATGATGATTTGCTTATACGTCCTAACTATGTTAAACATAAATTGTTTGCGAACGACTGGTGTAAAACTCTAGATGAAATATCAACTTTGAGTACCTATAAGGAATATGCAAAATTCCTTCACAAAAGAGATGATTGTTGTGATTATATAGCGATGTTTCCGTGTAATAAAATCAGAATGTATTACATGAGATTTAGATTAAATCAATTTCATACCCTTGAACGAACAAAATTCTGGCGAACTGTAGGAACTAATTTAGGCGTCACTAAGTGTCGCTTTTCGAGGTGTACCGAACAGAAGGAAACTCTAAAACATTTAATTTTAGAATGCCCACATTTTAGAGATATACGTACAAAGCATTTTCTACGTTTCATAAATATAAATTATGAAGACTGTATGATATCTCTTTGGACTCGATTGATGCAAGGAAATGAGAGAGCATTAATCTTTGCCTTGGTTGAGTTTTTGAAAGTAATTGAGAAAGAGATTTCATTATTTCAGTGTTAAAATCATGTTTTTATTGGGTTGTTCTCATATAGAAATTGTGCTAATGCTTTGTGCTATTTTTATAATTTTAATGAGATGTTCTGTATTCTGTTTGGTCTTGTGAACTTTCTTTTTTTTTTTTTTTTTCTCTCTCCGTGTTTTTTTTTTTGTTTGTTGTATTAATGTGCTATTTTGTAAAGGTTCTTTGAACTATAAACAAATAAAAAAAAAATAATTACAATCATTCATTCATCCAAATCCACCATGATTCTCTCTTTTCTCCCCAGAAGGGCAGCTGTCACAAGTGCAATAATACCTCATGTGTTCTGCACTCTACTATTAGGAGCACCATTAGTATTTGATTTAGATGCTAGTCCATCTAATGGCAGATTTGGGTCAATCATTGCCGGAATATGTTTAGAGCTAAAGACAGACATAGCGCCTGTGCCAAGATCCGTGCAATATTTGAGGCTCAAGTGGACAGTTGTCTCTGTGCATGGTGGTATGCACTTGGCTCCATCATTGAGGTGGATTGCACTAGTTTACCCATTGGCGATTTTCAGTTTTAAACAAAATAGCAGTCAAACAAAGCTATTTCTTGGCGACTCCTCATTTAATTCCAGAGTTGGTTGTCAAGCAGAGATGTTTCCCAAGCAGTGTGGCTGCCACACTGTCAATTAGTAAAAATTAGTTTGAATGGGAATAATGAACACCAACCTTAGAGTTCATAAGAACAAAGTGTTTTCATGTGAGTCAATTATTGGAATAACAGGTTGGCAATGTGTTTGGATTGTTAATGAGCTTGTTCTCTATTTGAATTGTTTCTGGAAGAACAAGGCATAGAATCATTCTTGTCAGAGGAAACCACTCTCAGACCGAAATCCACATTCATACCAGGTCTTTCATCTGACAATGTGATCGACATTTTCCATAAAGCAGTCAGTAACATAATTAGAGCCAACTATTTAAAGAACCGCAACCCAAGACCTATATACAACCTTACTTTGGAAGAGAAGTCAGCTCTCAATAAATGAGCAAAAAAAGAATCAATAATTACAAAAGCAGCTGACAAAGGAGGAAAAATCATTCTTCTTAATAGACCAGATTATGTCAAAGCATGTGTCCAACATCTCAGTAGCCAAGATTGCTATAAAAAATAATCCATTAATCCTCTACCTAATCCTGAAAAAGAGTGAAATGATCAAAATCTGGTTAAAACAGGACCTCCTAACCCTTTTTGTAACCTTGGACGTTGTCTCGTTATATCTGAGTATTCAACATGATAAAGCTCTAGAAAGCACAGCCTACTTCTTACAAACGAGATTGATCTCTTACAAACACCAAAATGAAATGATTCTGTCCATGTTAAACTTTTCATTAAAGAACAACATCTTTTGCTTTAACAACAACATCTACAGACAACTTCAAGGAACAGCTATGGGGTCTAGGTTTGCACCTCCCTATGCAAACCTCTTTATGGGGTTCTTTGAATTAAAACACGTCAGGAACCACACACTTTTTTCAAACAATGTTACATTTTGGGGTCGATTCATCAATGACATTTTAATTATCTGGGAAGGAGACATTGAACTCCTGGAACTTTATATTTGTCATTTTAACCATAATGAAAATAATCTTTCTTTCACCAAATGAATAAACTCTGCCTGCATAGAATTTTTAGACCTTAAATTATATGTGGAAAACTGGCAGATATAATTAAAACTTTATGCAAAACTCTCAGCAGGCAATAGTCTCCTCCATGCTACATCTCACCATCCCAAGCACACCATAAACAATATCCCATATGGGGAAATCCTAAGGACAAAAAGAAACTGCAGTACATCTATTGTTTACCAGGAAAATCCCATCAAACTAAAAAACAAATTCCTACAAACAGGATATGAATTTAAGTTAGTCAATAAAGCAATAGGAAAAGCAGAACTAATCTCCAGAGACTACCTTTTGACTGACAAACCAAAAGCGAACCAACAAAGTGACTTCTCCCAAATTCATCACAACATACAGCACAGAAGCAAGCAATACCAAAAAAGTCCTCAACAAGTATTGGAACATCCTTCTTACTGACTCAGGTTTAAATAAATATTTGGATAATCATCCTCGTATCTGCTTTCGATGCGCACCCACGATTGGGAATCAAATCAGTCCCAGCTTTCTAAAACCTAACACAAACCAATATATGTTAGGGAGAATTCTCAAAAATGTGCTAATTCCCTTCACCTGACCCCCAGCAACTTTGCTGGATTTTTGAGGACTTGATTTTCTTTCCTGGAAAGAGTGTGAGCCTTTGTTCCCACTCTTTCATCATGTATTTTGATGTGTGTTTTACACTTGTGTTCTTTGATTCTGGAGTTTTAGATAACTCCATAGGCATCATCTTTTTTAATGTGTGTTACAGATCACCCTCAGTGCAGTGGCACAGGGATGTCTTTTAGACTTCCCAAAGGTTTAAATACCTTCTTTGTGATAAACTACTGTTTCCCAGAGAATGCAAAGTGAAATTGACTTCACTAGTCTAAATTCCTAGACCCAGCACACACATCTTACAATGGAGGGCTGGAGGGGTTACCTAGTATCCCCTGTGTCTAGATACTCATGTAGCAGTCAAATGCTACCCTTTCCTATTGAAAAGGCTGTTGGCAGTGGTTTTACAATGAACTACCATGATTTTTCCTGACTGCGAACACCAGCTAAAAATGGTGGCTAAAAATCACAGAGCCATGTTTTTCAAGATGGCGCCTTAAGCCCCTTTCTTGAAACAGGTCCCGGTCTTCTTTTTTTGCCATTTCTTTTTGTAAAGGTCCTTCTAGTGTTTGTCTCTGTGCGCTAAACCAGGTTTGGTCCCTTTGTTTGTATGCCTTTGGCGTGCTTCACGGCTGAAGACCGCCTTTGGCGTCTGAGTGTCTGGGGTGGGCAGGAAGTGAGGGAGGTGCCTGAAACTCCCTGTGCTTAGTCTCCTAGGAGACCCAAATGCACTCTTGCGTGATTGGCTGGCTGACTGTCTGGCAAGGACAGCCACCCTGCTGGGCGACTGACAGCTAGGCTGGAATGAAAGGGAGAAAACTGTTTAAAAGGTGAGTCTCTTGGACTGGAAAGCAGAGTCGAATACTGGAACAAAATAACCGATGAAGAGCTGGAAGAGGACAGCTGCTGCAACTCCTGAATCATTGGTTTTCCCAGTGAAGCCCTGCTGCTGGCCCGAATTGCCAAGTTCATCTTGACAGAGAAGCCCCTTCAAGGACGACTTCTTCCTTTGAGTTGGTGGGACCAATCAACTTGTAAGCCACCTGGATACAATTCTCAAGGCTGTTTAGGATTAACTAGGGAGAGGGACACCAGCTTGTGCGCTTTAACCTACAGCTACTGGAACTGAAGTGACTCCATCTTGTTTGCTTTTCGATGATCCTGTGCAGTGCAGGAGTGCCCCAACATCCTCCCTCTTGTCCCCATGACTGAGGCTCAGGAACAGTGAGATCTGCAGGACCTGCCAGGAACCAACATCTTCAGCTGCATTTTGTTCTTCACACTAAGGTACTGTGCCAACCCGATTGAGAGAATGCCACTCTCACTGTGAAAGTTCATGAAACTCTCCCAACTTGCAGGCCTATTCAGCTTGTGACCCGACATATGATTCTTTTTTTGCCTAAACTACTTCTGAGAACTTTTGCAAAGACTTTACCGTTTGATACCAGAATTGCTCTTTCCTATCCAGAACACTAGCCCATTGACTTTGGCCTGGCCTATTGACTTGAATTGAACTCTTCTGGTGAACTGAAACCATTTGCACTGTCTAACAAGTATATGTGATCTATCCTACTTACCTTCCCCCTTTTGCTCCCTTCTATGTAACTGAGCTGCCATTTGACTCCTATTTCAGGAGAGATCAAACTGTCTCAAAATCTTGGAGTTTTGTATTCTAGTGGAATGTTTTCTAAATGATTGTGTAATTAATGTGTAATCAATTAATACATGTTTTTACCAAGAAACCTTGAGTATAAGTGTTTACCTGAACCACTGAGATTGAAAGTCCTCTGTGTAATTACTTGTACTGCTCAAATTCACTCTTGAGATAAGCCTGGCTGCTCAGCTCGCTACCAAAAACTGTGTGTTACAGACTTATACCAAAGGTTGGTTTGTCTAACTTCTGTAATCCTAATTGTGTGTAGTGGTCCCAGAGGGTACTGCATGCAATTCTACCTAACAATATCCAAGACGGATCTTCAATGCATCACCCATATTGGGAACCTATAAATGCGGAAAATGCAAACTCTGCCCCAACATACTACATGGCAAAAAAGATCTTCTATTACCCAATGGTCAAACCACATGTATAAAACAGTTTATTAATTGCAATTGCAAACATGTGGCATACGGGATAGATTGCAAATGTGAAGAAATGTACATTGGAAGCACAATTAGAAAGCTTAAGACTAGAATTTTTGAACATATTAGAGCTATTTGTAATCAGGACCTCAGATTCCCACCATCAGCACACACCATCACAGAACATCAGAATTTTCAAATTGAGGACCTTAAAGTATTTGGCATGGAAACATTGAACATCTACCAAGAGGAGGAAATAAAGAGCGCATTCTGCGACAAGAGGAATCCAGATGGATTTGTACTATGGAAACTTATATCCCTGGATTAAACCATGACTCAGAAATGTATTCTTGGTTATAACCACCCTAGTGAAAAAAATGTGTGGGAAAATGTGTGGAAATGAGTTTAAGTCTGAATGTTGTTTCATCTAAATTACCAGAGAATGATTCAGGGACTTATACTAATGGAGTGATTATATTTTTATTTAACTAAGGTTTTCTCTTGTTTTTCCCGCGTCTTTTTTACCCTCTTCTTTACTTCAACCTTTATTATGGTATCAATTTTCATAATCTTTAATTGCCCAACAACATCTAACATTATTCTCATGTTTGCACCAACAAAATCCACATTACACTGTCAAAAACTAACCATTTCTAAACCTATCACTTTTTGTAATATCATCATAAGTTTCACACAAGTTAGAAATGCTCATCTAAATTCTATACCCAAAAATATTATTCTTGCCTCTTTTATCCCAAAACAGCAATTCGTAGCCATTATACAAACATAATTCTATTCTCCCAAAACAAAATGGGCGCGGCAAACACGTGATGAGTACAGGTAAAGAATGCATGACATCATCGCGTTCTTCTAGGCTTTCTCACGCAATAAATAGCATGAATAGCCATAGCAGACTTGTGCCTCCAAAAGGAACACACAGGACACCTGGCTTATCAAGGCCTTTTCTACAAATTATTTCAAGGTAAAATTAACTTTTCTCAGCCGCCATTTACTTTTCTAAGCTAATAATTTTGCATTTTCCTATGCACTAAAACTGATAAATCAGTATAAAGCTACTCCAATCGCTATCAAATTACTAAATATACAAAATATATAAAAAAATAAAACTATTTTTCTTTCTTTTCTGCCGCTCTTTCCTCCTCTATTTCCTCTATCCTATTGGGCAATACCTTATCAGCACAACAGCCTTAAAGAAACTTACCAGGCAAAATCTCTTGATCTCCTTCTTAACTGGAATCTTTGGATGAATCATCACAGCTTATTATTATTGACATTTATAAAAGGTGAGTCATTTATTCTATTTACATGAGATCAAGGATGCACGTTATGCTAACACAATTTAGAACTAAATTAGCAATGAAATGATTTAAATGTAAAGATGTATGATTACCTTTGAACCCAAGAAGTTATACAATTCTGAAGCTACAGAAGCAAAGAAATGATTTAAATGTAAAGATGTATGATTACTTTGAACCTAAGAAGCTGCACATTACTGAAGTTTCTTGAACATTCATTTTACTTTTCTCTTTAGTTACTCTTTCTCTCCTGATGAACCATTCAAAACTCGAATGGGGAAACACGTGTTGAGAGAATAAGCAAGGAGAAAATTATTGAACTGGATATATCATAACGATCTATTTATATCTATTTGAACTTTGGTGTGAAGTAACAACAGTGAATTAAGAATCAAACCTCAAATCGAGCACAAGCTCATTAACAATCCAAACACAGTGTCAGCCTGTTATTCCAAGGTTGGCACATGAGGGAATTGTTCCCATTCGAACACATTTTTACCCATTGGCGTTTTATGTAATTGTTAAAAATCACTAAAGCAAATATTACACCTTTTTTGTATTCGATGAGTGTGTGGCTTAGTTATTATAGCCTACCCTCCCTTGTCTTCATGTCAATATTGATGACACTACCAAATTCTATGAATCATCGTCAAGCCAAAGTGAGTTTAGTTTAACATCAATTCTAGATAGAATGCCTTGTTGGACAGTCACTGGGCCTCATTACAACTTTGGTGGTAGCCTTGCCGGTAAAACCGGCAGGCTGCCGCCAAACTTGCAATTTTTTCCGGTGCCCGCAATTGGGCAATTACCGGTTCATCACGGCCCTGCTGGACCCGGTAATTGACCATTTGCGAGCACCGGAAAAAAGATGCTCCCCATTCCTATTCGGCCACATAGGGTTGAATGGGAATGTAGAGATCGGATGCACCGTTTATAACGGTGCCGGTGCATCCTTCATGCTGTGCTCGCGGGTGCCTTTCTGCCCGCCATGTCGGACCTGGCAGGCAGAAAAGCAACCGCGTGCACAACTCGTAGTTTGTTGGTCCGGGAACTACGGTACCGGCATGCTCACCGGTACCGTAGTACCCGGACCGGCAAACTTATAATGAGTCCCACTGTTACCCTGCCATTGAACAGCCAGCAGGATATGGTTTAAATGGTTGAAGATGAAGGGTTGAATATTTCTAAAGTATTTCCAACAATACAACGGTCCTGAAGTTCGGTGGCTATGTTGGAATATAACAATTGTTCAGCACTTGTTACATGTGAATGTTAACACAGCACAGTGTCAATTGAGTTTGGTGGTGCAGGAAAAAAGTGGTGGTAAAACTGTTTACCTCCATTTATCCTGCAGCGCCAAACTACAAATTTGCTTGTATTACCTCTGGTGGTATTACCGTGGTACTGCCACGTTACCTTAAGAAATCACTGGTATTACCATCAGTTAATACTGCCAGAGGTAATACTGACAACAATCCCCAATGGAGTCCTATGGACTGCATTAAATGGGGATTTACACTGGTGAACTGCCACTTGTAATCAGGTGGTATTACGGCTGGAGGTTTTTACCTCCAGCGGTAATACCGCCTGACCAAGTGGCAGTATCAGTAATTCCATTTGCTTGTATTCTGTCAGATTTACTCCCAGAATACTGGAAAACTCGTGATGAGCCTCATTTTTTTTAATAAACGATATTGTTCCCTTAAACACATTCCCCCTTAACTCCAGAACAGCTATTAGAGCAAGTATCAGTGGGTTTGCAGTGGTAGGTAAGTGTAATTTAATTAAACAGGGTCCTGATTTAAATTCAACTGTTTAGGCATATGCCAATGAAAGCCATAGGCAATAGGCAAGGTCCATTATTTAAGTGTTATTGGCCACTGCTATGGGCCATGTGGGCTCTTATAACCCCTGATGCATGACTATGGGTCTGAGCAAAGCAAGGACACATAAAGAGGGCATCCAGGCTCATAATACCCCATGTTGCCCAGTTTGGCCATCCTGCATTGCCTCCATGGTTGACTTAATCTGGGGACTATGTCATGCTAGCTGGCTGTCCCATCATGTCCATCCAGACACCAGCATCTACTTGGCCAGGTTTCTCCATCTTGCAGGAGCCAGATTCACCATTGTATATGTTTTCACTTCTGCATGGTTGGCCCCACACCTGTGAAGGCTGTTTCTTCTTCTTTTGGGTCTCTGATGTCATCATGTGCCTGGTGTACACGTCTATGGGTGACCACATCCCGCAACTTGACCTTCAAAGGAAGGATTGTACTCACTGGGTTGTTTCACCATTCCTGAGGCATCTTTTCAGGTATTGCCATGGTGAGTGATTACCTCTTGGCCCTTGGTTGTTAGATTATTTGAGATACCTACCATGATGGCTTCTTGTGGTCTGTGGCTGTTGTATTCTACTGCTCCCCTTCAATCACCTTTTGCTACTGACTTACATTGCACTGACTCCTGCTGGGCTTCCTTTTTCCTGCAGCATCTGGGACTCAAACCTGGCACTGGAGCTCTTTTAGAGAGTCTCCCCTGGCGTCCATTTGGATACTTTGCTGCCTCCTGCGTACATGTGGGGCGGGTCTGAGACTTGCCTGCCTTTTCATCATAACCATGGGTTTGCCTACAGGCTTTGTGATGTTGATTCCTATCGACATCTTCTCCAACTCTGAAAACTGCTCCAAAGTTACTTTTTTAAGGTACTTACCGGAATAGTGACATAGTTCCTGGGTCCACCATGGGCACTTGGAGTTTTCACTCAGTACTGCTATGCTTGGTTTACTGTACATATTAAAATCTCTCCATAATACTCCAGCCTACCTCTTGAGATACAGTACATCATTACTTGTTACATGTGTATTCATTCTTTGTGCTATAATAGGACCTTATGGATTTTGGGCAATGTGGGACTAAATGTATCCTTGATTTTGGTAGCCCTCTAAGCTTCGTTGAATATTGTGTTACCCTGTTTCGTCACTTTAGGAGCTATACAACTGTGTATGGTGCATTTGTAATGTTTATAGTACTATGCGCTTGAATGTAGGAGGAATCTAGTGACTATTTTCTGTTTGGAATTCTGGGTCCTGAACATGGTGATATTATTGTATGTTCTTATTGTCATGGGTTCCGTTCTGTTCCTTAAGGCCTTGAGGCATAAACGCAGAGTCTCCACTGTCAGTTATTGGCCCTCCATTTTTAGTCAGAGGAGTGGGTTGGGTCTTAACTGACCATTGCTGTTTGTATACATAACCGGTGCTTTGCTGTGTGTTATGTACATTTTAAAATCTCTCCATAATACTCCAGCCTACCTGAGTACTTATTCTAACTTAACAGATAAGATATATGTGACCTTATAATAAAAAGTGTATTTTTTTCAGTATACCAGATAACTGGACATCAATGCTGGCCTTCCTCGCTCTGTTGAGTAAGCCTGACTGCTCTACTACGGCTACCATTCGAGCATCTGGTCCTTTTTTTGGGTGAAACACTGTTTTAACATTAGGTCAGCTGGGTTCAAAGCCCTCCCGAGAGCATTGCACAAACATCTCCCTAACAAACTCAAAGTGCAAAAACCCATGGGTCACCACAATAAAGTGCACCATGCACATCATCTTCCTATTTTAAGGGCAAGCACAGCCATTCATTATCCTAGTAGCAAAGTTCAAACAGCAGCCATCCAACTGAGGAGGGCAAAACAGTAAAATCATGGTTTCAGCCTCTCAATGCCTCTGGCCATTGCAGTTGAAACTTTAAATCAAGCTACAGGATGAATTATAGACAAATGTATGCAGGGCATGGAGTGTGGGATTCAATAAGGTCAGACAGAACGCCAGCTGACACTAGCAGATAACTCTTATGTTTAAAATGCTGTCTTTCTTGTTTGTTCTCTTTGCTCACTTTTTTATTGCTCACAGTAGCTGCTTGTTGACTTTCGCTTTTTCCTTATCCCAAACTTCTGATCACCACAGAGAGAGTGTTGGAAAATAACATCTCTCAGTATTTAGAGGTGATAGCGCAATTTCACTAAATATTCTCTAGTTATAAATAGAGTAGAGAAAATCAGCAAATTATTACATTAGTTTGGATACTCATTGCATTATGCTCTATGACCTATCACAATAGATATTCTTTGCAGGTTCAGAAGAATAACTTCAGGAGCAGCTAGTGTTTGGCTTCTTGCCTATGTTGGCTAATGCGACTTGTCAAATTCTGATTTACCCTACCATTGTATAACTTCTGTAAGGACCCATTATCATGAACACAACAGTTGTAGTTTGCCAGTCAGTGTGACTTTTCAATTTCCAAGTACAGTTACTGGAATGAAAAGTGTTCATCTGTTTAGTGTATTGTCAAACATTGCAGTGTCCACAAGGAAGTGACTTCCAAAAGGTGGAGAGCCCATAGTTTGGTAATAGGAGCATGCCTCAACTCCAATTGCCTGAGCATCTGTTTTGTATGCTGGTGGATGCTACAGCCCATTTTAAAGGTAAACACTTAACTTCTAAACCTTATAAGGCTAACAGGAATAACGTAACAATGGTCAAAAAAGAGATTTCAGTACAACTTTGCTTCTAAAGTTAAAGGCTGTTACACAGTCTAAGCATGATCAGATTCTCTTGTTGTTATGATATTAAGCCCATTATTGGTTATTTCCCCTCCACTAGCCTATGTTTAATAGTATGACATGATCAAGAAAGTGTGCTCTACAGGCAAAGTTTCTCCACAGACTGAAATATTGTCTTTAGAGCTTCTTTAGTGTGGCTGCTTGTATAAGGGAGTAGAATGTTACAGTTGTTAGATTTCTGATAAGGTGAAGTGAAGACACAAACATATTGTGGACTAATGAAGATCACAGAAGGCTAGTTCATGTTTTGCATACATCTTTGTGAAGTATATGTCTGTGTTTCTTTCATTAAGCCATTGGCAGAATGCCTGTAAGGCGCATATAAGACACATACTATCTATTAACAGTTTCAAACTGATTAAACTGTTAATGAATGGATTGCTTAGATCACAGATGTGTGTCTCTTTATATTGAGTTATATACATGTTGCCAAAGGGAGGGGCAAAAGGCACTCCCATTGCTGTTCCTTTTGTTTGGACAAACTATACATCTTTATATAGGATATGTAAAAGTTGTTCTAAAGTGCTATCATTCGGCATTCTAAGGTAAAAAGAGTTGGAACAATATTGGGAGCCTATGTATTTTAAGGCACTTCACAATGCATTTGATATCCGTATCCCGAGGGATGTTACCGTATAGGGCTTCTATATCTAGAACTCATGTAAAGAATTGTCTATTTAAATGGACTATCCTCAACTAAACTGAGGATGTCTCTTGAATCTATAAGAAAAGTGCTTGTTTTTTCTTCCAAATAGTGAAGAAAAAAAATCTATTTATTTGCATAATTGTTCAAGGATAGACCTACATCATGAAACAATGGGATGGCAAGGAATATTCAGAGTACCCGTTATTAATCTTTGCTAGTGCATAGAGGAACAGAATTCTAGGTTTGTTATTGAAAAAAAGCATACTCCAATTGGCTAAGATAGCCTTCATGAAGTGCTCTGTTAGTGCATTCATTAATAAGGACAGCAATGGTAGGGAATCATGTATTTTGTTACGGTTGAATATTACATAGTACAGGGATCTGCAACCTTTTGCTCTCCAGATGTGTTTGGACAATAACTCCTATGGTCCCTTGGAATTGGTTATGCTGGCTAGGGCTGATGAGAGATGTACTCCAAAACATCTAGATAGTCAAAGTTTGCAGAACCCTGATACCATCTCATAATACTGGCAAAACATCCATAATGGTAACCACTGAACCGTGTCTAGTGGCTTCATTATGATTTGATGATTGCTTGATTTTCAAGGTCTGAATGCTTTGCTGTTCATAGTTATATGGTACACATCTTTCATCAGATATAATCTTCTGGAAATCCTTTACAGACTTCTGCTGGCATAGTTTTATCTACGGGGATAAAGAAAGTGGTAGGTCTCAGGGTAGAATAACAGATGCAGAAGCACCAATAGGAAAAAAGACACCATAGGCAGATAAATGAGGTTTATTAAATGACTGTAAAAAATGCTATGAAACAAATATCTTATTTACAAGGTGCATCTGGTTATTCTTTGTAGAAATTGGTCCCTGAAGATGGTCTCTAGGACTGAAATGCATTGGTCATCTTAAGAGAACCTATGTCTTTGGAATAAACACTTCTTTTTATGGAAAACCGTAAAGATTCTGAGAAGTTTGTATATGGAAATTCAGTACTGAATGCAGAATTAAGTGTATATTGTTTATGAAATGTAATTGTCTACGAAATTTATAAACTAAATATGATGCAATCACGTTAGGCCTTCCAGACGCCTGGGTCATCGCAACCCAGACACTATCCACAGGTCTCAGAATTATCACATCACTTTCCCTATGTACTTCCTGATTAGAAATAAAGTATAGCCGCCTAATTGTACAGAAGAACTGTCTCAATTCAGCCTCAGATTGAATCGGTTGTGTGTCTAATTGTCACCAATTCCCCCCCTCTGCTGCCCAACACACCTCACCTCACCCACTCCCCTCTTACCCACCTCCTTATCACATTCTTACTGTCACTTTCCAGCCCTTGTCTGTTGATGTGGAGAGCCTTTTGTGGTGATGCGCGTCACATGTGCATATGTCTTCCCGAGAAGCTGGTCAAGAGTGTGCTAATGTGCAGCCCTTGGAGAAACATATATACATTGTCACATTGCCGTGCAGTCTTTCACACGTAGCGTATATTCAGGGAGGCCTGCGATGTGCATGCAAAAGAACCAAAATTATTGAATCATATTAGGGTCTATCATAGACACAAATGAAAGAGCTTTCCTTAGTAATTATTGATTAGTAGTATTGACAATAGATTGTAATACATTAAATAATGAAGTAATAGGTTTCAAGTAATACAGATGGATTTCGGGCACTGGAGGGGGGAGGCCCGAGGCACCTTATTAAGGGAAATGACTAACGAAAGTCTGAACAATACGAAGCGTTGCATGAAGTCAGATTCCACGAAGTAAAGCTCGATATCAGGACCTGGAGCCTCCCAGGTGCCTGATGCACCTTGGAAGGGAAACAGAGAACAACAAAACTTTGTGAAACATAGGATGAAGTCATATTACAAATATTACATCTATTAAATTAATCAATGAATGTTGAGACCTGGAAATTGATGCCTAGACAACCTTAGCAAGGATACAACCCTGTGAAATTTTGAATCCATCCAGAGTGCTAAGAATATAGAGAGATATCTGGACCTAAAGTGAGATGCCAGGACAACCTTGGAAGGGAACCAAACAGAGAAATGTAGCCTTGCCTGAATGCAAGGAGTAAAACTGGACATGGTGACCTGGGGTGGGAGGCCCGAAGGACCTTGGATGATTAAAATACTTAGAACGACTGCAAACTGGGATACTGAGTCCTAATTCCCAGAGTGTGCTGGGACAGATATGGTTGTGGTACACACTGGAATAGTGAGTCCAACGCAAGTCAGAAAGATAACATTGGTTGAACATCTGCACACTGGGGTACTGGGTTTTAATTCCCTGAACAAATTGAGATGACAACACTGTGTGTTAAATACTGGAATACAGAGTATGTCATTCCCAGAATTTATTGAGAAAGACAACGCTCTGTGAAAGGCTGCACACTGGGATACTGTGTCATATATTCAAAGAAAAAACTGATACAGAGAGACTTGAGAAACGTGTCACTTCAAACTGGATACAGAAGTTCCCAATGATTTGTTAAGCCTGAAACTGAGAGACCAAATGAAAAATAGTGAAGACCCGAACAGTGAGACAAGGAACAACCTTAACAGCAAACCAAAACGAATCCTCAAAAAAGAGTTTAGATTTAACTTCAAGACAGTAGACTCTCAACTGATTGGTTAAATCTGTCTCATCCCAATAGATGTGTAAAGTAAAACTCTTAAAAATCCAAATAAATAAAACAACAAAGAAATACAATGGATAAAAAGGTAAACAAATAAGCAGTTTAAGAGAAAGACTGGGAAGAATTGAGAAAAAAAAAAAGAATTATGTGAAAACTAAGAGTAAAACATAAAATAAGGGTAAGGGTGGGAGAAAGATAAAAGCGTAACAACAATTAAACTACAATTTCCATCTAGCCCCCAAAATACTCTCCATAATCCTTATGGGAGCCAATGCTTCTACATTATTTCTGAAACGTCTCCTGAAAGTTGGAGGGAACGTTTGGACCTGAGGACCCACACAATACTCATACTCCAGCTTGAGATTAGAGCAGACATTTGGGTATATTGGAAAAGTCTCTGTAGACTGCGGGTCCACTTGAACTCTGATAACGCAGGCTGAGAGGCCGGCAGGTCTCTCTTTGGGGAGTTTAGCCACAAGCATAGAACAGTCCATACTCTGAAGACTTTTGTTTCATATGAGAGAATCCAGGTTCTTGTGGATATTTGAAATCTTGTCCAGCTTCTGCCACAAATTAAGTCGAAAGTGGCCCGCAATTGACCCAGTGACTTAGGGATTCTCCTACTAGGCTTAATGTTGTACATATCATAAACATATCTTTGCATTTCGTTTCCTACCAAAAGTAGCAGACAGAAAATATCCCATTTTCAGACAGTTACATCAAGCTATGTAACACCAGATATAAAACATTCACAATTTCCACGTAGTCAACAGCACATCTTTATCTAACATTAATAAAGGCCCTATCAGGAAAGCAAGGTCAGCTCCCACAGCGGAATAGCAAAGGGAAAACCACAGAATCTTGTGCATGCAGTTCCTGTCCAAATCCGCAGCTGGCAGAAACACAATATTCAGTAAATAAAATCCCCCAGGAATCCGAAACATACACATTTAATTGTTCGTCTATATCGATCATTTTAAATTATGTGAAATGCGAAAAATATATAAGATTATTGTAATTGTGTGTGTGTTGCCTGATAGAATCACCACCAGGAAATACATTTCAAATATTATAGCGTGCAGTCTCTGCCACAAACAGCTTCAAATATCGCTCCTCGCACTCAACACTAGGGGCAATAGTTAGATGGACTATTATAAAAAATGAAAACCTTCTTGTGGAGTGCATTCTCCTCAGCTCGGGGAATAGGACCAGGCAATCCTTGCCTTTGCCCCTGAAATGGCTTGACCCCGATGATATAACTCCCACCCTTCTACTATACAGTGTAAAGCAACCCTCGGTGTAGGTCTTAAGGGGTCTCAAAGTCATCGAAGAGTTCTGTGACCATAAAAACCCCTTCAGACTGATCGTCTTTTTCAGGTCATAGAACTCACTCACATGAGTGGGATATTTAGTCCTTATTATACATGGGTGCCATCCAACACCCCCCGCCCGACTCCTCACGCCCTGGCTATAGATAATTTTTTTCTAGTTTCTATAGTTTTCTTTCTCCTTTCTTTTCTCTTCCTTTTTACCACTCTGTTTCTAGCAAGGAAACTTTTTGTAAATTTGTCTTTCCTTTTATCATCTTCTACTACTATCTTTCTGCTTTTCCTTTTTATTTCTGTTACTTCCTTCGATTGTTTGTTTTGCATAGCCTCCAAATCCCCTTTTCATTTCTTTCCCTCTTTTCTGCCATTTTGTGTATTTCTATAGATCATTTGTATGCCCCTTTGTCGCTTTCTTCAATTGTGCGTTGTTTGAATACTTATTCCCCGTATTTGAGTTCTGGTTCCAGTATTTACACTTAGAGTTCATCTTTCTTGCCACCATTCCTATATGATTTCAGTTTTTCACAGAGAGCTCCTCTTGTGCCACTGTGCCTTTATCCCACAATCAGTCAATGTGATGCAACATTTGCTGCGAGAGGGCACTGTGCTGGCTCAGACAGAATGCATTTTGACATCACAACTGAATTTTAATATGGTATTACAGAAGAGTAATGAAGTAATATCTAGTCTCTTGTATATGGGGAACATGTAATCACAAGTGTACTTTGTACGGCTATCAAACACCAATGAGGCATTATGTGACCAACAATACACACAGGGTTGCAGGCTGAGCCCTTGCTTAAGATCACGGAACTCCAGTGGTGACTTTGAATATTGTTTATAAATCTAGGCATAGTTAGCTATAGCTCTCTGCCAGATCTTTATGTCTTAGAGGCACCATGGTGTCAATCTGTTACTTTATGGTCCAGAATATGCATGTAATGGAAAGAGTGAGGGATGCAGAACTTTGCCTGTAACTTCTCCTTCCCACCTATACTCTGCAGTGCCTCCCCATCTTCTGCATTGCATTCTTGATGCCCAGCATCCTAACTTCTCATTATGCACTATTTGTGGACCTCCCTGCGATGAATTGGATCTGCTCTGCAGAAGTACAAGGATGAGTAGACTGCCCACTCAGCCCTCACACTGCTACACGCCAAGAGCCAACACAATCATAAAGATAAAAGAGGCTTAGTAAAAAGATACACCTCCTTCACCGTTTTTGTGGTAACGCGGGCCAAAGGAAGGTCATGCTCTTAAGAGAGGTGTGAATGTGATTCAGTAGCGACCCCAACTGCAAAGCATAGTAGTCCAAAAAAAGGGAATGTTCAATCAAGGTTCTATAAAAATAGACATCCTTTAATTAAACACACCTTCTGCAAAATTAAATAGAAGAACACTACACAAAACCCACCTCTGAGGAAAAAAAGAGGATAAGCAAAGTTAGCACTATGCCCCACTCTGAGTAATGAATTAGGGATGTAAAAACCACAATGTTCTTAAAAAGGATATGTTTCTTGGATGCAAGAAGGGATTTAGTGACCTAACCAGTCTCTAGTGCCCAAAACTGGACCAAGGGGGCAGTTAATAGTCAATAGTACCTTCTTGTGGTTCTTGGCAGGTCAACAGTGTTAAACCTGGCATTGGGCAATGGTGCGAGTGGATCAAGCTCAATTTGGGTATGGTGGATTGTTTGGGCCCAAGCAGCAAGCAGGTATCAAACAGGTTTGTATGCGATAGCTCTTTGCACATCAAAGGCAGCATTCACTAAATCAGATCAGGACACCAGCGGGATCGCTAAGCGTTGATGGTGATGAGCTCGGCTCCAATGGCAGTTAGACTGGTTTCGAGTCAGCAGTATGGAGAGCCTTAGTTGATTTGGTCCTCCAGATGCTGTGAGACCCAATTCACGGGCTTGAGGGCAGGGTGCATCCTTTCAGGGTCTATTCTCCCAGCTTTGGGAGCTTCTGGTGCAGAGTGGTAGGTACTGATCAACAGCAAAGTTCACACCCAATGTGCCCTGGGAGTGGGTGGGAGCAGACCTCTCCTCTACCTTGGACTGCTCCTTCTTCACCCGAGTGCTTGAGGGCTTTGAAAAGTGCAACCCTCCCAAAAGAGGTCCAATTATTACTTCTCATGTGGTGTTCCAGAGTGAATCAAAGAAGTGGTGTGAGAGTCCACAGGTGATTGGACTAAAAATACCCTGGTTTAGGGCTTCTAATCCCTGCTCTTAAAATGAGTGGACCTTGCCATTCTGACATCACACCCACAGTGCTTCTTGCTAAAGGAAGTGGAGGGGTCAGGAATGAGAGATAGAGGCAGAGAGAAAAAAAGATGGTGCAATCTTCCTTCATCTGTGTAGAGCTCTCCCTGTCTACATTAACCCCACTCCTTCCCTGCTCAATAGGATGAAAGGCTCTTTGAAATACAGCATCCTGGTGTGATGCCCTTTGATTCCTGTTCCCAGGTCAGCTTCCTTTGGAGTGGTTGTCTTATGGGAACAGTGTTACCTACCTTACAAAGAAAAGCAATCCCCCAAGGCTGCAGTCCTGCCAGGAGTGCAAAGGTCCAGCCTATCTGGTAAGAATACATATAATCCTCCGAGAGCTAGGCATGGGCTCACAGGGCTGATATATATATGTGATATCAAATTGCCGTGGAAATAACAATTATGAGAATACCATCCACCATACCATAACTCAGGTATGGCTTCCTTTTATTTTCTTTCCTTTGCACTGTCATCACTGGCCATTAGTCTGCCAGACGGGAATTGTTATTAGGTCCTAGTATATGCATCTTTAGCTCTCTAAAAGAGCTCTTGCAGTTGCATTGTATGGGGGGTCCTGGAGTCATTCTCCTTCTCCATGATGCAGACAGCATCTGCTTGGCCCACATAGCCTCTTTTTCTCCAGTTTCTTGTCAGCCATATTGTACATGGCATGGCTGCCTTGTACGTGGACACATGCATTTTACTGTAAATGCCCCTTCACCGTTAAGCTCTAAAACCTCTTCCTCCCTTATGCCCCACATTTATGGCCCTTCCCCCCACTCACCCTCCTTGCACCGTTTGAGGACCTCCCACATCAATCATGGCCAGTGTTCTTTGTCTTAACAAAGGAGGCTGTCTTGCCACGTCCAAAGAGGGGGAGAGAGAAGCAACCTATGAAAATCAATTTGTGGACAGCATGCAATGGTTCAGCAATCAGTCTCTTCACTCATTCTTCCACCTACGTGGCAACCTCCACATACACATGAGTACACACTGACCTGTCACCTGATACTGTTTACCTTCATGTCTATTCACTCTTCAACCTCAAAATTAAAACTCTTCCTATGGGTTATTTTACCATTCCTGTTACCCGTTTCTCCCACGTGAAACTTTCTCTATTTGCTTGCTTGCCCTGTGTGATGGCGTTTCTTTCTTGCACTCTTTCCCAATGTGCTGCACTCACATTCATTAATGCTCTCCTTCTTTCATTGTGCTGCTATTTTCCACGTTTGTTTTTTGTGCGTCACTTGTGTGCTGCTCTCTTCCTTCCATGTACTCCCTCATGTGCGGCCCTCATTAAAACAATCTCAAACACACACACACACCCATCCATTCAATCACAAATTACTGCAACCTCATACCCCCAAAACCTCTCCCCAGTCGCCCTCCGCACATATGAGGTTGATTTTCCTCGTCAGAACGTTCACAAGACGTTAAACTCCTTTCTCCATGCCTGAGGAGATTCCTTATACCACTCCCCTTCCGGATTTACAATGGCTCTCCCCCTTGACCTCACTTCCTGTTTTCTTTTTCTCATCATGGCATCAGGAAAGGCCATGCCTGAAGCAGGGTGTGCAGCTATTCCAAAAATGATACTTGCAGATGCTGGTATCCTGTGATTCGGAGAAATATCCATTCTGCTAATATCCACAGGCGCTCATGGCGGGGCTTTGAGTGTCAACAGATGAGTGGATAGAGGGTGAAGGCTTTATGCCCAGTGCCACAGCTGTTGCAGGTGGAACCTCTGGGAACAAGCAGTTGGAACCTGGAGAGGAACATGCAGAGTCTGGTGTTGCTGCAGCAACATGGCAACCCGTTATAAGAAACAGGTAAGTGTGATACAATTCAACTGTTGCTCCCGAACATTGTTCCTTGCATCGGCAGCCTGTGACATAAAATGTATATGTAAAAGTCACAATTGGGCCTCACGCTCATTTTCTTCTCCTAAATTGCGCGAATGAAGATCACCCGCAAAACGTAGAGCGAAGTCTCCATAGGGAGGAACATCATGCAATAAACTCAGCACAGCTGCATTTATTTTAATGAAGCCTTTACAAATACGAAAATGTGATATCAAAAGTTTTGGGGGCATCCACCCGATATCAAATGGGGGCCCCCACTCGATATCAAATAGGGGCAGGTTTAGGCATGGGAAAAGAGGCTGGGGCCACTCGCTGACATCATAAACGTGTCACTCTGCACGACCCTAGGATCAGTGGCGTAACCTTGCTGAGGGGGCCCCCCAACTCGGCAACAAATCACTGGTCACGCGGAGCTCTGGGCCGGCATAGATTATCACGCTTGCGAAATACGCACAAACATGCTGCTGAAGGGATATGCCACACACTGCACTAGGAGAAAGATATACATTTGTGTTTTAATGCAATATACAGCACACTTTCTCAGAAAAATTGCCTGAAAAGCCAGAGTGTTTGCAATTGTTTTGTAGGGTAACACCAATCCAATAGATGCAAGTCACCAACAGTGCACAGGCACATTAATACATTGCTATTAAAAAATGCCATGCCACAATGAAAACATGTCCAACTGGCTGCACAATGTAGACCAATGTAGACATGTAATAACGTTACAGTAAAGCATGCCAGGCCACATTTAGACATACCTAGACTGGTTGCACCAAAATGCCAATCGAAGAAAATACACTCATCAAGAAGAGAACACACATTCAAGCCCATGGCCTCTAACAACACGGCCAAACTCTTTAAAATATGCAAGGAACTGGGCAATCCTGTTGCGTCTTTACCTCTCCTGTTCCCTCCCAGGCCTTCTGTATGACTCTGTCATCTCACTTCTCTGTTAAACCTCCTGTCCTTCACCTCCTCTTCCTCTCCCTCTTCCACTCTCGGCCCCCCTTTGGCCATCTCTACCTCTCTTCCTCCTTTCTCCTCCTTCTCTCTGACAACACCTGACAAGGTTTCTAGACAAGTCCGATCTATGAAAGTGTCATCCAAAGAGGTGCTCCCCTGCTCCTCCAAAACCATCAAGGACCATATTGACACCCTCGCTCCAGCCTTGACCGATTTCTGTAATGACTCTTTTGCCACTGGAACGTTCCCCTCTCTCCTTAACCACTCCCTCATGCACCTACACTTCAAGAAGCCAACTGCCGATCCTGCCTGCCCGGCAAACTATCGCCCAATCTCCATCACCCCTTTCCTGGGCAAGCTGTTGGAAAAGCTGGCCATCACCCAGCTTACTCTCCACACAGAATCTGTTGGTTGTCTCCATGACCTTCAGTCTGGCTTCAGAGCTGCCAGAGGCACGGAAACTGCTCTCCTGAACACCTGTAAAGATCTGCTCTCTAACCTTGATTCCAGCATTCCTTCTCTCCTCATCCTCCTTGATCTTTCCTCTACTTTCGACACGGTCAATCACGCCATCCTGATCAATCCTGATCAATACACTCCATGAGAATCTGGGAATCATGGATCAGGCCCTTGAGTGCTGACCTCCTTCCTCTTAGACAGCCCCTCCCAGGACCAACCTGGTCCCTTTCTCTCTGCTCCATCCTCTCACCGTGGTTTTTCAACCTCTACTTGGCCCCTTTGGCCCACCTTATCTCTACCTTCTCCTCTAACTTTTAATGTTATGCAGCTGACACTCCGCTTAGCTTCAGGCTCTCCTCAGACTCCTCTACTCTCTCGCTCATTATTGACTGTCTATCCGTGATTCAGGATTGGTGCGCCTCCAACGTTCTCTGTCTTAATGTCAGTAAGATGGCGATCCTTCTCATATGGACTCCTCCCCCTGCTTTCCCTCTCTCACTCTGGCTGCCCGCCTTGGGCCCTTCCTGTGAGGCAAACAACCTTGGTGTCATCTGTGAAACCACTCTCTCTTTCTCTTTCTCTTTCTCTCCTCACATCTCAGACATCGCCAAGAAGTCCCACTACCAGCTGCTCCTCCTCAAAGGAACCCTTCCCTTTCTCACTTTCCTCCAGAAGCTCACTGTCTCCAGAGCCCTGGTTCTCTCTAGACTGGACACCTGCAACAGCCTCTTTCTCAATCTGCCTTCCTCTACTCTCCACCCTCTGCAACTAATCCAGAACAGGACTGCAAGACTTATCCTTAGCCTCAAGCCCAGGTATCTTATCTCTCCAGCCCTGAAATCTCTCCACTGGCTCCCAGTTGCTACAAGGATCAAGTTCAACACCCTGTGCATTGTCCACAAGGCTTTCTGGGCCTGGGGTCCGCACTACATCCAATACTCTCATCCAAATATCTTCCTTCTCCAGCCCTTCGCTCAGCTACCTACACATTTCTAAGGGTTAGACACTTCTCCAGGCAGAGAGTGGCGGTAGATCTCTCTCCTCTGCAGGTGCCTCCCTCTGGAATAGCCTCCCTGCCCCTCTCAAACTTGAGCTGGACCACCTGAAGTTCCAGAAGCAGCTCAAAACTTTCATCTTCTCCTCTGCTTTCTCTCTCTCCCTCCCTGCTGGCCTACCTGACCTACCTGTCCGCTGTACTGACTGGTTGCTTGGCTACCCTCGGAGTCTCACTGAGTCCAGACTATTTCTTGATCAGTCACCCTTGCACTGCCTCTGGGCCTACCAAGCACTTAGGGGCTGTAACTGTAACCCTACAGTCCCTTGTTCGCCTTGCAATTCCCAGAGCCACGCTGCCCTGGCTGCACTTACTCAGAGCATTGCTGCCCTGTTTTTCCCTCCTCTCTTCCTTGCACTTCCCCCCTCCCTTTCCCCTTGCACTTCTCGTTCTCGCACTTGCACGATCTGAATGACACAAGGCTTAGTAAGATTGTTTGTCTTGTCCTATCTCTATCTTCCTTCCCTTGTCGCGCCTAGAAACACTTGTGTACCGGTGCATTTTAAATGACTTATATCATTTGATCACAGATGCCCAGAAAAATATACAATGCCGCAGTAAGAAATGGCTAGACTGGCAGCACCCAAATGGCAGTCTAGCCAGGTAATTTACTTAGCAGGACTGCCTTATCAGAAATGCCCAGATAAAAAAAAGTCATACCAAACTGAGGAATGACTAGACTGGCTGCACCAAAATGCCTCTCTAGCCACTAATACCACATATCATGCCTGCTTAACCAGGACCTGGACAGCATTATGATTTGTTGCACAATCCTGCCCCCCACACATCCGCTCTCCCTACCACCCCTACCCCAACCTCCAAAATCAGCTCCTTGGCCCAGAATTACCTCCATGTCACTCTTCCTTGTCCCAGAGCTTACATATGAGGCTCTTTGCCTCGTAGGTAAGTACTGGGATGAGGAAGAGTGGGACTAGGAGTAATGAAGAGTACAGGTAGCTAAGTCAGGCATTACCTCCATGTACCTCTACCTCATCCCAGTACTTGTGTATGAGGCAGAGTGCCTTATACACAAGTACTTTCTCATACACACTGGGACGAGGAAGAATAGGGCCAATAGTAATGAGTAACCAAGACATTAAACACAAGTATTGGTGCAACACCATTGACTTGACTGGGATTCAGCACTCCCCCTGAAACATTGGGCTATGTTTGTTGACACAACTTGGCTGACCTTTAGAGCAGTTGCCAGACAGAACAGGGCACAGATGTTAAATGGCACCTGGGTTTCGCTGTTAACAAGAGCCCAGCTAATACTAACATAAAGCATTTCACTGTTAGCACCTGCTTTCAAATGCCAAATCTTTTGTGCAATTGAAATTGTGATGTGGGTTTAATACTTGCATGCCAGGGGAGTGATTGGAAGGGTAGAGAGGGAACAGGAGACCACTCATTCTTACAGCAGTCCATAGGTGGGTGCTTTCAACCTTAAATGAGAGAGTTAAATAAAAGAGAAATGAGATGCCCCCAAACAAATAAGTTTGCCCCTCCCCCACCGCCCATGAAGTTAGCGCCTCTCCCAACATTTCAAAGGTTAGCCCCCCGAAATGTAGGTTTTGTTGCGCCCCTGAACGCAAGCACACACACCAATCACCATATATACGCACACACACCCAGCCATCCATACATTTAAGTGTGCATAATTTCACCATACAGGCACACCCAGGCAGCCATCCATACATTTAAGTGTGCACCCTTTCACCATACATTCACACCCATACAGCCACCCATACATTTAAGGGTGCACCCTTTCACCATACAAAAATACTCACCCAGGCACCCACCCATACATTTAAGTGTGCACCCTTTCACCATACACTCACACAGGCAGCCACCTATACTTTTAAGTGTGCACCCTTTTTAAGTGTGCACCCTTTCACCATATAGGCACACCCAGGCAGCCACCTATACATTTAAGTGTGCACCCGTTCACCATACACTCACACACGCACACATCATGGGGTTAAGGGGAGCCCTAATACTTCAAAATGAAATTGGGCCTCACTACAAATATGCCAGTCTGGAAACAACGGTGCCGGTAAGCTTACCGGCGCCTTTGTGTCCGGACCGGCATATTAAAGCTCTGCAGATGGTTTCCGTCCCACCCGGCAGGTCAGACCTGCCGGGCAGAATGGCACCCATCCGCAGAGTTTTCATGGAAGCACCGACACCGTTATTAACAGTGCCGGTGTTTCTGTGGTCCCCATTCCCATAGAGTCCAATAGGACTCTATGGAAATTGGGACTTACCATTTGCCGGAGCCTGACTTCCCAGACCGCCGGGGTTGTAATCCCCTGGTGTTACCGGGAGTTGGGCACCAGTAAATCATTACGGGTCCGGCAGCAACCTGCCGGTAGCACCGGCACGGTTACCGCCAAATCCGTAATGAGGCCTACTGTTTCTTCTTGAAATCACTCTGACTTCATAAAGAAATTATGGGCCTCATTACACGGAATGCGGTAAGTGTTTACCAGTACCGGTAAGGGCACCGGTACCGGTAAACCCTTACCGCCTTACTACGAGGTCCCTTTGCCGGACCCGACCTCAACGGCTGGTTTTAGCAGCCGTTAAGGAACGGGCCCGCAAAGGGACATTGGTGCTAATTACGGTACCACAATTTGCGGTACCGTAATTAGCTCCTTCCCCATTCCCATTGAGCCCTATGGGGGCAAAAATGGGAATGGGGAAGTGCCTTGGTGAATGGGGAATTACCGTCCCCGCTCACCTTGGACTAGGGCGGTAATTCCACCATCCACCAAGGCGGCATGGTTACCCCATACCGTGTAATGAGGCCCTATTTCCGTTATGAACCAAACCATAACGGAAATAATTTCTTTGTGAAGGCAGAGTGACTTCAAAAATAAACTATGGGCCTCATTACGAGTTTGGAGGCAGCCATGCCCTTAATAAGGGCATGGCTGCCTCCAAACTCGGGTCCCGGTCTGTGGTCCCTGAATGGGGAAATACGGGGCCATTCCAACCTTGGAGGACCCGGTATTTCCCCATTCAGGGAACACATCCCCATTTCAGCCCCAATAGGGCTCAATGGGAATGGGGAGGGAGCTAACAACGGGCCCGTTAATAACAGGCCCGTTGTTAACTCCCTGGTCTCCTTGCGGGACCCGCAAAGGATGTCTGGTCTGACCAGACGTCCAGAGCGGGTCCTGCAAGGGAACCTTGTAATAGGGCGGAATGGGATTACCGGCACCGGCACCTTTATCGGCGCCGTTAAACCCTCCACCTGCCTCGTAATGAGGCCCTATTTCTTTTTGAAATCATAGGGCTCCCCCCACCCCATGACATGGAGGCCTCAAGCCTAGCGTCTTCCATGCCATGGGGAGGGCGGAGCCCTCAGACTTAAAAAATAAATGTTCTTTTTGTAGTCACTCTGCCTTCATAAAGAAATAATTTCTGTTAAAGAAATAATTTCTTCATGAATGAAGACTGAATTCAAAAAGAAAAAAACATGCGCTGGCGGGGCCCCCCGCAACCCGGGGGCTGCGGGGACCCCTGTTACACCAGTGCCTAGGTTCCTAGTCCTTGTCTTCGTAGCTCACTTCATTTGCGGATGCTCACCCAGGCTCTACAGCCAGGGGCTGCTCCAGAAATGTATATCAAATGTATTTCTCATTGATATAAAATGTATATATTTGTAATATAAAATTGATATCAAACTTATTGGTGCTCCTATCAAAAATATTGGGGTTCTTATCAAATTGATATCAAATTTATATCAGAATATTTTGTAGCTCTTATCAAATTGATATCAAACATTTTGTGTGCTTATCAAATTGATATCAAATTGATCGCAAAAGGGGCAGGACCAAGGTCACAAAAGGGTCATGTCCACCTGTCAAATTTAACATTGATGTAAAAGGGATCCCATACACTACTATTATGTATTGATATTTCCTCATCAACACAGCCATCTCTGGTTCTCTATTTGGGGCTCCATTATAAGTGCTGCCATTTGGGCTACAATCAGCACCAAGTATATTAACGTACCTGGCCACTCCAGTCACGGCCCTATTGCATCAGTGGAAGATCGACATTCCTCCATACCAGGACAATTGGTTCATACTGTGGTCATCTCAACTAGAAGCATTATCCCATGTCAGCAAGGTCTTTTACCTGATCAGGCATCTGTGGTTCCTGGTGGACCACCAGAAATTCCATTTGTCCCTGATTCAGTGACTGGATTTCATTGCAGTATTCCTGTCAATGTTTTTAGTGATGGGCTTCCTGTGTATTCTACTGTGCTGCAGTAAAGACTCATTACAAAACTTGTTGCGAGTTCAGCGGTTGATAGCAGCAACAATACATTAAATGTCTTGGGCATGGTGTCACCTAATGCATATTGTTAACCAATTATTGAACTACTGGAGACCGGATTCCAAAGTTTATGATCAGACTATCCCAGTATCCATGGACTTTAATGGCCATCTACAATGGTGGTTGGTCGCTGAGTAAAAGGAACCTGTGCATTCAAAAACGAATGTCTATGACCCCAGAGCAACCGGGCGTTGTGATAACGGTTACAAGTCACCTGGGCCTGGAGCAACTTTGGACCAATGCTTGGCCCAAGGGAGGTTGCCCTGACCACAAAGTGATAGATACTCAGAATGCAATGAGTTGTTGGCAATTTGCATGGTATTGCTGAAATTCATGACAGAAATCCAAAGCCGGACAATGTTGGTCCAGACTGACAATTTGTTTCATGAAGACCCATATGAATCATCAATTAATGTGATCGATGTCCACCTGCTAGGGTGCATTGATGAGATTTTTCAAAGTTTTACGAGCTCTACTAAATGGTTTTTTCTGGGAAAGTCAAATCTGCTAAATACTGTAACTTTCAGACAGTGCTTTGCATTTTATAAACTGGTGTTGTTGGTTTTGTAACCATATTTTCCTCCCAACCATTGGCTGCATAACTGAATTTACCAACATCCATATACTTTCTGCTGGGCATCAGTAATTGGCATGGCAGCGGCTGGTCAGGCCACACAATACAAAACATATGTTGAATTGTGCATAGGTGACTTTCACCTACAGGGAAATAATCCACCAAGGGGTTCAGAGTCACATCTGATAGCCGACAAGAGTACAGCTCGAGTTGCCTATGATGTGACACTCAACCCTTTGAGGTGTAATATTTCCCCTTGGTTGATAGTCACTCATATACAATTTTATGTTGTAGATGGGTGTCTAGTAACCCAATGCAATGTCTTGGAGTAAAGGTAGAACTATAACATTCCTCCAAAATCTGCACTTTCTTAATCACTGCGACCTGCATGCAGGAGGGCAGGAGAACGACTGTGGGTTCTGTCCAGTGCCAGGCGTAGTGCCATGAAAGTGAACCTGATGAGACGTTCGATTGGTGACAGCAGCGGCAGGTGTGGATGTGTGATGCCACTGGAGTGAAATATGACTTTCGTATTTTACTGGGGTGATATAGCAGAGAGTTATAGCTTTTCATTTGTTTTATAGTTTGTGAATGGGTTTAATGGAACCCAGATACAACAAAAGTATGCCCAGATAGAAATGGGCACATGAAGAAACTGAGTAACAGTTTTTCATGTTGGTTTCCTGTTAAACACGTAATTGACACTATGCATACACCTTCAAATCATACAGCTGTCTATTGACACATCTCACCTTATTAATCCAGTATTGTAAGGTGAGGCAAAATATGGTGTGGTATTACAAACAGCCTGCCAAAGTTAAGTTCATCTTTATTAGCACTCGTGTGACACTTTTAGAAGTGACACAGCTGATTTGTTCTCCCAACATTTTTAACACATTTGTGATTGCAAAATCTGCTTTAAAAGTGGTAAAAGTCTACAATTTGGATGAACCAATCATGACTACTTCAGAAAGATACACATCAAAGTTGTCCTGTATAGACTCAAAGATACTGCAATATTTACAGTGTCTTTTAAAAAATAAAACAGGAATCCCTTTGAAAGTAATCAAACAGTTTTCAATATAACTGCCCCTCTTCTAGGCCTGGTGGCAGTATGAGTAAAAAGCAATATCTGTTTTTTTAAGTGGCAGTTATAATGGTCTTCACATTTCACGCCATTTTATTGTCAGCTAGTTTTGAGACTGATTCCTCAGACAGGTACCTGTGTTTTAGCTCTATGGAACTGTGTTTCACCCAAAACAAACCATTTGGGTGTGTAAACCAGCATTTTATGCGGTTTTATATGTAAATGTAGCAGGGTTCCATGTTTTTGGCTTTATACAGGCTTTTCTCGCTTTCCGTAGCGATGATCAGAGGGTAAGCTCTGAGGGGACTTGGTATTTTACGCCAACAGGGAGGAGCGTGTATGAGGCTGAGGAGTTTTGAGAATTATTTCTGTCAGGAGGCCCCTGCAGTGTAGTGACTGATGGGCCGGCCGTAAAAGTATAAAATGTATCCCGGTGTGGCGCAACAGAGAGAAGCTCCCGGGGGATCCAGAGAGAGCATACCGGCTCTCAGTTGCTGGTAGAGACGTCCCCTGAGGTCGTCTGTGTTCCAGGCCACCTGAGTTTCTCTCCCCATCCCTGGGTCGAGAGTTTTGGGCCCAGCTGGAGACGTAGGGAGTAAGGTCGGAAGGTGTGCTCCTCCACTGGTGGGGCTGCTCTGCATAACTGCGTGCTTTGCAGTCTCTGAGGTAGGAGGTAGAAAGTGAGGGAGAGGATCGGAAAATATCAAACTGTGTAGAGGTATACTTACTCGCCGGCAACGCACAGTTGGGTTGGTCAAGTGTACATTCTTTTATGTCAAAGTGAAGGGGAACAAACGTTCAATATTGAACTGTGTAGAGGTATACTTACTCGCCGGCAACGCACAGGTGGGTTGGTCAAGTGTACATTCTTTTATGTCAAAGTGAAGGGGAACAAACGTTCAATATTGAACTGTGTAGAGGTATACTTACTCGCCGGCAACGCACAGGTGGGCTAGCTCGAGCGTACCGTCTTCCATAGAGGAAGGGAGAGGAGATAGTAAACTATACCAAACAGACCAAATAAAGTGAGGGGAGCAGGCACATGCCCGCTAATTCTCCACAGGTGTTGCTGTAGAGGCCTGAAAGCGTCTGTAAGTGTGGTGGTTTCTTCACCCCAATTTGATTATTTATCTACCAGAGGTGAACTGAATCACTCCCAGGTGACCCAATTTATGATATTCAAACATTTATGTGACAAATGTGAACCTAATGGCTTAACATTGATGCAAGTGTTAATATTCTATTATTTATTTACCAGAAGTGAATTGAATCAACCCCAGGTGACCCAATGTATGATACTCAAACCGTTTATGTAACAGATGTGAACTGACTGATTTACCCTGGATGTTATGCACTGCCTCATGTAACAATATTTATTTGAACCATATATAAAGAAAGCTGCCAAGCTGGTCAACTGAAGATAAGTCTGTGACTATTTATTTGCACAAGGTGCACCCTAACCATGGTTAGCAACCAGGTCAAACATATCCCATAGAAGAGGGACTTCACCGCCCAGAACCTACTATTCTCTCAGAAGGCGGAAAAAGTGTCATCATGAGAGAGCTCAGTTATTGCCCCCTGGGATATAATTTCACACTTGTGTGCGATAAGGTGTGTGTTTCCCTTTCTCAGGATTCCTACAGGTGGCACGGCACTTCTCAGACACCTTAGGGAGAAACACCTAACAGGTGCAATCATAGAAGTTCCCTTTGTTCAATCCCTGGACCAATCCTGTCTGCTGTGTGCATAGTCTTTTACCTGGTGTTTCAGTCCCACAGTGCTCAGTCTGCAGGAAGTAGGGGGGGACATGAAGTGTGAGAGACCTAAGAGATTCGAAGATAATGGGCACTTTTTCTCGACTCAATTTCTATCCTAGGCTACTGTAACTCAACCCCTTTTCCTGTCTGCCCGGCAGTTAATGATATGGCAAAATAACGATATGACATAAGTTGATTGTGAATGATTTCACTCTGTACTAACCAGGGTAATTTTTTATACACCCTGGTTAAAATCCAACCCACAGGTACAACTGTTTTCCTGTTGGGCCTCCGTCCTTTTATTAATTGTTTTTGCACAATATCCTATTCCATTTCTCTGATGAAATTACAATATACACATATTATGCACTATGTTTCTCTTTCATTTTTTGTTATGTTTTTTAAACTTTTGTAAGAAGTACCTTGAAATTTTTAAAGAATATGTTTTTCTGTATAATATATTTATTTTCATGTACTCCTAGGTTTTTCCATTGGTTTTGTTGTCTCTGCGACTTTCCTTGAAAGCACATACCTCATAATAATATGGAGATTCAACCAAAATTATTGACAGAATTCAGGACTGTCACTGGCGTGGGTTCCTTTCTTAGGTTCCTTGTTTTGAATGTTTATACTGCCCCCGCCCACGCATGCACACTGGGGCACACCTATTGTTTGTATACACTGCATCAAAAGTACTGCATCAATTACCACCCTTTCAGAACTGGCAGTCTACCCTGTCAGAACTGAGTCTCTCTGCAGTTGCAGTCATCAGCATTTCCAGTGTGAGTGGGAGGTGCATAAAACCCCACCACAACCGCGGAGCGGCCGCGGAGTTTGGCAGCAGAGTTGAAGCTGCAGTCTGTGGCAGTCTACCCTGTCAGAACTGAGTCTCTCTGCAGTTGCAGTCATCAGCATTTCCAGTGTGAGTGGGAGGTGCATAAAACCCCACCACAACCGCGGAGCGGCCGCGGAGTTTGGCCGCACAGTTGAAGCTGCAGTCTGTGGCAGTCTACCCTGTCAGAACTGAGTCTCTCTGCAGTTGCAGTCATCAGCATTTCCAGTGTGAGTGGGAGGTGCATAAAACCCCACCACAACCGCGGAGCGGCTGCGGAGTTTGGCCGCAGAGTTGAAGCTGCAGTCTGTGGCAGTCTACACTGTCAGAACTGAGTCTCTCTGCAGTTGCAGTCATCAGCATTTCCAGTGTGAGTGCGAGGTGCATAAAACCCCACCACAACCGCGGAGCGGCCGCGGAGTTTGGCCGCAGAGTTGAAGCTGCAGTCTGTGGCAGTCCGTGGACAGGACGAGCAGCCCAGCAGGATGGTACCTAAACCACCGTCGGGCCGGGACCGGGAAGAAGGACGAAGACTGACGAGGAGTGTGAGTGTATCGCTATGCAAATTAGAGCCAGCCAGGGGTGCCTTATCCCAAGGCTGCCCGCCCTATACCCTATCCCTCACCAAAGACTCCAGATACGCTCGTCAATCTAACTCTTCTGGAGAAATCTCGTCGGCAGACAAAACATTTACACAACTGGGGTCTCCTACCCCAGTTAATAAGTTCACTTTTCCGCAAGCTATCTCGCCTAAGCCTGTGGCCGACGACACTTACGTGAAGATGGCACCGGAGGCTGTTCCTGCGCTTACAGCGTCTCCAGCATCTCCAAGCGGCGAAGCTGAGCTCTCACAGCTACCACTGCCCGCAGCGGCGTATACTCCCGGCTCGCCCCCAGTGCAGTCTGCCGAAGGGCTGACTGCGAGGGACTCGCCTGCCGGTTCGAGTTGCGCTGCTGAGGGGCAAGACGGTCGCCCTCGGAGAGGCGCTGGGTCCCCACTCGGCGTGCCTCGGCTGGGACCCGCGGAGTCGAGTGTTTCGACGGTGGAGGTGGTGCTCACCAGGCCGACATCCCGCCGATGAACTCTATAGAGGAGCCGCGGGTGCCGGATACGGTGGAGGAGCCAGATTCTTCATCAGAGCTGCGGCGGATTGCCGTGTTATTCCACGCTGCGGAAAATGCTGCCCCGCCCCCAGGGGAAGGTGGAGTCAAGAGCCACTTAGAAGAAGAGGAAAATGAAAGAGGAGGAGAGAGAGAGAAAAAACAAAAGAAAATGTTTTGGTCAGCGCCGGAAGGGCAAAAGCCCCGTACTTTGATCTCGGAGTCTAGCGTCCAAATAGATGACTCCATTGTTGAAATGAATACCACGGAGGACTCTACCTCCTCCATTGTGACCCCTCCTCCAAAGAAAAAAATCAACAAAGGAAAGCAAGGGCCAAAAGTGTCTAATTCAGCAGTGCTAAAAAAATATAAAAGCATGCAGCAAAACGCCCAAAAAAAAAACAACAATACAAAAAAGAAACCGTCTGCACTAAAGACTATGTCGAAAGCAGTGCTATGCAACTCCCTGAAGGAATACTTCACCAGCCAAGGGAAAAGGAAATACGACGTCCTAAAAGAACTTACGGACGCAGAGATACTAGAAGTCTCTTGTGAGCATCTAACAGAACCATCTCAGAGCGTGGCTGATTCAATTGGCTTCAACAACTATAACAAAGTCCTTGGGCCGTTTAATTTTTCAAGTGTAGTAGAGGTTCCCCTGAAGGCCGTGTGCTCGATTACCTTACCGGCCCCGGCAAGTCCAGTTCTTAATGTTAACCCTACGGTTAACACCAACGACAAAACCTGTGGTCTTGTTTGTCCACATTTTTTGCACAGATTCCGTTATCATCGCTTACTTCAACAATATTGCTGAAACCGCAATCCCTTTCGCCAAACACGTCTCAATTGGAAAGCGTGACGGATCCAGAAAGTCCAACAGATCTTTACAACGGAACCCCACTTCAAGGAAACGCTAAGAGAAACCAGACCAGTTCCCCAAGAACTTGCTCCCCACATCAAGGGTCTGTATCCCCGATAGCTAAGGCCCCGAGTTGTAGAGCGGGGAAAAAGAGTCAGGAGCAAAACCCTCAGCTTCCCTCAATTCCCCACTTAGCAACCCCAAGGAGAAAAAGTAAATCAGGAGAACAGCCTCAACAAGAAAATCAGAAAGACTTGCCTCCTAAGCGGCTGGATCTAGCAACGCTGATGTCTGCAATCACTATTGCCCTAGCCCCGTTTGGCAAACTCTATGAGGCATTAAGTGATTCATTAAAAGACCATACTACCCTATTAGCAATGATCCACACAAAACTGATTTACCTGGAAGGTTATATCGCAGCAAAGGAAAAACTGGATTCTGAACTCTTTAACAAAATCCTGCTGACATCCTCTAAAACTGTCTCGACGCCAAAACAACCAAGCCAGAGACCGATTGAAATTAAAGACTCTACAGACCAAGGCTCACAAACTGAACCTGTTCTTCAGCCGACGCATCAGTTGACAACTAACCTCTGTGGGGCGGCCAGTAACCTACCCGATGCCAATTCTCTCGTGTCCCAGCTTAAACATAAAAAGAACACGTCCTTCTCTGTTTTGGTGGGTACAACTAATTCATTTTCGTCGGCAAGCGGGGGGAGGGGTCCCTCCACCATTCAACCACTTCCTAAAGAACGTCCTGTGAAAACGAACATCCCCAAAAAACCTATGGATACTCCGAACAGCTTGTCACTCCCTTCAACAAGGAGGGACACAGCGAAGGTCCTGGTACACAGAGATAAAAATGCAGATTCCCGAGAACAAGAGACCACTACTCCGCAATCACCTTTAACGGGACCTTCGACCAGGCCCAAAAATAATCACCTTAAGGTCAAAGAACTTCCATTTCGAAATTCGGCTGTAGAAAACCCAGCAATTCCATCTAATCAAAGAAAGTCCCCAATCACAACGGAAGATTTCATGAGAGACGACCACTTCATGAACCTCACCACCCATTCATCACCGGCAAGTGAAGTGGAATTACAAAATTGGCACCAGGAAAAACAGGATTTGTCGCCTGAAAAGAACAAATCTGCCTCTTCCCTACCGCCAAATCGAAGAAGACGGAGTGGTACATGCATTGATGACTATCCGCGAAGATACCCAAGAGGTCCGAAGGAAGGAGGTCAAGTTCCATCTCCAACAAAACACCGCCGGAAAGAACCAGATTCAAAGGAAGACAATTGCCGCGACTCAAACAGGAGAAGATCTTCTACTAGTCCTAGAAGATACCGCACTTCAAAAAAACAAAATAGCCCAATTAGACAAAAAGTCTTTTCAAGAGTCCATAGACCCGAAAAAAAACTTCCTCCATCTACTATCTTCAAAATTGAACAAATCCCACAAAACTCAGCAGTAATAACATTGAACAGAGGTACAATCCTAAAAATTCTGAAGCATTCCAAGATGTTAAAACACCTGACAACGGCAGACTTAACCCTAGTGGAACCCTATCATAAAGGAAACAAACTTAAGGCTTTTTTTCATGTCAAACACCAAGCGGTAAGGAGGAGTAATAGTGACGATTCCAGCGATCTCTGCAAATGCGGGTATACCATCACTGAATGGTTATGCACAGCAGATAAAGAAACCAAGTCTGGGCAACACCGACGAGCTACTCAAGGAATTCAGAAAGAGAAAGAAACAGGAGTACCGGTGACTACAGTAAACCTTCAGGTCAACAGACACTCTTCAGACTTAACAACGATAAAGAGGGGGGAGGCCCAAAAGAGAAAGTAAACCAAACACCTGTGGCAGTAGTAAGCGATAAAAGAGAAGAACACAGTACAAGCCCAGTTCCAAAAGATTTATCGGCGACATCAAGAACCGAGATAAACACGACAGCTGAAAAGTCAAGGTCAAGGCCCCAACAAGCAGGAAACACCAAATCATCATTTGCCCCTTTAAAACAACTTCTTGCGTGGCTCCCTCAGGCACCAAAGCCATCAACAAAAAAATAGCAATCATCATCAGTGAGTCCGAGAAATAATGACTCCATCTCTCAACTACTCTCGAGAGACTCACAAGCCTTAACGCCCTAAGAACGCTCGGATATTACGCTGATGTCTTGGAACACAAGAGGATTTAACCACCTTAAAAAATCTGGTGAGGTTAATCTTGCAGATTATGACATTATCACCCTGCAAGAAACATGGCTCCTAGAAAAACCAGGAATCGATGGATTCTCAGTCATGGTAGCACCAGCTAGAAAGGGTCGTGTGGGACGCCCCTCTTCCGGTCTGCTGATAGCAGTACGAAACGGAGTAGGTCTCACAATCAAGAAGCGTTTGGGAGCCACTCAAAATCATCTAGCTGTGCTTGTCGAATGGTCACAATCCTCTGAAGCAACGACTGATGAAAATAAAAATAGAAAAAACAAACAAAAAGAGACACATTGCCTCGCCATTATCACGACGTACTGGAACCCACAGTCCATTACGGACGAGAAATTCCTTAACATCATTGAAGCTGAGATAGATTGAATTTTAACAACCCAAGAAGATACGCTGATTATAATAACGGGAGACCTGAATGCAAGATGCCCAAGAAAGGGACAAGACAACATCTCCACAAAAGAAAAAATCAAGGCAGATTCTTGAGGGGATAAATGGCAGTCACTTATGAACACCAGAAACCTTCACAACATCGAGGAAGCACTCCTCCCAACGAACCCGATCCCGTCTTGGGAAAGAGGCACGCAAAAGGGGACAATAGATTACATTTTTTCGTCAGGGGCCCTGTTAGCCCGAATGACCTCATTTGAAACTTTGCGCTCTGGGGCTAGCGATCATAACATCTTAAAAACCAGCTGGCCATCCAAGCGAGACGCAAGACTTTTTCTATCTGAAGCCTCGGAACCGACCCTGCAAGGAAACCGACTCAAACTCACGAGCGAAAGGATTAGAGAACTGACGAGTGCGTATGAAAGGCAGCAGTACAGAGAAGTGGATCCTCTAAACCATCTAGCAGACTACCAACCTCTGCTAATTCCATATTATTCTAAAACTCAAACAAAAAGAACTGCAATTAATCCTTTTCACGAGTACAACCGAGAATTAGTACTTAAAAGACGAGAGCTCCAGAAATTGAAAAGACAGGCGACAAACTTAAGAACGACTGACGCTGTGAAACTTTATATCCAAGAGCAAAAAATCTACAAAGCCTGGTTACGATTCCATTGATTTGCTTTATACCAAAAGGACGCCGAAGAAATGCTTAAGAAATTAGCAGACAAAAATTCTGGAGCGTTTTGGCAACTGATAAAAAAAAACGACGGCACCGATATGTCATCTACAACCTCAAATTGTGTTGGAGAGGCAGCATGGATATCCCACTTCTCGTCCATTTTCAAACCCCCTGAGACGAATGTTAAGAACAGAATATCGCCAGTTGCAAACAACGTCTGGGAGGATCTTTCTGACATTGACGACATCAGGCTAGCCATAAAAAGGCTAAAACCATCCAGAGCGCCGGGCCCCGATGGAATTACTAACATCGACCTAAAAAACCATCCCGCAGAATGGGCCTTGTTTATCAGCAAAGTGTTCAAGAACTGTACTCTGTCTAGATCAATTCCGGAGTCCTGGTCTACTTCAGTTGTTGCCCCCATATATAAGAAAGGAGACAGGTCGGCCCCGGTCAATTACCGCCCAATCGCCTTGTTGGACACTATTGGAAAGATCTACGGGTCGCTTCTCCAAAAAAGCTTTCAATCGTGGTCCAAATCGGCACCGATTAAAGCTCTCCATACAGCAACTTCTATGAGAATAAAATTGAACCGTCAAGGGTTACTTTCTGAAGCCATATCGACCTTCAGAGGGGTAAAGCAGGGCTGCCCCCTTGCACCGGCCCTGTTTATCTCCTTTATGGGGGACTTCAAAGAAAGCGCAAGCCAAATAAGATCTTTTCCACCTAAAATTGGCCAAACACCTTTAGCCAGGCTTCTCTACGCCGACGATATTATCCTTCTCGATCAAACAGAAATTGGCCTACAAAGGCAACTTAACAACTTGGCCTCGTATATATCCGCTAACAACTTGGAAATCAATAAGGAGAAGACGAAAATCTTGATAATAGAAAAATGCCAGGGGAAGAAGCAAAGAAAAAAACCAAGCTGGAACATTGACAAAGTACCCTTAGAGAGTATCAAAACCTATAAATATCTCGGCGTAATGATTGACAGCTCCAAATCTGAACTCGCCATGCAGCACCATCTGTGGGACAAAACCCGAAAACTAACAACACAGGCGAGGATCATAGATAGGAAGTTCGGACGCTTCTCGTTGATGCCGGTGCTCAAATTCTACAAGGGTAAGGTAGTTCCTTGCCTGGTCTACGGAGGCGATGCCCTTCCCACCCTCCCGATGGCTTTATGGGGAAAACTGGAGGGGTACTTCTGGCGGAAGGTCCTCCAGCTTCCGAACTCGGCACCGATTGCAGGTATCAGAAGGGAGCTAGGTCTTCGATCGCTGAAAGCAGCTAAAGAGGCAGGAGAAATGTCACTATTCAGGAAAATACTTATGCCCGAGTCACCTCTGCTATACAACCTGTTAAATACAGAAATGAGCATCAACACCTGTAAGATGCTGACCACATGGGCGTCTAAACAAAGAGCTATTCTTGAGAACATCGCATGCACAGAAGAGACATTGATTGGTAACCCAGTCAAAGTCAAAAAAAAAATGGACCAAGAGGACTGGGTTGAAACCCACACAATGGCCGAAAAGAACAAACTTCTAAAACATCTCCCGTCTCAACCTAAAAAATTGGATGCGATTCCTGAAATAATCAAAAGATTTCCGGACAGAGCTCTCCGCTCAACCCTTCTAAGGGCGAAATTGAATCTTTTGCCTACCAACGAAATACGGGCCATAAGAGGCCTTTCTGAATCAAACCTCTGTTGACTGTGTAACACACAATCCGAAAAGGAGTCAGTGAAACACCTTCTCATGAGTTGCCCTAAGACCATCAAATGGAGAAGAGCGTTTTTAGGTCCTCTATTGAAACCCTTTTCACAGTATGATGAAGAAGTGTGGTGGTCCCGTTTAATGAGTGGCTCACGGACCACGTGGTCTATAGCAACAGCCAAAATTCTTAATGCCGCGCTGGACGAATGCGCAAAGAAAGGTTTGGTCAACGTCAGTGAATAGTACTGAATCGAACTGAAACGAACTGCTAACTGAAAATACCCACAAACGGACGGGCGAACAAGAAATAAACAAACGAAAAAAGGAAATTAAGTGAAAAGAAATGAAACGTAACAACAATTTTGCAAAATCATAAAAATGATAAAAGCATAAAAAAAAAAAAAAAAAAAAATTACCACCCTTTTGTAATTTCCTTTTGGCTGGCAGAGGTAAAAGTCAAAGCTGGGGAAGGGGAGCACTGTATCCAGGAAAGATGGGGCAATTTGGACAGATGGGAGAAGTAATACAGATGGGCAATAACTGCTTCAGCAAGGTCGCAAAGACTGTGGGGATAGCAGGGCCTGCAGGGAATCCAAATAAACGACATTGTGTGCTATTACTGTAAACAGGAATTGGAAGAATTAGTGCCCACATAGACCTCAGCTGCCCTACTTCCAGGGTAATCCAGCACAACACATTCCTCAGGGTTTCCTGCATGAAGCCCCAACACCTTTGCAGGTGCAAATTTAAAACCCACAGCTCCCTTCCCAAATCCCAATGCACCTGTCTATGCTCCCGCACCCCTTCTGATTGTCCGGTTGAATGAGAGGGGGTTGCGATGGATCCCTTCTGGTATATCAGGAGGGCCCTTAGTACAATGTAGTATAGGAGTGAAGTCTATATCCTATTTAGAGTACACAGGGGCAAGTAGAGCATGCACCTGGATAGTTTTTCAGATGTTCCAATAGAGAATGTTAAGTATATTCTGGAGAGGCAGAAGATCCACCTGTGATTCTTGAATATGGCGTCCCCAGGGTGCTTGTGTCTCTCCTTCTCATTACAATATTTTTACGGTACCTTTCTTTGCTCTCCTGGAACAGAATGGTGTGGCATTTACAAACTACGCTGATGACACACAATGTGTCATCCCTCTAACTGGATTTCATGAAGAGGATGAAATTCCTCTTAATAGAGTGTACAATCTTATCCAACACTGGATGCTGCAGAATGGACTTGCTGTTAACAAAGACAAGACTGAACTCATGGTGGTTGGCACCCCAAATATGGTTAAAAAAACTAGAATCTGCCTATGATTGTTTTTCCATTGTGGATACTAAATTTCCTACGAAAAAGAAAATTAAGACGGTAGGTACTATTCTGGATCAGCCCCTGAAAAGAAAGGCACACATAAGCAGTTTGGTTTCATCCTCTGCTTATTATATTAAATTGCTAGTCCATCTTCACCCATTCTTTTCTCAAACTAATGCAGAATCTATTGCCAGGGCAATATTGTAGGATCCAAAATTGATTACTGTTGTGGTCTCTTATATGGCATCACCAAGTCGGATTGTAATCGCCTAAAGGTGATCCAAATCAGTGCAGTCGGAGTGGTCACAGGCATTGCTTGGAAAGTCCATGTCTGTGTGGCCAGACAGAGTTTGCACTGGCTCCCAGTGGAAGCTAGACGAGTGTATTGCTTGTTGCTGATTACACAAAAATGTCGGAGGGGAGGATGCCATCTTACCTACAGTATCTCCTTACTGAAAAAGCTAATACAAGACACCTTAGATCGAACAATTCCAACAGTTGGTATCTCTGAGATTTAACACTGTTAAAGCCATGAAAGGAGCTTTTGTGAATGCGGCACCACAGGCTTGGAATGCCTTCCGCTGGACCTGAGAGAACTAAAGTCGACTGAGGTTTTTAGAAAAGAATTAAAAACCCTGTTAGTCGCTTAAATATTTGTAATCTGTACTGCTTTTATTTGTTATCCTGTATAATGCTATTATTGTTTGTTAGTCCATGGGCCTCATTACCCGGTAGGCGGTGAGCCATGGCGCTATTAGCGCCATGGCTCATGCCGGTAAAATACCGGCACCGCCTTGGCGGAAAGGGGATTTACCGCCCCATTCCAAGGTTGGAGGGGCGGTAAATCCCCTTTCCGCCATTGCCCTTCCCCATTCCCATTTCTGCCCCATAGGGCTCTATGGGAATGGGGAAGGCGCTAATTACGGCACCGCAATTTTGCGGTGCCGTAATTAACTCCGAGGTCCCTTAGCGGGTTGGATTTTAACGCCTGCAAAAAGCAGGCGTTAAATCCCCCAACCCGCATAGGGACCTCGTAGTAAGGTGGTAGGGATTTAACGGTACCGGTATTTTACCGGTACCGGTAAATCCCTAACACCATCCGTGTAATGAGGCCCCATGTCTTTGATTCATGTGCACCCTCAAGCTTACGGGTCCTTGGTTGCGCGGTATAAATCAATTAAAGTAAAGTTAATTTATCAATAACAACTATGAAGGCAGATGGAATAGTCAACGCTCAGTTATACACTCAGATAGAAAACCACTCACAGTCGTGTTAGGACTCGAAACAGACATGCTTTCCTCCTAAGCCATTGACCCCAGTTAAGCTAATAGGTATAGACCCTCTATGCAAGCTGAGGTGCACTGTATATTGCACCCCAGATGGGATATTTTTGAGCGTTCCCCGCAATTATGAAGAGGTTGTTTTTACAACCCTCCAGGCAAACCCAAAGGAATAACCACTAAGTGAGGGAAAGTAGACTGAGGATTTTAAAGGATTCAATAACTCTATACCTATTCACAATCCTGATCCCATTAGGATAAAGTTAATTGCTCCTCATTCCTCAATATCCCCTAAAGTTGGAAGCGGAGAAGGATATCACCTGCATTATTGAAGCTCTTCTGAAAAAAGGTATAATTGTCCTTACTACAACCCCAGCCAACAGCCGATATTGCCTGTCAAGAAGCTATGGAAAGCTACATACCTTTTGTGCAAGAGTGGAGAGCTGTTAATGCTGTGGTAAATCCTTCATTCCCAGTCATGCCAAACCTGCTGATATACTTTCATGCATTCACCCTGAGGCTATTATTTCACTGTAATAGATCTGTGCTTATCATTCTTTTCTGTCCCCATACAAAAATATAGCCAGAAGGTGTTAGCATTTTCACATAGGGGAATCTAGTACACCTGCACCGGGCTGCCCCAGGGATACACTGAGTGTTCTGCCCTATTTTCCGAACAGCTGAGGAAGGACTTAGTGGGCATAAACTTGCCTGGACAATCAGTGTTAGTCCAGTTCATGGAATGACTTATGGATAGCCTCACCATTTTATGAGGCATGCATGACACTCAAGTGCTCCTGCCTGCATTATCATACAAGGTGCACAAATCATCAAAACAAGAATTACAGATGTACAGACAAACAGTGCATTATTTTGGACATGAGATTACAAAACGCTTCAGAGTCATAGCATCCTCCCAGAAGGAAATGCAAGCAAAAAGAAATGGGGCTATCTGGTGAATAGGGCGTTTGGGGTGATAAATCAGTTGCAAATCTTATTAGAAATGAAAACGAAGAAATTGAGAGGTAGCCTAGATAGCTGCAGATTCTGGCACAAATAGGCTATGTGCCTGCCTAATTCCAATAACATAATTTATCACAAAATGTGTGCCATCATCTAATGCGCTCATCTAATATATATTGAGATATACTCTGTACCAGATCCTAGAGTTAAGTAGCACAACTTAATGTTTTAAAATATATTGTGACAAAGAATCATCAAATTAATCAATATTAACAAAATGTCAATCGAATAGTCAGCATTAACATTCTGGATCTTTAATTGCCAAATTCAGAAGATGAGTTGCCGTTGCCGACACATGTTTCGACCACCATGGTCCTTATCAAGGCAAGACTTAAATTAATGATTCTTTAAAAAAATAAATGAAGTGCCCATCCGCAGCATCAAACATAAGCAATTCATTAAAATTAAAAGTTTATGATCAACATCACAGAATGCAATAGAGAAAGGGAGGGAACAAAACGGGAAGAGAACAAAAGATGAACATTAGAAGCGTGAAGTCAAATAATAAAAATTACACTAATCCAACCATAATCCTTCTAAACTACATGCATTGAGACATTCAAACATGTTGTCGTTCAGCATTCTAGAACTACTAATTGGTGAGCATCATTATAATTTGACACAGATACTCTCAAATCATGAGTCAACATTATGTCCATAGTAGAATATACATGAGAACAGCCATATCTCCATATCACAAGATAAATCCCACCCTCCAGAAGGTTGTTGCTGATTTTCTAACCAAGTCCCTTGACAAACACTCATGTTGGTAAACACCTTTAGTGCTAGCATGCACCATTTCCTCCCGTGAGTGTCTGTCAACACATGCTACCGATGTTAACACCTCCAGAGGGACTATTCTTTAAGAAGTGACTCACCCACAGCATCATTGTCATTCTCAATCCAAAGTAAATAACTTGAATCCTAAAGACCAAAGCCCAAAAAAGTCCCAATTGTCCTTAAGATCACTACTGTAACAACAAATATATATATGTACATATATTTATCAAATTCTTCCCAGATCTGTAAATGGTCAACAATGTTCAGTGTAGACCTTGACTTACCACTATCTCTGAGCTTCAATCATTAAAAGTATTGTGAAGCTATATATGATGCATTCATCAGTTTATCTCGACCTGCAAGAAGAGACATGGGTTTGGCCTCCACCTCTCGCATCACAATTTACACCTCAGTTAGTCAGGGTTATCACTTAGTCTGTAGTCCAGGACTATATTACCTAGTCATAGCAGTTGCGTGCATCCATTTGGGTTCCCACGGTCAGGAGTGCCCGGCCTTTGTCTGGCGTCTGCATGCTTTCGCTCGCGGGAGCCATTTTGATTATTTACTTATAAAGTCTGACATGACACGTCTCCCAGAAGGACACAGTATAGAACAGTCTTCAAACTGGGCGGCTGGCCCCCCTAAGTGGCCACAAAGGCTTTTTTCGGACGGGCCCACACGCTTTAAAAAGGATAAAGATTACTGTTTTTAGCACTCACTCTGGCACGCAAGCAGGCTGTTCAACATTCTGTTAATGTTTACACTGATTTGAGGTATGTTTTTGAAGTAGCCCACAACCGTGGTCAGCTTGGAAGACAGGGAGGGTTCTTAACATTGATGGGTTTGACCATTAAATATTGTCAATATGTCAGAGCACTCCTGAATGCCAATATGCTTTCTAGAAAGACATGCATGATCAAGAGTGCAGCTCATCAGCCTTTGGGCTTTGCAGACAGGACAGTGAAATTAGTGACTCTATCTGAATCAGAAGATGAGTATATTCTCCCTGTTTAGGTTAGTTCAGAACACTCTCCTTTTAAGACCCTTGCGGAATTGGCTCAAATACAAGAGAATGCCGCCTTAAGTGTAAAGGACATTCTGATAAAGGAGGGCTGTCGATTACATCAAGACTGTCCGTGGAGAGATGACCAAGGATGATTAGTGGCACCAAAAATACTAATGTCACATCTTGATAGGATTTACCATGACGAGGCTCATGTGGGAAAGGAAGGTCTAAAGAGTATTGCACATGTTGAATTATATGCCTCCAGAATAACGTGGGGAAAAATATTACCAAGGGAGCACACCCTTCTCGTATGGCCTTTTCATGAATCTTCATAATGATTTTATCCAGCTCCCTTACTGCAATAAGTGGCAATATCGCCTTGTGACCCTGGATATGTTCTCTGGGTGGGTGGATGAATACCCTGCCAGAAGGTAGATGCTGTGATTGTAGTTAAGGTTTCATTGAGAGACTTTGTGCCTAGGGTTGGTATACCCATTAGCATTAACAGTGACCAATGGTCGCATTTTGCAAATAAGGTGGTGAAAGCACTTTTAACAGGCTTGAATGTACAGCATAATTTGCATTGCCCACACCATCCTCAGTCAGCAGGGGAGGTGGAGAGAAGTTACACATCGGTAAATAATATATTGGTTAAGATTTGTCAGGAGACGGGATTGAAGTGGCCTGATGCCCTTCCCTATGTATTGTTCAGTATCAGAATCACTGCTAGCAGAACAAAAGGAATCAGTCCCCCCACAACCTCTTGTGTGGCTGGCCTGTGAGACTTCCTTTATCTCCAACTGTGAAATCTGTCAACGGTAGCCTGCACCTGACTGATGACAATGTACTTGAGTATGAGAATTCTTTGATTTCTGTTGTCAGTTTTGTTTACAACCAGTCCAAGGCTGCTTTGTATAAGGAACTGACTGAGGGCTGTTATTCCCTTCCAGCCAGACGATTATATCTTTTTAGTATCAGGCCAGGGCGTGGCTTTGTCCCCCTAGCCAATATGGAGGCTCGGTATGGGGGTATTACTATGCGGTAATCCTGCTGCTCTGAGCCTCCTCATGGCTGGAGGCTGCCATTTCCCCCATCAGGGAACAAGGCAAGTCCTTTGCTGCCCTCCCACCCCCTTTGCCTTGGATTTGCCTCTCTCCCCATCCCACCGACCCTACCTTCTTCATTCTGGTCTTGATTGGGAGCAGGCGTGCCAGGTACAATTCTATCTCCAGCGCATCCGCTCCCGATCTGAGACACGCCACCAAGGAAAGGGATAAGGGACTACGTGCAGTCCCTTCTCCCGTTCCATGTTGGTCATTTTTGTTAACCTTTTTTTTCAATTTCTTTAATGACCGCAATGGAAAGGCAAAAGGGACTATGTTCAATGACGACCATCTTCTTTGTTTACTTTTTAAACTTTTTTAAATGGCCACCATGGAAAGGGAGCACAGCCTTCGTTTCCCGATCCGTGCTGGGCATTTCTTTTTTTCCCCTTTTTTTGGTTGCAAAACCTAGAGCGTCTCGCAAGCAAAAAAAACAAACTATTAGTACCCCAGTCTAATACCAATAAGCCCCCTGACAAGGGGCATTATTGTATCAGGTAATGCCCTAGGGCCTTCATTAACTATGGGTCTCGGGCATTACATGACAGCAGTAATGCCCCCTCGCCCACCTCATCTGAGGGCTTATTGATTAAGTGATAATATATCTGAGGAAGTCTGCTTTGGCTCCATGCTGGAAGGGGCCTGTTTAAGAGTTGCTAGTCACAACCTCTGCTGTTAAGGTATGTAAGCAACCAACGTGAATCTATGTGGCCCTCTGTAAAAGGGGTGCTGCATTGACAAACTGAAAGAAATGAGAAAACATTTCTGCTCTGTGGATCTCAGTTATGGTAGCCTTTTTGCTGATTTTCTGTCTCTCATATGTCTCTTCATCTGAACAAAGTAAAAGCTAAAATCTTTCAAACATGGTTGCAACCTCTCAGGTCAAATGGGGGCCATGGCATAAATGAAGGTATATTGTTAATTGTCAGGGCAGAATATGTGATTTCATTGGCAGTTGGGAATGCGGTCTGGAAATGTTTCAGTTTATTCTGCTTAGACCAGCTACGTGACCTTCAGGTGGTGTAGCTTACCCTTGTGTTCCCTACATTGGATCTCAAATGATCGTATATCCATGCTTTAAGATCAGAAATGAAAGTGAGGGCACTGATGTATTATTCTTGTCTAAAGGGTGTCATAGAGTAGTGGTACCAGGAGAGTGCATTGTAGAGAATCGGAGTATAATGCAGGAAAAGATTTATCAATTTGATAGAGCTGTATTGTTTTTTGCTCACTACCTTGACTTCAAAGAACAGTATTGAAGTGGTAAGGGTATGCTCAAACACTATGGCCCTCATTACGACCCTGGCGTTAAGGGATTACCGGTACCGGTAATGATACCGGTACCTGTAATCCCTTAACGCCTGATTACGAGGTCCCTTTGTGGGTCCCGACCTTAACGACTGGTCTGTACCGTAATTACCGCCTTCCCCATTCCCATTGAGCCCTATGGGGCAAAAATGGGAATGGGGAAGGGCCAATGGTAAATGGGGAATTACCGCCCCGCCAACCTTGGAATGGGGCGGTAATTCCCCATGTCACCATGGCGGATCCGGTATGTTACCGGCGTTAACCATGACACTAATAGCGCCATTGGTTAACGCCAGGGTCGTAATGAGGCCCTATTCATGCTTTGTGCTTGTATAATACTCAGCTAGCTAATAGGATATGTCTCTAATAAAATATCTGATTTCCCTAACATTCGAGGTTTCTGAGTTCATGAGCAATACGCTGATACAAAGTCAGTCGTTGTGGCATGACACCATCAATCAGATAGATAGGTCAGGGTTTAGGTATGCTTTCTTGAACAACACTTTAGCGACAGTATTTGTCACAGTACCTGTATCGTCATGTCAGTTCAGAACACAGTTTACTATCTGCACAGAAGATGCACCTACCTGTTTGCAGCAGCAATCTGAGAAGCTATAAAGAGGAAGAAAGAAAAGGGAAGTCATTCGGGTCTGTTATGAAGCTAATACTGCCCTTAAAGCTTGTGGTATATACAGGGGTAAAAGCTAGATGCCTATTGGGGCAGATTAGAAAGAGCAACAGGATTTATTTCTGGGGCACAGCTTACCAACACAAATATTGGGCAGCTGCACATTGTTGGGACTCTCAGTATACTCACAAGAGGTGCACTAATACAGCTGATAAATAGAGAGGTTTCCTTGGGCGGAGACTTCAGTGGGATATTACCTGTGAAGAAGTACAAGACTATATAAATACTGAACTCCTGAGCATCCATGAAGATGTGAAGCTCAATAGTTGACTGATAATCCTGGGAAACGATTCAGGAATTTCCAAAAACATATTGCCTTGGAGAGACTTGGCGGTGCAACGAGTGGACCATCAGATCCTGAGAATGGACCTTCATGGAGAAAGGGCCAGTAAGAGGTGTCTGGGCCCCCACCAGTAGAATTGTGCCTGGTCTGTGGGCTGTTTTTAACTTGGAAATATGGGCGGTGTGACCGCCTGGCAATCCAGCCAGATACCCAACAACTGCCCAAGAGATAACACCTGGATTATTGTTAGAAAGTAGTTCCATTTGAAAAGTATGGCTCCTGCAAACCACCTCAGCTGCAACATCTTAATAAGTTAAGAAAAAGTTGGGTGTTATTGGTGTGCAACAGGATTTGTTGGGATGGAAGGTCCACTGGTGTATAACTAACATGCAGACTTTTGTTTTAGGTAGAAGACATGTGTTTTGAGTTGGTTTCCGTTCCAGCAACCATTTTCTGTTACAGACAGGTGCATGACAGATGTCACCAGTACAAAGAAAGTCAGTAAGTCTTCACATACAATTATTAAAAGGATGGGCTAAAATAGTACCCAGAAGGTGCCAAAACCTAGACAAGTTAATCCCAGAGTGATTGGTCTGGAAGCTGCTGCAGCCTTCTTGATCAGAGGTAGCATAAAACTCGTTCCCTGTAGAGGTTTGGCACCTGTGCTCATACCTACAAAGAGAGCCAAAACCCCCAGTGGGGACAGAGGATTAGGGCACTTTTGGTGGATGGATTTGGTGGTGTTAGGTAAACCAGAAAGAGGTTTAGGGAGTTGTAGTAGATAGGTAGGGGGATTATAGGAAAGAACACTCCTCAAAGCCTTTATGGGTGACAGTTTACACACGCTCTACCGACTCTCACACTCACATCAGAACTGCACGGATTTTGTACACTTAGTTCAAATAAACAGACTTTAGTAATGACATGCAGAACACGCATTAGCTTCATGTGTCAGTATTACATGACCACATGGGCCCAGTAACTCAATGCGCGAATGACACATGTTAGTGAATCACAAGTAGTTGGAGCCACTGAGCTTGCTCTCTATAGTCCACGAATGACTCAGCCAGTGTTCTTGTATTGCTGTCTGGAGATGGGGGAGAGGCGAGTTGCCGCTGCAAAGGAGGTGAGCAAGTCACCTATTCAGATCAGCTTTTTCTTCATAGCCCTCAAACATAATACGCCTTCTCGCAGCGTCTTTTCTGTTGAATGAAACCGAGCTGTGCTGCCTACATGCTGTTCCATACTGAGCTCAGCATGGCGCTTGTTAGCAACAATATCAAGTACTCCGAATAAACGCACTGTGTGAAATTCACAGTTTGCACATTTTGAAAAGTGCATGTCGACCAGTGAAACTATATGTTTGCACTGGTTTATATGCTTTTTAAACTATTTTGTAAAACTTTGGTTTACATGTTGGTTTACAAATGCACAAAAACCATGCAGTTCTGCAAGTCCATCTGGATTTCAAGTTCTAGAATCTTGTAAATGTTAGGTTTACCTGGTTTTCAAAACAGAAGACCTTTGCAAACTTCAGAGGCACTGACACAGAGGTAAAGAAAATAACAGACATACAGAAGAGCTTATAGATGCTAGAAGTAGTATTTAACAAACAGAAAAGCGCCTTTGAGGTCTCTTACCACACAACCACTCTTTGTATTCCGGAAATTAGATGTTCCATTAGCATTGAAGTCTCTGAATAGCCCTCTCTCACTCACCACAACAGTATGTGTAATGCTGTTCCTTATATTATTGGCAGCTATCATTGTATGCTGCCGTAGATGGCTATTCTTACGGCTCCCTCCACATCCACCTGTCACAGTTCTACAGATGATTTATACCTGTCCTTGGCCCTCCAAGAGATGTGCGAAGAATCACATACACTATACAAAGAACTGCAATGACAAATGAAAGTAAAAAAATGAATGAATAAAGTTGATCTTTGTTCAAACTGTATTTTAGAGAAGCAGTAAAGGCTGAAAATTGATGGCCCGGTTCCCACAAATCTATATATGAGCCTCATTACAAGTTCGGTGGTGTCAGGGCAATGGTTAGTAATTCCATTACTGACACTTTATTTGGCAGTAAAGGAATAACTGGTGCTTTACTGCACTGACGGTCTACATGTTTGAGCTTAAAGGGTAGGATTGTCCTCAAGCATCACACCTAAGTTGAATCTGCCACTTTAACAGCAAATTTCAGCGTAATTACTGCTCGTGGTATTTCTGCCAAATTCCCCATGAAGTCTTACGGATTTTGAAAATGGGGATGAACACCACCGTACCACCACTTGTAATACAGTGGTAAACTCATGCGACCAAGTGGCGGCAACAGTAAGCGAGTTTGCCAGTAATTCTGCAGATGTAAAGCCAAATTTACCACCCAAATCATAATGAGACCTGTACAATGTTGAGAAAAATATATGTTGTTGCTATGATTGTTGCACTAAAAGCACAAAAAGAGGGCCTGTGGAAAAGCATTAAATACCTTTAGTTAGTAAATAAATCAATAAATCAGGGGGTAAAAGAGTCAAAGGAAGAATGAGGGGGACCTTTCTTTTCAGACAAAACATTTTTATTTCATGTCTCCCAGTGACGTTATCCTGTACCCACAATGCGTAGTGTGTATTATTTTTTCTTTTCTCTAATGGACTTTGATAACGTGGAACCCTTTCCCTATATTGGCACTGCACAAAGCTTGTCCGTCATGAACTAGACTGCGCATGTGCACCAAAACCGCTGACAGTAAAGGATCTGTTCGCCTTAGGGCAGCTAAACGGAGGCCAATGGATCACACCGGTACAAGCCAGTAGGATAATAAACCCTTCATCTGGGGCGGAAGTCATCTTGGGGGTGAAGGCCCTACACCCCTCACCTAAGGGAGACTGGTACATATGTGAACCTGAATGGCCATCTTTACCCAGAAGGACACCATCATTTGATATTGTTCTACTTTGTCACTGTCGATGCACTATGCATCGGAATGTTCCTTTGTTCTGGCGGGAGGTGGGAATAGCATGCTCGAATGCCTTGTGCAAGTGGTCTGGAATATTTGATGGTCATGTGACTGGAGTGTTATAAAAATGACAGGTCTGGAGGGCGAGGCGGGTTAGTCTGGAGGGAACAGGTTAAAAGCTTGAATGCTGTCAGTTTGTCTTGAAAGCAAACTAATACATATTTTTTCTTACCTATCACCAGAATTGGGAAGACGAGTCTGATTGGCGTTCACAAGAGTAGGAACACTGTTTCAGCAGCATTGCCTTAAGTAAGTTAGTCTCCTTTAAGCTCGGCTATCAACTGGTGTTTTGGGAGTGATAGAAGCCTTGTGACATTAGAAGCTAAACACTGGTCATTTGGAGAACAACGCTTTATGACCAATACATACACCCTCATTAAACGTTTGGTGGAATAAGCAATGCTAATAACGCCAGACCCGATTACCATTATGTACTGCTGCCTATAATCATAACATTTGGGCAGGAGTACAGGTGTATGTTCTTCCCTATGATGGACTCCCATTGGTGATTTGAAGCATTACGGTATGTGGCAATTCTGCAAACACCTTTACCACCATTTTATTGGCGGATTTACCAACATCCCTGACCAAGACGGCTGCTTCGTAACATGTGGGTTCTTGAACCCATAATCAGGTGGCGCTGTAAAACAGTCGGTATTCGGAAATATTGCTTGTTTTGGTGGTTCTGCCACCGACATAGTGAGGACTGTAATATTTCAGGTAGTATTTAACATTAAAAAATGTGAGCTGATGCTGCTGATTAAGAGGTGTAACGTCTTTTCATTTCTTGATCTTTAGTAACAACTAGGGTAAGCCTTTTCAAAATGTCGTCCTTTGTTTGTTTCAAAGCTGGACGCCACCATTGCAATAATCAAGATGTGAAGATATAATCGCATTGACAATAATAAAGTGATATAGATACAGAAAAATAACACAATTTTCTTTTTTATGGATAAAGGTGAATAACACAACTATTTGTTACTGCATTATTTTTAGAATCCACAGTTATTTCAGCATTTATCTTGACATCTATGATTTTTAATATTGTAATGGGCCAAACACTTTTTGTCCATAATGAAGATTTGGCTGCTGGCATGAGGTTAGGGATTACGGAGTAATATTCAATTTGGCGGCAGCCAATTAGAATTTTAAAACTTGAAAACAGGTTTCCAACTATGTGCATGAGGGCCTTGGTGTAAACTGTGCAAAGATAAAATAAATACTCAAATAGGTTGATCAGATCAGCCAGAGGAGACATATCCCATTGAATAAAAGAGAGGATGAGCCCAAACCCTGTGGTATCACATAAGGTCCCAGCATTCCAAGCGTCAATTACCGACACAATGACTGTTTCATTGTGCCTCCTGTGACCAGGTCTAAGCCCAACTTATGCTTGTGGCGTTCTCACTCTAGGTTTAAGACTTGGTGCTTGCACTTTCCTTAGTACTGAAAGGTCCTCTGATGACATATTTGCACCATTAAAAAGTAGGGTCAGAAAAAAGTATTTTTGCTCTCATGATATCAAGTTTGCATGCCTTCCCAGCAAGAAACAGAAGCTTACTTTGTGAAGAATAACCAAGTTCTATACATGAGGACATTTTATGTTAGTTGGTCATGATCTAAGATGTTTGAGAGATGGTCGTTAATCGCAATATGATAAAGAGTATGATTCAACATAATATCATATTTCCACACTGCTTAGTCTTGGGAGTCCATAGTGGGGGAGTCAGATTGGGCTACTGAAGCAATTGAGTTTGCAAAGAAGCCTCTGAAGGGCCTTGTATCCGTTAGTTTCGTTGAAGTCGAAACGGGATAAGTACATGGTCTGGCCATATTAAACAAACAGGTGGTTTCACTGGAAAAGGCTCACTGTGAGTAAACAAAAGATCCAATGTGTGACCGGATATATGTGTGTATCATCGGTACCAAATTGGCTATAGCTTAATGCTTCTATATTGATGACTTATTTGAAAAATTGAGACCCACTGGCTGTAATTCTACTTTGGCCCTGATGAAGTGATATTGGGAAATCTCCTTGGAACAAGAGAACACCCTGCATGTCTTTCAACTTCTTTGAGACGCTTTCAGTTGTTGGTTCTACACATTGCATTGTATGGCAATCTCACTACTTTCCTGCGTCTCATGGAGCATCTGCTGGTCCATATCAAGACTTTGCAGCTGCTTACCTATGTGATCTTGTAATTATTGTTAGGATTGACCTTCCTACTGTGAGGTACCAGTAGTAAGGCTCGGGCACAAGGGTGGCATCGTTTTGGATTTAGACTGTTATTAGTTCTTGAAGATTGGATACATGCCTAACAATCCCTGTGTCTAAGAGGGTTTTCCCTGCTTCAAAGAAACTAATGACTGTCAGGATGTTAAACAAAAGGAAGTCACTGTCATGTGCAAAACCTACTCCTGACCCTAACACTCTTAACTTAACCTAATGTGAAAAAGGGGTGATCTTCTTGACAAAATTAAACTGAAAATGTCTCAAAAGGAAAAGTTCAGATGTGCGTCTGGTTCTCTTTGAACCCTCTCAATGTTCCGAGCGATTATCTGCTTCTAGGCAAGTCCTTAGGGAAAGGGCTTCCTTCCCCTGGTTTCTTCTTATCCCAGACTTTGATGCAAATTATGAGAGGATGCTTCTCCCCTCTTAGACGTTTTGCTACAGATTCTCAGGCTTTTAACAAGGATTCATATAATGTTCTTTCATATATGAGTGTGGGTCGCAGACTCGCAATGTTGCAATGCGATGACTTGCTATACTCCAGTGCCAAGTAGTAGTAGTATTGTACATAAATGTCTCTAAGGTTTTCAGGTTCCTAGCCTCTTCTAATATTCCTCTTTCATGTGGGTGTGGGTCCCCTACTCGCAATGCAGTGGCTTTCAGGGTCCCGGGCCCTCTCAGTATCTTTCCTTCATATGGGTGCAGGTCCCAGACACGCAATGGGGCAACACAGTGACTTGGTGTACTATCCTGCCAAGTCAGCGTGTTCTCCTACATGTCTATGTATTATTAGGGGTCTATGACCCTTGTTTCCCTGTATTCCTAGTTGCTTTCTTGCTCAAAATTGGATACAGATCACAAACTGGTACTTTTTTTTTTTATAACAACTCGCATCTCTGTTCTGCCAAGCATGGGTTTGTTTTGTTGTGTTCGCACTATGTCACAGCATCCCAGGCCACTTTATTTGCATTCTCTGATGGCTTCCCGTGACCACCCGGACCTCCAGCACCCTTTCTCTCTGCCTGTGTACCTGTTTCTCCAGTGAGCAGCTCTCGGTAAGTAGTGCTTTGCGTCGAGACTCCTTAAGCATTTGGGTGGCGTTTGTGGTTTGGCTGACGCTTTCTTCTTTATTTATGTTTGGTTGCTCATGGACGGTTTGTCCGCCTATCGTCTTCTCCTGCTCCGAATGCAGTTCAGCTCCCTGGTAGCAGACCGGACCTTAGGGCACCTGACGCTTCTCTGAGACAGCATATCCCAGAGGTCCTCGTCCTTGGATGGGCTTCTTGTTCCTTGCGCTCAGCATCCTCGACTGTTGTCCATTGCACACTGGCTGCACATCTCCCGCACTTCCTGACTGGAAGTTGGTTCTCTCCTTTCTGCCTTCGCTTGGCCCATTTGTATCTCCCGGAGTCATTCAGTAATGAAAAACACCTAAACCAGTCCCTCTGCTTCTGAGGAGTGATCATCATCCCTCCAGTTATCTTCTTCGTTTTAGCATTTCTAAGGTTACCAACACATTTTAAACCAATTCTATACCATGATGTGACTTGACCTCACAATATCAGATGATAGTACTATCTGGTAGTACTGAAGGGGGTTTCTATTTGTGGGAGGTGCAGGGTTTATTAAAGCAGGCAAATACCACGTCTACTGGGGATGGTCGCCCCTAATCACATAAGGAGCTTCCTTTCCCAGTTGATCCTCTGCCGGTGCACCACTCCCCCAAGGGGTATTATTGTGTTGTGGATGTACTGCTCTGACCACCTGGGAAAGGTCTCCCCCGAGGGACATCTGTCAAAAGTATTGGACATCTAGTTCTCTCCTAACATTGCCCACAATCCCTCTAAAAGTATGATTGGCGTAACCAGAATGAGCTATGTGCAGTATTTTCGTGGATGGGTTACAATCAACCGCATGTTGAGAAAAGAGTTGCATTTTATAACTTTCTCTTTCTAAATAGAATGGGGTGGTATTACAGAAACTTTGCACCTGCACAACTGAAGTTAGCAGTAGGCTAAATATTGCCATAATAAAAAAATGTAAACAAACATTCTTTCCATGCATGTTTGCACCAGCGTTATGTTGGACCCAATCAAAAAATAGTCCATAGGCGCCCCTCTGTGGGAATGAACTTAGCCCATTGACCTGTTCTTTGGGAAGGTACCCACTCGAGAGTCCGCAGCCACACTTTAGCTCACTGTAAATTTCACAGATGGCAAATATCCATTTGCATATCAGTCTTTGTCCCGCCCACATGGGCAGTCCAGCACCGAAATGCTATGGCAATTCCCTTCTGATCAAGAGTACGAACAGTAACCCCATACACGTGTTTCAGCCTAACGTTGCCCACAGTCCCTCTAAAAGTATGACTGGCGTAACCAGAATTAGCTATATGGAGTATTTTCGTGGATGGGTTACAATTAACCTCATGTTGAGAAAAGAGTTGTATTTCTATAACTTTCTCTTTCTAAAAAGAATGGGGTGGTATTCCAGAACTTTGCACCCGCACAATTTAAGTTAGCAGTAGGCTAAATATTGGCATAATAAAAAAATTGTTTTAAAAAAAATGATTTCCCTGCATCAGTGTTATGTTTGACCCAGCCTGATCTTTTGCCGTAGTGCGCACATGCATTGAAAGAACGTTGTTTTGCACTAGGGCAATTTTATCTCTAGTGCTGACTGCACTTGCACCAGTGCAATTCTTCTGTAATAGCACGTGTGCACTGATCTGCATACTCAAATTGACTGCTTGTTTTATAAATGTTTACTAGCTATGCAGTCCTAGCACCGTTTCTTGTTATTTTTATATAGCCATTTTATCCTTTTCCCGTTTTGCTGCTCTCAACGTTTGGGTCATCACTAAATAAACAAGACCCCTGAAAGAACCTGACATCTGAAAGGATCATTTAAGTTGCGCAAAACGAACAAGGGAAGCGGTGCCAGTTAGGCTTATGTTGTAGGAACCTTTTCAAAGAGTATTGTTGTTGTGCGGTGCAAGGTGACAGAGCACGAGGTCACTTAGAAATGCGGAAATGGAAATTAAATCCGCATGTCGTTTCTGATTGGTGCTTTTCCTGCTGTCGATGATCATTCTTGCTTATGGAGTATCTGCTCTGTGCAGATCCCGTCAAAAAATAGAATTTTCCAAACACTCATGGAACCCTTACATTGCAATAGGAGTAATATTTGTTATTTTCTTGAAAAGATTACGCCAGGGACTACATTTGTGTTGACTGCGAATTAGTACTCGACGAACTCTTGCTAGAGAATCTTTTTGTGCTAATCCTCCCAGTGCCGTGTGGACGCAAGTGCCTTCAGAGCTATTACACTCTGGAATTAAGTCATGAATCAAGAAGCAGGTACAGTAGGCCTATATATCATATTAATACAGGGAACACAGCACTGAATCATTACACCATAGTAGGACACTTGTAATTGATTGCAATGGAGAGGGTTGGCTCCTATAAAATCACTGCAAGTGATTTGGCAGTATCATTTTACATAACATATTTCTGTTGCGAGAATCAATGCAAAGGGCATTGTCATCAAAGGATAACAGACAGCGCCACGAATCTGGGTGTCAGCTTTATAGCCCAGCGTTGGATTTAGGGGAAAAGTCATTCCTGTCTCTTGTTCTTTATCTAATGACTGTAAGTTCAGTGATTATGTTAAATACTTGGTCAGGAGCACTTATAGATTTGACAAAGTGGCAGCTGTAAAATATCTACTGTTCTCGCTAGTTCTGCAGGTTTCAGTAATCCATACGCTGTTGATTTTTAGCTTCCGTCAAGGAATTGCATATGTCATTCTGAATCCAATATTCACTCATTGAATATGTGACTACAGCTCTCAGCATACTTTACATGGACATGACTTTGTGGATATTTTTTTTTGTTTTCTTGTTTTCTTGGTACGTTTCCTCCCAGGCTCCTTTCTAATTCAGAGAATAAATGAATAGTCCAATAGCGTGGACCTGTCTAGTCTCCGAGGTAATTAGTGGCCTAAGATATCAGGTACACCAGCTGAATGGTCCCCTGAGCTTGAAGTTTCACTGCAACAATTAAAAAAACAATACAACATAGTTAACGTTTATATTCCCACTTGTTTTTGAACCTTGAAACAAGCCTTCCCATTTGTGTATGGTCCACAGAATTATTCTTTTAGTCAACTTCCTTTGTGTGTTCAAGATCCTTTTGTCTTTTAGCAGCGAAGCTTAATACGAGTTGCAGAGAAATATAGATATATATATTTCTTGGTAGGCAGGAGGAGACTGTGTTAAGTGTCAGGAACTGAGTGTGCTGTATTTTCGTAGCCATACCAAATACTATTTGCAGAGAAAATATGTTATGTTTCTTGCTAGGAACAATGCGATTATATTCATTGGCTTCAAGTTTCTGAACAGTCATATATTGGCTGGACAAAATACTTATTACAAGCTACAAAACTGTGAATAACAAATCTTAGAATTCTTTTGAGGCAACAAACTGTATTCAGTGTCTGTAACTCAGTGTTCTTTTAATGACCATCCCCTAAAATAGTTGCAGAAAAAATCTTATATTTCTTGGCATGTAGGAGGAGATTATATTTAGTATCTGTAACTGAGTGCTTTGTCTTTTAGTGGCCATACCAAATATTCAAAGAAGCAAGGCTGGGTAATTCCACTCTCTCTGCACCTATCAGTGCTAAAATTTCATCGAAAATAGGTCTGTAGCTTGTATGAAAGCTGTGATTTTAAGCAGCCACAGGTACCGATAAGGCACACCCAAAGTTGAATCTGGTAACCTGGATTGGCGCTGGTAACGTCGCACAAGTAATCAGGCTAATTGCCTAAATTCTGCTTTGAATGAAAAAACTCACATTGTGTGTTTAGAAAATTGTATTTAATCATCAATGTGCCCAAGTGTTTCGACCCTAACAAGATCTTTTTCAAAACAGGGCGCTAGAAATCGTTTAGACATTATGGTGACAAACATTGTTGATTTGTTAACATTGCAACATGGATCAAAAATACACATAAGGATTAAGTCACCAATTGTTGAAACGAATCATGGTCACAGACGACAGAAAAAGGAAAACACCCACTTGAATCATGAACATAATATAATTGAGAGTCAGAGGGATTGAGAGGGGATGGGCAAGGGAAGGAGGTGTGGCGAAAAATAAAAGAGATGAGTGACATGTATAGGTATAACTATATTAAAGCAAATATTAGTCAACAGTGAATAGTCAACTGATCTTATCGATTGGGGAACCGCACAAGACAGCCATTGCACTCACCTCGTGTACAAATTGATGTATATGGTCAATGCGTGTTGCATACGAGCTGTATGTAGGGTCAAACGTACAAACCCTGAAAAAAACACAAAAGTATAAGTTCTAGCAAAGTCTTGCCAGAATTGCAAGTGCTGCCCGTATCAGAGAAATGCTTGATGATACAAGAACACACTGGGGTACAAGATGGCAATTATGTCTAGAAGGATCTCCCATCCAAGGATCCAAGGAATGCAAATTGTTCTATCATTAACAATGGCTACTTGTTAACTTGTTAAAGCAGTGACAATGTGTGTGAGTGCATATGTTGGGCATTATAAAGTGCATATAGCCTTCATTTAAGTCAAACAAAAATAATGTTGTTTTAGCTGATACGTGAATGGTTTGATCTCCATTAATAACGCACAACTTTCTTAAGCATCTGGTAAAAAGAAGCTGCTGTTGCTTGGCAAAGTACAACCATCGTCTATACAGTGAGGCTGCATCACCGATGCTAGATGCAGCCTCAAAAAATGAAATTGAAGATTATAAGAGAGCACCCCTACCTGAGCTTGTATGAGTGTGTCCCCCTGTAGGTTCAGGCTCACAATGCCTGATGGCATCCCGCGGTCCATTTAGATCGCGGCCGGCATTAGGTTAGTCTTAATATTAGCGTCCGTGACTGTTACATCATGCGCGCAATGTCATTACTCCATGGCAGGCGTTAGATCAATGCCATATTGTGAGGGACTGAGCTAACGGGCCCTACTTGCACTGATAGTGCAATATTGCCACCAGAGCATATTATCACTTCTATCTCTGTAGAATTATCCACAAAGGTATAAGCAAATTATACAAAAAGTGGATCAACACTATATTGAAGAACACATTTCAAGAAGCACGATTGTGAATGCCTATCGTGATGCCGTTGACCATACTCATAAATGAGGACTTAATTAAGAACTGAGTAACATGTGCTCAATGTTAAGAGTATTTGCCATTTCAGTCTGCTGAATAGGCAGACCCATTGTCACCAGTTATATAAACAGTTCAGTTATTATGAATAAGACTGAAACAAATCAAAAGCGAATAAAAGGGTGTGATCATTTGTGTCCAGAGAAAGGAATGCATAAGAATGGATGACACTTATCAGGCTATGCAGCTTAGTCCTTAGATGTTCATCTTTGTTACTCACTCTCTTCCATGGATCTGCAGGCATACTGTGAGTATGAACTAACACGCAGAACAAGTACATATACTGCACATAATTCAAACCATTACACAAGTCAGTACATCATAGAAGAGAGCCCATTGCATGATCTTTGTTAAGACCAATGAAGTTTGTACGCATTTGGCAAATAAGTCTCGACTCGTTCTGCCGGAGTATCTTTTCCTTATCTCCTCTTTTTCCCAAGGAGATTTTCTTGAGGCCAATGAACCTCAAGTCTTTCTTGTTGGCCTAATGGTGTTGGCTTTGGCAATGTGTTGCAAGGGGAAATTTGGGATCTTGGCTGCCAATTGTGGACACATGTTCACGTATGCAAATCCTTCATTTGCCTGCTCCACCCACCTGGGCTCTGCTCCCTTTGATATTGGGGCTGTCGGTACTTTCCTTTTTGCCAGTCTTGCCGCAAATGGATCATATAAAACTCTTACATTATGGCAGGCATCCCGGTTTCAGCAACATTTATTCAGCTCTTTATATTTTCTCACTGGAGCGTTCCTGAGTCTTTTTCAGAGCTGACATCCTTCGGCGCACTTGTTGTTGGAATCGTCTGGTATTGCAGCGTGCCGGTTCGGGGGCTTGCTTGGGTGCCTCGCTGGTTTCCTCAGTTTCTTCTCCTCCAGCCACCACCACTACTACTTTTGTAACTCCTCCAAATATTGCTGGGGTCTTTGCCCACACAACCCATGTTGATTCCACAACTACTGCTGTTCTTCCTCTCTTCACATCTTGGTCCCTACTTTCTTTTGTTGTCCAGTCTCCCAATAGACATAACAAAAAGGACTCAGGTATTGGGACATAGGTTTTACTTCTTGCCTTTGCAGATGCAGCCTCCTCGTCCCAGTGTTTCGAGATGGGTTTTTTTCTTTACCATAATACATAAACCCTTTTGGGATATCTGGGTTTAATTTGTAAGAAGATATGGGATTTTGTAGTATTTTTAGAGGTTTTACTGATTTTGAGACAAAGTCTCCTAATTCGTCACATACTCTCCCCCACAAGACTGGGGTTGGATTCCCTCTGGGTGGTCTTGTTGATGTTCCTTCCCCCAGGACCAGGCAGGTATATCCTCCACCAAATTTTGTTCTTCCCAGTTATTAAATGGTGAAAGGTGGTTTGTACGGGATTAGGATCTCAAAAAATCATATTGAAATTTGGGACGTGAGTCCCCATTATTGTTTTGTCTGGCAGTTCTGGCATTACAGCCGTATTCATGGTTGCTTCACGGTCACAGATTTTAATTACCACAGGAGTTCAATGATACACTTCTTGGTCTCCGTGATCGCAGGTGATTTGAATTGGATATGTCGCTGGTAACTCTTCCACATAAATCTTTGTAGTGCATTTGTAAGGCGCTTATACATCAAGTAAATTGTGCTTCAAAACACCCACAGGGTAACAGGGAGGGGACATGGGAATGAAAAACAGAATATAACAATGAAAGATAGAAGAATACCTACTGGGCCTTGTGAACATTCAGAACATGCAAGTGCAGAGACAGTGTAGGGATGAGGGAGTGAGGGAGGGTAACTGCTAGGTGTCCCGAGAGGGCAGTGCTAGAGAGTGAGCAGCTGTAAGTGTGCAGGTGAGATTGGCCATCTGTCAAGAAATAAGTGCAAGCCTGTGGTGGCAAGGCAAGTGGGTGCCAAGGCAAGTGCTGGGAGTGGGCGGAGGCTGAAAGCGATTGGGTGTGGAAGGACAGGGACCAACAGGACACATAAGGGCCCTGGTCACCAATTTCAGCAACTTTGTGGGTTTAGCAGGGAAGGGAGGAAGGGAAGGAGGAGGTTTAAATGGAAAATCCTGAGGTGCTACCAGAATTTAAGGAGGTCCGGCTAAAGGTGAAGAGGAAGGGGGATGCTGTTCCATAGGAGGGAGCCTGCTGAGGATAGACATCGGCTACCAGCTCGCTGTTTAGCTAAGCACTTGACACACAGAGGGGGTCATTCCGAGTTGGGCGGTAAGGGATACCGGGCACCGGTAAGGAGACCGGTGTCGGTAATCCCTTACCACCCAATTCCGAGGTCCCTTAGCAGGAAATGTAAAGGACGTGTGGTCTAACCACACGTCCTTTATGGGTCCCGCTAAGGGACCAGGGCGCTAATAACGGGCCTGCTATTTGCGGGCCCGTTATTATCACCTTCCCCATTCCCATTGAGCCCTATGGGGGCTCAAATGGGATTGGGGAATGGTTGGTTGAATGGGGATTTACCGGGTCCTCCAGGGTCGGAATGACCCTGTAAATCCCCATTCAACCAGAATGGTGCAGGACCCGGTTGTTAGGGAAGATTTCATATTTGAATGTAATTTTCCCTCCATGTGTCAACCCCCATACATTTTGCTGCTGTTCTACACCCTGATCTAACCTTTGCCAGAGTAACGCAGCCCTCAGCTGCACTCCTCTGGGCTTTCGCTCAATTCCTATGGGGAAACTGAGATGCCCTTAAAACAGTCAGAACTGGGAGACTCTGTTTCCCTTAGTCCTTTCCTCATTTATTTTCAAGTTTGTTTATTGGCATTTATCATAACATAATGACATTCGGTGAGTTGACAGTACCATTTTATGCAATACTTTTGATGTTAATCATTGAGCCTTAAAAAGCTAAGCCAAAAAGAAAGAAAGAAGAGAGAGAAAAAAAAGAAGAAAAAAGGTTAGGAATAAGAAAATGAAAAGGGGAGAACTTTCCCAACAGTAACATAACAACATAACCGTCTCCTTGTTTAGGCTCCAATGTCCATTTACGGGGCCCCCGACAGGGCGTGGTGCAGGGGAAGGGGGGGGGGTCTAGAGTGCGGCAGTTTCCTTGGGTATTGGGGGGCCTCCCTTGTGGGTTTCCGAGATCCTGCTGTATTACACAGTCCAGATTATGTTTGCTCATGTGGGTTTGTCGTCTGAGGGGTAGATTATAGTTCTGGTTATCTCCTTCCATGCTTCTAGGGTGGCGCTTGCCTCGTCAGTAGATCTGGCAACACTGTCTTCCCATGCCCTTGATTCTGCATTAATCCATCGCACAAGTTCCTTGAGCTAGGCGGTGTGTCTGGGTCCCGCTGGCTTTTTCCAGGACATGGCGATATGTCTCTTTGCCATCATGCACATTAAGTCCATTAGTTTCACCCGATGCTTGAGTTTAGCCGGTCTGGGGTAGGTTCCCAAGAGGCATTCTCCAGGGGTCCAACTGTAGTTGGAGGTGCTCGCCTTCTCATAGGTCTGTTTAACTTTTGCCCATAAGGATTGCACTGTGGTGCATTCCCAGAACATGTGTATGAGATCTGCTCTGTCAGCTGTGCACCATGGGCAGTTAGGGCTTGCGTTCTTGTTGAATGTTCTTAGTTTATGTGGGGTGAGGTAAGTCCGATGTAGAACGTTTAGCTGTATGAAGCGAAATCTATGATTTCTGGACACAGCTTTAGGAAACACTAACGCTCTGCTCCATTCTCCTTCCGACATCTCCTGGCCAATGTCCATTTCCCATCTGCTCTTCAGGGTCTCCCCTTTTGGGTTAGGGTTGTCATTGAGATGTCCGCATAACTGGGATACCAGTTTTTGTCCCTCGCCTAGGTTATATAGTAAGGTTGTGAGAGGGTCTGGTTCGGGTTCTTCTGGCCAAGTGTCCCACTTATGTCTTGCTATTTCACGTATCTTACGGTACCACAGATATTGGCCGGCGGGCAGCCTTAGTCCTTTCCTCATGTTGCAGCTTTTGTGCAACATGTTACAAGAGTGCGATGTAACTTACTTTACCGCACCCTTGGGTCTCCAGTCATTCCAAAGGCCCTAGAAACTCTCTCTGGACTTATTATGAACTGTGCATGTGTGTCATGGACAGGACTGGTGGCAGCTATCGTTTATCTTATGTTTTGAACCCTTTTTTGCCATGTTATCCATGCTTACCGCGTTTGGCACAAATAGGTGGCCTGGCTCCAAAATGGCCATGCCACGAGGTTCTTTGTCCTGTCCTTTGGCCATCTTGCCCCTTCACCTTCTCCAGGTCGAGCCAACCCGGGCCAGTCCTTATTTGGTCATCCACTTTCCCGCGAAACCCAAAGCTTTCGCAGGCTTCTGCATGCCTTGAGTGTGTGCCTCCAGGATGTGGGCTGGGATGTCTGTTCCAATACACATCCTGGGTGCCAGAGAGTCTGGAGTGTCCTGAATGCCTGGGACCACCGTGGTCCGTGATTGGTCCATGTATGGAGTGAGTGTTTGTAAGCAGATCTCCCATTGGGTCCTCTCTGTTTTGGCGCAAAAGGAACTTTGGATAAGAGGAGGCCGAAAACACCACTACAATGTTGATATGCTGAGTTCACACGAACAAAGGATAAGGAGCAAAGTATCCTGCAACAAGAAGCCGAGTCGAGGAACCGCTGGTGACCCGCTGGAAGGTTTGGCACCCTGAGCCCGCTTTCGTCCTGCGAGACCCCTCTGCATCTGATCGTGCCAGAGGTCTGCGAAGGCGCTTCAACCCATTGGAATAGTGGGACCAACTATTCTCGGCACCTTCATCAAACCCTGCAAGTAAGCCTCTTCGGAAGTGTCCCTTGGCCAACCAGTGGGCTGACCAGCTTACACGGGATATTTGCTCTGTCAACGCTGCCGTTTCGAGGAAGCCCTCGAAACATGGAATCCTGCTCGCGCTGTGTCCCCGGCACCCTCACACCGAATTTCGGACACTTGGCATTCCCAGGTCTGAAGTGAGACGAGTGCGCCCGGACCGGAGTAAAGGCGGTTACCGTGTTTCCCCTGCTGCGGCAACGACCTGTGCAAGTTCGCTGAACTTGTGACCCCCTTGACTCTGAAACCTGCTACCGCGGAAAGTACACGGTGTCGAGACGTCCTGCTTGTCGCATCCGAACCTGCCAGCAAAGTGAACTGAACTGGCGAAGTCTGGGTCTGCCTGCGTCGGGGACCGGTGAGTAGTCCATACCCCAACCGGTGGCCCCTAGCACAGGAACCCATTTCTTTTCTACCGCTGTTGCGAAATAGCGGCTCCATCCCGCACTCTCACCCTGCCTCTGCCCGCAAGTGGAGGTCTTGCTTGAGTAGTGGGGACTTGTTCTTCATCGCCTCATCAAACTTCCTGAACTGTCAGAGACCCTTGAAGAGACCCTATTTTGTCCATTGGCACAAGCGCGTGCATGTATTATTGAGCATAAGGCTCCTCTCTTCGTAGGGCCTGGACTGCCTCTTAGTTAGGTGTATTTCTGATGCCGAACTGGGTCTAATGATTACTTGCACTGCCCGTTTTCCTCCCCTTCTAGGTGCTCTACATATTTCGTGCTTTTAACTCCTTAGACCCTGCGGTCTTGTATATATATTGTATTGATTGTGATGTGTTGGTTTACTTCAGTATTATTGTGATTCTTTGCTATAGTCGATGTTACAAAGGCCTTATAATAAATGTGCCTATATTTTTAATATAACACCTGTCTGGAGTAATTTGTAAGTGTCCTTGCTTTGTGTGCTTATTGAGGTCTTTCAGTCACCCTCGCCCCTCTTGAGACTTAGGGCCTCATTACACGGAAGGCGGTGAGCCATGGCGCTATTAGCGCCATGGCTCATGCCGGTAAAATACCGGCACCGCCTTGGCGGAAAGGGGATTTACTGCCCCATTCCAAGGTTGGAGGGGCGGTAAATCCCCCTTCCGCCATTGCCCTTCCCCATTCCCATTTCTGCCCCATTTTTTTTTTAAACGTATTTTATTGATTTTGGTGAGAAAAAAAAAAAAACGTGCAATACAACGAGAAATCAAACAGTGGTTCAAACAAGGGAGGGGACGGTGCAAGGGGGATAGGGGAGGGGAAGGGTCAAACAAATCAACAACAGTCTTCATGTTGTAGCGAACTTACAATAGATGGATGGGTTAGGGCCTGCGACCTAGAGTTTCAGAAAGCAGGAGGGGTCGCATACAAGGGCCGTCCTTCCAGTGCTGGCATCAGGGGATAGTGCCAGTGTGATGCTACGAGATTTCAGGGGGGTTTGTGGTCGGCGCTGAAGCGTATGTCTCTGAGGAGGGCCTTCCATGATTCCAGGGTGCCGCACTCGGTTTCGCCGCTTGACATGATTCCTTCTTGCCAGGCCCTGGTTTCAGCTACTGTCCATCTCTCGAGTTCTTTGAGCCATCGTTCATGCCTGGGGCCCGACGGCGTTTTCCAGGCCATCGCAATTGTTCTCTTAGCCAGAATGCATGAGATGTCCATTAGTCTGACAGTATGCTTGGACTTGCTAGGTCTGGGGTAATTCCCCAGGAGGCACTCTCCGGGGGTCCATTCGTACCTCGTCATTCCGGCGTCCATGCAAGTCTGTTTGGCTTTGGACCATAGTGTCATCGCCTTAGTGCAAGTCCAGAACATGTGGATCATGTCCGCTTTATCATTCCCACACCATGGGCATGCAGGGGAGGATGTCTTATTGAAGGAGGCGACCCTATGTGGGGTCATGTATGTCCTATACAGGACGTTCAGTTGAATCTGGCCGAATCTGGTATTCCTGGACACTTTTTTGGGAAATATCAGCGCTCTCTCCCATTCTTTATCCGTGATCGGGGTCTCAAGGTCCGCTTCCCATTTCGCCCTCAGATCTTCGCCTTTAGGGTTAGGTTTGTCGCATAGTCTGCTGTAGAGCCTGGAGACTGGTCTCCAGCCATCTGAGAGGTCGTGCATTTCTTGAAGTAGAGGATCAGGGGAGGGTTCCTCCGGCCAGCCGGTCCATTGTTTCTTGGCAGTCTGTTTAAGGCGGTGGTACCAGAGGAACTGGCCCGGGGGTATTCCTTCGGCAGCCTTAAGAGATTCAAAGTCCCTGAATTCTCCTTCCTCGTACATGTCGCCCCATGTGTATATGCCGGCTTCTTCCCACCTCCTTGCTGTGGAGAGGTCTGCATCCGTTCGGCAGGTGTCTGCTAAAATGGGATTATCCGGAGAGTATGGGTGTTGTACTCGCCTGATGTAGCAGGACCTGGCCCATATCTTCCTTCCCAGGTCAATCACTTGTGAGGTGACCGGGGATTGTCGTGTGGGGTGCCACAGGGTTTCCTTGGGGATCACATTGTTCGAGGATTGCCTCAGTAGTTCCGTCTCAGCCGAAGGCTCGTCCGAGAGCCATTTCGTTATGTGACTCAACTGGGCAGCCAGATAGTATAACTGGAGATCCGGTAGCTTTATTCCACCCTCTTTGTGTGGCAGGGAGAGAACAGATAGCGACAGTTTGTGCCTGTGGGGGCCCCAAAGGAAGTCCCTGATAATAGCCTCCAGCTTCTTGAAGAAGGGCGGTCGAACGTAATGGCAAATGTTCACGAAGAAATATAGGAATCGGGGGAGTACGATCATCTTGACTATCGCTGCCCTGCCCACCATGGCCAATGGGAGCTTGGACCAGAATTTTATAGAGCGTCGAAGACTCATGATGGCGACCTCAGTGTTGTGTTCGTGCGTGAGTAGCGAGTTATGGCTTACGTTGATCCCCAGATAACGAAACTTGACCAGTTGCCAACCTATTCCTATCACTGGGAGATTGCTTTCTGGAATGTTGCGTAAGCCCGCCAGGGGGAAGGCGGAGGACTTGCTCCTGCTAAATCGGATCCCCGAGTACTTCGCGTAATTATCTAGTACCTCCAGTGCTGTCGGTGCATTAACTTCGGGAGTGCTTAGGTAAAGGAGGACGTCGTCTGCGTATAGAGATATTATGTGGTGTACAGTGCCCACCTTGATACCAGCGTCGAAAAACTGCTGCCTGAAGTATAGTGCAATCGGCTCCAGGCCCAGTATGTACAGCATGGGCGATAGCGGACACCCCTGTCTCGTTCCCCTTTGTATTTCCCAGGCTGCTGATACCATTCTTCCCGTTTTCACTCTCGCCGTTGGGGAATTATAGAGGACCTCGATCCACCTGATGAAGCCCCCTCCGAAGCCAAATCTTCTCAGGACCTCCCTGATCCATTCCCAGTATATGGAGTCGAAGGCCTTGATAGCATCGAGCGACAACACCGCCAGGTCCTCGTCCCTCTCGTGTGTTTCAGCCATTACATGCTGTAGCCTCCTGAGGTTAGCAGTGGTGTTGCGCCCAGGTACAAATCCGTTCTGGTCTTCATGGACGATGGATCCCACCACTCTGGCCAGCTTGCGAGCTAATATGGATGTGAGGATCTTGGCATCGTAGTTTAGCATGGCCAGAGGGCGATAGGACTCACAGTCGGTGGGCGATTTGTGTGGCTTGAGCATAGGGACGATTATGGTTTCTTTCATGGTGTTGGGGAGAATCCCGTTCGTATATGCCTCCTGGTAGACCTCGTGGAGAACTGGGGTAAGGATGGGCTCATACGTCTTGTAAAACTCAGGTGGGAGGCCGTCGCTGCCAGGGGCTTTGTTGTTAGAGAGGGACCTGATCGCCCCTTGTACGTCCTCAAGAGTGATCTCCATCTCAAGTTCCTCTCTCTGCTCGAGTGAGATGCTGGGAAGTTCTATCTCCTCAAGTGTGTCTATAATGTCTTCAGTAGGAATTTGCGTCTTGTGGGCATACAGATCGGTGTAAAATTTGGCAAAGGCTTCATTGATCCCCAACTGGGTCGTGTGGGATGTCCCATCGGCGTCCCGTATCTCCACTGGGAGGTGTTTGGGGTGTTCCCGCTTGCATAGCCAGGCCAGTAGTCTCCCTGGTTTGTCCGATTCTTTGTGGGATCGGGTGGTATGCGTGGTGAAATCGAATTTCTCCAGTCTTTCCCATGCTTGTTGGCATTCTGCACGGGCTTCCTTCAATTTATTCTCGGCCTCTGTGGAGTTGTCGTGAGCGGACTCTAGTCGGGAGATCTCAGCCTCCTGTGCCTCGAGCGTTCTCTGCAACTGCCTGCGAGTACCGCCGGCTCTCGATATAATTTCCCCTCTGGTCACCACCTTCATAGCTTCCCATAATGTGCCCCAGGAGGATACCGACCCCATGTTGATTTCCAGGTAATCTTCCAATTTTTCGGCAAGGTCTTCCCTGAACTCGGGATCTTCAAGTGCTGCAGTCGGCATCCTCCACATGGGGATCGGGGGTCTGGGGCCCCTCAATTGCCATAGCATGGTCAGTGGGGAGTGATCGGAGATCGTTCGCCCCAGATACTCTGTAGATGCAGCACATGGGGCGAGCTCCTTATTGATAAACAGGTAGTCAATTCTTGTATGGACTCCGTGTGGGGCTGAGTAGTGGGAGTAAATCCTGTCGGCCGGATGGTGTTCCCTCCAGATGTCGACTAGATTGAGCTGCTCCAGAGTTTCCCTCAGGGCACGGGATGCAAGGTTGCTCGGGTGTGAGGGGGGCAGCGATCTGTCCGCGCTTGCGTCAGCAACACAATTGAAGTCCCCTCCCCATATGAAAGTGCGGTCCCGGTGCCGAATCAGTTTTGTAATCATTGTGGCGAAGTACGCCGGAGTTCCGTGATGTGGGAAGTAGGAGTTGACCAAGCAGACTGGGGTCTGTTCCATTGTGCCCCAAATCACTACGTATCTCCCTTCCGTATCTTGTTCACTCCCCTCCATCTGGAAGGGCACATCTGGGCTTATCCATATTAGCACCCCTCTAGCGTATTTGGAGTAGGGGGACCCTCTCACAGTCCCAGCCCATCGGTCTGCAATCTTGGACATGGCCTCCGTCGTGAGGTGAGTCTCTTGAAGGAGTGCAATTGAGACTTTCTTCCTTCTGAGATAGGATTGTATACGATTGCGTCTGAGGTATGAGCCCATACCCCTCACATTCCATGTCATCACAGTGAACTGTGCCGCCATCGGGTCTGAGTTTCGGATTTGATGCGGGACTCGGTCTCCGGAGTCCGGCTCTGTTTTAGTCCTCCGTAGGTGGGCTGCGGGGGGAATATCACTGAGTTCCGGTCGTCGGGGTCGCGTCCTGGACCCATCTCGGTCTTTGTTGGCGAAAGAAGCATGAAGACTGTATAACTAATAAAACTAATAACAAAACTCAAACTGGTGCGCCCAGCGACTACAACATTGTTGCGGTGCTCAGGCGCTCTCGAGCCGTTGGAGCCCATCCGGGAGTCGGGCGCGAGCTGGGACAGGCAGGTGCCCAGACCGGGTGAATTCTATGCTGGGGGTGGGGCGAGGGTCTGGCGGCGGAGCCGAGCGAGGCCGTTTCCAAGTGAAAAACTGAAGTTGGATTACCTTCTGTGTTCCAGCGTCATGTACGATAGTTCTTACTGTTACTCGGGGGTCTCTTGTGGGATCAGGGGGGGTTAGGCCTCATTCCGTGAGTTGTCCTTGCCATCCGCCAGGTTATTATCCTCTAGCCACATGTTGGCTGCCTCTGGATTATCGAGGAATACCACTCTCTCTTTGTGGACGACCCTGAGGCGTGACGGATATAACAATCTATAATTTAGGTTCAGTTGTCGGAGCCTAGCTTTTATCGGGACAAATGAATTCCGCTCTCTCTGAACCTTCTGCGTATAGTCCGGATAGATGGAGATTTTTGAGTCCCCTCTTTCGATGGGGCCCCCCTCCCTGGATCGCCGTAAGATAGTTTCTCTGTCCTGAAAATTCAGTATCTTAGCGATTATAGGTCTGGGGTGCGATCCAGGGGGAGGGCGCCTCTGGAGGGATCTGTGGGCCCTCTCGACCGAGAATCCCTGGGTTAGTTTGCCGGCCCCTATTTCTTGCAGCAGAAGGGTTTCGACGAAGGATGTGGTATTTGCCCCCTCGTTCCCCTCTGGGACGCCCAGGATCCTGATGTTGCTCCATCTGGCCCGACCTTCGGCCTCCTCCGCCCTTTCCTCCAGGAAGGCAACTTTCCTCTTCAGGAGGGCAACTTCTGACTTCATGGCTGTAGTGGTCGTGGATGTTTCCTCCGTCGACTGTTCGACGGTCATGACCCTCTCCGCTAAGTTGCGGGCGTCTTGGCGGATCAGTTGGATATCAATTTTGAATTCGTCGATCTTAGAGTCTATATGCGTTTTTAGGGAGGCTATGGCATCAAGTATCTGAGAGTGATTATCGGCGGCCACCCCTTCGCCCGTCCGGGCGACTTCAGAGGAGCCGGCCCCGGCTTGAGTGAGGGTCTTCAGCTTGGTGGAAACAAAGGAGTCCATGGTGGCGGCTCTGGTCTTATTCTTGGCGGCCATCTTGAGGTGATGATTGCGGATGTCCTAGGCCTCAAAGGATAGATCGCTTGCAGGGTTGCTAGTGAGGCCCTCTTCTTAGCCGAAATTTCGGGCCGTAAGCTGTGTTTTGCCCCTGTGTCTGGTTGTGCGACCCACAGAGTCGGGTATCAGAAGAGTAAGGGTAGGCGGGAGGCCCCCCTCGCGGGTGAAGCGGGATCCCGCGCACCCTATCTTGTGGGGCTGGATCGGTAGAGTGACCCGAGCCAGGCCAGTCCTCTGTCAGACGGGTGGCACCCGGGGAAGTCGTTTTCCTTTCTCGTGCTTCCGCTTCTCCCCACCCGACCTGGAAGTCCGTTGGGGGAGGGATACCCCTCGTAGGCTCCGCTATGCGATGCGAGGCGTCATCTTGGATCCGATCAGAGCGGCAGGGGGGGAGAGCCGTTTTAGGGCCGCAGCTGCGTCTGGGGGGTCCAATTCGGCGGGCCCAATGGTTATTCAGATGCAGAACCGCTTCCCCCAACCGCGCATTCCTCTGCAAGGGCTGGGGCCGCACATGAGCCGGAGAAAAAGGATCAGGAAACGGCGTCTCGGCCGGAGCTCGGCAGATCAGCTACCGCTCGCCATCGGCGCCAAGCCACGCCCCCCCCCATTTCTGCCCCATAGGGCTCTATGGGAATGGGGAAGGCGCTAATTACGGCACCGCAATTTTGCAGTGCCGTAATTAGCTCCGAGGTCCCTTAGCGGGTTGGTTTTTAACGCCTGCAAAAAGCAGGCGTTAAAGCACCAACCCGCTAAGGGACCTCGTAGTAAGGCGGTAATGTTTAATGGTCACCGTTACCATTAACGGTGGCCGTTAACCATTACCGCCTTCCGTGTAATGAGGCCCTTAGTCTTGACCGCCGCCATCGCTACCCTGATTGGTCTGGCTTGTCCAGAGGTTACCTTGTTGCAAGAAACTAGGCTGACCTTCTGAACCTCTGCTCCTCCAGGTCAGAGTTCAGAAATCCATCTTAACAAATTGGTGTACAGCGGTGGGATAGGACTGAAGGAATCCAGTGTTGCGCACGAGCGAAGGCATTTCGAGTTATTCCTACCAGGACACATAGTGAATTGTCGTAGTATAACTTTTAAAAGGCCATAGTCCTATCTAACAGTATGGAAACAAGTACCTTGTTAACTTTAAATGCTTCGAAATCCGACACATTGAGAAAGATGTGTGCTGGGAGAGGTGTTTCCTCGCAAGGCACAAAAGTAGAAATGATCCAGAGAATCATGGACTAGCAAGAAGCTCAGCTTAGAGCTATAGCTTCCAAAGACAGTGCAGAAGGAGGTGGGGCTGCTCTCACTGGTAGAACTGATGGTTCTGATCCACAGCGACCATGAGGACAGGCAGGATGAAATGTCAAATGTTTCCTCTGCCAATGCTGATGGGGAGGCCATACTTGAATTCAAGAAACACGAGCTGCTGTTTAGGCAGAAGGAGCTTGAGTTCAACATGGCCAAACTAAAGATAGAGCAGGCAGAAAAACAAAAGACAGGGACCACCGGTTGGAACTAGCCAAGCTTCAAGTTGCCAATGGATCCAAGGGCCTGGACATGCGTCTGGGGCCTCTTCTCATCCAAGGTTTCCAAAAGATCTGCTCAGTGTGTATGAGGAAAAGAATGACATTATGGACTGGCTGAATACATTTGAGTATGCATGTGAAGTTCAACAATGACAATGCTGATAAAATTGCCTGGTTACTTAGCAGACTACCCCATTCTGGCTGCAGTGCCATTATGGAAATGTCGAAAGCTGAGAGAGCAGATTTTGCAATGTTGAAGCAAACTCTCATCTTAAAGTTTGGAAAGACTCCTGCCCAATACTTAAAAGGATTCAGAGAGTATAAGAAAAAAGAAGGTGGTACTTGGGTATCTTATGTAACTGAATCCTTAAAAAACTTGACTGGCTGGGTCGAAGGTTATAAGGTTTCTACCTTTGAAGGTATGATAAGTCTTGTCATGCTGGAACATATTTTTGCATCTTCTTCCCCTGAGCTTAAGCAGCATTTGGCCGATTCCAAGGAGATATATCCTAAGAAGCTTGCCATTGCAACAGATTTATGGGTGTCACATCGAGTGTCTCATAAGGACAAGACTCATCCTGGTAAGCAGGAGGAAGGGAAAAAGTCCAAAGATAAGGAGTGTGGGGAAACTGATAAATCTTCTTCCCAAAAGGGCCACAAAAAGAAAAATAAGGGTAAGACACAAGAGAACTCAGAGGGTAGTGGAGGTCAGCCTCCGAAACCGAACTCTGGTTATAATAAGCCTCCCTATGTGAACAGACCCAATGGATCTTGTTTTGATCGTGGAGCAACTGACCACGTGAAGGGGGATCCCAGATGTAAGGCAAAACCTTGGGGGTCCACTCTGCTAATCTGGCCTTCTCCTCCTACGAGGAAGAAGAGATTACTGGAGTATCCTTCTCCTGAGACTCCTTCCCCAGTGGGATAGAAGCTGAGGTAGTTTTAGTTTCCCTGGGTTCCTGGGAGCCTAAACTCTCAGAGGCCTATGCTAGGATTCCAGATAACACCAAGCACTACTTTAAGGACAGCGTGCTAATCAATGGTGTAGATACTCCAGCTCTTAGGGATAGTGGGTGCAGTCTAACTGTAGTGGATTCTACCTTGGTAGACCCAGAGGAAGTTGCCAGAGCTACTCTGATGCCCACTAAGTTGGCTGATGGCCCACCTCTCATGTTCCCAGTAATACCTGTAAATCTTACTATCAATGGTACAGCAGTCAGGATTCCAGTGAGCATTCAGAGGAGTGTCCCAGGAAAGGTCTTGTTGGGCAATGATCTCAGAGCTTTAGGGCTTGTGGGAGGTACTGCAGACAGACCCTGCACAAGGTCTCAAACAAGGGCAGCACTGGCCAAGACCAATGCCCTGCCCCAGCCAAAGGGGAAACCCAAGGCTAAAGGAGTCAAAAAACGAAAAAGAGGGAAAGAGAATGTTCCCCCTAACTCACCTGCCACTGAGGTGGAGGTAGTTGGTCAATCACCTGGACCTGACGAGGATGTGGTAATGCCTGAAGTATTTGACCCCAATGTCATGATGCCTACCCCCGGAGCACCAGGCCAGGCCCAGCACCCCCGGAAGCAGGCATCATGCCCTCGGGTAAAAGCCCAGCGGCCCCTTATAGGGGCTTTTTGGACTCAGTCCTGGTGCCTTTGGCGCCAGGCTCATGTTGGACATCAGTCCTGGCGCCAGGCTCATAAAGGGAGGTGTTTTGTGCACTTACCTGATGCAGACCATGCTGCACGCTTCAGGTCTCCCTGAGACCTGAAAGGGACTATTTTTTCATAGGGACTATTTTTTCACTCGGGCGTGGCCAGGGGGAAGGATACATACCTGGGACTTCTTTGGAGGCTATTCAAGCCACTCCCAGACAGCAGCTCATGCTTCACGTTGTTCTGCTTCCTGCAGCTTAACGCTCACCGTGTCTGCTCCTGCTCCTGGACTCCAGCCACGCCCGCCTCGAACCTGGAAGACCTGCAAGGAAGGAAGAGAAGAGAAAGGTGAAAACCAAGGACTATTTCAAACTTCTTACCTGCATCCGGAATCTTCTCGCCAGCATCCCTGAAGAAAGACTTCCATTTAAAAGCATCCCGTTGCTCGCTGCAGCGCCACGCTTCACTCACCTGTCCTCGAGACATCTCCCGGCTCCATCGCGGCTGTCAGCATCGGACGCCACATCTCTGCACCTAGGGGAGAGAGGAAGAAACAAAAGGTGAGCAGAAGGAACACAGAAGGAAAGCCTGATTAACAGCCATAATACTTACCGGCTTTTCTTCCACATTTCGGGTCGGCACCGCCCCGTTGGCAGGTACCGTACCCCAGCCCCTATGGGGAAAGGACAAGAGACATTTCTGGGGAATGATAAGGACATTTAGAGGGATCGCCCTCATCACTACTCACCTCGGCAGTTTAACCCCTCGACGCATCGCCTTCATTCTGCACCTGAAATAAAGGACAGATCACAGGTTAGAAAGACAACATAAAGGGGGCCTCACTCGAACTTTGAACTTTCATACTTACGGCGCATCGCTCAGGAAAGTCAAGTGGATTTTGCCAGCGCCATTCTGAAAACCAGTGAAGTAACTGGACGAACGCGCGCCCCTGCACCAGAAGCAGGATGGAGAGTTCATCCTTCCAAACCATAAGGTGAGCTTAAACCAGGGTTTGGAGGAAGTTAGAGAGGAACGAAGGGGGAAAGGGGGGAGCTAGCACACTATTCTGCAGACTGTTAATCCCCTTTCTCATCTGCAGAAGGATATTCCTACGGGCCAGGCAAGCACGATTTGGAGGTCCTGTCCAATCGGTGTTCTGGGTCCTGCGCATCACGCTAGAAGAGGCCACAGCAATCCAGACTAGACCAGCGCCCCCGTGGGAACCAGGTGAGCGTTACACCCAATGACCATCCTGAACTAAATGATTTGTTAGTAGAAGGTGGTCCTGACAGGGAAGAATTCAGTAAATGCCATCGTGAGTGCCCATCTCTGGAAGGCCTAAGGAGACAGGCCTGCACCCAGCTTGAGGGTGAACCTCCTGGGAAGCACCGGATTTATTGGGAAGGTGGGCTCCTGTACAGTGAGCCTACAGAGTCTACAGAAGGAGACCATAGGAGGTTGGTGGTTCCCCTTGCTCTAAGACCCTTCCTCCTGCAGCTGGCGCATGAAGTGCCCCTTGCTGGTCACCTTGGTATTAAGAGGACCAAGCAAAGGTTATCCATGCACTTCTACTGGCCCAAGATAAGGGTGCAAGTAGAAAGTCACTGCAGGAGTTGTGCCCCCTGCCAGTTATCTGGTAAGAGTGGCTCAACAATCCAAGCTCCATTGGTACCACTCCCAGTTGTGGGGGTACCATTTGAGAGGGTAGGGATCAACATTGTTGGTCCCCTTGACCCTCAAACATCCTCAGGCAATAGGTTTATCCTGGTGCTGGTCGACCATGCCACCAGGTATCCTGAGGCCATCCCATTGAAAACTGTGACTGCCAAGTCAGTTGCAAAATCTTTACTTGGCATCTTTACTAGGGTTGGCTACCCTAAAGAAGTTGTGTCTGACAGAGGCAGCAACTTTATGTCAAAGTATTTGCAGGCTATGTGGAAGTAATGTGGGGTCACCTATAAGTTTTCTTCCGCATACCACCCCCAGACCAATGGTCTGGTGGAACGGTTTAACAGGACCTTGAAAAGTATGATTGGGGCTCTGGAAGAACCTCAAAGAAGAAAATGGGATCTTCTTTTACCATGCTTACTGTTTGCCTACAGAGAGGTACCACAAGAGGCTGTTGGCTTCAGCCCCTTTGAACTTCTGTTTGGTCACCCTGTGCGGGGTCCCTTAGCCATAGTCAAGGAGGGATGGGAGATGCCCACCCCCCCATTACTACCAACATAGTAGACTATGTGTTAGGGCTCAGAAAAAAGATGGTACTCCTGATGGGTCTGGCTAGTGACAAGTTGAAGGCAGGACAAACTCAGTTGAAACATTGGTATGACCAGAAGGCTTCCCTCATTAACTTTACACCTGGTCAGAAAGTCCTGATCATCAATCCCATATGGCCTAGGGCTCTACAGGATAAATGGTCCGGACCTTCCACTGTGGTGGAGTCACTGGGTGAGGTCAACTATTTGGTGGACCTTGGAAGGCCTGGACAGGCTCCAAAAGTGTTCCATGTAAATAGGCTGAAGGCTTTCATCCCAAGAGTTGAAATCGCAGCACTGCTATTGGCTTCAGATGTTGAGGAGGAGGAGTCTGAACCTCTTCCTGACCTATTCCAAAGCAGTCCTTCAGATAACTCCATTGAGGGTGTCTGAGTGGCCCCTCACCTGACTTCTGATCAGCAGGGCGAGGTGAGAAGTTTGCTTAGGCAATTTTCCCCCCTGTTTTCGCAGTCCCCTGGTTTGACACCATGGTGCAAACATAACATAGACACAGGAGACAGTGTACCTACCAAAAGTAGGGGATACAGAATGTCAGACAAAATATGGTCTTACATTAAGACAGAGGTCAACAAAATGTTGGATCTTGGGGTGATTGAACCCTCTAGTAGTCCTTGGTCCAGCCCTGTGGGTTTGGTGCCAAAAGCAGGTACTTCTGAATTGAGGTTCTGCGTGGATTACAGGGCTCTGAATGCTGTAACCAAGACAGATGCATACCCCTTGCCTAGAACAGATGAGCTGGTGGATACCTTGGGCGCCTCCAAGTACCTCAGCACGTTTGACCTCACTGCAGACTATTGGCAAATAGTCCTTGCAGAACATGCCAAGGAGAAGAGAGCTTTCGCAATGCCAGAGGGGCTTTACCAGTTCAGGGTAATGCCTTTTGGGTTGAAGAATGCACCTGCCACATTCCAGAGGCTTGTGAATCATGTGTTGAATGGGTTGGACGAATTCTGTCTTGCATATCTGGATGATATAGCAGTTTTCAGTGTCACCTAGGAAGACCATGTGAAACACCTTGGGATTGTGTTACAGGCTCTTCAGAAGGCACACTTGACCATAAAGGCCAGTAAACACCAGATTGGACAAGACTCAGTGGTTTACCTTGGACATGAAGTAGGTGGAGGGAGGATACAGCCTCTACCCAGTAAAGTACAAGCAATACAAGACTGGCCTACCCCCACTACACAGACCCAAGTGGGAGCCTTCTTAGGACTCACTGGGTACTACCGAACTTTCATGGCAGACTATGGCACCATAGCTGCCCCTCTGACTGCCCTCACTACTCCAAAGAAACCCAATAAGGTAACTTGGACTGAAGAGTGTGAGAAGGCCTTCCGTGGCTTAAAAGACTCCTTGTGCCAAGCCTTGTGCTCAGGGCCCCTGATTACCAAAGAACTTTTATTGTGCAGACAGATGCCTCTGATACTGGGATAGGAGCTGTACTATCGCAAGTAGATGAGAAGGGTAAGGAACACCCTATTGGCTTCATTAGTCGCCAGCTTAAGGACAGAGAGCTCAGATGGTCCACCATAGAGAAAGAATGTTTCTCTGTTGTGTGGACCCTATGGAAGCTTAGGCCCTACCTCTATGAGACACACTTCACCGTGCAAACTGACCATAAGCCCTTAAAGTGGCTAATGAACATGAAGGGAGAGAATCCAAAGTTGCTTAGGTGGTCCATAAGTCTACAAGGCTTTGACTTCACTCTTGCGCATAGGTCAGGTGTCCAACATAGCAATGCTGGTGGGTTGTCCAGAATGTTTAACCGACCTCAATAAGAAACTCATCCAGGGTTGGATTAGTTACCTCTGTCCTTAGTCTGGGGAGGGCGAGTGTTAGGAAAGATTTCATATTTGAATGTAATTTTCCCTCCATGTTTCAACCCCTAAATTTTTTGCTGCTGTTCTACACCCTGATCTAACCTTTGCCAGAGTAGCGCAGCCCTCAGCCGCACTCCTCTGGGCTTTCGCTCAATTCTTATGGGGAAACTGACATTCCCTTAAGACAGTCAGTACTGGGAGACTTTGTTTCCCTTAGTCCTTTCCTCATGTTGCAGCTTTTGTGCAACATGTTACAAGAGTGTGATGTAACTTACTTTACCGATCCTTTGGGTGTGCAGGTGTGTCACGGACAGGACTGGTGGCAGCTATTGTTTATCTTATGGTTTGAACCCTTTTTTGCCATGTTATCCGCGCTTACCGCGTTTGGCACAAATAGGTGGGCTGGATCGAAAATGGCCATGCCACGAGGTTCTTTGTCCTGTTCTTTGGCCATCTTGCCCCTTCACCTTCTCCAGGTCGAGCCGACCCGGGTCAGTCCTTATTTGGTCATGCGCTTTCCCACGAAACCCAAAGCTTTTGCGGGCTTCTGCATGCCTTGTGTGTGTGCCTCCAAGATGTGGGCTGGGACGTCTGTTCCCAATACACATCCTGGGTGCCAGAGAGTCTGGAGTGTCCTGAATGCCTGGGACCACCGTGGTCCGTGATTGGTCCACATATGGAGTGAGTGTTTGTGAGCAGATCTCCCATTGGGTCCTCTCTGTTTTGGTGCGAAAGGAACTTTGGATAATAGGAGGTCGATCTCCTGAGTTCACATGAACAAAGGATAAGGAGCCAAGTATCCTGCAACAAGAAGCTGAGTCGAAGAACCGCTGGTGACCCACTGGAAGGTTTGCCACCCTGAGCCCGCTGTCGTCCTGCAAGACCCCTCTGCATCTGATCGTCCTAGAGGGTCTGTGAAAGCGCTTCGACCCATTGGAATAGTGGGACCAACTATTCTCGGCACCGTCATCAAACCCTGCAAGTAAGCCTCTTCAGAAGTATCCCTGGGCCAACCAGTGGGCTGACCAGCTTACACAGGACATTTGCTCTGTCACTGCTGCCGTTTCGAGGAAGCCCTAAAAACTTGGTATCCCGCTCGCGCTGTGTCCCGGCACCCTCACACCGAATTTCGTACACTTGCCATTCCCAGGTCTGAAGTGAGACGAGTGCACCCGGACTGGAGTAAAGGCGGTTACCGTGTTGCCCTGCTGCGGCAATGACCTGTGCAAGTTCGCTGCACTTGTGACCCCCTTGACTCTGAAACCTGCTACCGTGGAAACTACATGGTGTCGAGACGTCCTGCTTGTCGCATCCGAACCTGCCAGCAAAGTGAACTGAACTGACGAAGTCTAGGTCTGCCTGCGTCGGGGACCGGTGAGTAGTCCATACCCCAACCGGTGGCCCCTAGTGCAGGAAGCCATTTCTTTTCTACCGCTGTTGCGAAATAGCAGCTCCATCCCGCACTCTCACCCTGCCTCTGCCCGCAAGTGGAGGTCTTGCTTGAGTAGTGTGGGCTTTTTCTGCATCACCTCATCCACATTCCTGAACTGTCAGAGGCCCTTGAAGAGACCCTCTTTTGTCCATTGGCACAAGAGCGTGCATGTACTTCTGAGCATAAGGCTCCTCTCTTCGTAGGGCTTCGTTTGCCTCTTAGTTAGGTGTATTTCTGATGCCGAACTGGGTCTAATGATAACTTGCACTGCCTGTTTTCCTCCCCATCTAGGTGATCTACATATTTTGTGCTTTTAACTCCTTAGACCCCGCGGTCTTGTATATATATTGTATTGATTGTGATGTGTTGGTTTACTTCAGTATTATTGTGATTCTTTGCTATAGTCGATGTTACAAAGGCCTTGTAATAAATGTGTCTATATTTTTAATATAACACCTGTCTGGAGTAATTTGTAAGTTTCCTTGCTTTGTGTGCTCATTGAGGTCTTTCAGTCACCCTCACCCCTCTTGAGACTTAGTCTTGACCGCCGCCATCGCTACTCTGATTGGTCTGGCTTGTCCACGGGTTACCCTGTTCCAAGAAACTAGGCTGGCCTTCTGAACCTCTGCTCCTCCAGGTCAGAGTTCAGAAATCCATCTTAACACCGGTATTGGAGGCAGCCATGGCTCATATAGCGCCATGGCTGCCTCCAATCTCAGAATGAGGGCCAGAGAGTTGGTGCCGGAGGAGTAGATCTGGAGGGCAAGTATTTAGCGATAGAAATTTGTAGATAGCGTGGTCCCCAGCCCCAGAAAGTGTTATGAATGATGCAGAGGGATTTGAATTTGATCCTTGCAGCAACCAGGAGCCAGTGCAGGTTTTTCTAGGGCTGGAGAGATATGGTTTCTGGGCTTGAGGCCATGGATAAGTCTTGCAACCCTATTCTAGACTAGCTGGAGGGGCCGTAGAGAAGAGGACGGTAGGTTGAGGAAAAGGCTATTGCAGTAGTCTAGAGAGAACCAGAGCTCTAGAGACATAGAGTTTCTGTGGGAAAGTGAGGAAAGGAAGAATTCCTTTGAGGAGGTGGAGTTGAAAGTGGGCCTTCTTGGCAAGGTCCTTAATGTGAGGGAGGAAGGAAAGAGAAAGGAATCTGACCTAATGGCTGATTGCCAGCTACCAGAATCCACCATTGCGATTACTGGGAGGTCGTTCACTGTAGCCTTTTTGTGGGTTTTCTCTGAGGTAGGTAAGGATAGACATTTTGTGATATCGTCAGTTTTGTATTATTCTTGTGTTTGTATGTCAGCCTAAGGATTTCCTGACACCAACCGATTTCCATTGGTTCTTCTCTCCTGTTCTTTGGGCAATGTCTATCCAGGTGTCTCTTTTCACCACAAGAAAATCATAAGACCAGGGCTGGTCTTGGTTCTTCATTTCTCACTCCTTCTTGGGTTATAGGGGCCAAAACCTTTTCTTTGGGTTCTTTGAGTCAGGATTTGAAGGTCCTGGAGTAACTTCTGGTAGGGACCGTCTCAGTTCTGGGTTCATCTCTATAGATGGAGTAGAGCGGGGAGCCGACTTTATTTCCCTACAGACTTCTTCAGTTTGAACTGTTTCTATGGCAACAGTAAGAGTTTTTGGTTAGCTGTAACACTGCTTTTTGGACCAGTTTTGGTATGGGAACTCCATTCCTTTTGACTGATTCTGGGACGAAGTCCAGTGATTCGTCACAGATCCCTTTTGGTACTGATCGGGATTAAGAGGTCAAAGGGTGGAGGAGCATAATTTGCAAGTGATTAGAGATGAAAGAGGAGATCCAAGTGAGGGCCGTGTCTTTGATTCCCGAAGAGTGTAGCCTGTCTAGGATAATTGTGTGGTCAATGTGAAACACTTGTGTATAGGCACGTTATAAATGCCATATCATATCATATCAATGGTATCAAAGGCAGCAGAGAGCTCAAGGAGGATGAGAACAGCAGTGCCTCCACTGTTATTTTTAGGTTATTCGAAACGGACGCTAGGGTGGACTCAGTTCCTCTGAGCGGTCTGAAGCCAGATTGGGCAGGATCAAGGAGGTTGTTGGATTCAGTGAAATGAGTTGTTTGTATGCTGTGCATTCCATGATTTTGGCCATGAAGCGGGTGTTGGAAATGGCCCGGTAGTTCTGGGGGAGGAGTGGGTGGAGCGTAGGTTTTTTGAGGAGGGGTTTTATGTAGGAGGTTTTTAAGGCTTCCGGAAAGGTTCCCGAGATTAGTGAGTGGTTAAGGATTGAGCGTGTGATACTGCCTGCACAGGTTGAGGCTAGTATGTTTTTGTGGAGGCTGGGTGGGGTAGGGTCTTCATGGTAACCCGATGGGTGACTTTGTGCTAGGAGTGAGGAGGATTCCTTGTGTGAGATTGGAGAGAAAGAGGCAAAGATTTTCATCGGGAGGGAGTTTGGACAGGGAGTGGATAGTGGGCAGGTAATGGGCCGTGGCATTGTTTCTAATTTAGAGATGATTGCAGAGTGTCTGTCGATAGCAATGTTGAGGAAGTGCTCTGTTAAGCCATCGCATAGGGATTGGGAGTTCGGTGGAGGGGGGCTAGAGCAGCTTGGAGAATTGATTTCAGAAATGATTCTATACAGTTCCTTACTTGAGTTGCAAGAGTTCCGGTTTCTGTTCCCATAGAATGCTTTCTTGGTTTTTATGATTTCCAATCTGTAGGCCCTTGTTAGTCTTGCTATGGTGGTTTTGTTTTGGGTGGGTGGGTTGATTCTCCAGGTCCAGATGTGAAGAACTTGGCTCTGGTGAGCTCCCATTCATGACATGATCGTAGATCCCTGCTGAGGGAATCTGCAATGGTGTTGTGGATCCCTGTCAGATGGAACGGGAGGAGAAATCATGTTGTGCGAAATTGCCCAGTTCCATATTGGTTGTGCTTTTTTGGACAGTCCTGGAGAGCTGGTACTGCCCTGCTTCCGGATATCAAACATGGTGTTCATGTTGTTGGTGAAGATGCAAACCACCTTGTTCTGGAGTTCCGACTTGAATGATTTCAAAGCCCAAAACACTGGTCTGATCACCAAGACTTGTGTAGGGCTTGTCTTCTAGTTGCCTCAGACCCCTGGTGAGGTGTTTGCCCGTGTGGCTTCCTCATCTTCCTCATCCCTCCATGGAATCATCAGTGGTGACTGTGGCCTGATGAAGTGGGAGGCAAAAAGGAGTGCCCTGCATGAGGTACTCACAATGATCCACCACTGTAGAGGTTTGCGGAAAGATGTCAAAAAGGCAATTATGTAATTCCAAGAACCAACACTTGCTGCCATTGAGCATTTATATTTCCCCTTGGCATTATAAATATATAAGGATTTCTTTTGGCTGTCTCACAGACAGGTGGGCACCCTCTTAAGAACTGGTTTAACTCTCCCCCTCTGGAATGGGCGGGCGTTAGTCAACAAGGTGGTATCAGCTTCCCTCCACAGCCTGTCTGTGGTCTCTTCCACTGAAGAAGATCTGATACATTAAATCCAGGTGGGCCTCTCTTACAATGTACTGCTTTGAATCCAAAAATGAGTCCAAATGGAAAGTAATCTATTCCATCTCCTTTCTGTTATTATCAATTCTCCTTTCTCACATTCTTCCTCTCTATCGATCAGTAGTTGAGTGAGTGTCTGTCAGTCAGGCTCTATGGGTTTGAACTTTTATAGAGCATAAACCACACCCCTGAAAGGTGTGCATCGTTTCTCTAATCTAATTGGTCAATGTATGTGATTAGACAGTGTACCAAAAGTGTCATCACACTAAGCTAACCCATCTGCACTCATTGGGCAGTCTGATGGGAATTACTTCCACACCAGGTTTCCCTCTCCTTTGATGTGATGTCATCTTAGAGATTACTGCATTAAACAATTATAACTTTTTAAAACAGCATATTCCACATATGTGCTCATGTTACTGATCCAGAGTTGTCCAACTCTGGGCTTTGAGGGCCAGAATCCTGACAGGGTTTCAGAATATCTTTCATTAATATTCATGAGGACAAATGTCCATACATTTAGAATCATTGTATGCAAATGTATTGCATGAATATTAATGAGGGGTATCCTGAATAATCGGGCGAGTACCGGTTTGAGTACCGCCTAGCCGCGTTGATTGCTGCTCTGCTCCTGTGCTCCTGTTGGACTTTGTTGGACTTTGCTTTGGACGCTTTCCTGAGGAGCCTATCTTGGTGTTCATTGGCGCTTACTGCACCGGACCTGTGTGCCCAAGCCCCACCCCTCTCTCTGCGGCGATTGGCTGCGTGGTGAAGTCGCTCACTCTACAAATATTTTGTGCACGCGCACAGCGCGCGCGCACTCGGGCGAGTACCGGTTTGAGTACCGCTTAGCCGCGTTGATTGCTGCTCTGCTCCTGTGCTCCTGTTGGACTTTGTTGGACTTTGCTTTGGACGCTTTCCTGAGGAGGTGATACAAAAGACTTTTTATTTGTTCCTGGGGAAGAGGAAAAAAAAAAAAAAAAAAAAAGAAAAACTTTATTGACACTGTTGCAAATGCAGGGAACGTGATACAGTGTTGTTTGCTTTGTTTTTTAGCCTATCTTGGTGTTCATTGGCGCTTACTGCACCGGACCTGTGTGCCCAAGCCCCACCCCTCTCTCTGCAGCGATTGGCTGCGTGGTGAAGTCGCTCACTCTACAAATATTTTGTGCACGCGCACAGCGCGCGCGCACTCGGGCGAGTACCGGTTTGAGTACCGCTTAGCCGCTTTGCCGTATTGACGGTGGAGGTCGCCTAATTGACATCTTATTTTTTTGTGTAAGTGTTTTTGTTTTTTGTTTTTGTGTGTTGTTTTTATTTTTTATTTTCAGGTCTTTTATAGAGTATTACGTATATAATAGTCCACCTTGGGTGCTATATTTGAGGTAACTGAGTGACTGGACGCTCATTTGCGACATTGAAATGCTTACACGTAGTCGACCTTATTCCCTGAAAACTGACATGCCACCAATGACAAATGTCTGCAATACCTTTGATGGTAACCAGATCATGATGCAACAAAAAAAGACTTCTTTTAAGTCTATTGTTTTGACCCCATGTCCATTGACTCCAAGGGGGTCTCGAGAAACAGTGATGCAACCGTTGTGTTTATCGACGCCTAAACAAGGAGGGCAGCCGATAGAAAATCCCCACCAACCATTTAATCCATTCAAGCGAAGCAATCACCCTGCGCTATTTTCACAGCGCCCTACCTACCGAATTGTTGCTGGTTTAAGGGTGCCTTGTGAGCTTTCCGATAACACTATGCTAAACTCACCCTGTCCGACCTCCCCAGCAACTGATACACTAGGTATACACTCATCCATTTCCACTGACTACACTCCCGATATAATTGATGACCAAGAGGTGTCTCTTCATGCGCGTCAGCATGAATCTCCCATAACGACTTGTAACTCTCAGCATTCATATGCAAAATCTGAATCCCCAACACCAGTTCATTCTTTGTCAGCAATTTCATATGTTCACCCAACTCCACGCCCTCAAAAGGCTGATCCAACAGGCGTCCCCGTTGAAAGTCAGGCCTTACTGTTACATACCACACTGACGGCAATTAACAACACCTTAGCGGCCTTGTTTAAACTCTTTGAAGTACTGGATGGGAAAATAACAAAACAAGAATCCAAGTTGGATGAGCTGTTGTTATGGACACAGTCTGTGAAATTGGTATCTCAGCCTGAACCCCATCTAATGGTCGGCATGCCGAGTTGTCTATCAACCGGCAATCGATTAGTATCGACCTGTGTCCCTACATTACCTCCTCCAGTTCTTGAATATCCAACGGTGCCCAACATCCCACATATTATTACCTCTAGTCCGCCAAAATCATCGGTTACTCCGGCCACTGAGTATCAATCATGGATCAGTGTACAAGACTCAATTATATCGAATTTGATGTCTGATAATGCCCTGCCTACAGTGAACCACAATGTTCACATATCTGAGAATAATCCTAACACGGTGTTTACTGAGGAAAATTCTCATCTTACATCTGAAAGTACTGTTGCTGTTCCATTGCAACCTAGGCAGACTATCAAGTCTCTCACTAAAAAACAAACAAAAAAGAATAAGAAAATGGCTGTGGCTCGAGTGCCAAAAGCGTCTATACGCGCCTTCTTCAAAAAGATCACTGCGTCTTGTACTATGCCTCGTGACTCTGTATCCACCTCCCCAGTTTCCTTAGCAAATGTCACAACTACCCCTGTTGTGCATGTGGTACCTGCCCCCCTTGTGGTACATGATTTATTAGACGCCCCTCCCGTGATACATGACCCGCTGGACGCCCTGGTTGAAGTCCTTGAAAATGACCATACTGATATCACCAATGCTCCGTTCGTGCCACAGTCTTCGGTTACTCCCTCAGATAAACAATTATTGACATCTAAGATCTATGAAAATGATCTACGAAAGGCTGATATTCTGCGGGAAATGCGTAAGGCGTTGGATGCTTATTTAGATGAACGTGGTCCGGTCCATAGGGACCCAACAACGAAATTGGCTCCGGATCCCCATGCAAAAACGGTCTCATGGTCATCACCGGTTGTTCAACCAACAACCCTGCTGAATCTAACAAAAAACGGAGACTCGAACGTATCAAATCGAGTTCCCAGTTCGACTTCACGAACCCCTCAATATAATTTAGATCGAAGTGACAAATCGTTCATTAATCAGGATCCGAGCAAATGTAATCATAAACTGACTCGGCATTTGACTTTGCCTACTACAGCTTGTCACACGCTAATCCTGAAATGTCGTGAAGGCCCTTACCCTAAATTTAATTTAAATAGACAAAGTGTTTTGAATATTTTTGGCGATGTATACGAACTAGAGGATTTAACATCTCTAGATATCGCCCAAGTAGAATATATTTCTGAGGATTCAACAGCGATTGTGCGACTATGGATTCCCTCAGGATTAGTTCTAAATACTATATGGCTAGCAAAAATGTCCCTATTTAATATGGGTTTTCTGCTAGCTCAAGACCCGGATCGCACTACAAATTATAACAATACTCCCAGTCCCCAGCGGCTTAAAACCTATTCAAGCTCTCGTGAAGATACGCAGGCTGAGAGTTACTAACCACCAATTACCCTACAACCCCATGCCATTGGGATCGCCTCTTGGAATACTCGTGGTCATGCTCATCTACTGACATCCTTAAAAACCTTAGCAGGTTATGCGATAATTGCTCTTCAAGAGACTTGGTACCTCGAACCCCCTACATGGGATAATTTTGATGTCATTCTGTTACCTGCAAAGATGGGTCCACGTGGTCGGCCTTCGTCAGGTTTACTGGTGGCTGTAAATAAAAAATTGGGATTTCGAATTGAAGCCTGGAGCCAAGTGAACATCTATATGCAATTGGTGAAAATTAACTGTAAAAATCATACAATAGCCCTGTTTAATATCTACCGTAATCCGGTAGGGATACCCGATCCAACCTTTTTTGAGGGGTTAAGAGGGCTTATTGACCTCATATCAGTTACTGCTGGTATTACAGAAACCTTTATCATGGGCGACATAAACATGGATTGTTTATCCTCTTCTCTTAAAATCATGATGAAGGCCGTCACCACCTGGTCAAGGTTTATGTCGGATTGTAATATGCGAATGGTGAATTGTTCGGTAGCCAATGATACCCCACCCAAGGCCACTTGGCAGAGAGACTCCAGCCATAGTATCATCGACTATATGTATGTTTCAGATGCCATGTTCTCGGAGGTTATTTCGTTTGAAATCCTTCAACAACCGACAAGTGACCATCATTTGCTTTCATTACAATATATATGGTCACCTAATAGCACACCCAGACAATGGATGTCCCAACCACTAATGGTAAACAACTCCAAGACCCGTTTAAAATGGTCCCATGGGAACCTGGCGAAGTTTACCCACGCCTTACACACCTCAGATAACCCGTCTAATCTGATCGACTATATTGATTTTCTTGAGCCTTTCCTAAACACTATTGTTCCAAACCCATATGCTAAAACCCATAGCCACACTTTTGATCTGGCAATTAAAACTCGTAAGGCAGAATATCGTAAGGAAAAGCGCTCAATTCTTAGGTCAAATATGACAAACCTCACCTCTGCATTAAAAACGGCAAAATGCAAATATCATAATTGGATTCGTGGACGCCGTGCTCGCATATACCAACATGACGGTGAAGCCATGTCCTCTGCAATCTGGTCCAAAAATTCTGCGGAGATATGGCGTCACCTTAATTACAAACCAAATCAAACTCAAGCGTATCTACAAACAGGAACCGTTAAAGAGGACATCTGGATAACTCATTTTTCAGATTTATATAGTGATCCAAGCTTTGATCCAAAGGCCTATCAGCTTCGATCCTCCACAGCCTGGCACATCGACTGTTGTCCGTCCTTACTTGAAGAACTGATTCAGAAGCTAAGTTCATCTCGTGCTGCCGGACCCGATGGCCTCCATAACATCATGTTGAAGGCCAATCCAAGCCTCTGGGCTCGTAATCTTAATGCAATTTTTGCTCAAATAATGATGCACCGTAGATTGCCAACTTCTTGGCTATCTTCAGTAATTGTCCCAATCTATAAGAAGGGTGATCGTGCTGACCCCAGAAATTATCGCCCTATTGCCTTGTTGGACGCCCCAGGTAAACTCTTTGCAAAGCTAGTATTGATGGAATTTAATCAATGGACAGAACGTAGTGGTAAGCGTGACTGGCATCAAACGGGGTTTGTTGCAGGAATGGGGACCGGTATTAATCTATTAACCCTCCATGCAATTAAAGCACTTAGCCAAGCACAGAAACAATCAGTTTACTTTGCGTTCATTGACCTACATACAGCTTTTGATTCTGTTTCTCGCCCACTACTTATGGCTAAACTTGTACGAGATAGTTGTCCACCAGCCCTTCTCGATATCATCCATGCGTTTCATGGTGCAACGTTGATCCGAGTTAGACTTACCTTAAAGGGCTTGTTGTCAGCCCCAATCAAGACAGCTAGAGGTTTGAAACAAGGTTGTTTATTAGCTGCTGCAATTTTTAATTACTTTATTCACGATTTAAGCAATAATTTTTCGCAAACATCCTCTGACGCTCCTATTTTAAATGGTATAAAAATAACAAATTTGAACTATGCTGATGACATAGTTCTTATTTCAAAAACCCCGAAGGGCCTCCAGAACTTGATTGATACCTTTAGTAAGTATCTACAGGAGAATCAACTCATTGTCAATACCAAAAAAACACAGATTGTAGTTTATCAAGCAAATCGCCTCCATAGCTATAAGTTAAAGTGGGCAATAAATAATATTCCACTAGTGACTGTCTCAAACTATACCTATCTAGGTGTTGACTTTGATGGTTCCAAGACATCCTGTAGACAGGTTGAGCACCTTGAGGTTAAGCTGCACACGGCCATTTCTCAAACAAAAATAATATTATATAAATTTGGTAAATTTACTATCAAACCGGCCATAACTTTTTGGACCATGAAAGCGATCCCCTGCATTTTATATGGCACTGAAACACTTTTGAATTGTAAAAATTTGATTCTAATTCTAGATAGACTCGAAAGTAAATACTGGCGGGCTGTGCTTGCCCTACCTAATTGTGTCCCTGGCTGTTGGCTGCGATATGAACTTGGTCTTATTTCAATGCAGGTGATTTATACGTGGCGTTGCTGTATGCTCCTGCGTAAATGTGTCATGGCTTCCCCCAAAATAACCATCCTCTCGATAATTGCTGATTATATGCTAACAACTGACAAGCACTTTGTAAAACAATGGATTGATTTCTGTTTGGCAGCCTTAGCGGATGCAAACGTATCAATTGACCTATTGACTTCTAATCCAGAGAAGTCTCGAACCCTCTTATTCCAACTTGATTGGCTTAAGACCCTCGAAAAATGCCAAAGGTACCGTCAACCATGTCGATTCCGATTCTGGCCCAAACCAGCTAAAAGCCCTGAGTCTTATCTTCTGCAATCTCTATCAGCATTATTCAGAGGAGGCCTTCTAAGAGCGCGTTTTGATTTATGGCCGATTTACGCAGTCCAAGCAAGACGTAACCTGAGATCGCGAATGCTTACAATATGTAGATTCTGTAAGGATGCAACTACAACTGAGTCCCTTGAGCATTTAGTCTGTCACTGTGTCCAACTGGTTGGTAACCCTTAGATCACGGTGCTTCTCAAAAGTGATTAGCATCTTAGCAACTATCGACCCTGAAATGCGATGGTCGTTTTTACTGTGTTTTAACAATTACTCTGTTCAGATAGCTCTATTTAATTTTCTATCTGCGGTGAATTGGGACATTGATAAATGAGGAAAGTTACACTCTCAGGCAGCCTATACCTGATACACTGGCAATGATTTGTTCGATCTCTGGTGAAACCTAGTTCTGTGAATTATCTGATTGTAGTTGATCCAGAGTCTAAGGCTTAAGGATAATCCGGTTGAAGTATGTTGTATGCTTTGGTCTTGGCCTTGGTCTTTTGCATCGTTATGACAACTTGGCTGCTTGAGTATGTACATTATCTATGAATGTAACCAAATGATTTGTGTATTTATTTTTTTAAATTGTCTAATTTTGTATATTGAAAAGTTGTTTATAACAGCTAACTCAATAAAAAAAAAAGAAAAATAATCGGTTCATCAGATTGCTCTCACTCAGGCTAATTAAATGATGCTAGTCTGATCTCAGCATGACATGGGATGTGTGTGCCACATGTGTTTGTCTTTTTTTCTCTGATGCTTTTACATACAAATTTAATTTCTAGCTCAGAATAACAAGCTCTCCAGCAGGGGCTTAGGATTTATAATTCACTGACATGTGCCATTTCTGCACACAACTATGCACATTTGCCTAATGTACATAATGAAGGTAACATCACAAAAATATTGTTTTACAACCATCTGCCAGAGACTTTCAAGATTAACATATTTTTAAAAAAAATAACTCTACAGCATTTAAAAAAAGTTACAAGCAATAAAATAAATATAAATGTAAAATGCAAAAGGATTTTTTTCCTTTTCACTTTACACAATAATACATGCATTAACTAGTTAGTCAGCCCAATAACAGAACATCTGTTGTCCCATACTGTTAGTTCAGAGCTGAAGGCATTTCTGACTCCTGTGCTTGCTTGGTCACCATGGCAAACGTTTTTGAAATTAGGCTGGCAGTTTTCTTTTACTTCAGTCCTTGAGTGATTCCAGCCACTTTGTATCACTTCTGGCAGGCTTCCAGTCTTGACACATGTCAGGTATTTCCTACTAGAGTGGCTGGCAGATGTCAGGATTGGATCACAGTAGTGGAGACTGCTGCAGCCCACCTTTCAGATGATATGAAACAGGTGGGAGTTGTAAATTGGGGCAGGGATGCATTTGTTTTTATTGCTGGGCCTGAATTCCGGGAAGCTACTCCAGATACAGACAGAGGTCTTATGGTAAGATCAGTATTAAAAGCTTTGAATTTAATTTCCTTGGCAGGCAAGGCATTCCTCTTACTGTAGCTTGTTGGGAATGAATCTCATTTGGCTCTTTTAGGCCCAAAGTAGATTTCATTAACAGAATGCTGCTGTTTACAGTCATTTAATTTCCCCTTGCTTTTACATTTCCAAAACACAGGGCAACATTATACATGTCTTTTCGATCAAACTTCTATTAAAGATCCACAATTCTAACATCTGTAGGTTTCACTATTTTATTGTTAATCTTGTAAAGGAAATAAAAATAAAAACCTTGTAATTAAAGCTTGCTGGATTATTCCATGTAACCAAAACATTTCTTGTGTGCCTTGCCAAACAATGTTGGACATATGCATTTATTTTAAAAGGGCTGCTAAATTGCACCTTTTCCTCGCACATGCCATTTTTCAGATCCTGTGCAGAGGCTGCTGCTCACATGTTTGTTTTTAAACTGGCACTTTTCTTTCTTTGCATACTTTTCTTCAGTACACATTTCTCTACAAGTTGAAGGAACATACCATGCTACACTGCCCAGTAGCTGTCGGAAATAAGGTTATCAATACCCATTCATGTGGTTTGGTGCTTGGCAGAGAGTACAAATGTTCCTAAAATATAGGAAAAACTGGCAGTGGGTGCGAGCCTTTTTTCCTTTTCCATGTCCTAACAGTGATGCAGAGTGAGGGAAAGGGACTTGCCAAATGTCAAAGGCCGGAAGCAGCTTCAACTTGAAAGACAAATCAGTCCATTCTTGATTTGCATCAAGAGATACACAGCCATTTCAATCTACATTTGAAGAAGATGGACAAACCCTCAGGGTGGCAGTCAAGGACCATCATCGCTGTGGCAACAGTGGGGTTTGCAGATTCACCAAAATAGCCTCTAACTTTATACATGGTAACTTCACATGGCAGTTGTGAAAATGTACCACATGCACCACAAAAAATGTTATTTACATAATTGTGTATCCATGCAAACTGTTGTATGTTGGCATGACTACCCAGAAGGTAGGAGTGCGTATTGAGGAACATTGCAGTAGAATCAGAAGTGACAACCTGGCTGCCCCCTTAGTACTACACTATAAATAATACAAACATGGCCCTGATGACATAAAATAGATCGTCATCGACCAGGTACAAGTTGACCTGTTTGGCTTCTCATATAGGCTACTGCAAGTCTGGATTCACAGACTGGATACCCATATCACCGGCCTTAATGATGAAATCCCCTGGTCAACCTTATTGGCTTACAGCTGTTTTTCTGCATTTAGTTTGTTTTGTTTACCCCTTCTTTGATTTTCAATATGAATGTCTCTGTATTGCAATAAAGTCAGGTTTCTAAAATCTGGAGGTGCCAGATGTGAGTCTGTGTCTTCAATAAACTACAGTCATTAATTTGTATCATTATTATTCATAAGCCTGCAGGCAGTTGTTCGCACTGATAGCAACTTATTGCTTGGATGCCTGGACATGAGCGATTTACATTAGGAGGTGCAGTGCAGGGCTCAAAATTGGGTATTCATGCTTGATTTGCCCACCAAGTGCGGGTATTATGTGCACATTGACTAGGCCAAGATGGCCATGTGTGTGCAGACCATATATTGCAGTCAAAAATGGCTGCCACGTTTCTCCCCAAGCTCTGGCTATCATAAACGCGAGACTGGAATGGTCACTTTTCAGTCTCAGCTGTGCGAGCCCCCAGTGCGGCCAAAGGTGTGATTTGGCAGACGCTGTGTCAAGAGAGAGGGAGAGGAGATAAGTTGATTGGAGTGGATGTGCTTCATGGCACAAGATGTGTTAGTTTGCTAGAGGCTTATAGCCCTATGCTTGAGATACAGGAGGGTAATTTGCCATGTGTGCTTACAGATTTTGTGGAGATGTGAAACACAGGAAATGTGAAAGGGGTGATTAACTCCACCTGAGCTTACTTTATAGGTAAACCATCAGCCAGAAATATCTTTCCCGCCTCAACGCTACCATGGGTTAAGTTCAGGGTTCTTGCAGCCGGACTGGGGGCCAGTGGCACTAGTAGGTCACTAGTAGTGAACAAATAGGCTCTATGTTTACGTTTAGTCACACATTGTGGTGAGTGGTCATTGCGGCCCTTTGGGTCTATTTTTGATTGGCATTGTTGATTTTCTTTTAATTTCTTGCCTTTTCTGATCTTTGACACTGTGGCAAGTAGGATTTGTTTCAGCTCCATGTTATTAATTTTAGTTAACTATTCAACTGACTTTTTCCTGGTGGTTTGGGATTGGGAGGTGTACCGGTCGGGTGCTTGCTCCTTCTCTGTCTCCTACCTGTTTACAAACTGGTGCATTGGGTCAGAACCCTATTGAAAATAAGGACATTCATTGGCATTTTGTGTTTTTCCATGTAATAATATTGTTTTATGGTGTTTCTTTATAGTACACTATTGTGAAAATAATTGTCCACCCTAACAAACAAACTTGTTCATCCTGAAGCAGGCCAGGTTCCCCGGAAACAGTCACAGCCTAGGCCGAAACGCGAGTTGGCATCAACTTCTGGCACAATCAAATCTTCCATGTGCCAGTAATCATTGGCTACAAGTTTTTTCCTTTGTTTCTTTGTTTGTTGTACATTAGCATGTATGTAGTTTTAAAACACATGTATTGCCACACGTATTATATGTCTCGCACAATATATATTACAATGGCACCAGTGGGCAATGATTACCTGTCATGCTTTTTAATAAGATGCATGTATTTTACTTTTAAGGTATCTGGAATATATGTTGGATGATTGAAGTTAGAAAGTGGATGGATGTTTGACATTATGGATTTGGTGGGTGGTTTTGTAATGGGAAAATGTGTTTATCTTACAGTTTTGGAACATGTTTATGATAATTGTTTATGCTAAACCTTCTGTCTGTCTTACCTTATTTCATGGGTCATCAATATTTTGCATTTGTTGAATACATTTTACATTGATAATTATTTTTGAATGGTTACACCCTCATTGATTTTTGTCTAATTGCTTATGCATATGAAAGGTACGTAGGTTGTTTTTTTGTTGGTGTGTTGCAGTGATTCCCACTGAACCCATCTGTGTTATTAAACATGGTGGGATGACCTCATGTGTGGTGTTCGAGTTGAAGCAGAGGTACATGAAACCTGATGTTGTTGCTAGATTGAGGAAATAAGAATGTAAATACTAAGAACGGTATAACTTAACAAAGCCCAAAATCACTAGTGAAACATATCAGATGTGTGACTAGAGGTATCTTTTGAATATTTAAGGCTGACTGATCAATGACGCCATACATGCTTTGTAATGCCCCCTCTCATTTCCAAAACATAACATAAACTGCATCTCTGTGGTAGAGGAGGCTATCAATGTTCACCCCCTCATAAAATGCATGCTAGAGATTAGGGATAGGTGTTGTCTGCTTTTTAACACCACCCCCCCTACACAGTGGCTGAGCTATTTTGAGGCATGCAAACTCTACCTCTAGAAGCATAGATAGCAGCTATTGCAGATTAAGATCCTGGAGCCACAGAAGAAGGTCCAGAAGGCATCCCCAGGGATGGCAAGAATCATGGGTAAGAGGAGGAGATGGGGCAAGTGAAAGAGATCAATACAGGCAACTGATATCATTGAGCACTGGCATATGGTGAGACAACCACATCACGGAAAACATTTCTGGCATATGATAGGAACATTGTAGTATTTCCTAACAGCATTTATCAATAAAGCTTTGAACATATTTTCTCTCCCTTAGAATTAACCCTGCAAGCACGGACTGTTAAACAGCCACATTAAAAGTGCATGTTAGTCCTCGTGACATTGCCATTTTGAATGCAGGCCCACCACCTCCATACATGTGCATGTCACTTCTTAAGGCAAATAACTATCTGCGCTGTGAGAGCGGCCTCCATATTCAAGTGATATGACACATTCCCTGTGCAGTGCTGTTTCATGACCACGATCTCTATAGGTATGATATTGTGCGATTCCAGCTGTGTGGGGTGCAATCGATCCAGCGAAATGCACAGGCCTCACACCCTCCTGGGCCGGAAGTGGCAGTGAAGTGTCTGAGTTGTTTGCACCTCTGTGTGTTACAAAATCTGCATACACGCACAGGTCAAATAGTTCAAGTAATTTCGTACGTTTTCTTAAAGCATTCTACCTAATCCTGCAATTTCATCACATAATATATTAATGTTATTAGGATCCTAACCTTCACATGCAATGCTATTAAGGTTAGCGTCTTCTTAATTAATCTTTTAATACTCACTTAATACTGGAGACGAGTCTCTAAGCATGGGACCCGGATTCAAACCTGTGTTGCCTTGCGTTGCCGCCAGGATCCCTTTCTCTTTGTTTGTCAAAACCAAATCTTTAAATTTGTTTGTGTGATCCTCCTTGTGTTTTCATTGTACTAGCTTTGAAACAATGGGAAATGCTTTTTTTCTGGAAGATGTCTACTACTTCTACATTTCAGTCAATCATTTCATCATCCACATAAAATAGCACAACTCCCCCAATAGTGACTAAGTTCTCAGTCAGGAAACATTAAAATACATGAAGAATAGTGCAATGGCCTTACCACAATGTACCATGAGTCAGAAATGTGATTGTGTAATTGTACACACATTATTAACCAACCACCACTGTTTGGGCAACCTACTGGCAGTCAACACATCTGATTGTGAGGTACTCCCTGAAACCTCATATTGCTTGAAACACCTCTTGTCGAGATATATGCCACATAAGGCATGGGTCATGTCAGGGGAGGAATGGCTTTCCTGGACATAAATAATTGCGGTCCTTGAATTTCATTCAAGTATCTAATATTGGGACCTGGTACAAGCCAGTTAGCCCTGACTGAAATGCCATCATCTCAGAGGACTTTACACTGACACACTTCCCTTTTTGTTAAAACTCAACCTTCTGTACAATGTGGGTCTGATATACTGCTATACCAGTTATGGGGTGATGTGCGGGATGCTTATTAGAAAACCAATTTCCATGCACTCTACATTTACATATAGGGAACCTGACTTTCCCATCTCAAAAGCAACCTTCTGATATATTATTTCTATTCCTGCCTTGTGACCCCTGCTAGTGTATTCTGTACTATATTTCATTCAACTGAACGCATGAAATGTAGGACCTCCTATAAGAATATCACTCCATCAATGCTAAATGTATTTTAAGGGTTAATATTGACTGGTTCATTGTTCCAAGCAGTTCACCCAGCTCTATCCCAATTCAATATAGTCTTTGTTGCAGCATTAGTCTTGTACAAGTTCTCAGGCATTTGTGCCCAAAGTTCCCAAAGAAACTGCATTTACCACTGACATGGTAGTTCCTAATATCACACAAATCACAGTTTATATTATGGCAGCGACCAGAATACCTGACATCCCACCTTCCCTTCTCCTACGGACATGTGTATTTAGAATGATTCTCCTTTATCATATTCTTTTGTACTAGCCATTCACCTCCCCAGTCTTTTTCTATGTCATAGTCCTTTCACATAGTCCTTCACCTTTGTCCTAGTACATCTACTATATCACTGTCCTTCGTCCAAGTCCTTTACCTTCTTCATAGCTCTTCATTAGTCTTTCATCCTGGTACTTTGTCATAGTCCTTTTCCTTTGTCCTGATATTTTTCCTTCATCATATAATTTCTCTCTGGCCATAGTCCTTTGTCACAGTCCCTTGACATAGCCCTTCACCTTTGCCCTAATCCTTCTCCTTCATCATCGTTCTTCATCCATGGCATTCTCCCTCATTGTAGTCCACGGTCCATCTTTTTCTTCATCATAGTTACTATCCTGTATTATGATTCCTCACTTGAATCCTTGTACTTCATCACAGTCCTTTTCCCTAATTGAACTCCTTCATCATAGTCATTTCCTTTGTGTTTGTCCTTCATTACAGTCCTGCATCATAGTACTTCTCTCCTTTGTTCTTCCCCTTTTTTCCTTATTATTTGTCTGAGTCATTACCCTACATCATAGTTGTTAATCCTATTACTTTTTCTTCTTCATAGTCTTTCAACATAGTCCTTTTGTTTGTTAATAGTCCTTCTCTTTCATAATAGTCCCTTCTCCTGGTCCTTCTCTTTTGTCAGGGTCCTTCATAATAGTTCTTCCCATTTGTTGCTGTTCTTCTCTTTTGTAATAGTTTTACATTATAGTCCTTCTCCTTCATAATAGACTGTCTGTCTTGTCCTTCTTCATTAAAGTCATTTCTCCTAGTGCTCCTTTATTTATCATAGTACTTCTTCCTAGTCCTCCTCCTTCATAGAGTACTTCATCATAAACCGTCAACTTCAACATGATCTTTCTTCATCGTCCTTCTTCATATTCATCCATTCTAGACCTTTGTCATAGTCTTTCTCCAGCCTTTGCCATGGTGTTTTATCACAGTCCTGTGTACTTGGCCTTCACCTTCCCCTAATCCTTCTTCATCATAGTCCTTCCCAATCATCATAGTCTTCATTCAAATTTGTTTTCCGAATCTTTCTTTATAGTCCTTCATCATACACCTTTATCACAGTCCTTCTAATTTGTCATAGTATGGCATAGTAGAAATTTTCCTTTGTCATACTCCTTCAGCCTAGTCAATCTCATTAATCATAGCCCTTATTTTTTTAATTTATTTACATGGTATCATTACTTTTAGAAAAAAAGTGTTTTACCTTCCTTATACACAACTTCAAAAACATTTATTGATTCAGTTTCATGTTAGAACTGCATTTCAGTCCAAAGAAAAAGAAAATGAAGAAGGTAGGAATAATTCCAAAAGCAAATGTTTTCACAATACGCCATTCCCCTGCATCTTCAGTGTCATTACCTTCCCACAATCGTTATTTCCATAATATTTATTTCTTTGAAAACTCCCTCCAAAATGTTCATCAGAGCCATTATTAATGTTGTCCTTTGTCCTTGGAGAAGAGTGTCAACAATTCATCTGCAGTATATGACTTCATTTCTTCAAAGAAACCACCCATTATTAATGTTCTTAAAAAATATCAGCACCTTACAATATAGAACAAGATGTTTTAGTGTTTCCTTCTCGTCCTTCAATTTACACAATCTACAGCTGACTTGATTTTTCACTTTGTTGTCTCTTGATGCCAAAACCTCCAGGGTGGGGTACAAATTTAGCCGGAATATCATATATTTTGTTCTGGTGGCATAACTTGCCAAGTATTTCAGAAGAACATTGTAGGTCCTACCTGTTAGGCCTCCTTTGGTGCATATTTTTGCTTTATTTGCTTTTTGCTGAGTCTGAATTAGTAGATAATTGTTCTTCCGTTGATGTTACACTTTCAAGGGTCCTGATATGAGTTATTTTCCATTCCTGCAGCCAAAAGTCTCATCCCCCATATATTGCTCCTTTCAATGTCCCAAAGCCACTTATCGGGTCCACTAATACAATATTTCAAAAAGGTGCAATGTTTTTACATGTGGTATGCGCTTGAAGTGAAATTAGTCCCAGCACTTGTCTAACCACTGCTATAGGTGACAGCGACAAGAATGCTTCAGCCCCATATGTCACTATTGGAACTACTGTCATTTTGTAGAAAGTTAATGGAGGTATAATGCATGGTATAATGGAAAATGTACTGAATCTTCTTTGGATTAACCTTCCTTGCGTGGTTAATACTTTAATTTTGATCCTCAACATGATTTAAGGCAATGTTTATGCAGCTTCACAAATACACACTAGAACTCACTTCTGTCAACCTTTCATTGTCCAAGTATCAGGGTTTTTCTCTTGGTTTCCTTCCCTTGGCCTTCCGTAAGATTAACGTCTTGGATTTCTTCACGTGGACTTTTAAACTGTTCTACCGTACGTAAAGCTTTTCATTGCCTTTGCAGGCCCACGTGAGTTTGGTCTGACAAAACCAAATCATCGGCGTACAATAGGGGGTCAATTTTCACCCCATCAATATTTGTTGGGAAGCTCTGGGTTTTATTCAGTATGCTTGGAAGGTCTGAGAGGAAAAAGTTAAACAAGGCCTGCGCCAACGGGCAACACTGTATCAGCCCTCTTGATGTCAGAATTGTACCTGATAGGGAGCCCTTTTGGTCCAGCCTTATTTGAAGGTTTGTATTAATGTGCAAGTCTTTTAAGACCTCCAAAAGGTTCCCCATGCATCCCCAAGTTGCTAGTTTGCTCCACAGTTTGTTTCTGTTCACCGAGTCAAATGCTTGGCCCATATCTATGAATGCCAACAAAATTTTACACTTGGATCCCTCAGACATTTTTTCAAGAGGTTAATTATAAACAAGTTCAAGGAAGCGTTCATTCCTTTGACAAAACCCGACTGCCAGTGGTCTGCGCGCCCTTGTCCAATTTTCTAAACCTGGCAAAACTAATTTGGCGAAGACCTTACCCACCATGTCCAATAAATCTATAAGGTGATAGTTGCTGGGATCCTTTCTATTGCCTTTTTTTAAATGTTGAACCACTATGGAGGTGTTACATAACCCTTTAACATGTTCAAATAGGGTTACTAGGAATGTGGCCCATAATTCCACTTCCTTTTTTAGATTGGTGTTTGCCAACCCATCAGGGTCAGGAGCTCTTCAACCACTGCCGTTGATGATCATTTCCAGGATGTCATCTTCCTTAGTTTGAAATGTCCATTCTGCACCTGAGGTCTTCTCTTCTTGGATGATGATACCCTTATCTGAAATGAATTATTTTTCCGAAGTGTGACACCCATTCTTGTTCATCCACTGCGTTGAGGAGAAGGACTTCCAATGGGCTGTCTAAGGCATTGAGGTGTTTCCAGATGTCCCCAATTTGCTTATTAGCTATGTTCTTCATCATCAATTCAGAGTCCTCCTAGAGCATTCTGAATGTCCTTCCCTATAATATTGCCTCCTAGACCTCATTCATTTAAGACTATTCAGATTGTTCTCCATTTTTAAACTCTTGAAGTCTTATCTCAGTCATCTCTTCTCCTCTACTATGTCTGAGGCGCATCTGTGTTTGTGCTTAAACACTACTTTGAACCCTGTTCTTCTTGCTTTCTTTAAATGCCTTTAAGAGTTTTGGGTACTCCAAGATGGGTTTTTCATTTTCCTCTTCAGTTGCTATTAGGGTGTTGAGCTGTTTCGTTAGCATTATAACTTTTGCTGCATCAATTTATAGCCGATTCCGCCCTTGTGTAATAACCTGTGGGCAGAGGTATTACTCTGCTAAACGTCGAGTTGTTCTAATAGCTGATACGTAGAGTATGTTGTGGTCACTCGTAGTTGTTTGGATAATTTTCAGTTGGGAAACCCATGGCATAAAGTTTCCTGAAATGAAAATGTCATCCAGCATCTTCTTTGAGTTCCCTCGAGACCAGGTGTACTGTGCAGGGATAGGACCCCTGGTTTGTCTGTTTAGTAGGTGTAAATCACGTTGGTTCATCTCCTCCATCCATCGTAAGCATTTGTCCCTTAGCCCAGGAGGTTGGTCCTTTAGATCTGAGTAAGAGTTCTCAATTTCTGCTGTGAATGACATGCTAAAGTCACCACAGATTTTATACCATAATACCCTTGGCAAATTCAGCAGTCCCTATTCTTGCTGAGTTCCAGTAGATGTTACAGAGGATCAGCGACTCAGGCTTATCTACCCTAACCCATTACTTTTGAGCTTCGTCATTTGTATATATGGGTTGGGGTTCCATGTTTTCACCATTTCAAATAGATCACCAATTTTATTTAACGTCAGTAGACCCGAGGCTGGTCTTCTTATGTCACCCTTTATTGCTGGATTAAGATGGGCGATAAATCTGTCAAGGCTAGGAGGGTCTCTTAGCCATGTTCCCTGTAGGTAAACAATTCTGTAGCTGTCGCATGTTATCTCCTCCTTCCCAAAACAAGTACCTGAAGCCCCTAGTATTCCAACTTGCCAAAGAGCACTTGTCTGGTCTGGGCCCTGTTGAATTGGTGGTTAAGTTCTTCTCTTTTTAACCACCGAAACATCTGCCAGCCACTTTCATGATCCACTCTGGTCCATATCACCTTCTTTGTTACTGTAGAACGTTATTTTTCTTTCTCTGTTGTCCACGTTTCCTAGTGTTATATGCAGGGGTTTTAAGGCCACACCCCCGACACCCTCAGCTCTTTTTCTTTTCCCTAGGACATCTTCCCCGTTTGTAAAACTACACATTGTTTTGTGTTTTCTCCCCTCGTTGCTTTTCGGTTTAGAACCCTTAATTGACTTTAACTCCTTTGGGGCCATTTTAGCCTGTAAGGTAAAGCCCATGGCCAAGAATCCCGATGCTTCCTCCAATATAGCTTCCTTAATTAGATCATCTTCAAAGTAAACTATTACATTGTCCAGCCTTTTTTACTGGGGAACGACACCTGTGCGATGTCATCTGATGTATTCCACCACAATCTTGGAACTCAGTGCAGCGTTCTAAGTATATTTTATCTGTTCAACATCAAACCATCTTCTGATTGTTCAACCCTTTCCAACGTTGCACTGAGGTTCCGATCAAATTCCTTTGCAGCTTTTTTCTCATTGGTTTTCCTCCAATCAAAGGCTTTCCCCCTATTTGGGGCATATTTCCCTTCTACTGTTTCTATACGTCAGACCCCCTTGATTTTCCCTGTAGTCATCAACTTTGTCAATGGATCATTTTCCCTATTCACAACACTATGGATTTAAGGGCCAAATTCAGAGTTCAAACGTTTTCGCTCCAGTGTTTTTAGATGTTGGGATTTACCCTTGTTGATCATGGGATTTGACAATTCTTCATCCTGTTTTTCCCTTGACAATCTAAACCGTGACTCCTGGTGAATTTCATTCTCTTCTTCCAGTGAATAAACAGACAAATCCAATAATTTATCAATTGCATCTTCTTCTACCGTTAATTCACCATTTGATTGCTCGTTGCTTAAATTCAATTTAGAATCGTTGGTCTTTGTTTCTTCTCAACAATCCTTTTACTTTCTTTAGCTGGGTATGGTAATGTTATTTTCTTAAAGAATTGTCTTCCATCATTAGATTTTGTTTTTGTCGCCACTTGTTCACCCTTATGATTTCTCTTTTTCTGATCTTTGTGGCGCAAATGCTTCGGCCCTGTGCTCTTTTTTTGGTTAATCAAAATTACAAACAAAGGGTAATCAGCAGGGCCCTTTGAAGGGGCCGGGTCCTGGAGCGTAGGAACCATAAGTGTTAAAACAATCTCATCTTCTAGTCCCTTGCACAAATCTTCTACCAACTCCACCCCGTCAAAGTCCTCTTCCACACTGATAGATCCAATGTTTTCCATCACCTCTGTGGTCACATCAATTGTTTATCATTGTCCTTGTTTACCAAAACTGTTGTGGTTATTTCAGGTTCATTAAGTTCCCGGCCAGTTTTCCAATGACTAGGCCCTTTATCTCTATTCATCACCAACTGGACTCTATGTTCAAAATCCTGGGTGACAGAGTCTTGATTCAGCCTTGATTCAGCCTAGAACTATTCGGGAGAACCTCAGGCTGTAACCTTTCAAAGGTTGTTTCACCTTTCTCACAGTTCAGGCGCCTCTGTGTTTTTCTTCAATAATAGGATCCAGAATTTGGTGAAGGAGATTCCCTGTTTCTTTCTTGTTTCTCTCCAGTTTACCTTGGACTGCCATTACAAAACCTTCCAGAAAGATCATTTTTGAATGTAGCATCGCTAACATTCTACTTTGATCTCCTAGTTCATTGTTGATTGTCTCATATAATTTAGTGAATGGTGCCATCACTAATGATAATGCGGCCACTGTGCTTATGTTCATGGCTGTGTTACCCAGGACTGAAGTTTCCTTGGTTCCCATTTCTTTTGATGCATCCTGATTCAAACTTTCAGAGCTTGAAGGGGTGATTGTGTTATGTTTGGTTGATCAATGGACCTTTCATGGGCCATTTCAAGCCAACGTCTTTTTGTATCCTCCATTCTACTCTGATAGTGAGATGTTTTAGTCATCTTGGAACTCTCAAAGAAACTTGGGAACATATTTTGTCTATTGGATTTCTCCTGGACAAATCTATCTCCTTGTTGTTCAGCAGTTTTTAATTGGGGGCTTGAGTCCAGCAGAGCTGTTTGGACCATCAACGTCAATTTCTTGTTTACCCAGATACTATTGCTGGGATTGGATTGACTTTGGTTATTCGTTTCTTTATAACTTTCCTCTAATTGGTTCCAACTCGCAAGTATATCTACATCCTCAAGATCCCCAAATACCGGATCTTCTGATGCCACCAGCCTGCATGGCTTGTATTTCAAGTTGTTATAATGAAATCTTTGTGATCCCTCAGCCACACTTATTCCCATGCCTTCTGGTTTCCAGGGTGCAGGGCCTTTAAAAGGATAAGGTGCAGGGTCAAGCTGCCGCCCCCTTCCCTCCCATGACCTCTGTTGTTTTTGAGGAGGTTGTCTGGGTAGGGGTGTCATTGGAAGTCTGATTCTCTGGTAAAAGGTTAAAAGTATAAGACTCCAATACACCAATTTGGGAAAATAGTTATTTATCCTTGTTCAGTATTTTTGCCGAGCCACTCAGCGACCCTGATTGGCTTGCATGGAGCACAGCAAACACGTATTTTGTTGTCGAGCTTGCGATGCTTTACTCGGACCGTTGCCATGGGGAACATTCTTTGGTGTCAGTTGTTTGTGTTGGTTGTGGTCTCCTTTAATTAATTCAGCTTTCCTTTTCAGTCCAACTCCGAATCCATTAGTTGACATCTGTTTGTGATGTTTCATCGCCAGCCCCTCACACACTAAAGTGGCGGGCGTTTGTTGCAAGGCACTTGCAAACTCAGGGTAGAGGGGATTAGCCGGGCCATACTTTTCTAAATAGGAGGCTGTTGATGCGTAACTAAGACCTCTGCTACACAAGGGACCGGCGGTCAGAGAAGCAGGGGGTGTGGAACAGACGAGCAGCTCACACCCAACTGTCCCATCCCCCACTAATCAAGTCACTGTCCACCCCACATGTTAGTACTGTTAGTACTGTTTTACAGGTCTTTAATTGGGGTGTTCTTAGCATTCCCCTCCCTTACCGCCAGGTTCTTACTGTTCTTACTGTCCTCAAACTCCAGCTCCTTTTCAAGTGCAAATTCCATTTAATACACCATTTCACCGCTAATTCTGGGCAGTCTCCGCTCCATTGCTGCGAATTGCAAGGAACTGCTGGCACTCTGGTGCTCTGACACTCTGCTGGCAGCCTCTGCTGCTACTCCACAGTAAAAAGGGTCAAGCCAGGTGTTAGTAAGCAGAGGGTGAGGGTCTAACAAAAATGAACAACCGGGTCCACCAGCACCCCCCTTGCACTGCACAGTTCTCCGTAAAGCTCCTATAAAGCTAACCCTGAAATTACAGAGGGGTACTCTCGGAGTGCTCTCAGCCTACACCGCATTCACCATGGCGCAGCACTGGTCGACTGAAACCCAGTGCAGGGACAGGGTCAAGGTCTTACCATGTATAAAAACAAAATATGGAACAAGGCACAACACATCACTCCACACACAGTGCCTCGTCCGTAGGCACTCTCGGCCCAAGTTTAGTGCCTCACTGCTCAGCTCACTGCAACTTCACCGGCACACATCTGGTTCAAAGGAAATAAACCAATAGCATCACTAGCATCAAACCACAGTCTCAGTCTCATTGCACTGCAGCCGTTTCCGATGCTCCTTCATTGTAGTACTTCTTCATCATAGTCATACATGCTATTTCTACTCCGCCGTAACAGTCCTTCATTATAGCTCTTCCTCATAGTGTTTTCATCATAATCCTTCTCCTTCAATGCAGTGCTTTGTCTGAGTCCTCCTTCGCTATAGCCCTCCATCTTAGTCCATGTCTTTCATCTTAGTCCTTTGTCATAGTTCACCTACTTGATCATAATACTCAGACCTATTCCTTTTACTCCATCAGAGTCTTTAATCAAAGTCTTTTATAATGGTCCTTCTCTTTCATCATAGACCTTTGTAATAGTCCTTCTTCCTGTTCCTTGTTTCTTTGTCATAGTCCTTGTCTCAGTCCTTTGTTATAGTTATTCATCATAGTCCTTCTCCTTCATCATAGATTTGCAGAATATTTCTTCTTTGGCATAATTTTTCATTCTAGTCCTTCTCCATCATATGTCTTTATCCTGGTATTTCTTCTTCATCATCACCCTTCATCATAGCCCCTTGTCATAAACATTGCTTCATAATACTCATTCATCATTGCCCTTCATCTTGGCCTTTGCAATACTCCTTTTACCTTAGCCTATTCCTTCTTTCTAGTACATATCCTTAAACATCGTACTTAGCCCCATATCTTTATCGCATCACAGTCTTTCCTGATAAAGTAATTTTGAATAGTTCTGTTCCTTCATTGTAGTCCTTCTTTATAGTCCTGTATCATAGACCCTTATCCTATTCCTGTATCATAGTTCTTAGTCATAGGCCTTTAACACAGCCATTCTTTATAGTCTTTCATAATAGTCATTCATAATAGTTATTTTCCTTCGTTCTTCTCTTAGCCATAGTTCTTTTTCCTAGTCCTTCTTTTTCATCATACTCTATTCAGTGGTTGAAGTGTACAAAAAGAAGTAGTTGAACTATTCTCCCTGCTGGCCTGGCCACACTCCCCACAAACCCCATTGCAACATCCCTTCCCATGCACAATACAAACCCCACACCTGGGTCATGCCTTTCCTCCATTCCAATACAGTCTAAAGGCTGAAAGAAATACTGTGAAAGAAAATGCAAAATGCATTATAAATGGCCCCATTAGCTTTATTCATCGTCACACACAGAATGTAGCTTTATGCGCCCTCCCCTTTTTTATGTAATCAACCACCATTCACACCTCTTAGGGAGCATGCTAAAGATTAAACTCACCCCTCTCACCTATGCATTAATTGCATGCACGTACAGCTCTGCCTGCAGCATTTCCATGTTAAGTTGCTTAAATGCAAAAGAAAAATTCTGATTAGGGCGGGAGCAGGGCTATGGTGGGGATTGGGAATGGGCTTTGTCCCAGGCAGGCTACTGAAAAAATAACAGCAACCCAGCATTTCCACGATAGCTCACCTTGAGGTTAAAGCTGATACAGCAGGTCCGAGGTTTGAAGCCCAAGTATGGCGAATGCAAAAAGCTAAAAACAAATGCGCCTGCTATTTATGGGGATGTAGTACGAGTTTTAACTTATTCCTACACTTTTAAAATGAAACCATTCTGAAATGGTTCCTTTTTTAAATAAAAGTATAGAAATAGTAAAACTTAATAAAAAGAATTAGAGGTACACCGTTCCCAAATGTTCCCGCCCACTTTGACCACTGACTCTAATATGCTACTACATGATCATTCTTCATAGTCCTTCATTTTACTTGGTCTCCTTCATCACAGACCTTCCTCATAATTATTCTCCTTTAACAAAGCCCTTTGGCATAATCCATCACCTTCATCATTGCTCTTGTCCTTTGGGCAATCCTTTTCCTCCATTCTAGTCTTTCTCTTTCACCCATGTGCCCTTCTTCCTCTTCATTTTTCCTAGCATTTCTTCTTCATCCTAGTCCTTCACTTTAATAATTCTCCCTTTTCAATGCTTCCTTCCTCTCCCTAGTCCTTCGTCTTAATTCTTCTCTTTCATTATAGACTTTATCTTACTATTTCTCATTAATCATACTCATTTGCTATTGTTCTTCTCCTTCATCGCAGTTCTTAATCATAGTCCTTTGTCATAGTCCTTCTTCACCATAGTCTTACATTAAAGTGCTTCTCCTTTATGGCAGTCCTTCATTATATTCCTCTCATCCGTCATAGTTGATCTTCCATGTCCTTCTTTTTCATCATAGTCCTTTACCATATTAATTCTGTTTTATCATAGTCCTACACCATAATAACTCTCCTTCAACGTATAACTTTGGCCGGGTATTTCTCCTTGATCATAATCATTCATCTAAGTGCTTCTCCTTCATCATAGTCATTTGTCATACTTCATCTTTAACATACTCCTTCCTCAAAGTTCTCTTCTGTCATCAGTACCTCATCTTAGTTTACAGTATCCTTCATTTTAATCGCTCGTCCAGTACTCTTCCATCATAGTTCTTTTCCTTCTTCACAATACTTAATCATATTCCTATTGCAAAGTCTTTGAACTTAGTCATAGTACTTCATCATGTCCCTTCTCTGTCATAGACCTTCATAATATTCTTTCTCCACCATCATATCTTTTTGTCCTAGTCCCTTTCCTTCATCATAATTCTTCATCCTAGTCCTTCAAATTCATCATAGTCCTACGCCATTTCCCTTAGTCAAAATCCTTCTACACAGTCCTTCTCCTTTGTCACTGTTCTTCATCCTTGTTCCTCTCCTTCATGATATTCCTTCATTTATTTTAATTCTTTTGCTTCATCATAGCTCTTCTTCATAGCCTTTTATCATATTCCTTCTATCTATATTCTAATATCATATTCCTTCACCTCATCCTAATCATTCTCATTTTTTTTCACAGGCCTTAATTACAACGTTTCAGTCAATTCCTTATTTGTTGCCATAGTCATTTGTCTTATTCCGTCTACTTCATCAATGTCCTTCATCATACTCCTCTTCCATATTTATTGCACTTTGTCATAGTCCTTCTCCTTGATCATAGTTTCTCATCCTAATCCTTTGTTTTAAACATTTCCCATTCCTCTATCAGTCTTTCATCACAGTCCTTCTCCTTCATCGTTGTCCTTCTTAGTCCTTCTGATTCACCAATTTCCTTGATCCTAGTCCTTCTTATTCTTCATAATACTTTGTACTCATCCTTTTCCTTCATCATAGACCTTTTTTCAATCCTTATCCTTCATTAACATGCTTTGCAATATTCCATATCCATTTTCATAGTCCTCCTCATTCACCCCAGTCTTCATTTTAGACTTTCTGTTTCATCATAGTTATTCATTGCAGTCCTTCACCTCGATCATAGTCCTTCATCATAATCATTCTCTTTCATCATATTTTGTCATTTCAGTCCTTCTCCTTTGTCAAAGTTCTACATCCTAGATTTTCCACTTCAACATTGTCCTGCAGTGTAGTCATTCTCCAATATAAAAGTCCTCATTCCTACTCCTTCTCATTTGTCATTGTTCTCCTTCATCTTAGTTCTTTGTCCTATTTCTTGTACTTCATCAGCATCCTCAGCCATGGTTCTTCTCCTACATACTAGTAATTTGCCCTGGTCCTTCCTCGTCATTACAGTCCTTTGTCTTAGTCCTCCACCAAGTCCTTCATCATAGTCCTTCTTAATAATAGTCATTCATGTCAGTTATTCTCCTTTATCACAGTCCTTCATCCTAGTACTTATCCTACCTTAGAGCCATTCACCAGAGTCTTCTTTCATAGCCATGCTCTTTCTCTTCTAACTTCTAACAAGGCTCTTTTGACATAGTACTTTCGTCTAGTCATTTCACTTTGTTCTATTCTTCCTACTTCATAAAAGCCCTTTGCCATTTTCCTACCTCTACATTGTCCTTCATTCTCGTTCGCTAGTCTTTTGTCTTCTTTATCAAATTCCTTTGGTCTTGTCCTTTTACTTCTTCATAGCCCTATGTCATAGTCCTCCATTGAAAACATCCTTTATAATATTGCGTTGCCTTCATAATATTCCTACTAATTCTCCCTAGTCCTTTATGCTAGTCCTTTTCCTCCATTATAGCCCTTCTCCTTCATCAAGACCCTTTTGTCTGGTACTTCAGCCTAGTTCTTTGGCATTTGCCATAACACTTTCTCATAGTCTTTAATCACAGTATTCGCCTCCATCATGGTACATTGCCCTAGTTTGGATGAAGCATACTAATCCTTTATCATAGTATTTCATCATGGTCCTTTATTGTCCTCCATCATAGTTGTATGTCGTAGTCCATACCCTCTGTTATTCTACTTCATCCTAGTGTTTAGCCAAGTCTTTCTCCTACATAATATTCCTACATCTTAGTTCTTCTTGTTCTTCATGGCCTCCTCACATATTCCTTCTCCTTCGTCACAGTCCTATCACTCAATTATTCTCCCCATCATAGTCTTGCATCAAAGTATTTCTTCTTCATCATAAACCTTGGTCATATAATAGTCATTCTTCACTGTCCTTCATCATAATCCTTTGTTGTAATATTTCTCCTTCATCATTGCCCTTTGCCATAGTCATTTATTACAGACTTGCGTAATAGCCCCTTCCCTTTCACATACCCTTTATTATATTTGTTTTTCTTCATCATACTCTTTAATCCAATTTCTTTTTCCTCCTCATTATCATTCTTTATAGTCCTAATCATAATCCTATATCATAGTTCTACATTGGCATAGTCTTTTATCTGTGTCATTTTCCTTTATCACAGTCAGTCACCCAAATCATAGTCCTTAATGCTTATCATAATCCTTCTTCATTGACTTCCTCCTCAATCATAGTCCTTCATGCTAATTCTTCTCCTTCATATTAGTCCTTCCTCGTAGTATTTGTAATAGTCATTTTGCATCCCCATTGTGCTTAGCATTAGTCCTTCCCCCTTATCAACGTCCTTCTCCTTCGTAATAGCCATTCATCATAGTCCTCCTCTTTCATCATAGTACTCTGCCCTTTTGATTTTACTTCATCACAGTCATTCACCAAAGTCATTTCTAATAGCTTTTATACTTCATCATAAAATTTCATCATAGTCCTTCTTCTTTGGAAAATCTTTCATCCTAGTCCATTATATTGCTTCATTCAGGTCCTCCTCCTTCATCATAGTCCTTCATCATTGCTCGTCATCATAAACCTTCGACTTTATAATTTTCCTTCATCACCATCCGTCATCATAGTTCTTCATTAGAGACCTTTCTCATACTCTTTCTCATTCACCATTGCCCATGTCCTAAGTCATGTATAATAGACCAGTGTACTAATTTTTCATCTTTCTCATAATCCTTGGGTTTAGTCATTCATCATATTCGATCATACTAGTCCTTCATCTTTATCATGGTATTTGTCCATTTTATTTTTCTTCATCATAATCATTCTTGATAGTACTTCATCATAATCCTTTATTGTAGTACTTTTCCTTTGTCATAGTCATTCTCCTTATACATAGTTTGTAATGCTAGACATTCTACTTTGTCATGACCTTTCATGCCAGTCCCCCTCCTCTCCTAGATGATAGTTCTTAGCCCTATTCCTGTTACTTAATCATAGTCCTTCACCAAAGTCCTCTGTAACAGTCATTCTCCATCTTAGCCCTTTGTTCTAGTCCTTTCGCATTGTCTCAGTCAGAGCTCTTCTTATAGACATTTGTCATATTCCTTCTCCTTTTGCATAGAATGTCTTCATAGTCCTTCTTCTTCAGCATAATCTTTCAGTCTAGTCATGTACAGACTTTTGCCTTAGTTCTTCTCTTCAATAATGTATTGTGCTCTTCCTTGATCATTGCCATTTGTGATAGTCCCTTCCCTTCATTATAGCTCTTCGAAATCATTGTCCTTCTCCTTTGTCTAATCCTTCTTTTTCATTCAAGTCATTTTCCTTCATCCTAGACTTCCCCCTCCTCACTAGTCCTTCTCCTTGTCCTAGTCATTAGCCTCTGTCCTAGTCCTTCTACTCCATCTTCCTTTTTTCATTATGTCCTTCTCCTTTATCCTGTTACTTCATCCTAATCTTCCTCCTTCATCATAGTCTTCATCTTAATCCTTAATTTCATCTCAGTGCTTCTCCTCTGTCATCATCCTTTATCCAAATCCTTCTCTTTCATCTTAATCCTTTTACCTAGTGCTTCTCCATCCTTCAGTAGAGTCATTTGAAAGAGCCCTTTGTCACCATAGTTGTTCATCAAAGTGTTTTGTCCTATGTAATTGTTCTTCTTCATAGACCTTCTCCTTCATCATATTTGTTCATCCTACTCATACTCCTTCATCATTATCCATAACCATAGTTCATCTCCTTTTCATAGTAATTTTCTCTTCTACTTCTACTTCATCATAGCCCGTTGCCCCAGTCCTTCATCTTAATTATTATCTATCGTCCTATTGCTTCTCAGTCTTCATAGCGCTTCATCATAGTCAATTGTCATAACCATTTGCAAGAGTCCTTTGTCAAAGTACTTCTCTTCAGTCTTCATAGTCTTTTACATTCATCATAGTCCGATCTCCTTCACCAATGTAATTTGTTCTAGTCCTTCACCTTTGTCACGGTCCTTCATCATAGTCATTCATTACAGTCCTTCTGGTTCATCACAACCCTTCATCCTCATCTTTCATCAGAATCTTTTGTCCTAGTCCTTCTCCTTCATCATAGTACGTTATCATAGCTCTTCTCCATGTTCACACTCCCTTGTCCTAGTACTTTGTGGTTGTCCTCCATCCCAGTCCTTTGTCATAATCCCAGTCCTTCTAATTAATCAAAGTACTTCATTTTTGTCCTTTTCCTTGTTCATTGGCTTTTTATCATTGTCCTTCTTCATCATCACAGTCCTTTATCCTAGTCTTAATCCTTTGTTATATTCCTTCACTCAGTCTCTCATCAACAGAGTCCTTCATCAGTTGTTATCCTTCATCAGAGTCATAGTCCTTCTCCCTCACCACAAACCTTCATACTAGTACTTCTTCTTCATCATATTCCTTTGTCCTTGCCTATCAACTTCCTCATAGGCCTTCTCCTTCATCATAGTCAGTCATCCAAAGGCTTCACCTTCATCATAGTACTTCATCATAGTCATTCTTCACAGTCCTTTTACTTTGTCACATCCTTCACATCCTTCATCCTCGCCCTTCTCATTCATCAGAGTGCTTCATGTTAGTCATTCTCCTTCATCATAGCCATCCAACATAGTCCTTTACAATAGTCCTTCATCATAGTCCTTCTTCTTCATAATAGTCCTTCATCACAGGCCTTCTCATTTATCAAAATCATTAATTGTCATAGTCATGTATCTTAGTTCTTTGTCCCAGTCCTTCTTCATGATCATAGTCCATTGTCCCAACCTTTCTAATTGATCAGAGTACTTCATCACAGTCATTTTCCTTCTTCATTGCCTCTTGTCATGGTTCTTCTCATTCATCATCACCCATTATTCTATTTATTTGGTAGAGTCCTTTGCCCAGTCCCCCTTTATCATAGTTTTTCATCAAAGTCCCTATAATTATAATTGTTTTTGCATAAAGCGCTTAATACCCAAGAGGTTTCTAAGCGCGAACCCGGGATTCAAACCTGTGTTGCTCTGTGTCATCTTGCTTCCGAGATGAGCGTGTTGCCACTGAGCTATACGACCCATGTAGTACTTCATCATAGTATTTCTTAGTCCTTCTGCTTCAACATACTCCTTCATTTTAGTATTTTTTCTTCATCATATTCCTTTGTCCTGGTCCTTCACCTTCATTATAGCCCTTCTTCCTAATCCTCCTCCTTTGTTCAAAGTTTTGTAATAGTCCTTTTCTTTGGCAAACACACTAATTGTACTACTTCTCATTCATTGTAATGCTTCATCCTAGTGTGTGTCTTTTGCCATAGTACTTCTCCTTTGTCATAATCCTTTGATATAGTCCTTCATCATAGTCCTTTATTGTATCTCTAAATCATATTCCTTCATCATAGCCTCTCCTTTATAATAGTCCTTCATCCTTCATAGTCCTTATTCATAGTCTTCATTGATTGCAGTCCTTCATCCTGGTACTTTTCCTTCATCATGATCCTTCAATACAATCCTTTATCATACTCTTTGTCCTTTGTCTTTCCCCTTCAACCTAGTGTTTCTCCTACATCATGGTTTTTCATCATAGTCCTTTCAATTTATGCATATACCTTCATTGTATGCTTTAGTCATAGTCCTTCTTCATCATAGTTCTTCTCCTTTATACCTACCAACTTAATTTGTCAACCCTGCAAATCTTCATACTGGCCGCTATGCACACACACATACTAGCATTTCTCAAATGTGCCCATACCTGGACTCCGATCCTCAGAGGGCGTTCAACCTACAGCACATTGTGACCATATCAATGGTGAAAGACAATACTCATTCCCCATACTCCTTCTCCATAGTCCATCATTGGATTCATTCTCTTTTGTCACAGTCCTTCTACATAGCTATAGTCGTTCCTCTGTGCCGTTCTATTTTGTCATAGTTAATTTCTTTCATAATAGACCTTTGCCCTTTTCCTTCTCATTTATCATAGTAATTAGCCTCATCCCTCTCTGCCATCAAAGTCCTTATTTCTAGTTCTTTCCCTTCATCATTGTCCTTCCTCATAATTCTTCAACTTTATAATAGTCCTTCACCATTTCCTTTATCTTGGTCATTCTCCTCTGTTTCTGTCCTTTGTAAGAGTAATTTATCAAAGTCCTTTGTCCTTGTCCTTCTTCTTCATCATAAAATACCGGCACCGCCTTGACGGAAAGGGGATTTACCGCCCCATTCCAAGGTTGGAGGGGCAGTAAATCCCCCTTCCGCCATTGCCCTTCCCCATTCCCATTTCTGCCCCATAGGGCTCTATGGGAATGGGGAAGGCGCTAATTACGGCACCGCAATTTTGCGGTGCCGTAATTAGCTTCGAGGTCCCTTAGCGGGTTGGTTTTTAACGCCTGCAAAAAGCAGGCGTTAAAGCACCAACCCGCTAAGGGACCTCGTAGTAAGGCGGTAATGGTTAACGGTCACCGTTACCATTAACGTGGCCGTTAACCATTACCGCCTTCCGTGTAATGAGGCCCATAGTCTTTTATCTTCCTTCTCCTTCATCATAGTTCTTCATGCTAGTCCTTCCCTTCATTACAACTGTTTAACCAAGTCCTACTCCAAGTCCTATTTTGTCTTATTCCTTCTCCTTCTCCATAGTCTTCATCATAAATTCGTGGTAATAGACTTTTTCCATAATCTTGGTCCTTCGTCATAGTTCTTCATTCTAGTCTTTTCCCTTCATCATTGTCCTTATCATAGTCCTTCATCATAGACATTTGTCAATGGGTTGTTGAATGCCTATCTAATCCTAAATCTAGGGATGGGAGAAAGCTATGAGCATCAAATAATAATAATGCAGCCCTAGTGGAGTCTCAGTCAGAAAAAGGGCCTATACAAAAAAAACTATTGCCAATCCTTACCTCTAATAACAAATGGCGTGGGAAAATGTTGTATGCAAAAGAAACGTGTTCAAAAAACAATATGGCAGAATAGCCTAATACTTGGCTTCCCTACCCCACGTTTTCAGCACGGGACAAGCTGGCACACTCGAGCTTCGAACACACTCTGACTTCTATTAACAGGGGGATGCAGTTGAAAACACAGATATATGGGCCTTCTGCGACAAAGTCTCTTTTCCAATAAAAGTCTCTGGTTTGTAGAATGCATGGAGTAGAAAAATACACACCAAAGATCCTCTCTAGTTAAGATTTTCACCTTCACAAAGTCTTTGGGTGTACTGTTCACACCGGGTCTCCCTCCGCTAGGCTCACCCTCCTTTTCATAATTTCACAATGAGTCTCCCTCAATCGGACTCGAACCTCCTTCTTACAATTTCACAATTGATATCCCTCCTTCTGGCTTGGAACATGTATTCTCCTTAAAGTCTTTGGGGGTATTGTTCACCCCGGGTCTCCCTCAGCCAGACTCGGACCCTCTCACCAATATTTTGTCTTTCAATATGTATATTTATCTGTGGGCCCCCCTGAGCCAGGATTGGGAGGGTTACCTCTTTACAATTCCAGACACTTTAAAAGGCCCCCTCAGCCGGGCTTGGACCTGTTGTTGCTCATTATTTTCCACTGTTTTGACTCCCAAATATCAAAGTCTTTTGACAGTGCATGGGATTTTACTTGACCCTCGCATGACAACTTTGAATTTCTTTAACTTTTCTTTTATCACTCTCATTCCGAAAATATGGCATGCATCAGACAGAGATATTTGACTGGGCACCTGCAATGTTCCTGACCATTCTGTCCCTTCACACTCTTGCCATATTCTCCAAAAGTCACTCTTTCATATTTCTAGCTTCACATTTGCCGTCTGCACACAGCTGGGCCTTGCATACATTTTCCCCAACTCACCGGCTGCTCATCTGGGAGCAAAGGCTGATGCCAGGATGTCTGCTTCACCTGCCCTACTCTTGCTCTTGTGCGGGAGGATGGTGTATATATCTTGAATGGCAAACACAGGATTCACAGGCTTCACTTCTTCTTTCACAAGTTTAAAGGTTTTGGACTTCATGTCCCAGAATGCACCTTTGTGTTTTCCGCTCCTCCTTCACTAGCTCCCCGAAAATGGCATTTCCCTCATTTTGGGAACAACAGGAGCCCAAGGAGATGTTGTTGTGAGGTCAGGGTCTTACCACCTGCCCCTCAAAGGCCTGGGTCTTCTTGTTTCACCTTGGGGAGGAACTCTGATATGATTTGAGTATCGCCAGACAACCTTAGCTGTCCCTGGTCTGGCTTCCTGTGGTAATTCATTCCTCTCCACATCGAAGTCTCCCTTGTGCACGCAGGTACAGTTTTTGGGTAGTCGTCCTTACTCCAGGTCTTCCACCTGAAAAAGAAACCATTTGAGCTGGAAGGATCCTTCCTTCCAGCTCAAATGGTCTCTCTCTGGCTTCTCTGCATCCTTCAGCATCCCCAGCTCACTCAGAGTGTGTTCCTGTGCTGTGCTTTTTATAGTGGGAGGGAGGTTTAACCAGTTTCATGTGTGGGTGGTTGAAAAGGGATGCCTGCCTCTGCCTGTCCTCATTAATGGGACAAGATGTTGACTGCCCATAGGAATCCATGGTACATTGGTTCCTATGGGCTATCTTCTTAGCTCTGTTCCTCTTCTTATTCATCCCAGTGGTTTTGAAAAAGGCAATACGGAGGAAGTGTGGGAGTTGTAGTTCTTCTTCTGTAAGTGTTTGTCTGGATGAAGGGGGCAGATGTATGGTTGTAGGTGAATGGGTTTTAGATGATAATGTCCCGTAGTGACTGAGGGGTTGTCGGATAGGGATATATTTCTTCTCCTTTGCCTTTCTTTAATGTTGGCACCTGTTGGAATTGGGGAGGGGCAATGGGACAGGATTCATAACAACCTATAAAGGTGGAGGAAGTGTTGGATAGGGGGGAATACCATATCTCGCCATCAGATGTCTCACCCCCACTCTCCGAGGACCCCTCACCCAGGTGATCCTCCCGCTCTTGTCCACCCCAAGTTCTGGATTCAAGGGCGGTGGCCGTGCCCTTGCCACCTGAGCAAGATCCCAGACAGTGAGACACCCTCAGGTTTCTCACAGACAACCATTCAACATAGTCCTTCTCCTTCACATTAGACTTATCATCCTTTTGCTTCATCAAAATCCGACTTCCAGTCTTTCTCCTTCATTATGTTCCTTCTTTCACTTTACCCCTTCATCATAGTCATATGTCTTCTTTGTCCTGATTGTTTTCCTTCATCACAGTTCTTCATCATAGTCCTTCATCCTAGTCCTTCATCCTTGCCCTTCTCAATCCTTATTTGTCAAAGCCCTTAATCTTAGTCCTTTCCTTCCTCATTTTCTTTCATCGTAGTCCTTCATCATAGTCTTTATTCATAGTCCTTAGTCAAAGAGTCTTTGTCCTTCATAATAATCCTGCATCCAAGTCCTTCTCCCTCAACACAGACATGCATCCTAATTATTCACCGTATTCCTTCTCCTTGGTCACAGTACTTGTCCTTCATCATAGTCCCTTATCCTAGTTCTACGCCTTCTTCGAAATCCATAATCCTAGTTCTTCTACTTCATCACAGTTGCATGTTTGTTCATAGTACTTTTCTTTAGTTACTGTCCTTCCTCATATTCCTTCCCATTGAACATAGTCCTTCATCTGTCTGCTGCTTCATCATAGTACTGTCATACTACTCCTTTGCCGCAGGCCTTTAATATAGTCCTGCTTCTCTGCCATAATCCTTATCCTTCATCATAGTCTTTACTCACAATCCTTCTCCTTTGTCATAGTCGAAAGTCATAATCTATCGCCTTCATTATCGTTCTTCATCATACTCCTTCTCATTTTTTCAATTCTTCTTCATTTTAGTCCTTTGCCTTCTTCATAGTTCTCCATCTTTACCTCAGTCCTTCCCCTTCAGCCTAGTCATCCTCCTTCAGCCTAGTCCTCCTACTTCTTCCTTTCTTCCCAGTCCTACTCTTTTTCCTAGTCCTAATTCTTGTCCTTTCTCCTAGACCTTTTCCTTTGTCATACTCCTTCTTTTTTGTCCTCATCTTTTGTCCTATTTATCCTCCTTCTTCACCCTAGTCTCAGCCCTTAATTTTAGTCCTAGTCCTTATGCTTCATCCTATTCCTTACCTTTAGTCCTAATACTTCCTCCTCATCCTAGTCCTTCATCCTTCATTATGGTCCATCCTCTTGGTCCTAGTTCTTCCCCTATTTTGTCTTAATATTTTAACCTAATCCTTCATTTTAGTCCTTCTTCCCAGTCCTTCCCCTCATTTTAGTAATTTGACTTCATCCTATCTCTTCATCCCAGTCTTTCACCTTCATCCTAGTGCTAGTTATTTATCTTAGTCCAACTGTTTCTCATGCACAGTCTCTCAGTCAGTCACAGTCTTCCTCTCTCTCACACCCTGTGCCACTTAATCTATTTTTCTTTTCAATCTCCATGTTTCCTTCTGTATCTCCCTCTCTCTCTTTCTAACTCTCTCCCTCTTGCTTTCACACTCTTTCACTCGTGTTGCCTTACTTACACTCAGGAGTGTGGTGCTCATTGGGCTGTAAGTGGTATAGGAGAAGGTGAATAGATGATTAAAGGCAGCGTGAAGCATTTGCAAGTGGGGTGAATGCTTAAAGCATTCTATTTGATTTAATCTAGGAGAATCCCACTGATATACTGAAACAACCACCGTCTAAGCCTACATATTGTTCTGCATACAGTATTTCTACATTTCACAACTGGGGGCCCTACTTTGTTGCAGGATTTGAGGAATGCATGGACTTAAACAATGAGATTAAGCGTGAACAGTGCATGCAAGGACTGGGTAGATCAGCTGCTTCAGTTATATCACTGGTAAAATGTTAAGAATGAATGCTGTTAAAATGTTTCTCAGCCAGACAATTCCAAACTGAAGAAAGATTTATCAGTATTTGAACATGCAAAAGTGTATCCATATACCACTATTACACACCGGAAGCCAAACAAGCAAGACGTAATGCCTATCTAGCAAACCTACAGGTTGGGTACAGAAACTACAAAAATAACAGTACAGCTTCCTATAATAATGCCAGCAACAATTAAAACAACAGTGCCCAGGGACAAGGAGGAGGTGCGCCAGGCAGATCGAGACAGCAAGTACACTTCAACGCACAAGGCTTCAGGGCAACTATGGAGGTGGCAGCAATCAACAACAACAACAAGCACCACATTTTTTAGGACAACGCGGCAACAACCGGGCCAGACCGAGATGGCAGACCTTTTCACAGAGAGTAACACGGAGCAGGGGACAGAACTTTCCAGAGCCAGCCTTTCCTTAACAATGAACTTCTCCCATCACCATCTCAAACAAGCAGAAGAACAAATACTACAAAAGGGGCTCTCTTCGTGCCCACGGCGAGATATGACCCATTTCAAACTCACATAGAGTTAACACAACTCATGCGAAAAATAAGATTAAAACAATTTTTTGGAGACAAGACAGAAAAGAGACCGGTAGAAGATACAGGCCTGCGACCTCCTTCGCAATTCATTCCGCCACTGCACAGCAATACACCGGAGTCTGCAACTTTCGAACAAGCCCTCATGAAGAGGCTCAAGGAATTGGAAGACAATCTCCCATTCATTAACAACAAATGCACCAAAGAACAATTGATGGCGCTTAACAATCTAGCCAAAAATGAAGCCATAATAATAAAACCGGCAGATAACGGGGGAGGTAGAGTAATAATGGACCAAGATGACTACAATAGAATGGTCAACAACCTCCTGAAGGACGAAGAAAGTTACCGTAAACTACCAGCGGACCCAACCCAGATCATTCGAGGCCTAATCGCACCATTGGTCGAAGAAGCACTTATGGAAGAGTTGGTCACCACCAATGAGGCAGCATTCCTCACAGAGCCAAACCCGCACCTTCCGGCTTTCTATGCATTACCGAAGGTACATAAAAGGGTTTCCCCAATACCTGGGAGACCCATCGTCTCAGGGATACAATCCATTCTGGAACCCCTTTCACAATATGTGGATAGATTCTTGCGGGAGAACATACCCAAGATGCAATCATATATGAAGGACTCAACGGCTATGCTTACACTGATTGACACACTACCCTTTAACACTACTGCACAGTGGCTAGTGATGATGGATGTGGAGTCTCTCTACACAAGTATACGGCAATTGGAAACAATTGAGATGATAAAACAACACCTGCTACAAAATTCCAACCTTAGCACTGGCCATGTGGGATTTATCACTGCCCTTACAGAAATAGCATTGACAAAGAATTTCTTTCTGTTTAACAATCATTTCTACCAGCAAATCTCTGGCACAGCCATGGGCGCTACTTTCGCCCCCAGCCAAGCCAATGTCGATGTTGACCATTTCGAAAAAGAGCATGTATACTCCGCCACCAACCCCTTTTTGAGTAAAATCAAGATGTGGAGGTACATTGATGACATTTTCATCATCTTTGAAAGTAGTGGGAATGATATGCTACAGTTCCATCATTGGCTTAATGAACACAGCCCTTTTCTGAAATTCACCACCGACTATAACAAGACAGAAACACACTTTCTAGATTTACACATTACTGCTTCCGACGGAGGCCTGATTTAAAAAATCTACAAACAGCCTACCGACCGTAATGCCCTGCTCAATTATGGGAGCTACCACCCACGTGCCTTATGTGATAATTTGCCATTTGGGCAATTTCTGCGCTACAGGCTGTCTTGCACGAAAGTCTCAGATTTCCAACACCAATCAGAGGAATTGAAATCTCAATTGCTGAAGAGAGGCTACCCAAGGAAAATTGTGAAGAACACCCATAAACGAGCAAGAAATATCCTGCATGCAATTACCTTGCAACAGCACACAAAAGAAACACCAGGAGATACCATCACAGCAGTACTTAGTTACTCCCCGATATTCAACACCTTAAAAAGAGAGAGAAAAAAAGTTGGCCTATTTTGAATACAGGCACGACTGAGGTAGCTCATCCATTATTTGCCATCAAACGGAGAATGAATATCCAAGACAGATTAGTACATACACTTGTGGAGCCAAAGGACAACACAGACCATACCACCATCTGGGATACGACTAGTCCAATTGGTCATACCCCCTGTGGCGCATGTGTTATGTGCAAGCAAACTACAAGAAGCAAAACCATAGATATTGGATGGAAGACGCCATGGACACAGAGACACCTCATGAATTGCAATAGTAAAGGGGTCATATACCTCATCACATATACCTGCAACCTTAGATACATTTGCATGACAGCACATCCAGTCAAAACACGACTCATTGAACACAAGTCCTGTATGAGGACTATAAAATTAACAGCACCATTAGTCTCCCATTTTGTATCCCAACAACATACGAGGGAGGACTTTAAATGGACAATACTTGAAAAGATATATCCACCCTGTAGAGGTGAAAAGTTTCACGATATTTTACTGAAAAAAGAACAACAATGGATCTTCCGTCTGGACACAGTAAGGAATGGCCTCAATGAAGAGATCCAATGGAACAGCCTTGCACTAATCAAATAATCAAAGACATATCAGGCTATGACAAAATCCAACAATTGACACCTGTCGGCTTCTAGGCCATGGCGGATAGGCATGCACTCCTTGAATTTAAAATAAAGGCCAGTGATATTTTGAGGAAAAAGCTTTAGCAGAATTAATCAATCTGAATTGATAAATATAAGAGGAGACAACCATATGTTTTTTGCCTGTATGGGTATCATCTGAAACACATATTAATAACTTTAGTATGATTACTCATAGAGGATACACTGACTGCCCGTTGAACAAATGAAGTAGTTTTGCATCTAGCCACATACACTTGATCTGTGACTGCATGAGAAGTGTGGTAAATATAAAAATATGAAAATATAAAAACATGTTCACGTTATAAAAATATGTGACATAAATAAGCCAGATGAGATGGAGGTTGTCACTATACCATTATGAATCATGACACCAAAAAGGCACTCCGATCTTAAATACATCGGTTGGCCCTCTCACGGTACCATTGCGCCCATCACAACATGGCAGAATAACGAGGACAACCCGGCCCATCCCAAGATGGCCGCCTGGATGCCTGAACCATCACACTGGCCCATTGCAAAATGGCCGCCAGGACGCTACAGTCGATGTAAATATAGCACGTGCACAAGAACACACGCTGCAAAGGAATATCAGAACGTGCGAGGAATAAATGGGAAACGCGCGAGATGCTTAGAGAACACTGGAGGTGTAACAAGTAAGTGAAAAAACACCACGATATAATGGTCCGGCCCGAGTCCAACACTGGTTAACATCAGAGCTAGTTTGCCGTATATATATAATACAATGAGTCTGCCTCACGGGACAACATTGTTGCTAAGTCGGGAGCTTTCCCTAGAGATGTAGCCTACAACGGGGATTATGCCTAACTAATATCGAATGCCTCCAGATAAGTGAACTGTGCAGTATACAACACTTAAGCACAAAATACACTGTGCCTTTCCAACATGTGGGTTTCCTTTCCCTTACCGAACCACCCAGACCAAATAATAGTGAAAAACTGGATCAGAACGATCATTGATTTAACCTGACAGATTTCAAGCATGGCAACTATACACCAGCCAGGTAATCTAATGTATAAATGCGCAATGCCATGGGCAGCCCCTACCATATGAATAAAAGACGCAAGTACCTATTATGCAATTTAAAAACAGCTAATGCAGGCAAGGAGTAAAATACATCCCTGCATGTTGTTTTACAGCTGCAGAATCTACGCAGGAGTGCCGATCCGGTGAACAGCCTGCTTAACCTCACCGTCAGATGTGTATTTCCATTGTGTATACAACAGAACAAACAGGTATGACCATCTGTACCAAAATAAACGTTCGAAAAGTGTTTTATGCCGTAAGCAGGAGGGGAGGGTGAGTAGCCTGTCTCAACTGTCATAAATATGACTCTCATTAATTGAATAGCGACTGAGAGAATTTTGCTAAAAACATTGAAAGTACTAACTGCAGTAACTCAGCCTATAAAACGGGAGAAGTCACCTTGACTTTTTCTTTCTTTGCCCCACAGAATATACTGGAAAACATCTGATGGGGTGCACAAATTTGGTCTTAAAAAATGAAGAAATTGGTCCTGAAGAAGATGATGCACGAGAGCATAAATCATTGAAACCGGTCGACCATACTCCTTGATGTCCCCTGACTAAGGGCGACACAGAGTCGACTCAAGCCATTGGGAACATTGATTAGTGACGCTCATATTCTAATTGTATTTTATGCTGAACTATAATCTCTCAGAAAATTAACTATTGTGTTTACACCGGAATGAAAAGCAATCTGAAGGAGTATAACAACAAGAGGAGAGTGTTATTTAGAATGTTAATTGTTTTATTACACTTCACTTTGAGTTAATCAGACACACTTCGATGAGGATGAATAAATTGTCCTTTTTCTGACGCACAGTCCCACGTGAACTGTCTGACTAACCAAAGGATGCAGCTTTGGGGAGAATGAACCCCAGCTGCAATGTTTAATTCCTTACTGTGTTTTTTCAAGTAGGATAATAATTCATCAGTAACTTGCTTCAAATCTACCTAACTCACTGTAGGAATAGGGCGAGTCTTTCTTCACCTATCTCTTTTATATAGGCGGTGCCACAGCGCTCCATAGGGCCAGTGAGCACCATGAAGGGAAAGAGTGTTCTTCCGCTTAAGGAGAGTGTTAGGGCTACACATTGATAGTACATTGAGTAATTAGCTCGAGAGAAGCTCCATCCTTTTTCTGTTTTGTGTGATACTGCAAAGGCCAGTGGACCAGCATACAGCCCCCCAACAACAAAATCGCTCCAAAAACGCTTGCGTATCCCGCTCGCGCCAGACAATTTGCATGTAAAACTCCTTGTGCACCCCTCGGAATATGCGTACCCCAATCGCGCAAGCCAAATCGCGTGTAAAACTCCTCGCGCACGCCTCGGAATACGCGTACCCCGCTCGCTCCAGCCAAATCACGTGTAAAACTTCTTGCGCACCCCTCAGAATATGCTTACCCCGCTCGCGCCAGCCAAATCACATGAAAAAGTCAGTGCATGCTCAGAACACCCAGGAACGCACCTTGCAAGCAGCCCACACCACAACGGAGCCCCCCATCACCCGTGAGCATGCCAGCAGGCAGCCCACACCACAACAGATCTCTCCAATGGCAGCAACCTGCCATCAGGCCCGAATCATGTCCCCCCACCCCCACCATTGATGGCAACCTGCCAGCAGGCCCGACTCATGTCCCCCGACCTCCACCAGTGACGGCAACCTGCCTGCAGGCCCTGACTCATGTCCCCCCACCCCCACCAGTAACGGCAACCTGCCAGCAGGCCCCGACTCATGTCACCCCACCCCCACCAGTGAGGGCAACCTGCCAGCAGGCCCCAACTCATGTCCCCCCACCTGTGACGGCAACCTGCCAGCAGGCCAGACTCATGTCCCCCCACCAGTGACAGCAACCTGCCAGCAGGCCCCAACTCATGTCCCCTAACCAGTAACGGCAACCTGCCAACAGGTCCCGACTCATGACCCCCCACCAGTGATGGCAACCTGCCAGCAGGCCCCGAATCATGACCCCCACCCCCACCAGTGATGGCAACCTGCCAGCAGCCCCTGACTCATGACCCCCTACCAGTGATGGCAACCTGCCAACAGGCTCCGAATCATGTCCTCCCACTCCCACCAGTGACAGCAATCTGCCAGCAGGCCCCGACTCATGACCCCCCACCAGTGACAGCAACCTGCCAGCAGGCCCCGACTCATGTGCCCCCACCCCCATCATTGACGGCAACCTGCCAGCAGGCCCTGACTCATGACCCCCCACCAGTGACGGCAACCTGCCAGCAGGCCCCGACTCATGTCTCCCCACCCCCACCATTGACGGCAACCTGCCAGTAGGCCCCGACTCATGTCCCCCACCCCGGTGATGGAAACACAGACCCCAGCATCGCATGCACACCCAAATGTAACCCCATATCAACTCCCCACAATGCAAATCCACGACCCTCCATTGTTGCCACTCCTCAGCACATGTCCCATCCCACGTCAATCACAGAAGCACACATGCATGCACCCCTAGACATGTGCAACATAGGCACACAGCAGTGACACATGACTGAGCCAATGACAACTGGCACATGTATCAAGCAAATACTAGCAGACCACACCAACACTGGACATGAATGAAATCTATTAATTATTTTAAAAAATATGACAAAATGAAAAAGAATCATGACTATGAATGAACAAATAATGAAAAAGTAAATGAGAACAAAATCAGAAAGTGAAAAGAAATCCATGAAAAACATGACAAAGAAAAATATGGTCCATTGTCCTTCACCACTTCCACATATCCACATGGAAAAAATAAATGAAATCCACAGAACAACCAACTATGTACAGGTAATATCCACAAGGGTCCATGATCACCAAAAAAATGAACAATCCAGGACCAAGGCCCGTCAAAAATCCAACTATTTACAAAAAGTGGAGCAATGTCCAAAAACTCCAAAATAAATAAAAAAAAGAAAAAGAAACGTATACCTCAATAACTATTTACAACGGTTGCGGGCTAGTCCTACGGCTCACTTCTGTTGTTAATGTCTCTGTCCAGGGCATCATCAAACTCCATGTTGATTTTCCAGAGGCAGGCCTGGTCTCTGTCCTCGAGGCCTCGCAGGAATGTCGCCATGGTCTCCACCAACTCCCTGCAAGCCTCCTCAAGGAACACTGCCCGCCTCAATGCCCGGCACATGGAGTTCTCCACCCCGACATAGTGAGCCATGCCCTCTCCACCCGCCGCCGCTCTGCATCTATACGCTAGCCCACCCGCTGCCACACAGAAGACACACTCAGACCCGGGTACTCCTGTCCGTCGGACGATGCCTGCCCCCGGGATGTTGGTGCCCCCGAGTGCTAACGCCTCCCACGTCCAGCCTACTGCTGACCAAATGCCATCTGCCTGTGTCACCACGTCAGCCTCCGGGTCGATGGAATCCCCCTGTGCCGCCGTGCACGTGCCCTGCTCAGAGGTGCCTGCACATCCTCCATTGGCAGGGGTCCAGTTGTTGGGGTGACCACCTCTGCTGGTCCTCCGACTACCGACGGTGGCAGGGATGTGATCTCCACCAACCAGGCCATGGTGGATGGGGCAGGTCCACAGGGTGCCCAGGTGACACATGGGTGGGAAGACGGCACAGAGGATAACTGGCGCATAGGGTGTGTAGATGAGGAGGGGGTCGCAAAAGCACCTAGCACACGGAGGAACCCTGTGCCAAGGACCTGTCCTAGCAAGTCGACACGGGCACACAGGTGTTCGAAATGATGTGTGTTGTCCTGCCTGGAACAACGCACATCATCCTGAACCCCCCGTGTGCGCAACGCAACACTGACTAGGACAGGCTAATCCCTGTCATGGATTGCCACGTCCACAGGTAGAGGAAGGTCATTTGATGTAGACGCTTCCCCTACCTGCAAACAGGCCTGGACAGAGACATCCCTGTTGGAGCCGGATGATGCAGTCACTGGATCAGGGACAGGATTACAAACAGGGACCTCCACAGCGACTTGTGCTGCCTCATGCCCCTGCCCCTGGACTGCACCACTTGCACCAGTGGAACCACCCCCTCCAGGCCCCATGCGTGGGTCTGATACGGCCTCCTCCTCAACCACACCCCCCACCAACCTGGATGATTCTGTGCCGTCTTCCGTAGTATGCCTCTGTGTGGGCTCACCTGCCCCTTCTGCTGCCGAGGAGTCCACATCCAACATTGGCCTCTTGGACCTCCCCTCGCCAGCTGCAGCCATGGACGTGGCACCAGTCCCCTCACTCCCAGAAGATATTATCTGGGAGGGGGGCAGGGCCTTGCATCTCCGGCTGGCGGCGGCATCCCTGCCGCTGGGCTCCACAGCGCCATCTCCGCCCTCTTCACCAGTCGACGCTGCAGACAGGGAGAGACAGAACACAGGTATCAGGACACCTTACAATAGTCTGCTAGACACATACCTTTTGCACATGAGTGGCAGTGTCAAACATCACAGACGGCATCACACTCCCCATCACTCAAGTCAATTGAACCCACACACATGCACAAACAAGCAGGGAACGTGCAACAGGCATCTGCATCCATTCACATGGAACTGCACGAACATCCTAAGGGTGGTATGATGTCACAAGCATCATGGAGCATGCCATTCACATGCACACACGCCACCAGACAGACATGCATCTGTCCATCTCTACCTCCTGTCACAGTGCAATCATTGTCAACTATGTCACATCTGCCAATTGGGTACCTAGATGTCCGGGCCACATGCATCCATGGCATCTCACAGTCACACACCTACCAAACAGACACACACACATGTACACCATACACGTACATGAAGGTGGGACGAGCATCCCTGTGTCACACCCCAAACATGGCTGAGTACATACACAGGCAGGCAAACATGTGTGCATCTTCACATGCAGTTGTGCATTATGCATTGGAACACATACACCAATGATGTGCAGCTCACATGACTGGACTCACATACAGCACGGTCATGTCCCTGCACACACAAATCCATACATGGGCCATGTCAGACATATGTCCAAGCTGCACACTCCTGCCACACCGCAACATGCACTGTGTCGAATGAGAATGCATGGACACTTACCGCTTGACTCCAGATGGATCTGCCTCTCGAGGACCTGGTGGTGAAGCACTGGGCGGATGTGCTCCAGGACCCTCATCTGGTTGATTGTAAACAGGACACGGCGCCCACTGCATCTGCTGCGTCCAAGAGCCGCCATGCCTTCTTGAGGGCCCTGGACTTGAAGTCCTCCCAGCGCTTATGGACGTGTTTGAGGTCGTGGGGTGCCACCCCCTCCGCATTGATGGCACCTGCGATGCCCAACCAGATCCTCTCCCGTCCATCCTTGTCGGGGCGTGGTCATCCGAAGAGGGCATCATAATGCCCCAGGACTTGTTCCACCAGAATGCCATCTTCTTTAGCAGTGAAGATGGCAGCCCTCTACCTCTCTACCGGGGGTCGCCACTGGTCCCAGATGAAGTTTGGGCTGACATGGCAACCCTCGAGGCAGGTGTGGGTGGGCCAATGGGTCCTGGGGCTGGGCTGTGGAGCAATGGAACACCGGTCGGGAGTCTTCTGTTCCAGCAGGGGTGGTCACAGCAACTGGACCCCTGGCAATGGCTGATGTGCAGGTACCAAATAGCAGGGCACGTTGGCAGCAGGAAGGCAGGCAGCCACAGATGGCTCGTAGGAGGCTGCTCGGAGCTCTGGGGAGCAGTTAAATGGCCTTCTGGGCAGGAGCGTGGTCTTCCGTGTGTTGTCGCGTGGCCAGCTAGATGCAGAGTGATTCAGCATGTGAAAAAAAGCACATGAGCGTGTAATTCGAGGAAAGGTCCTTAGCGCGTAAGCTTGTAAGTGATGTGACGCACGTGGGTGTTTCCCTCTGTACCGGTTAAAGGTGAGCATGGGCCAGCAGTTCACTGTATGTGCTTTTCGTGGAGACAGACGCGTATGTTTTTTCTTGTGTTTTCACACACGATTACTTCACATCAGATAGAGTTCATACGTCTTCTTTTGGTGGGGGTGTTGGCCTATGCGCACAAACTCATCAGTTTTTCTTTTCCACGCAAGGCAGACGGTGAGTCTCACACACTATTTTTCCCACTGTGGTTCCCCCATTGTATCGCGTACCCGTTTTGAAGGTCATAGTAGCCTGCATGTTCCACGTGTACATGTTTTTTGTGTCCCTTGGTGCCACAGCATACTGCAAGAGGTTTATTCCCTGCACGTGGGCTACTGGGGGTTGCATGCACATTTTTATTTTATTTTTGGGGTGCCTGAGCGTTGCGTGACCTGTCATTTTACACCAGGGGTCACAGACAGCCTTGCATGAGCACAGGGGTGCATTTAACATCACGTACCCTGCCCCCTTCGCCCCAATTTCCCAGGACAATTGTTGTGTGCACCTCCCATTGGCATTAGCACATCCGTGCCATGGTTGATAGGCCACCAAAGGTAAAGGGCGCAAAGTTGGGCGTCCTCCCAGTGTTATGCGTGGTCGGGCATGTGGCCAGGGTGACCAGGGAGTACAGGGAGTCCAGGATGGCCAGGGTGGGTGCAGAGGAGGAAGGGGTGCACCACTGGGGCAGGATGTCCAGTCACATGCTGGTGTAGCCATGCCACCACCCCCTGCGGCTCCGGGAGATGCAGCGGTTGCATCTGACCCAGGCGCCTAAAATTCATGACAGTCAGTTACAACTGCTGTCACAGGCCCACCAGTAGTGGAAGCTGCAGGTGCAGCTGTGGCGACCACCACCGAGGCTTGGGGTCGGCCAGCGCATGATGCGTTGGCACCTGAGGAATCCCAGGCAGAATTCCAGGTGGTCAGGAAGCACAAGCCACGTGTGGGCAGGGTTGCTGTGACCGAGGCACATGTATCTGGAGCAGTGTTGACATCTGCTGCCCCAAGCAGCCAGGTGGTGGTCTGCCAGCCAGGTCTGTGTCAGTCACAGACCTTGCCACTGCGGCAGATGTGGCGCTGGGACCTGGCAACAGCACCCAGCAGCCACTGACTCAAGTCAGGCTTTCTGTCCTGGTTCCGCTAACCACTCCCTTGCTCCAGTCCACCAGCGCCACTGCCCCTACTAATCAGGGCGACATTGGCCACTCAGAGTCTGTACCACCACCCAAGAGGACGAAGGGTGCTTCTGCGCAAGAGGCTGTGACACCAGACATAGCTCTGGCATCCAGCACGTCAAGGAAGAAACCTTTCAACAAGCAGGAACTGGACTTCCTTGTGGGATACGTGTCGGCAAACAAACGTGATATACTGGTGGGTCCACATTGCCATACTATGCATACCCAGTGTTGGGTCCACTGGTAGCATATTTCAGATGGTGTGAATGCCATGGGATTTCAGGTGCGCACAGCTCAAGACTGCTACAAGCATTGGAATGACCTCTGACGCTGTGCAAAGCGTGCCTCTAATTATGCCATGACTTAGGTGACTGGCAGTGGGCCAGCACCAGAGGAGGATGCACTAACTCGGCACGAGGAGATCGCTGCAGAGTTCATCGAGGCAGCACTAATCCATGGAGTGGGAGAGATGATGGATTAGGATGCATCGTCCAGTGAGTGTTGATGCGTGTTTGTCCAGGACATGTGTGTTTGGCTTGTGTGATGTGTTGTGCTTGACTGCCACTACATGCTATGTATACATGGTTGTCATGTGTGAGTCATGCAATGCTTGACTGATGCGTGCCTGTTGTGATGCATGCAGGATATGTGATACACACAGGGACTGTCCTCATCACCACACATGCACCCTACTCACATGCAAGTCACTCGGCTACCCCTCCGGTACATGTTCCTGCTCACTCCCATGTCTGCATGTAGCCTGTTGTGTTTTTGCACTCAGCACTCGGCCAATCTCGTCACATATCTGCTGTGTATGTGTAGACAGCCTGCAAGGTGGTCCTCCTCACGGGCACCCTTCCTTGACTCTCAAACTTCCAGCAGCTCATTTTCAACATGGCACTGGTGATTCACTTGTTAGACTACTGTTATTGCCTGTTCCCCGTTCCTGTGTACATGCACATACTTCCCTGTGAAAAACCTACTGTGGTGTACATCCTTTGTCCTTGGTGCAGTGTGCCTCACTCAGACTGTGCAGATGGCAATGGCTCCCCATGGACATGAGTGCCCGTTCATGCTCTATGGGCTTCCATGTATGCCCCTTTGGGTCCTTGACAGGCTGATCATCATAGTACGTCTCCAGGATTATTTAAGTGTCATGGTATTTGGTCATCCATTTGATGCTCACTCTGGGTCAGTCCCTCATCATGCACAAGTTTAGGGTCTCCTCGTCTGTGCCGTGCACAGGCCTCACCCTGTTACAGGCCCCCTGCCTCTGTTTAACTGGTGTCGTGGCTTCTGCATGCATGGGTGTACTACTGATGGTTCCTCATGTGTCCTGCTTAATGTCCACTTCTCATCTGCTGTAGTGTCATTTGACTAACGAGAGGCAATCGATGCATGCCAACACTGTCTGCCAATGCACAGTTCTCTGGTCAACCTTTCATTGCCGTGCACTACCTCCCTGCAATTCCCCAAAGGGTGGGGGTTCACTGTATCCATAAAACCCAGTGCATGAACTTTGTACATGATGGCTGCGCTTGCCCTTACACTGCCATCATGTTAAGAGATTGACCTCACTACGTATGTGTTGATGTTGGAAGTTGAAATACACATGCACTGCACTGCACCCACCCACTTCTGTACCATTTTCCGCCCTTCAACATGACTACGCAATGCTGCTATATCAAATAGACCTGGCATGTATGTTCCCATGTTCATTCCTTCACTTTATTGAAACGCAGTAGCGCAGGTGTATCCTGTGACACATGTACTCTGTATTGGTGATGGTTATTGAGTGCTGCATGTCAACATGCATATTACATGTGTCATGGTGTTTGGTTTCACTTGCAGCTGTGGCTATTTGGGTGTTCCGCCATGCTTATGCTACGTGCCATCTCTTTATTGCCATCTCTCATTTCTGCCTTGGATCTGTGCCTGACAGAGGTTGTGTGTGATGCAGGTGATATGCAACATGCAGTGCATGTGTAGGCTTCACATTTTACACACATCCATTTCTGCTTTCGGGATACCCTTGCATTGCAATGCCACTGGATGCATGTCGGAGTTTGAGTTGTGTGTGACATGTCTGCTTCATGTGTTGGCTGTTGATGTGGTGATGTCTATGTGTGTGGTATCTGCTGCTGACATGTGTGTTCATTTTTCTTACGTTATGTTACAGGTGATGAGGCACTGGAGGCAGAAGATGAGGATGTGGTTCCAGACACAGTGGTGGGTTTACGTCAACAACTTAGCACCAGTGGTGGTCGTGGGGTGGTAGACCACGAAAACCCATTGTTGCTCCAGACCATTGTGTCCAGGGCTGACTATGAGTCAAGCTCTGATGAACTATCTGACCACAATGTTGAATGGATTTGCATCATGACGTGTCATGGCCAGTGAGTGATCCTGCAGTGGATGATCTTCTGTCCGCGACACCTGCAGTGAGGGTAGTGCCCTCAAGGGGCCAGGCAGTGTTGGAATGTCCGCCTGTGGTGGTTACGGGTGCAGGGTCACCAGTTGCTCATGTTCCTGGGGCATCAGAACGACGGAGGATTGCAGTCCTGCAGCCATGGGCAGTGCCACCCAGCAAGGACCACGGCTCCATGGGCCCAGCAGCTGTAGTGTCGGACAACGCAGTGGCCGTGTGCCACCGGTGACCACTGAGTGGGAGCATGCCATGTATGCCATAGCACAGCAACAGGGGGGAGCAGTTGAGATGATGGCTCAAGGCATGTAAAGTGTGGCCCAATCTATCCTCCCCCTGAGAGGCAGGTGAAGCTCCAGCAGCAGGCAATGCGGTACACATGCCGCTCACTCAGGCTGGGCATGGCGGCCTCTGACAGGGCACGCCGGGCTGAAATGGTGGCTCTGTGTGAAGGACTTGCTGCTCAGGCAGAGGCACAGAGGGAGGCCTTGAGGGAAGAACACCAATCCCTCAGTTCTACTCTGGGTATGCTCATGATGACCTAGAGGACCCGTCAGAAGAGAGGATGGAGCTGCTTGAAAACACCATCTCCACTGAACTCCATGCAAGCCAGGAGGTGCTCCATCTGTCATGTCAGGCCATGCAGGCAGAACTCTGTCATACAAGTGAGGCCTTGCAGGATGAAGCACGTGTATCACGTGATTTGATGCATGCAGACCTATGTGCCATAGCCATGCAGGACCGGGCTTACCAGACCCGCATGCTTTCTGCCGTGGAGGGGCTTGCTGCATATAGGCATGGTCAGGCAACTGTGCCACGTCCACCTTTTGATTTACATCCAGAGGGTGACGATGACGCCAATTTATCTCTCACACAGGTCGGGCCGTGCAGGCGTTGAGCCCATGGAGGATTTGTTTTTTTATCTCAATATCAATACATGTGGGTGTTGAGGTGCACCCTGAAACTCCCCCCTCCTCAGTGCACCCCCCCCGGGTTGTATGTGGGCATTTATATTTTTGTTTTCTATTATTGTTTGTCTATTGTGCATTTAGGTGACAGTGTGGTGCTTTGTGGTATTTGAAAGCATCCACTGTGTGTTCAAGCTGGGCCCATACAGGCTTGTCTCGTGTATGTGTTTGTGACTTGGGGTCCTGACCCACATGCCACTCCTGCTTTCCCTTTCCATGGGCTCGCAAGGATGGATGGGTGTGACAGCATCTTACACAGGGGCAATGGGCCTCCGTCATATATGTGGCCAGTCCTACTTGTGTATACACCCCTAGTGGGGATTCCGGATTGTTTCTCCAATGCATGTCTGCACTTCATTTTGGTGAGTATTTTGTTGACTGTGCATTTCATCATGTTGCTTGTGATGTTTTTATGACTTGCCTGTCTATGTTGTTGATGCACTTCATGCTGTAGGCGGTATCGTGGACCCTTTGGCTGTGAAACACACACTGATGATGGGAGGGGTCTGTGTGGTGACAATGTCACATTGGGACACTTGGGCTACAGTGATTCATCACTCTGACATTGTCGATGTGGGGTACTCTGTACATGATATGTTCTGCTGGTCAATGGATGATCATGAGTTGGGTTTGCTTTTGAGGTGTCAGGGGATTGGTGTGGTGTAACACACTGGGGTGTCCACGAGGGCAATTTTCACATCTGCTGTGTACAGAACACTGAGGGTCACTTAATTTCACATGCATGTATTCGGTGCATGTCGCTACTGACACAAACACTTAGACAACACACCCCCACACCAACAACGACAACAACATGCACACATGTGCACCCAGATTGCCTTCTCATGCATGCTGTGTTCCTGCAGTGCATGATCACTTTCAATTCCTTGATTGTGTACATGCATCACAGGGTTCTTTTGGTTGATTATACTTATTTTTCATGATGCTCAAGGGGTTTCCCCAATGCAAAGCACACTCACTGTGCTGTCTGGTGAGCGATGTGTTGCAGGGGACACACACGAGGCACACAGTGTTCCTATTGGCAATTTCCTATTGCCTGATGTGCATGGCAACAGGCATTTTGACTTTTGTTGCTTGTACCGTGCTGGCATGCATTTGTGCCACACTTTGTCGGGGTGGTAGGTTTTGGTCAGTCATTTCATCAGATTCCATGTCAGCTGCAATTGTCTTGTGCCTGTTTACATTTCTCAAATGGCACTTCATGACGATTGTGTCATGTGTTGTGCATTTGGTTTGCTGTTTTGCCGTTGCATGCCATGGCGTGGCGGACGGGGGTCATGGGGGTTGGGAGGGTTTAGGTGACATACTCGTATTTTCATGCCCTGTTTTGCAGGGGGTGGTGGGATATGCACCTTGCATGTGTTCCTTTTGGTCACAGGGGATTGGTTATGTTTAAGTGGCTAGGGATGCACACAATGTGGCACTTCCTTGGACACATTCTCAGGGGGGTAAGGTTGTGACAGTTGACTGTCCCTTTGTCATCATCGATTGTCACCTGGTATGTGCCAGGCCTGCGTGAACTCTGCAGGGGTGGGAGTTTAGGTGAAGAATGTGGCCACAAGCTGAGTACGGGCTGCCTCACCACGTACCCTTTCCCCTCCCATGTGCCGCACATGCTGCCACAATGATCCTGCACACTACTGGGGGTGCATATAGTAGCTGCCCTCCAGAGCGGTCAAGGGATCAGAAGCGTGACTTGAGCACTCCGAATGTGCGCTCCTCTATGGCCCTGGTTGCAATATGAGCTGCGTTGTATCTTACCTGGGGTGGTGTGGTGGGGTTCCGTATTGGCGTCATTATGTAAGTGCTCAGAGGGTAGGCACTGTACCGTGGGGTGGTGATTATGGTTGTCATTAGTTGGGTTGGTGTATTTGTCTGTGTTTGACATGCATGCATGTGCACAGGCATTTGTTCTCACCAATGAGCCATGTGTTTTACCATGCTTTCCAGCTTCCAGGTCCCGGCTCAGGGCAGACATTCTGTATATGAAACTGTCATGGGTGGACCCTGGATAGTTTGCATAGACAGGGGTGATGATTCCCTTGGCATTGCATACAACCTGCACGTTGATGGAATGCCAGTGCTTGTGATTGCGGTAGATGTTCTCAGTGGCCCTAGGTGGATTTAGGGCCACATGGGCGCAATCTATGGCACCAATCACTTTGGGGAAGTATACCACCATGTAGAAGTCCAGGACCACGTCCTGCCTTCATGCGGGTGTTCTGGGCATGTATATGTGCCTGCGAACTGAGGGGCGCACAGTCATGATTGTCAACACCTGGTGTAGGCAGTGTTACTGCATGGGCTGTGAGACGCCCCCGACTATGGCAGTTGCCTGCTGAAATGACCCAGTGGCCAAAAAATGCAGTACATTGAGTACCTTTTCCAAGGGTCTCAGTGCATGGGAGCACAAGGTGGGTGATGTGAGGTCATCCTCCCACTCAGTGAGCAGGTCTAGGATGATATGATGTGGAAACCTATACCTGCCATAGACCTGGTCATCAGGCATCCCAAAAAGGCTGGTCCTGGTCATGAAAATTTGGAGCCTGGCTATTCTCCTCCTTCTGCGGTGTCCCATGATCACTGCTGTGAGAAATGGGACATTCATCGTAGCTGTATATGCTTGTTTGTTGTTTGCGCGCACTGGGCACTACCATCTGCTTTTGTGTGGCAGAAGTATTTGTGCGTGTGCATGTCTTTTGGCGGGCATGGGTTTGCCCTATTCAATTCTGTGAATACCCGTTGTTCACAAGCGTGTGGCCGTTACATGTATTTCCCAGCGGTACTTCCTCCGTACACCCACATTTTCACACGTTGTTCCCCATTCCGCGTCTTCCGCCCCCTTTTTAGGTGTGTGCGCTATAAGTTGTGCGCTTTCGTTGTGCGTGTCGCACATGGCGTTTGGAAAGTCACAGTAACATGTAAGGTAAGCGCAGATTTGGTGCAGCTCCCGGGAAAGCCACGCGCAGAGCCTTCCACGAATCACTTGCATGTGAATCGCCCGCGTGCACTGGCTTTTTCATGAATCAGTACCAGAGGAATGTTTTACATTTTACATAAAAATAAAAAATATACACATAATGCTATTTGGTGTATAGTGCATCATTGTTTTAGATGGGATGGGTGTCTCCAATAAAACATGTTATGAAACTACACTTCGAGGGTGCACAATTGTCTCTTCATGAGAAAACTACGTTTACCAAAAATGAATGAACTCTCACACTTCACAAAGGACACTGGTGGTTTGGAAGCGGGAAATGGGACTCACAGTCAATTAACTCCAGAACTGATGCCATTAGTCAGAAGCAAGCAGACTAGCAGGGATGTCATTTGGGGCTCGCAGGCTGTTGCAGGTGTGACCCCTGAGGTCTCCCTTACTACCCCTGTGGTCTTCCTTGCTACCCCTAAAATAAAAAATAATTTATTTTCTAAAATTGAAGCTCCTGCCATTTGGCTCTTTGTTTCTGGAGTGGCTGGCTTTCTTGTTTGGGCACCTTAAAAAACCGGGGGGTTCCACAAGTGTAACACTTTGAGCAGTGACCCTAAATAAGATAAAATAGTAATAACAAATAATTTGTCTTTTTGGAATTCTATGCAATAGTTGCTAGACTCATTAAAGGTTTATTTCAGGCACACATCAGGGGGTGAGTCAGTGATTTAGTGTGGTCTTAAACACCTCAAATTCACAATGTAGACAAACATTTCAAAAAATCATTTAGAGTAGAATAAGCATCCATTTCGGACTATGTATTTTGCTTTATTCAGGTTGCAGTTATATCATGTTTTATTCTGCTTTTGTCTCTGTTCCGACCATAACAAGACATTCCATCTTGGGGTCCTCAGTAACTTGACAAAATCCTTGTGCCTAAAAGCTTGTGTACACTGTACACATTTTTTAAAATAGCACATAAAGTGGCCCATGATTTCATTGTGCCACAATTAATGTTTTGTTGTAATGAGTATACTTTTCCTATCTCCATGGCATGCTTTTCAGGATGTTTATTTGTATCTATGAGGTAAAGAGTGCCCAGAGTATGGGATGCCGGGTGCTGCTTTCTCTGCGCTTCTCTAAATTCTTTAATACACAGTTATGAACCTTCCAAATGGTAAGTATTTTGCCAACCTCTGAAGTCTGAATAGTAGATCCACGCAGGCTTGACATGTAGCCAACTTTGCACCAGACCTGCAGATGAACTGGCCTGCTGTTAAATCTCAGCTACCAGTTTAATGATATCCACTACAGATTATAATTTGCTTTCTGACTTTGAGAACATTCAGACATGTAATTGGTTATTTTACTATAGCCAGTAAGATAGCTCAGTGGGTTGAGTGCTCGCTGATGCGATACGTGTGTGTTCTGTAGGTTTGAATCCCGGCAAGGCCAACTCAGCCTTTAATCCTTCTGAGGTTGATAAATGAATACCAACACAAGGTGGTTGTTATTGTATCTAGAGTTGTTCTATATAAAGTGCTTAAGTGTAAGTGCTATAAAAAAACATCATTATCATTTGGCCTTGAACATCTGCTTGCATCCACAGTAATTTAGTAATATGTGCCTATACACACTGATACTATACATATGGTGATCAATGTTTGTACGAAATGTATATCACCTTACAGTGATATTGTAGCCATAATGTTCGTAGTGTACTTAGGAACAATGTATGTGATGCTACTTCCTGTTTTGTCAAGGGGTGAAAGGTTGTGTTCCATCGCTTCCTGTGATGTCACTACTGTGTGGGGTCAAATTACATCACTTCATGTGATGAGACACGCTACGCCTGGCATTTTGGTGAAATGAGGAACCGGGACTAGCCATTCAAAGTGTAGCATAACAAGAAGATAGAATGCTGTTAAAATGAGGTGGGTAGCAAGGAGTCTTCCTCTAAAGTATACGACATAGAGTTTTTAATCTGAGCGAGTGCAAGGAGTTTTGCTGCCCTAGGCAAGAAGGTAATTTTAGCCACCCACCCTACCACCAATCCTAGATGACCCTGAGTGACAAGAGAATGCCCTGTCCCAGAATATGCCGTGGCCATTTCACACACATGCACTTTCCACCAAGTTTGTTAGAATGAAAACTGAGGCAGGATTAGAAATAATAACCAGATCAGGCACAATTTGAAATAAAAGAGCCAGTCAAGCAAAGAAAGTTTTACTATATTAGGGATTACTATAAATACGGGGCATCAGATATAACGAATTCTACCCCAGACACACACACACACACACACACACAAAACGAGGGGCGCTCGCACACACACACACACAGACTGTGACGACTTCTATCTATGAAATATATTTACATTTTGAATGTCTGATTATTTTTCAGAGAAATGTCCATGATCTAATTCCAATCCCACAACAGGAAGCTAACCACCAACACAATCTGCAGGAAGAAAAGGCTGAATATTATTTTTATTTAATATACAAAATCAAAAAATTAAGGGTAGTCACCAAATTTTCAAAGTTGGGAATGTCAGCCATGATATTCCACATAAGTACAGACAGCTCGACTACAGAAAAGAAACACAACATGCCTGATATTGTTCTGCTAATAATTTCATTCCAACTTTAACAAACATCCATACATATATATACATAGAAAAGCAAATATGAATGATTATTCTAGTCAAAATAATACAAACCTCTTGAATATAAACATGCAAATGTACATTAGCTGTTTTTTCTATGAATTGTTTTGTCTTTTTGAATCAAAGATTGAAACTAAACGATTCACTTAGATTACTCTGAAAACATCAACACGTGCTGGCATCAGAGAACAACATTGACTTAACATATGTTTTCTTATTCTAGGACTGATTTAACTGGTAAATGTTGGGCTAGTGTCCACACTATTTTATACAGGCTTGGGCATAGATACAATAATGCTTTGTCAGGTTGAATTGATTACACATATTCTAAAGCTAAGGTTCAGGAATTCTATTTCTTTACAGAAAGCTGGAAGAGTAACACCTAACTCCCTCACTATCCTCTAGGAATCTGGTCCACCCTCTCAATACCGCAGTCACCCCAGTTTAATATGTTCATTAAGGAACATATTTTAATAAATGTATTGACTGTGGCAGGCACCAATCACAACAAATTGTCATTCCGTATTTCAATTTTGGATTTCTAAGGCCACCAGAGATCCCAAATTGTTAAAGAAAATCCTCAGTAAATTATTTAATTCAGGGTTTCAATTTGAATTATCAATCTCAAAGGGCATATGCTTTGTACTACATTACCCCCTTTCAGTGGTGTAGCTTATAAACAAGGATTCTTCCAAACACTTTTAATTACTATCTGTGATTGTATCAATTATTGGGGCAATTATTGAAGTGATTTATGTTTATTGTACTCACTTCTGGTTTCTCTTTCAAAGGCCAAGGACAGGAAGGGAAATAACCCAGCTCTAGGCAAATCCTCCAGTCAATTTCTTCCTTTCAGTCAGACCACCTGCTCCCAAATCCCTCTCAGGCAATTTGGCTCTGTGTTGGAAAAGGCATCTACATTCAATTACATCTGGAGAAGGCCTTCTTTTTTATATAACATTTTCCTTTTTTTGATACAAACATTACCAACACAGACATATTGCTTGACATTAAGCGTGCAAGAAACAAGTGTGTAACAGTGCGATACAAATAAAATATCAATATCAAGATGATAAAACAAAGAATTACCAGCCCTATCACCAAGAGCAAGTCCCTTCTAACATCTGCTTCCCACCCAAGGAGTCCTGCCCTACCTTCTGTCCCCACCCTTCAATTTGCCCCAGACTTTTGGGGGAAGGCCTTCTTAAGTAGACTTTACTTCAGCTACTTTCAGGTGGAACCCCAATCCATGTTACTCCTGTCAGTCAGACTCTCTTCCTTCGCTGCTTTCCCCAAAACTCTCCTCTTTTCCTATGTGTTTGTGCCTAAATACCCAGCAAACGCCATCCATGAGACACCATGTGATGCTGCAATTTTCGATTGGACAGTGACTTCACATAGACCCACTAGGTTGCTTCTCTTTGCTACAATTATCCTGCAGAATTCCCTTTGTCATAAGGGGATGTGTAATATATTAGTTAACCTTACCCTTGGGAATGTGAAATGAACAATGGATTGAAATATATCTTTCCCTTGCAATTCCTGGTATAGACCAGTGCTATTAATAACAATTATATATATTCATATTTGCAAGAATATTCTGAATTCAGAGACATTCCTTAATGTGTTTGTGACTGCAATCATAACTGTAAGCATAACAGCATTATTAAAATATGCAAATGTATTAATATCTCATATATTCTATGAGATCCTTGTTATATGTATGTGAGTTTCCTTGTTTCACAGAATTCAAATCTAACTTTGTTTTTCAACTCAGACAAATGGTGAAAATATTAGTGCTGTAAAGGTATTTCCTATTCGTCACTTTCCAAATGCATTTTTCGGTGCACATATGTACTGTACAATCCACCTTAAATTCTATGTGTGTGCGTAGGTACGTGTGTTAACACATTTTTTATCCCCTGAATCCATCTGCTATTCTCAGGTGTTCTGTGAAGCAAAGGGATCATTTTAATAGCATGCTTTAATGGGACAGAATGTTCTCACAGGGTCAGAGGGCAGGGTTTGTTCAAGGCCACTGCTATTAGGAATTCCCTTTATTGATCTACCAGACCTGGAACGTATTCACCTTCCTATACCCTTAAAAAATAGGACCACACAAATCCACAGTTTGGAATGCATTTTCTTGAAGGGCAAAGAAAATTTGTCAATTCAATTCTTTAATGTGTGGGTCACTGTGGTGGATAAGGGGATCTGCATATTCCTGTTTCTAGAAAGCTGAGCTCTGCATAGACATACAATTTAGGTGAACCAGATTTCACAGCTTTAGGTTCATAGTACATTAAAGTTACATTAGATATGTTGTCTCGTGCAACAGAAATGTGCTATTTACCCTACCTTTATTTAGAAAAACACCAAAATAATACTTTTCTGTTCATAAATATACCAACCTTACATGTGATTTCCAGTGTATATTCTGTCTTCAATCTTCTTGCAGAATGCTAAAATGCAATTGCACAGTTTCTCATTTTCGCTTATATGTACTTTTTGCAGGTCAGCATAAAGACAACAATACAGCAGCACCCTTGCATTAGCTATTATTTTTAATAAAACATTTGGTTTTGTTATGTTTAACATCAACTGCATGATTCGACTGTGTACAACCATTGTAAATTCACATTGTTTAATGGAAAGAATTACATGAAATCATGTAGTTGCTTATAACAAATACACACACACACAAACACACTCATGGACATACACTCTCCCACGCACGATGTCAAGCTCAGGATATTCCAAACATTAACACAATGACGTCTGAATTATCCAGTAAATTGCACTTTCTCTGCAGGTTGTAAAATATGGGCAGAGCCAGCTTCCGTCATAAACAGGTTTAGCATTGGGAAGTCTAGTGTAAGCTTTCTTCACAAATCAAGCAGGTGCAGAATGGACAGGGACAATTGAGTCGTCTGTCAAGACAAGCGCATCGCATCGTGGACAAGGCAAGTGAAAGCATGCCTCATCAAAAGCTCACAGCAGGGGCGGGTCCCAAATAAGCTTCCATCACACTTAGGTAACTCCGTGGACAAGGGCCATGGACAAGGTGAGTGCAAGTTTCCCTCAGAGACTGGTACGTCCCAAAGAAATGTCATAGGTACAGCATGCTTGGGCTGTTAAAAGCAAACCTCACAAATGGGTACATGTACACTACGGGGAGGGCCAATACTAGCTTCCACCACAGAGGCCAGTGATTGTATTCTTTGCATAGGAAAGGTACAGCAAGAATGCTGGCTCCCATGCAGAATTCCAATTTCCAGATGTGATGAGCAGCATGCTTTCACATGCTCTTCTCCCACCACTACTACTGTCAGCTGTGGAGAGGGTCCTGTACAAGAGTCACACAGACATAGCTATGCTATGGACTGTTGGCACAGCTGTTGATTGAGCTACACACAAAAATGCTCACTCGTTAAAAGGAGGCACAGAGCTGTGACCATTGCACAATGCAGTCTTCACCACAAAGCTGCCTAATCGGCTTTCCTAGCCAAAAGCAGGCTGTCCTGGGTTGAATAAGAAGGTTTTCCACACACCACAGAGCAGAGCAGCTCAGATGGAATACTATAGGAAAAGCACAATCATCACCACAACTTTTACTGTCGCCCCACTAGCTTATTGATTATCTCTGTGCTGCTTTTAAGTGACCCTATTTTGATAATCAAATTACCCATTGCCTTAGTTGACCCTTCAAATATTCATTCAGTCGAATGCACTTCAATTTAGGTTCAAGGGTGGGCGAAGTTTTTTTATATCAGATGACACCCATTGCAACTTTCCCAAGTTGGGTGATGCCCCCTATACCATCAACTGTGTTTATTCTCATCCAGAATACTAATCTTGACTGCGTCACCAACACTGAATAAAGTCCCCTTCGAAGTCCTTACCAGTGCGATTCAGTGCTGCTTGCAAAGTTATCACAGAAAAGGTGCACATTTGTTTTGCATTAAGACACACTCTGGGCCAGATTCTCACTGAAACCGTTCTAGATTCCCACATAAAAGAGTGCAAAACATGCGCTTTTCTGTATTTGCACTTGTTTGAGAAATGCACAGGTCACCTTATTTATGCATGAGTGCACTCGTGACACTACAGTATTACAGGCTGCTAGAACGTACGTAAGTGCTGGGGGCGCTTTTCACTGCGACTGTCAGATATAGAGGTAAACAAAAAGTAAAAGCATTTCTATCCCTGTTTGAGGGATAATAATGCAAGTGGAAAAGCAATGTTTACTACCGCTGCTCTTTTCTATTCACACAGTATGTTTAAAATGATGTGAATAAATATCATTCGGTTTGAGAGCAAATGCTGCAACAAAGCAGTAGTGGGGTCAGTATTTCTGAGGCACCCTGGTCCAGAACTGCTTGAAAAAGTATGATAATGTCAATTAACCTCCTCATTCTAATGAAATCTTAAAAGCATAAGTGCTGCAATCGCATATCTCTCCATCCTTTCCAATAGTTTCAGGTCAAAGGCATTTGACTACCTATTGCTGTACTTGCATGAGAGTCTAACCTTCTCCACCCCTACCTTCTGCCTTCACTGCCCTTACTTGTGTGGGCTCAGCTTTGACTGGAAGGTCAACGAATTTGCCTCCAAAGGTGATCAGTCCAGGAGGTTTCTGGGATTCAGGGTGAGTGATCCTGGTCTTGCTGTTTCACCAAGATTTTATCATGTTAGGTCTTCATGTTTTCTCAAGGCCCTGTGGTGCTACAGGTCAAATGTAGCTCAAGCTACAAGCTCAAGCGCCCAGATACATCAGGGTTAGGTGCGCTCTACAAATAAATAAACTAAACTAAACTAGCATCAACATGAAGCATCAACTCCTTCTGCTGCTGAGGAGATTGGGAAAGAGCTGTGGTTTGCAGCAGGGCACCCCTATTTGAGGAGGGGATTCCAGAAGCCACTGGAGGTCTGGTTTTTATCATATCTTATTTTGTATTTATTGACAGCAGAGAGGAACCTGCATGTCCGCCCCTCTGCTGGCTGGCTGCTTATGCAGCATACTAGTTGGGCTAGTGCTTGCAATCTCCCTGGGTATAACGCAGAAAAAGGAGAGGAACGAAGTAGGCAAGCAAAAATAAGCATTGATTTGCCCAAAGAAGGCAGGCTGGGCAACTGACATCACAGATGGCAGGAGGATTCAGGGGATGGCGAAAGGGTTGTTTGTGGGTATTCTGCCAAATCCAGTCTTATAGTTTAAAATAATGTACAGTCTAATTCAACGATTTCAGATTTGATGTCTAAGCAATCCAACACATGCACTTTCAACAAACAGAAGCAAATGGTACATTTGTATTTTTTTGTGAGAAGAGTGATTTAGGAGTAATTATATCAATCTAGTTGGACAGTCATATTATTATTTGTTCCAAGAGCTTTTCGTTGCCATTTTGACATTGACTTCCATACAAAAAGTGTATGATTCAAAGAATTCTATATTTACTAATCAGCATTCATGAACCTTGAGAATAATTTGTTGTTTTTCAAAAATGAGGATTGTGGTGGAAGGGCATCTGTCTCAAACACACTATAAGGAATTGTTGCACAACAACTTCATGTTTACACTTTTATTTTTAAAGGGCAATTGAATATAAAACTCAATCTTTAACACCCCCTTAAGTCAGCACTATTAGCTTGGTACCATAACATGACTTGTAGTGTATGCAGCTTAAACTCTTAATTATTCAAATAGTTTGGAAGTTGCAAATGGTTAATGGTAGAGAACAATGAAAGTGTCTGCGGAGGTCTCCAACGCTAGGAAGACCACTTGCCCGTTCTGACCACTGTACCTCCTACTCTACTTGGCTTCATCCGGTCAGCATATGCTGCTTTTGCACTTTATTTTCTGGAATCCATCTCTCTCAAAGCCTATGTGCTTAAAAGACACATGCAGACCCTGGTGTACACTTGTGCACAGATGCGTTATAAATGACTGATATCATATCATATCATATCTGGTGCTTCTCCCAATTCGCGGGCCATTATTAAGCTCCACTAGTTCATAACTTCCCAGAGGTTTACACCCAAGTGAAGCAAGGACACAATGGGGAGCTTAGGGACATTACTTGGTGGCCAAGGGCTACTGATATGCTGAGCCCGGAAGTTGGTTAGGAGAAGAAGTAGAGCAGCACAGTTCATCATCAACATGAGGCGGGATTGTGGTGACATGAGTGACAGGAGGTGGGCAGAGGACGGATGGAAGAAAAGGCAGTACTACCATGGTGGGATCTACAAAGGAATGCAGTAGAGCAGGACCAGACAACAACAGCTGAGTTTGTGTGAGCTGTTGGAAGAGCCCACGATGGCAGATGCAAGACAGTCATTGTGGCTCAACGGAGAAGCCGCTTAGGCAGGCAATGAAGGGGAAATCTGTGATCTGTAAAGGTTGCTATAGCCTGAATGCATAATATAACGGCAGAAATAAAGCTCAAGCACCACTGGCCGATATAAATATCACATCCCCCCTCGTGGCAAGGGAGAACTTGAGATCTATATGCAGACGTTCACTCTTCTGCCTAGAAAAGCCTCAACCATTGATATCAATAATACACTCAACTGATGTTGATTAGCATTTCCCATGTCAGGCTGTGTGGGTGTCATTGCCTTTGGATGTCTTGAGTTTGATGCCCACCCAGGGATATATCAATTTCAAACAACGTGGCCCACTAGAAAATACAGTTTTTGGTAATGATTGCCTAAATAGTGTAGATGGGAAATCTAACTGCAAGTGCATTCAAATGAAAATGTGAAGAGTGTACTGGTAATTCCAGTGCCAATGAGGCTTTCTCAAAAAGGACCACCACTCCCATTTGCTTGTGCACTAGACCTGACACTTTATTTGCGCTTCATTATGACATTGTTTATTGTAACTGAGATGTGAATTGACTGCCACACCAACAGTCCTGTTTAAATCTTGGATATGTAGCCATTTTACTTTTGCTCTTTGCTCTTTTCCTCCCCCTGCCCACTCTGAAGTTGTTTATCCCACAACACACCTTTAAGGACTAATGGGTCTCTTACCTCACTGTATAACCAAACTATTTTCTCACACAAAAAGACAGGTTAATGATTTATTTTCTTTACCGTTTTTGAGTTACCTCACGTGTAACTTGAAGCTTGCCCTCCAACCACTCTATCTAATCCCTTGTGTGGTGTCTAGTCCCAGACAGCGCTGGTGGGACACTTATCTAGGGTTGGGGGATAATGAGAGGCTCGCCCTATTAATGTTTTAACATCAAAACTGCTTCTGTCACATAATAAAACACACAACTATCCATAGATCTTATAGTGTTAGACCACAGTATGTATTTAAAGCCTTGCAGGTGAAATATATAAAAATCAGGTTAGGCGAACATCGTTCTTGCATTAGGACTAAAAAAGTTACGGCTCCATTGGTAAAACATTTTCCCCCAAAAAAGCATGGGCCATCGGATTTTACATGGACAATTTTGGAAAATATTGCTGTACCATGCAGAGGTGGTTATTTACATGCACTACTGTTCAGGAAAGAACAATTGTGGATTTTCAGATTAAGAACAGATAAAGTTGGCTTAAACTAACACACCAGTTGGCAGACACTGGCTTCTCTGTATACCCAAAACTGAGTAATCCACAAATTACCATATGTACCAGCATACCTTTGAGTGCCTATACTAAGAGAATGAGGCACATGAGAAAAAGCATAACCAATTAGCATTCAAAAAAACTTCTAGAAGGGAGCAATCGCCAGATCTTCTAGATCTGGCAAATGCACCTGAAGCACAAAACATCGAACCAGAATAGTGGGAGCAACATTTGGTTGTCCATGAGATCACTATGTAAGGATCACCAAAATTAGTGTTGAAATTTGTTTTCAATCAGAAATTTGTGGAAATCTGTGGACTCGCAGACCCACAAACCCGCTGTCTGGGATACACGTAAGGGGCTAGTCACCTCATACAACCTAGAGATCCTTAACATGTCACATGGTCCGAAGAATATAATAGCATTGGTGCCATGGACAAACAAGACAAACCATATCCTTCTGTTTTGCCCTATAATTCACTGATCCCTAGTCGGTGAGCGATGGAGAATAATAGGCAGTGATATATGGAAACCACACCTCAAGGAAAAAACATGCTGCAATGCCAGCACGGACAGCTTTTATGAAGGTAAAAGAAACGTGCAATAATGTGAATACGTGATGCACATATCAAGTTGCACATCAGAACTCACCAACAACTGGACAGTCAAAGATGACGGAATGGTGGGCTCACCAACAGGTACAACCGCTTTCGGCACATATGTACTAGTACGCTGTGACGATTGCGGAAATAACAAAACCATTGTCTCCCGATAGAGAGGCAGAAGAGAATTATCGGCGAAGTAGGAAAGCTGGTTCTAAATATGCTGCATTCATAGAAGATGCATTCATAGAAGATCTGTTGAGTCATTTCTGAACACTGGTGCAACCTATTGTGAATGAATGGCAAATTAGTGTGTTTTTAACATCAACAAGAACCCTGTGCCTTGTTTCTGCTATAGTTTTTAATGCATTGTAAACCAGTGAACTAAATAGCCCTTCAGCACTAGAAGAACCTAAAGGATGTACGTTATGTATCCCTCTAGGTCCAGTGCGGGACAACTAAGAAGCCCATTTTAGAAGAGGCAATTCTTTTAACTGCATCTGGTCTGGCTGAATCTGCAACCAGAGTAAGGAGTGTCGACATCAAGAGGGGGCTAACAACACAAATGCCAAAGGGAAAGGATAATGAACAATTATTGTTCTCCTCTTTCCATTCATCCTCCCCTTTTCTCTCTCCCCCCCTTTTGTGTGATATGCAGGTGTGGTAAACAGCCAGCGCAGAACCTCTCTCCTCATTTTTGTGTCAGTACTCTTAGGAGTGCTGTGTCCCTGAAGAAAGTGGTAGAACAACCTAACCACTCAAACCGGTAGGCCCGTACATACCTTCTGGAAATAAGGGACCGTCTTTATGGTCCAGAGGTCTTTATAGGTGGAAATCATGACACCTGTATGAGAGAGAGAACAAAACACTGATTTCACGTGATTTCAAGTGAATGTAGTTTCACAAGTGAGAAATGTCGAAGCATGGTCTCTAGGTTCCATAGAGTTGTTCCATTTTTAAATATGTATTTAAGATGCCAACCCAGGGCAACAGAATAAAAAATGTATATATCATCTACAAGGCTTTAAACACATGCTGTGCTCTAACACTGTAAGATCTATGGATAGTTGTGTGTTTTTTTTATGTCACAGAAACAGTTTTGTTGTTAAAACATTAATAGGGCGAGCCTCTATCTATCCCCTCATGCTAGATAAGCGGCCCATCAGCGCTTTCTAGGGCTAGTCAACACACGAGGGATTAGATAGAGTGGTTGGAGCGCAAGCTTCAAGTTACACGTGAGGTAAAAAGGTAAAGAAAATAAATCATTAACCTGTCTTTTTGTGTGAGAAAAAAGTTGTTTTTCCCACTCCATTTCTTCCTTCCCAAATTTTCACTTTCATGCTCGTGTTCAAATGCAGCTGTATCCCAGGTTGATTTTGCCCTGGACCACTGGCGTACCATTTACCACCAACCAAGGGATTGGAACACTTCACAGCCACCCTCTCAGACCAGGTGTGAAGTGAATAATTATGTTAAGCTACCTACTGCCCATTTTGCTTGTAGACGTTTCCCAGAAATGCCCCTATGCGTGAATATCCTGCATGACACTCTCCTGCTGAGCAAACATGGCTACCCAGACACCACTCTGAACCTCCCTGAACTTTTTTTCAACCATTGCACAAGCTGCTGGAGCCCTGCAGACCCGTACATATTTTCTGGTTGCCCAATGCTTCCCCATAAACTGGGGCAGGCTGATGATTCTCTCTGGGCCACTTAATTATTACTGGCTGTGCACAACAAGAGGACAAAGCATGTCTGGGATTGCTTGTGGTCTCATGCAGAAGGAATGTGCCCAACCAGTTCGGGCTGGATTTCCCACTTTGGGGTCGGACCAGGCTTGATTTGCATATGGTCTTTCCCCTTCTGTAATGGCTTGGCAGGTGAAGAATGATGGTCCGGAGGGTTGCCCAGTGCAATGCCAGTGGTTAAGATTAATTCTAAACCTTCCTGCCATCACCTCTTTTGTTTTGCTTGTGCACAACAAGAGCCAGAGGAACTCCCCCTGGAGATGCACCAGAGCAATGCTGTAGAATTATATTGGGAGACCACCCTTAGGCTCGGGAGTTCCCCCATCCCCAATCAAGGAGCCCTACAACACTTGGTTATGTTTCTTTTTGTTGCACTGACCATATTGAAGACTCATATTGAGCCACATAAAGCTCCCCACCCCCAATCTCCCCACCCTGTGCCCACAGTGAGCCAAGAACCAGGCCATGGTATAGAAAGAATATATATTTATTTTAATTATAAGCTCAATGAATAATACCTTTATTCAATCACAGCCGCCACCTTCTTCTACAAAACACAATTTCTCTACATGTAATTTTGTCTCATGCAGGCTAAATAAACTGGCAATTCTATTTTCCTATGAAACCAGTTGATTTTTGAATTTCAATAATATTAATATGGCACAATACTAGAACATAATCTTCATGTTTCTGGCGAAACGTTTTTAAGTGTCAAACATTGGCACAAATTGCATTTTATGAAAACAAGTTCATTTTCAAGGCTTGAGATATGGAGTTCTCTGTGCACTCAAAATGTTAGCAGGTTGAAATTACAGTTTTATAAAAATATTACAACAGAATTTACCCTAGGAATACACACATGGTTGATTTAAAAACAAGACATACATCACACGTTTAGTGTTGGATACATGAGGTCTCACTTTTGCAAAACACCTCCCCCCCAGTTACAAAACCTGCACACATCAATGACATGGAGCACCCTTCTAGTCAAAGGCCAGGTCATGGGAGTTTCGATAATTTAGAATATTCAAAAGGCCTGTGTTGGGAAAGTTGGACAGTAAAATGAGGATGATTATGAATTTTGGTTTTCCATACTCCCTGCACTTAAAAGCCCATGTTGGGGAAGTTGGGCATTAAAATGTGGATGATTATGAATTTTGGTTTTTCAGACCCCCTTCACTTGCTGGGGAAAATGACCGTTTTTAATTTTTGTTTGTGGGGCCAATGACACCTCTTGGTCAAATACAGTGTTGAAAGAGTGATGACAATTGGGAATTTCGTTTTAAGATAAGAATTGTGTAGTATGCGATCTTACACACTGTGTCATAGAATCTGATGACACAGTGTGGAATGGTGAAGAGGGACGGCATGAGGTGCAGAGGTTGAAAGGTGGTTGAAGGAAGAGCTGAGGAGACGAGGCAGAGCTTGCTTTTCATATTAGTGTATTTGTGAACTGTGTACATCATACAGCTAATAAACCTGCACATGGTCAATGCTCCAGTTGTCTGGTTCCTACTTAATACTACAGAAGTGGCGATGAGGCCAGACACCAGCAACCCAAGAGATTCCAGGTGAGAGAGCAACGACCAGCAGTGCTGCATGCTCCGTATCACATTAAAAAAAAGAAAAAGAAGTGGAAAGGGGTGCCGGCAGGCCCCTTTAAAGGAAAGGACCCACACATTGCATGCATCTTTGTCTCCTGCTATCAGAGGTTTCAACAGAAAAACACAACAATACTGCAGCAAAATAAGCAATGAATAGAACCATTTAACATAACTGCAATCAAATAAGTGGTTTTAACATAAACAATACGGTAATCAGATAAGTACCAACCACCACGGCTGCAGGAGATATGGTGATGCAGGATTTACCTCCTCCCACAATGTTTTTACCAGAAATTGGTGAGCCAACCATCCCTTGGAAAAGATGGCTCAAAGGATTTGAGCATTATGCCAACGTAGTTTGTGAAACAAACTATAGTGTAGAAAGAAAGAAATCACTATTTCTACATTGTTTAGGGCCAGCAGGACAGGAGACATTTGATGACCTATCAGAATTGACAGGTGAAGAGAGTCAAGACATAAATGAATATGAGAAAGCAGTAAAGAAAATGTCAAAGCATTATGAAAAAAAACTTAGCACGATCTTGGAAAGATATAGGTTGGAAAACGCATACAAGAAGAAGGTGAAAATGTAGAGCAATACATAACAGCCTTAAGAAAATTAGCAAGAACATGCAATTTTAACCAACAATTGGACGAGAGGCTCAGGGATCAATTTATGCTAGAGTGCAGTAGTAGGAAAGTGAGAGAAAGATTATGGGCAGAGAATGATCCACCACTTGAGACAGTTTTATGCATGGCAAAGGATGTTGAACACACAGAGAGGTGTGTAAGCACACTGGAAGGAAGAGTAAAATACATTTCTGTAAAGAATCCCTCCATGAGAGTGTCTCAACCGATCAGCAATGAATCAGATGCTGCGGTTGATGGTCAAATTGTGAGAAGGAGATGGAACAACGACAACAGAGAGGGGTTAATAGAGAAATCAGAAGATGTTCAACCATGGACTTACAGCAAGGAAGAGGGGGGCAAGGAGCAAGCGGAAGAATGTCTATCAGAATATGCTACAGGTGTGATAGCCCCTCTGATAAGGCTAATAGTCCGAGTTGTCCTGCACTTAGGATAAATGCAGAAATTGTGGTGGAAAGGGACATCTTGCCAAATGCTGCAGGAATAAGAATGCAAGCACAAACTGAATCGATGATGGAGAAAGTGATGATGGGGAAGAGTGCATACATACATACAGTGTGGAATGTGGAAGGAGAAGCCGCCGACAGTCCCAAGGCTGTTGTGTATTTAAATGGTACGCCCCTAGTGATGATGGCTGATTCTGGGGCCAAATATACATTACTTGCGGAAACAGTTTGGGAAGGAATGGGACCCAAGTATCTATATGAAGTAGATATTAATCCAAGAGCCTATGGAGGTGTTAAAATTGATCTGATTGGATGGTTTAAGGCGACCCTATGTTTCAGAGGAAGAGCAGCAGAAAGGCGCGCGCATGTATCAAAGAAGGGTGCTTATCTGCTCCTGAGTTGGATGCATCAGAAACACCTAAAAGTAAGGCTGGATCCAAATGCCGAGGAGTCAGTGTTCACTGTCCAAGATGTGAATGGAGATGCTAAAGAAGTAAAGATACAGGAGGAAGTATTCAGGGATGAAATAGGTTGTTTGAGTGGTTTCACACATCGCATATTGCTGAGAGAAGGCAGTAAACCAGTTGCCCAGAGACTTTGGAATGTTCTGTTGTCAATGAGAGATGAAGTAAAGAAAGAACTGCAGAAGCTAAAGGAACAAGGGATTATAGATAGCATTGATGCATCTGAATGGGTTTCACCACTAGTGGTCATGAGGAAAAGCTCAAGGAAGGTCTGAGTTTGTGTAGACCTCAGGTAGCTCAACAGGTGTGTTATTCCTGAAAGACACCAACTACCGAATATACATGAACTTATATTGATGATGGGACCATCAACAGTGTTCTCAACACTGGATCTCACTGCAGCGTATCACCAGATCAAACTACAGAAGGCATTGAGGCATTTGACGGCATTCATAACCCCGTAGGGGTTGTTTCAATATAAGAGAATGCTGTTTGGTATTATCGCTGTAGCTTCGGTCTTTCAAAAAAAGTTGTACAGATTATTTGAAGGAGAAGAGGGAGTGATTTTATCTTTAAGATGATGTGTTCATTTATGCTGAAAACAAAGAGAAGCATGACAAGAGACTAGGTAATGTTCTCGAGAAACTAAATGTTGGAATGACCCTCAGCAAAGAAAAATTGAAGATGAACAGGAAGGAAATTGAGTACTTGGGTCATGTATTTTCGGAAGGGGGATATCTCCTAAGAAAGATTTGATTGACACGATAGAACACATGAGTACTCCGAATTGTAAACAGCATGTTAAAACATTTTCAGGGATGGCAGAGTACTATTCTAAATTTGGTAAAGGATTTTCTGATCATACAAGTGCCTTAAGGAGTGTGCTAAAGAAATGTGAGTGGAACAATCAATGCAAGAGTGAGTTTAAATACACAAAGGGAGCTTTGACAACAGCCATGAAATTGCATAATTATCAGAGAGGTCGACATACAATAATTACCACAGATGCAAGCAGTGTGGTATCGGGTGCTGGTCTCACACAAGTGAAAGAAGGGAAGGAAGTTGTAATATCGTTTGCCTCCCAGCTGTTGACAGGCTCAGGCCTAAGCTACGATTGAAAGGGAGGGCCTAGCTATCAGATGGCCTATGGACAAATTTAGAAGTTTCATCTGGGGTACCACCTTCAAGATACACACTGATTACAAGACGTTGGTTGAGGTGTTTTCCATGAAGGGCTTGGACAAGGTATCAGGAAGGATAAACAGTGGGTGTCCAGACTGCAGGAGTTCAACTTCACAGTCCAATAAGTGCCATGAGTAAGACACTATGCTGAAGACTATTGATTGCAGATGACCACCAAGGTAGAACAAGAGGAGGAGGGAGAGGAGCAAGATGACATTTGTGAAATAATGGCACTTTCAATATCAAAGCAGGAGTGGCTGGAGGGAAGTGTAAGATATGTCAGATTGAACATGGTTATTAACGAATTGTTGTGAGGTAAATTGGAAAAATGAAGCTGCGCAGAAGGCAGGAGTGGAAGTATTCTGGAATATCAAAGAGGAACTATGTGTTTTGGTTGGCATTGTTATGAGAGGCAACATGTTGGTTCCACCTGAGGAGCTGAGAGAAAAGATTGTGTGACTAGGACATGAAGGACATCAAGGGATCGTGAAAAGTAAACAACAAATAAGAAACAACTACTGGTGGCCGGCATGTGACAGTCAGATAGGGAAGATCGTCAAAGAATGTATCCTTTGCACCAATAGTGATAAAGGGTGTAAAGGGGAGAAGTGTCCTCTAGCTCTCACAGACATCCCTGGGAGACCATGGAAGAAGATAGCTATTGATGTGATTGGCCTCGTGTAGAGTGAAGGATGTCAGATGTATTATGTGGTTGTTGTGGATGTTTTGACGAGATTGGCAGAAGTAATGATGACATTACATGTGTCTACCAAGAGGGTGACTGAGTTTTTGGAGGATTTATGTGAATTTGAAGGGTATCCAAGGGAGATTCTCATTGACAATGGTCTGCAATTTAAATTGAAAGAGATGGAGAAGTATGGTGAGTGGAGAGCCATCCTAGACAGAACTAGCGCCACTTACCACCCACAGACTAATGGGATTGATGAAAGGTATAACAGAATAATTAAAGAAGCCATTTGATGGGCATGGTCTAATAAGAGAGATTGGAAGAATGTTGTGAGGAAACCATTGATTGTGCACAGGTTCATGCCACATGGCACCATGGGAGTCTCATCATTTGAACTTAGCAGAGGAAGGAAGGGTATTGCGAAGCTGTTTCCGGTTTGGATGGGTGAGGTGGCTGGTACGGATGTAAGTTTGGAAGGTGTGGAAGAGATTATCAGACATAAACAAATGAGCAACAAAGTGTTGTATGATAACAGGAGATTTGTGAAACGTTCTCCTGTGAATGTAGGCAGTTGGATTAGGATCAAAGTGCCCTCAGTGTTCAGGGGTGATGGATGTCATTGGTCGAAACCTATTGGAGTTGAAGAGGTGTTCAGGTATGCTGTAAAGACAAAAGATGGGAGAGTGTGGAATCTGTAGAGAGTTATGAGAGTAAGACCAAAAGGGGGAAGAGAATGGGCTGTCTATTGTGGTGTTTCCTTGTCTGGTACAGCAGATATGCCTTTGTCTACATCGCAATGTGGGAGAAGTTACCGAAGACCAGATTACCTCAATGAGTACACTCAGTAGAGGGAAAAAGACTGTTATGTTTTATACTAATGTATGCAGGTAAGCTCAGCTCCATGTTAGAATGTTCCTTTGGAATGTTTATTTATGTGTTCAGGGAACGTTCCTTTCAGAAGCAGTTGGGAGCCTGCTCTGGTGTATACTGGACCGGTGGATGCCTTTTCCCTGCCTTCATACTTACCTGTTAACTTCTAAATAAATATACTTATAAAGTACAGAGCGCGTGTTCTTCATTCTGACATAACTTTAATGGACAATTCAACCTTGGCGACGAGGATGGGATTAAGGAAAGCAGCAGATGTCCACTCAGAAGAAGGAGCGCTTATACCAATGGATCACATGAAGTATAGGGAGAAGAAAAAGGAAGGCACATGTAATCTCATCAGCAGAAACGAAGAGAAAGAAATGTATGAGGTAAAGGGAATTCCGCATGAAAGGCCCGAAATATGGGGAGGCATCCACCGGCTCCATTACCCACCCCTCCCCTAAATAAGGAGTCTGATATGGAGGGGGTGGAGGAAGTGGTTGATATATGGCAGAGTGACGACTTAGAGTGTTGTGCCAGCAGACTGGGAACAGCTCTGAGCACCCCAGCTGTGAGAGTTACGGAGGAAATGGAGAGTTTTCCCTTGCGTTCTGTGCCGATAAGCTGCTGTGTCCCGTTAAACATGAGCGGAATGGGAGAAGAAAGCAGTTTCTGGGCTGTATTCAAACATACAAGAGTGAGAGAGCAAGCTTCACCTTTCGATGTTAGGAGGCTTGGTTTGTGTCGTGCGGAGTCTCTGCTTAGGCTGGCTGCAGAGAGTCGAGTGATGACGTCGCTGGCTGGAAGATTAACCCCATCAGCTCACGAGAGCGACGGTTGGCCTGTCATGAAGAGAATGCCCTGTATAAAAAACAATACGGAAACATGTCCTTTTGTTTCCAAGGTTGATTGGTCTCATACCACAGATACCAGTCATTTGAGATCAAGTATTTCAGAAGACTTTCAAAGCGGAGGGTGTGATTGCAACACGTCGCATGACTTGAATAAAGGTGGTGTTTTGTTTCCGGATGAGCGTCGTGTAAGTAATGACACCAACAAGCTTTTACTAAGGAGCTCCATGAAGATAAACTATGACACAGTAAGAAATAATGACTGTGTTTGTACTGAGTCAATGCTGCCAGATCACGATGGTGATTATGTAAAGCATCAAGAGCCAGCATGGAGGCAGCTGGACGGCGTGCCTTTCATTTACGGGTGGATTGATGACATTTTCGGAAGCTTCAAAGAGCCGCTCTCACGAGTTTCTGAATACTCTGTGGGCTCTGCTCCAAAATATCCTGTTATCACAAATGAAAAGGAGCGTCATAATTTGGCGTGGTTTGATGATATATTTGGGCAGTTTAAGGAGCCATTGAGAAGGAAAAAGTATTGCTAGTGTGGCTTTTGTAAGAAATAAAGGGGGTTGATAATGACATGTTTGCCATTCACTAATTGCACTATGCTAATTGTGCTTCGTATTATTGACCTTTCTTTGCAGCATGAAAAAGAAAAAAAAAAAAAGGTTATTGGAGAAAAGTGCAACAGTGGGGTGACTGTTTGACTTTGGCGGACAAATGTCCTCGCACTAAGTGCATTTTTTTTTGAGTGACATATTTTGGTGGGGCTGGTTGTCCCGGCACAAAGTGTAAAAATTTTTGGTGGTCTTGCTGGGTACAGGTGGTCGCACCATAGTTTGGGGGATTGGTTGTCCCGGCACAATGTGCAGTTTTGTTTCGGGGGATTGGTTGTCCCGGCTCAAAGAGTGCAATTTTTTTTTGGTGGTCTTCCTGGGTTCAGGTGGTCGCACCACGGTTTGGGGATTGGTTGTCCCGGCACAAAGTGCAGTTTTGTTATGGGGGATTGGTTGTCCCAGCTCAAAGAGTGCACATTTTTTTTGGTGGTCTTCCTGGGTTCAGGTGGTCGCACCACGGTTTGGGGATTGGTTGTCCCGGCACAAAGTGCAGTTTTGTTTTGGGGGATTGGTTGTCCCAGCTCAAAGAGTGCAATTTCTTTGGTGGTCTTCCTGGGTTCAGGTGGTCGCACCACGGTTTGGGGATTGGTTGTCCCGGCACATAGTGCAAGTTTTTGGTTAGTGAGAATATACTAATTGCATCAATGTGATAACATACAGTTTTTTTCACAGGTAACATCACAAAGGACTTTGTAGCTGAATATTTTGGACTCAATTGATTTTGTACAATCTTGTTTACCAAATATTATATGCGCAAATTGCCTAAGTGTAAATGTGATTCTGTGAGAGAGTGTGCAAAAGGAAGGACGGTTGAGATTGAGTGCACTTTGGTGTGTCAAATTGTGGGGGATTAGAAATCCCGGCACTGTTTCAAAGAAGTATCCTTCCAGAAACCCATCCCGCAAACTACTAGAAGCGGGGTAAAGTTGCTATTCCCCTCAACATCACAAAGGTCTTTGTAGCCAAATATTATGAACGCAATTGATGTTTATACACTTGTTGTCAGATATTTTGCGCGCAAATTGCCAAGTGTGTGATGTGATTTTGTGCAAGACTGGAAGTGAGCAATTGGAGTATTAAGTGTTGGTGGGATTGGTTGTCCCAGCACTTGGTGCATGTTTTTTGGCGGTCTTCTGGGTTCAGGTGGCCGTTCCATATTTTCTGAAAAGGTAGGTCTATCCACACATGGAAATCAGAATAAGTTGTGGATGGATACAGTTCGTGGGAATTAGCTTTTATGGTTTCATTGATTTTTCTTGTGGTTGGTAAAGTTTCTTTTAGAGAAAAGGGAGAAATTCATCTGTGCTTAGTTAGTACCATCTTTGGTAAAAATTATCAGTGATTCAAGGTTCTTGTTTGTCATTGGTGGATAAGGGTGTGGTGTAGTTGATTGTGGGCTGGTTCCCTGCGAGGATATAGTGGTAATGGCCTGCCACAAATCAGATGGTTTTGTTAGGGATGTTGAAGGTACTATGAAAGTGTTCCTGATGTTCATTTTATTAATTACTTGCAATGCACTTAAGTAAATCTGTGTGAATGAAATGTTCAACAATCTTTTTGTACACTTTATGAGAAGTTTGATTTGTAATGTAAGTATCTTCACTTGATTAATTATTTGCATTATAGTCATGAGTGCTTTGTCAATGAAATCTCTCACAATCTTTTGGTACACCTTGATGAAAAGTGTTTGTTGGGCAATTTTACATTTTGCCTTAATTATTAATTGGTCAAAGGTTAAAGGGGGGAGATGTGTTATGTTTTATACTAATGTATGCAGGTAAGCTCAGCTCCATGTTAGAATGTTCCTTTGGAATGTTTATGTATGTGTTCAGGGAACGTTCCTTTCAGAAGCAGTTGGGAGCCTGCTCTGGTGTATACTGGACCGGTGGATGCCTTTTCCCTGCCTTCATACTTACCTGTTAACTTCTAAATAAATATACTTATAAAGTACAGAGCGCATGTTCTTCATTCTGACATAACCTCAATGGACAATCTAACATGAAAAAGACCTGTTGTGAATGAAAGGGGATGTGTAGTATGTGATCTTACACACTGTTTCATAGAATCTGTTGGCACAGTGTGGAATGGTGAAGAGGGACTGTGCGAGGCATAGATGTTGAGAGGAGGTTGAAGGAAGAGCTGAGGAGATGAGGCAGAGCTTGCCTTTCATATTAGTGTATTTGTGAACTGTGTACATCATCCAGCTAATAAACCTGTACACAGTCAATGATCCAGTTGTCCCCTTCCTCCTTAATAATACAAATACCTTTTATTTAAAAGCAATTATTTGGGACAAGTATCTTTTGGGTTGAAAGGCAAGGTTTGGGGATGGTGACAATTATCAATTTCGTTTTGGTGGCAAGTATATCTTTTGTTTAAAAACAAGTTTTGGTAAGGGGTTTAGTTGGAAAATTTTATTTTAGGAAGGGACATCCTTCTCATTAGAGAAGACAGCGGTGAACAGGAAAATCAAGGCACTCCAATTACTTTAAATGACTATCTTGTATCTTCCCGCTAGGAGAGAGGGTGAATGTTTCAAATTGTTCCAAGATCCCACCTGCATCAATCTCTTTGGGAGTTAATTAAATTAATATACAATCAAATATGCTATGGGTCTATACAATTACCCCCAGCCCCCACTCAATAATGGAAGAGAACACACTATGAAAGGGAATGGGTTAATTAAACCTGCCCACTGACATTTGGATGGACAATATATTAATCTTTGGAAAGCTTTGGGTTCTGTACTTATGGAGACTGAGCAGGGCTTCGCTTTTAGTGAAAAACAGGATTTTGGCCATTCACATTCCGCCCAATCCCCAAGTCCAGACCCTCTAAAATGATTGGATCAGGAATCTTGAACAGAAATATTGCAAATCCCATTTGAGATTCCCATGTTTTTTATGTCCAGTTTTACTAAAAAAAAAAGTACTTACATGGCAAACATGTGTAATTTACTAATATATGCCACAATATATACATATATTCCGCTTCAGCTAATTATGGAGGATTTGATTAAACACAGCTGTGTTCACACTATGTTGCATGGGTGCGTGGGAATATCTTCACCATTAATACAAAAAGTATAATAGTTATGAAGACACAATTTAATCTCTAGATACCTAATTTTATTTCCCATCAGCTCACCTATTCTTAGATTTTGGATATTTTCTGGGCAGCCAGAAACAGAATTCAGGTGATAACATGATTTGCAAAAATCACATGTGGATCAAATTGACATCAGAATACATCGGAATACCGAGCTTGTTACTTGCTTTCAAATGACAGATGAATGGATGTAGTGCAACATATTGTTGCTGAGAAAATCACTGGTTATGATAGTCCATTTATACTAACGGGAAATGTTCACATGTACATCTTAGCTCTCCTTTCTCCAGAACTGTTTCATTTCTTGGCAAGCATGTGACCATAGCCTTCTGGACTGAATGATTGTTTACCACCAGGGTGAAAGGCATTACCCTCTGTGGAGTTTGAAAGTCGGTGCACTGAGGAGATGCTTTTCATGCAGCAGAGAGTTCACATTTGCCCTGTGATGCCATGAGGACATGCTGGAACCCAGCACCTTATTCTGTTATCTGAAGTTGACCACAATTTTGATTTCAAAACCTTTTTCTTAGTATTCTTGGTATTTTTCCCCATCAAGGGCTGGGTCTGTGTTGATCTGGCTCTGTCGGAAATACTTGTAGTGTACATCAGCTTTGAGATTTCCCTTCCAGATAAGAAGCCAGGCATTCCTTGAAATTCTGCCCAACAACAAAAAAGACAGTGGATGATGAAATAGCATTGGAACCAATCCTACACTGGCTGAAGCTATGGGCTAATCCAAAAGCGGGGGTAAGACACTCCGTGATTAAAATTCTGATAGGCAGAGGTGGTCCCAAAAAAGACCCACAAAAGAGGTGAAGAAGTGGTTAGTAAAACAGAACGCTGAACACCATCTGATGAACCCAACATTAATTATCAAAGCCACTGCAACAAGGCTTAAGCTCCAGGCATTCTCCATATCTAGGGCCGAGAGAGATTGTTTGGAATTGGAAAAAGGCACTGATAGAAACTTGGCAATGATCTCATCAGATGCAGCACAAAACTACTTACTATGGGCAAACAATCCTGGTGTAAGAAACCTCATAACTCAAGCAAGATTCAATTGCCTCACAATAAGATCCACATTATCCCGATGGTCAGGGGCAGGGAGAGCAATGGTTGGTTGTGATGCTGTGGAGGATACTATGCACTGTGCGTTGTTCTGTCCAGTCCATAAGGACATTAAAGCACAACCATTGGCCCAAGTGTTTGCAGACAGACAATTCACACAATGCCACCAGCCTTGAATATCTCCTCTGGCCAGAAAATCTTTTTGTGAGCTGGTAATTGTTATCCTTCTTGAGTCAAGCTATGGCCAGGAGGGCATTTGTGCTATCATCCATCTGTATTAGTTAATGGGCTCACAAAAGTAGCCCAGCCCAGAATAATAATAAAGATGGGTGAGGAACATGTTAATATGTGCAATTTGCACAATGCTTGACCAAAACGCATATAGTTGCTTTTCATCACGCATTACTTCTATTGATATGATGAATTTTTAATCTTGTGGTATCTGAAACACATAAACAGAGTTTCTATCTTGTTCTTCAGCATTTGCATTTTCCAGAACTCTGTACTGCTCCTGAGATCTGTGTTATTTATTTATAATGGTTACATGCATATTTACATGTATTTTATTCATTTATGATATATCCATATGTGTTTTATTCTTTTATGGCAATTTACCGAAATAAAGTGATTTGATTGAAAAAAGACGATCTGTCTCGGCCCTGTGGAAAATAAATAGCCTTTTTCCATTGCTGCCGGTATTTTGCATGTGAAGCATATTATATATATTTTAATACATTGCATCTTGTCAACACAGACACTATTATTTTCCCTACTATCTTTATTTTAGCAGATTAACATTTTTCTCATGTCTTGATTTAAAACTGCAAAACGCACATGCAAGACCATTTTAGTTTCAGTGTATGAAAACCCTTCTTTTCATGTAGAAGTGGCCTTTGATTTTATTCTGCAAATGTGAATTAAAGGCTGCTTTTCAGTTTGACCATTCATTTTGTAATGAAAATAGGTTTTACCTTTTTATATATATTTTTTCTTCTTTGTTGGAGCCCATCCGGCTTAATTTCTTTCCTTATGAATTGGTCACTCCACATCTGTCTTTTTGGCTGGGGGTTGCGGAACAGATACCCCTCCTTCTTCTTCCTCAGGGAGTGGGATCTCTGGCCTCCACCTCCATCTCCATCTTTGGGTTGGGGGGTGTAGAATGGAACCCCCTTCCTTCTTCCTGCGGTCCATAGGGCTGTTCCTGGGCTCCCATCCTGCCCCCAGGCTGGAAGTAAAGGAGGTTAGTCATCTAGTAATAGAAGGAAAAGAAAGGTTCAGTACTTTTTACACAACATATTTCCCTGGAAGATAGTACATAGCATTCAAGAAAACAAACCTTACAGAGAAACATAAACAAAACACATATTTCCTTAACATTTCCACAGTGTAGTAATGAAACTACTCACCTATTGTAAGTCTCCATCTGGGGTATTCACCCTTTCTTTTCAATCCTCGGCGCTCCTCTGCTCGACTGTCATTTGGCTCCTCAATCAGTTGTAAAGCTTGTCCAGGATGTCAACTATTCAACTTCTTCTTTTGGGCACATTTTACTTCCTGTCTGTTCTCCTTTTGGGATGCAGATCTTGTAGGCAACAGGTGATATTTTATCTACAATTTCAAAGGCACCACATCACGACGGAAGGACTTTGTGCTCCTTGGTCTGATTCCTTTGAAAATTGTACATGTAAACTTTGTCCCCCTACCTCATACTCTTTTTTTGTTGTCTTTAGATCATAATATGTTTTCATCCCTTCAGTCAATTTTTCTAAATTGTGTAGACCATATGCAAAAGCATGCTGAAGATGCTTCTTAGATTTTCAATGTACTCATGAGTAGCGGACACAATTATCAGGGTCTGCTCCTGAGTTCTGTAGAGCAGATGCTCAGGTAACACCATTTTATGTCCGGTCATGAGTTCAAATGGAGACATTTTAGTTGCAGAAGATGGTGTAGACCTAATGGCCATCAGGACAAGTGGTAATCGAATTTCCCAAATGCGCTCCGTATCTGCCACAAACTTCTTTGGGATCCCCACAATTGTCTTCTTGTATTTCTCTACCCACAGCTCGAGGCTAAATGGTCGGCAATGTGGAGTTTTCTCTTTACCCCTAGAATCTCCCACATCTTTGCCTTCACTTCACTGGTAAAATGACTTACTAAATCTGACACAATCCTTTGCTAGAGGCCAAAATGAGAGAAGATGTGATTGATCATTAGTGCAGCAGCTGTCTCCGCCTTACAATTCGGGGCTGGAACTTTCTCTACCCACTTTGTGAATAAGCATTTTACAGTCCACATGTACTTGTTTCCTCTAGAGGAGAAAATCATTGGTCCAGTGAAATTAGCTTGCGAATCTGACCAAGGCAGTGTCATTTCCCTTTTTTGTAGCGTAGCTCTGTGTGTGAGTGAACTGGGTTTGAATTGAGCACACACCAGATACCCCTTAAGGAAAGTGTTGAGGTCCTGGACCAATATGTGGCCAGTAGACAAGCGTGCGCACAATTTCTAATGTCGTATGAAACCCCCTATGACCAGCAGGATTCGCGTCATGCCCGTGGTTCAACATCAGGCTTCGGAATGAGGTAGGCACCACCCACTGGTCACATCCAGATAGGGCTCTCCGTACCAACAAACCGTCTTGGATCTGGAACAGCTTGGAAAACTACATCAAAACCCAGAGATCCTCTTAACTGGTATAATCCGATTATGTTAGAGGACAAATCACAGGGTCTTCAATGTGTGGATAACATTGGGTCCTCTTTCTGTGCAGGGATCAAATCTGCAACTGGGGTATCTTTACTTCACTGGGCAATCAAGCCTTCACTATTTGTGTGAGTTTGTGACCTGTTGGCAGCAGAGCCACTTAGATTTCACCCAGCAGGGATTCTGTTTCTATGAAATCCCCCTGCAGTGCTCCAGTTCAAGCCAGCTGGTCAGCCAGGTAATTCCCAGTCTTCTCTGGTCCCTCTATTTTGGAATGACCTCTTGTTTTCTTCCAATATCTGGATTCCCAATAAAAAATGGCCGACAAATACGCTGCCTAACGTGATCACATCATCACGCCACGCGAAATCACATGATCCCGGCGTGATGACGTCATCACGCCTTTGTAAACTAAATAAATAGCGCGAGGAAGCGCTGTAACATGGATCACTCGACTCGGTTATGCCCTGCAAACTTATCATGGTCAAGCAGGTTATTTGAAGAAAGAGAGAGAAATAAGAAGGTAAGATAATTGAAATTTCGAAACAAGATAATATTTCAAGTTAGTGTAACCATTTTCTTTTATTTATTTACTGGATGCAAACAATGGGGGAACTTTAAAAATTAAGATAATTTATCTCTTTATCCTTCTCTTCTTTTAGTGATTTGTTTCACACAAATAAACATAAAAATGCAAAATATCAGGCAAAATATGGACTATTAAGGAAACACACTAATTTTGATTTAAAGAAGGACCAGAATATTATGAAAACATAATAATATCCAAAAACTACAAACAAGTTGACAATTTCTTTTTTCATTATTTGTTTAAGGTATAGACAAACTACTGCAACTTGCCTTTCCTTTATCTTTTTTCTTTTTGATAGAATATAGTTCCATCTCCTGATGAACCATTGATACCATCAATGGGGAAACACGTGTTGAGCTAGGAACTGTTGGGATACTCATGAGAATTATGAATTCTAAGATTTATCGGTGACTAAAAGTGTGAAGTTAACATAATAGAAATAAATGTGTGTATTGAACCCAAGCAACTCTATAAAGTGTGAAGTTAACACCGGCATTGCAAGATTGGATAGAAATTGTTGGGATACTCATGAAATTTATGTTTCTAAAGGTTTATCAAGTGAACAATGGTATTGCAAGATTGAACTAAAATCTGAACAATAAAAAGGATTTGATGTACGAAATTGACTCACCTGGCAACAATTCAATTTAAATTTGTCGCATTTGAGTAAACATTTTTTCCAGTTCCAAGGTTTCTTACACTGAATCTGTGTAACAGTCACACAATTATTGGAAAATACTCATGCTGACAACAACAACAAACCAAACACCAGTTTAATTCACAAATAATTACGTAAGTGATCGCCAACGGAGTGCTTTGTTGGTTGTACTTTTTGAAATTTAGTAATTCTTCCAATAGATGGTCATCTCATTGGTGGTCCCAAGATGTTCAATTTACTGGATCAGTTTGTCATGCTTTAAGAGTTTGTTGTTGGCACAAAGCATAGCTTGAATCATCCAGTTAATCAGGGGCTCCATAAAACCATTCCTGACATAATCAGAGTCAGTGATTATGACCAGTTCTTTGAGTTGGTGGTGCACTGCAGTGAGGATGGCTTGATGAATGTCCATCAACTCTGCAACCTGACTACTTCGGGGCCCTATTTTGTAAACAGCAGAGGGTTCTGGGGTATCATACACCCAGGCATTCCCAATGCCAGCCACTAGTTCCTTTTCCGACGGTATGATCACCCATCCACATAAACTGTGGGCATCCCCGACACGTGTCTTATTTATTTATTTTATGTATTTATTTTATTGGGCATTTGTAAGGTGCTTTAAACAACAGAATTGTGTCTCAAAGTGCCTCAAGGCTAAATGGTAAGGAAACAGGACAGGGGAAATAATAACAATGGCAAAAACTGTAAATATACAGTTGTAGTCCTACTGGGCCTTGTGGTTCATAGGCCTTGTTCTGGGAAGTTAAGTGCACCTTCATATTGTTGCTGGTTGTTAGACTTTCGTCCTTGAGACAGTTTTCTTGAGCATAATCATGCAAGTCTGACAACGCTAGTGCTAGTGGCCTCATCTTGTGTTGGCCATATCTGACCTCCACAGGAAAGCTTTGCATGGACAGAATCCAGGAAGTAATTCTGAAATTACTGATGTTCCCCACCCACATTCTGTCACTCGACAATGATGTGCTCCCCCTGGAGGAAAGGGTGGTAATTTTTCAACACACACACCATTGCCAGGAATGCCTTCTCGCAGTAATTGAATTTTTCCTCCACAGAGGACAAAGGTTTTCTCACGTACGAGATGACTTGTTGACCTTGTTTTTTTGTTGATATAACACCATTGTTAGGCACGTATCTAAGAACCCTGTATCCAATGATAACTCCCTTTTCTTAATGGGGTACGTGTAAAGACTGCTAGGGGATGTCTGCACTTCCACTCTCTATATGGTAGAGGAGAGGCACAGAGGACCCCAGCCAAGATTCTCTATTTGGTAGCAATGGACGAGCAATCAAGGCCTAGCTTCTCAGGAGGTGATGCGGGCTGGTTCTTAAGTACAGTGTAGTCCTTGAACCCCCACAAAGGAATGTCCACACACTGTATTACTGAAAACACAGTCTTTATATAATTAATATTCAAAGGTATGTATACGATCACAATAACGCACTTTGTACTCGGAAGTCAATAATGATAAATATATACAATTCTAAAGTGGTACCACCAATGTTATCGAAAGTACATCAACTGTACGGTAAAAATGTCACACAGATCAATAACGAGGAAACCAGCAATAGAGATAGGCAGGAGCGTAAGATGGTTGAAACAATAGTCTTATTTCCTCCTATCAAGGTTTTACCCCCCCAATGTACCTGGTGGAGTAGAGTTCTCCGAAGATGCGTTGACCGATCCTTCTTGAGTGACTCCCTTTAAAGCAGGAGCCACGGATCGTCGAGAGGCGTCGAGGAACTCGGCGTTCGGTGTCGGGGAATCGACGGCCCTTCTTGAGTGCCCTCTCTTTAAGGCAGGAGTCACGGGTCGTCGAACGTCCGACAGTGAACAGGTTGAACTACGACCGTGAAGTGGCTGCTTCGTTCCTAGCGGTGCTCGTCGAGGACAGAGCGTTGGCGTCCTGCAAGGAAGAGGCATACGGGGCACCTCAGAGACGATAGTTCTGGACCGCAAAGAGATGATGAAGAACTGTGGCCCAGCAAGGGCATTGAGTCGTCGGCGTCTCTGTGGTCTTTAGGTGACGGGAAACCCACCGGCGGATGCTCCTCGGCGCATCAACGGTCGGGCCTTCTCCAGCGGTATAAAGCGGGCGACGATGCAGATGAGAGCGTCCGATGATCAAATGAAGTTCTTAGGCAAACGGGAGCACGGCGGCTCCGGTCGGCGACGGCGGTCATCGACAGTGGCGAACAACAGTCCGAGTGCTTCCCTTTGGGATTCTGCCACAGTCCCCGTCTCGGGTCGGCAGCCTGTCGAAGGTCTGTCTACCAGGAAGCTTTGGCAAAGATCAGCTGGTGCACAATGGTCCCTCGTAGCTTGGGAAGAGGGCGCCTTACCATGCCCTCTCTGGGTCAGTCCTTGGAGGCACAGCAGCTATCAGATTGTGAAGGAGAGCAACAGCACTTCTTCTCGTCCAGTGGGGCTTCAAGGTCAAGCTTCAGTTACTCCAGTTACTTGTCGTAGTGGACTTCAGCTTCTGAACACGATTCCTAGCAGTGAGAGGTCCCCAGATATACTGTTGATCTCCCATTCATTCCGCTGGGGCACACTCAAGCATCCAATCACGACTAAGGGCATTCATGCAGGCAGGCAGCCAATCAGGCACACGAGATATTCAGGCCATTCACTTCTCTCCAGACACTCACAACAAGTTATGTGTATTGGGACAAGTACCGAGCCATTCAACACCCCATACTGCATTCCTACTGGTTTCGGGCAGGGCTGTCACAGTCATTGTGTCAACCACCAGATACTAGACATCCACAACACAGAATGCATATTCGTCACACACTCTATTCACCCGGGTCCCACCCACAGGAGGTACCCACAACATACATCACTGGGAAGGCTCCAGCTAGTCTGGCCGGGCCTTCACAACAACACCATATATGGCGTTTCCACCCAACAGCCAGTCAGGGGGAAGGGGCAGAGTCAGGGCTTCCCAGGACTTTGGGAAAACAAGGAAATAGGTAATAGAAAGCAAGAGGCCACAGCGGCCATCTTGTTTTCCATCAGGAATCACCTGATCCCAATGGCAGGACCGGGGTATCCCCAAAATGGAGGATACTCTGCGCACCTGTCAAATTCAGCATGGAGCTGCCACCAGCCCATACCCTGCTCTGCGGGCCACTCACAGGTGCCCAAAAACATACAGTAGGGGCACAGGGTCGTACCCCCACCGATGGGTGCCATAAGGGTATCCCACGAGTCCGTTCACCAAACCAAAAGAGAGAGAGCTGCACCGCCAGAAGTCCCACATGAACTCCTGCGCGGAAAACACAACAGAACACACGATAAAAAGCAGTAAAGGACAAGGATACGGAGGCCCTGTCCCTCCGATGCATTTCCAGCATCACAGTCACCTCCCCCAGACTGCGGTGGAGGGTGCCTAATCTCCCACGGGATAGACACCCTCATCCAGACGGTCAACATACCTTCTGGAAAGGCCATCTGCATTATCGTGACTCTTCCCTGGTCTTTGCTCTATGGTGAAGTCTAGCCCTTGCAGGCTAATGGACCACCTGAGCAGTTTCGGGTTCTCAACCTTCATCTGCATAAGCCACTTCAGGGGCTTATGATCTGTTTGGACCTTGAAGGTAGACCCCATAAGGTAGGGCCTAAAACGCCTAAGGCTCCAAACTATACTAAAACATTCCTTTTCAACAATAGCCCACCTAAGTTCTCTACCCTTGAGTTGTCTACTGATGAATATGATAGGATGTTCTCTCCCTTTGTCATCTAACTGGGACAAGACAGCTCCAATTCCGGTGTCTCAGGCATCCGTCTGGACGATAAAGGGTCAGCTGTAGTCAGGCGCACACAACACGGGTGCCCTACACAGACTTTCTTTCAAGCCATCAAAGGCCCTCTGACAGTCTTCAGTCCAATTAACCTTCCTAGGCTGTTTGGACAAAGTCAGAGCTGTCAGGGCTGCAGCTATGGTTCCATAGACTGCCATGAAATTGTGATAGTACCCAGTGAGGCCCAAAAAGGCTCTCACCTGAGTTTGAGTAGGGGGGAGTCTCCCAGTCCTGTACATCCTGTACCTTACTGGGGAGAGGTTGGATTTGACCCCCTCCTACCTCATGACCAAGATACGTGACTTTCCCCTGAGCTATCTGGCACTTGGTGGCCTTGATAGTGAGGTTAGCCCTTTTCAAGGCCTGCAACACCCTACCCAGATGTGTCAAGTGCTCTTCCCAAGTGGAACTGTAGATGGCAATGTCATCTAAATAAGCCACACAGAAGGCTTCCAGCCCACTGAGAGCATGGTTGACCAATCTCTGGAAGGTGGCAGGGGCATTCTTCAACCCAAAGGGCATGACCCTAAACTGGTAGAGTCCCTCTGGTGTTGAGAACGCCGTCTTTTCCTTGGCATGGTCCGTCAGAGCTATTTGCCAATAGCCTGAGGTGAGGTCAAAGGTGCTCACAAACTTGGCGGCACCTATGGTGTCCACGAGCTCATCAGCCCTGGGCAATGGGTGCGCATCAGTTTTGGTGATGGCATTGACTCCTCGGTAGTCCACACAGAACCTCCAATGCTTGGTACCTGCCTGGGAACTTGCCTTGGGGACAAGGACCACGGGACTGGACCAGGGACTGGTTGAGAGTTCAATAACACCCAGATCCAGCGACCTCTTCCTGGATGTGGTTCTTAACCGTATCTGACATTCGGTAGCTCCTGCTCTTGACAGGCACGCTGTCACCAGTGTCAATCTCGTGCTTACACCACGGTGTAAGGCCTGGCGTCAGCAAAAACAGAGAGGCATACTGCTGGAGCAAAGTCCTGCAGGCCCTCTGCTGCTCGGTTGTCAAATCTGGAGAGAAATGCACTCCCTCCACTGAGCCATCCTGAGGGTTGCTATGCAGCAAAACAGGAAGGGGCTCACTCTCATCCTCTTCTTGCTCTGAAGCCAGCAAGAGACATGAGACTTCAGCTCGCCTGTGGAAAGGCTTGAGCCTATTAACATGGAATACCTGAGGGGCTACCCCTGGGATTCCCATGTCAACCAGATAATTGACCTCGCCCTTCTTGGAGATTATCCTGAAGGGTCCAGTCCATTTATCTGCCAATGCCCGAGGCTTGGTAGGCTCCATCACGAGGACCTCCTGTCCCGGAGTCCAATCCACTTGCGATGCTTTAAGGTCATGCCAGTATTTGTTCAATTCTTGGCTGGCCTTGAGATTCGCTGTTGCCTGACCCATCATCTGTGTCATCCTCCATCTGAGGCCTAACACATAGTCCCCCACTTGCTTGGCGGGACCGGGAGGGGTGGCTTCCAAACCTTCTCTGATCAAGGCAAGGGGCCCCCTCACGGGATGTCCAAAGAGTAACTCAAAGGGGCTGAAACCAACACTCTCTTGAGGTACCTCTCTGTAAGCAAACAGCAGGCATGGCAGGAGGATATCCCATTTCCTCCTTAGGGGCTCTTCCAAAGCACCTAGCATGCCCTTGAGAGTTTTATTAAATCTCTCAACCAGACCATTGGTCTGGGGGTGGTAAGAGGTGGAGAACTTGTAGGTTACCCCGCACTCTTTCCACATGGTTTTCATGTAACTAGACATGAAGTTGGATCCTCTGTCAGAGACAACCTCCTTGGGCAATCCAACACGGATGAAAATGCCCAGGAGAGCCCTGGCGATCACCTTGGCCATTACAGTCCGAACGGGTATAGCCTCAGGGTACCTGGTGGCATGATCTACCAAAACCAGGATGAACCGATGTCCACCTGACGTGGGAGGGTCAAGGGGACTAACTATGTCGATGCCCACCCTCTCAAATGGTGTGCCAACCACTGGCAATGGCTGCAGTGGGGCAATGACACTGCCTACAGTCTTGTCAGACAACTGACAAGTTGGCCAGGTCCTGCAGTGGGACTCCACTTCTACTCCCATCCGGGGCCAGTAGAAATGGGCAGAGAGCCTCTGCTTAGTCTTCTTGGTACCAAGATGACCAGCCAAGGGCACATCATGCGCCAACTGCAGTAGGAAGGGCCTGTAAACCTGGGGTACCACCAACCTCTTGAGGGCACCAGGTTCAGGCTTAGTGGGCTCACTAACAAGGAGCTCACCCTCCCAATAAATCCGGAATGTCCTAGGCACTTCTCCTTGTGCCTGGGACAGGGCCTGTTTTCTCAGACCCTCGAGAGAGTGACACTCTCTCTGTCCTTTACAGAAGTCTGCCCGGGAGGGTCCTCCTTCAGCTAACAAGCATTGAAGATCGGGATGATCCTCCGGGTTGAGAACCTCTCCCACAGGAGAGTCTTCTGGCTCTTCTCCCACAGGAGTTGAGACGGGGTTTACCACTGGACCCAGCCCGTCCGGAGCATGGATCCCAATGGGTGCTGTAGGAACAGCAGGAAGAGAAGGAGCTCCCTCCACAGAGGTGGCCTTCTTGCTCTTCCTTCGTCTTGCCTTAGGCCGCGCCTTCGGCTCGGGTACCTGACTCACAGCCAGACCCAGTTTCACCTGTGACCTAGTAACCGCAGCAGCAGTCATGGGAAGACCATCCGCGATCAATCCCAACTCTACTAGATCATTACCTAACAGAATGTTAGCAGGGGCATTGTCCTGAACCAGGACAGGAAGCTTTGCTGTCTTGTCTCCAATTACGAGTGTGACTCGGGCTACAGGCAATAATTTGGGAGGCCCACCAGCTAACCTGGTGGTTCTCAGAGGAGCACCTACATAGTCCTCTGGCTTGAGCAGGGTCCTGTCCACCACTGTCATGCTTGCCCCAGTGTCTCTCAAACCAGTAGAAGGCTGGCCATTCAGGAGGACACTTCTCAAAAACCTATGGGTGTTTTGTGGGATAGTCGCCAGTACTTCTGCATACTGGTCCCAGGCCCCAAGGGACACTAAGGAAATCTCTACGGGAGCACCAAATGTGATCCCCGTAGAGGAGGGGAGGACAGTGGCCTCCACCTCAGACATGGGGTAAGGGTAGGTCAGGCTGACAGCCTGTACTCCAAGTGCCTTACCTTTACACTTGGAGTCACCCCTTCTGTGATCCAGAGCCCCACAATCCCAACAAGTGCCGGGAGTGCGTGGTACGGTACAGGAACCACTGGGAGCCTGCTTTGCAGCAGGTGGACCACTACTCTTATTCCCACCCACAGATGACTTATCCCCACTAGATGTTTGGGTCTTAGGAGAGGAGGGTTTAGCTTTATTCGACTGTGACTGCTTTTGGGACTCCTCAACTTTCTGAGAGGCCTCCTTTTCTTTGTCCTTGTTCTTCCCACTGGAGTCCTTATGGGACACCCGGTGGGAGACCCACTTGTCAGCCAACCTACCCAGCTTAAAGGGATCCAAAATGTTCTCGTCAGTAACATACTGACGCAGCTCCGGTGAACAGGCTTCAGAAAAATGCTCAAAAAACAACAGGTAGGACAATTCAACAAATGTTTTCACCTTGTAACCATCAATCCACCCCATCATATTCATGTGAGCAGCACTCACCCAGTCAACCCAAGACACATTCTCTCTTTTCTTAAAATCCCTGAACCTTTTAAGGTATTGGGTAGGTGTCTTGCCAAACGTGGCAATCAAAGCAGATTTCATACACTCATACTGACCCCTTTCTTCCACACTCAGCTTCAGAATACAGTCATACCCAGTCTGAGGCACTCTGCTTAGCAAACACTTAGCCCAATCTCTTTTGTCAACATCATGAATTGCACAAGCCATTTCAAACGCTTCAATCCATTGGAGGATATCAGAACCCTCCACAAACACGCCAACCAAATCTTTCATGAATTTAGTTGCTGCGGACCTGACACTCTCACTGGATTTCGCTGAAGTCTCCACTCTAGCTTTCTCTAGCTGGATTCTCTGACATTCAGTGTCCTTGTCTTTGAGTTCAAGATCCCTATTCTTGAGTTCAACTTGTTGCACCAGCTCCTCCCTCTTAAGCTCAGCATCTATTTCCAACATGCGATATTCAAAGGCCAATTCCATCCGTAATAACTCACGCTCCAAGGAATTGCTGGGGTTCGGAATAGAGGCAGCAGGAATGGTGGCATTCCCAGAAACAGATTCAGTGGAAACCCCAGGGGCAGAGTCCTCATTGGTTGCATTCCCCTCCTCATCAAGAGTTTCACCATCGGTCTGGTAGTCCACCAGGGCAGCTATCAGCTCAGCCCTAGACTTATCCACAAAGTCTAACTCCCTGGCTTCACAAGCACTCTGGAGAGCCTCTGAGCTCATCCGAGTCAATTTACCATTTGCAATAGACTCCATTGCTTGTAATGCAGTTATTTTGTACACAACCAAATCTTAATTTAATAAAGTGCGGATATTTTATAAGTGGCACGGTTATACACTGATTCTTAAAGCCATAAGCATCCCACCGCTGCCACCAGTGTAAAGACTGGTAGGGGGTGTCTGCACTTCCGCTCTCTATATGGTAGAGGAGAGGCACAGAGGACCCCAGCCAAGATTCTCTATTTGGTAGCAATGGACAAGCAATCAAGGCCTAGCTTCTCAGGAGGTGATGCAGGCTGGTTCTTAAGTACAGTGTAGTCCCCGAACCCCCACAAAGGAATGTTCACACACTGTATTACTGAAAACACAGTCTTTATATAATTAATATTCAAAGGTATGTACACGATCACAATAACGCACTTTGTAATCGGAAGTCAATAATGATAAATATATACAATTCTAAAGTGCTACCATCAATGTTATCGAATCTCATTAAAGTGCATCAACTGTAAGGTTAAAATGTCACACAGATCAATAACGAGGAAACCAGCAAAAGAGATAGGCAGGAGCGTAAGATGGTTGAAACAACAGTCTTATTTCCTCCTATCAAGGTTTTACCCCCCCCAATGTACCTGGTGGAGTAGAGTTCTCCGAAGATGCGTCTACCGATCCTTCTTGAGTGACTCCCTTTAAAGCAGGAGCCATGGATCATCGAGAGCCGTCGAGGAACTTGGCATTCGGTGTCGGGGAATCGACGGCCCTTCTTGAGTGCCCTCCCTTTAAGGCAGGAGTCATGGGTCGTCGAACGTCCGACGACGAACAGGTTGAAATACGGACGTGAAGTGGCAGCTTCTTTCCTAGCGGTGCTCGTCGATGACAGAGCGTTGGCGTCCTGCAAGGAAGAGGCGTGCGGGGCACCTCGGTGACGATAGTTCTGGACCGCAAAGAGATGATGAAGAATTGTGGCCCAGCAAGGGCGTCGAGTCGTCGGCGTCTCTGTGGTCATTAGGCGGATGCTACTCAGCGCGTCGACGGTCGGGCTTTCTCCAGCAGGATAAAGCGGGCGACGATGCAGACGAGAGCGTCCGAAGATCAAATGAAGTTCTTAGGCAAACGGGAGCATGGCGGGTACGGTCAGCGACGGCGGTCATCGACAGTGGCGAACAACAGTCCAAGTGTTTCTCTTTGGGATTCCGCGGCAGTCCCCATCTTGGGTCGGCAGCCTTTTGAAGGTCTGTCTACCAGGGAGCTTTGGCAAAGATCAGCTGGTGCACGATGGTCCCTCGTAGCTCGGGAAGAGAGCGCCTTACCAGGTCCTCTGTGGGTCAGTCCTTGGAGGCACAGCAGTTTTCAGATTGTGAAGGAGAGCAACAGCACTTCTTCTCGTCCAGCGGGGCTTCAAGGTCAAGCTTCAGTTACTCCAGTTACTCGTCGTAGTGGACTTCAGCTTCTGAACACGATTCCTAGCAGTGAGAGGTCCCCAGATATACTGTTGATCTCCCATTCATTCCGCTGGGTCACACTCAAGCATCCAATCACAACTAAGGGCATTCATGCAGGCAGCCAATCAGGCACACGAGGTATTCAGGCCATTCACTTCTCTCCAGACACTCACAACAAGTTATGTGTATTGGGACAAGTACCGAGCCATTCAACACTCCAAACTGCATTCATACCAGTTTCGGGCAGGGCTGTCTCAGTCATTGTGTCAACCACCAGATACCAGACATCCACAACACAGAATGCATATTCGTCACACACTCTATTCACCCGGGTCCCACCCACAGGATGTACCCACAACATACATCACTGGGAAGGCTCCAGCTAGTCTGGCCAGGCCTTCACAACAACACCATATATGGCATTTCCACCCAACAGCCAGTCAGGGGGAAGGGGCAGAGTCAGGGCTTCCCAGGACTTTGGGAAAACAAGGTAATAGGTAATAGAAAGCAAGAGGCCACAGGGGCCATCTTGTTTTCCATCAGGAATCAACTAATCCCAATTGGCAATCCCAAAATGGAGGATACTCCGCGCACCTGTCAAATTCAGCATGGAGCTGCCACCAGCCCATACCCTGCTCTGCGGGCCACCCACAGGTGCCCAAAAACATACAGTAGGGGCACAGGGTCATACCCCCACCCATGGGTGCCATAAGGGTATCCCACGGGTCCGTTCACCAAACCAAAAGAGAGAGAGCTGCACCGCCAGGAGTCCCACATGAACTCCTGCACGGAAAACACGACAGAACACACGATAAAAAGCAGTAAAGGACAAGGATACAGAGGCCCTGTCCCTCCGATGCATTTCCAGCATCACAGTACGCCAAACAAGGAGCCTGGAAAAGGCTTCTTTTCAGTTGTTTAACTGCATCAGATTGTTCTGGACACAACTCCCACTTGACTCAGGCCTTTAATAAATGGACCAAGGGTCAAGTGACCTCTTCGTATTCTTCAATGCACTTTCGACTATAATTAGTGAGTCCAAGGAGGCTTCTTAATCGTCACAGAGTAGTAGCGTCTTTTAATTTAATTAAGGCTTCCACCTTCTTCGCCTGGGTGACCTCGTGGCCTAAGAAGGTCACTTGGGTCTTGCAACACTGCGCCTTCTGAAAAGACAATTTTACTCCGGCTTTTGCACTGGGATAGGACATAGTGGATTTCTGCTATATGTTCCTCCACAGTTGAGCTCTTGATCAGAACATCATCTACATAGGCCAGGTTTCCCCTTTTGCCCAAGTCAGGCATGACCTTATGTAGACCGATGTTGAACTCATTGCTGGAGTTTATGTATCCAAAGGGGGTTTGGGTCAGCGAATATTGCTGCCCCTGAAGGTAAAGCAAGCTTGTCCTGTCTTCTCTACTCCCGGGTACGGTCCAGTATCCATTGGTCAGGTCAATGGCAGTGTACACCTTTGACCCATGGATCTGTGCCAGCCCCTGATTTATGAAGGCAAGTGGCCATCTTGACACGTGGATACGTTTGTTCAACTCTCTCAGGTCTACACATAGTCTCCATTGGAAGTTTGGTTTGAGTATCCCCAGTACTGGGTTGTTGAAGGTACTGTGGATCAGACAATTTATCCCACGGGATTCTACATTCTTAATAACCTCTGTGAGTGACTCCATGGATGCGAGAGGTAACCAGTATTTTTTCACAAATACGGGAGCCATCTTGGGGGCCGTGGGCATGGTGGTTGAATGAATAGATGTGCGTCCAGAGTTGTATGAGTCTACTGAAAAGATATCTTGGAATTCGAGGAAGACCTGTTTCAGTGTTTGTCTTTGCTTCTTGGTCTCAAAGGCACCAGCAAGATAAATCCTTTCCTCAACTGTCTGCTTGAAACCTGGATTGACATTGGTTTGGAAATTTCTGCGGTATCCTCCAGTTGTGTGGAGGGATCTCTTTTGATAGTGTTGACCTGGACTGGAGGTTCCAGGGAGTTGAGGTAGTTGTCCTTGACTTGACTCTGAACAGTCCCTCCTCCCTCCTGATGTAACAGGTCACCTATTCCACTCTGTAGTGGCAGGACAAGTACACCAAGAAATTCCCTCCATGCCTAGTCAAAATCTTTTCTGATGTCAAAACATCATTTGGGATTGGTTCGATGATTTCATTACCTAAATCAATAGAATAATGTTGGGCATCAACTGCCATTCCAATAAAGGTATCCACGCCCAAAGTGATAATTTGAGGGTTACTGTTATCCACCAATATGTAACGCTCACCTGATTCCCGTAGAGGCGTCGGTCTTGACTGGGCGAATACCGTATCTGCAAAGGTGATGTGTAACACACGGCTGGCTCTTTGGGCTGGACCTCTGTGCACTGTATGTCTGACTTGAAGGGTAAGATGTCTGCAGATAGAAAATATGGGATTAAGGAACTGGGTTATTGAATGTCTCTCTCTTCTTCCCTTTCTCTTCTCCTGTAGAACCCCAAAGGTTAACGCTCTCACCTTAGGTAAGTGAACGCCGTGCTCTCCATCTGCCTCGGGGCAGGGTGCTGTAACCAGTTTCTTCACTGGATAAGGGGAGCAGGCCTCTTGACTTCAGAGGACTGCTGTCCGTCGTTTACTGCACGAACGGTAAGTTTCGAGTAATTCTAATGTCTTTAAAGTCTTTAGTAATGATGTTTCTTGTTTTGCAGGGTTCCGGCGATGGCGGATGACGGGCTGAAGTGAGTTGAAGATGGAGCCCGTGTGATGAATAGAAGCGCCTGGAAGCACGTAAGTAAGCGCTTGTTGCCTGCTTCACGATGCACTCTAACTGTCTTTTTATTTTGCAGGTACAAGTTCGGAGCGGCTGCAGGGTGCCGGAATACCCACTGGGTTAGATGTGGAATGGAGTAATGGCACGTGAGTATTAAAGTTCCTCAATGTCTTTAAACGCACCTTGTTTTGTCTTTCAGATGCGGGATGCAGCGCCGAAGGCCTCCGGAGCGTGCGAAGAGTTGGTAAGCTTTTGTCTTTCAGATGCCGGAATGCAGCGCGAGGCGTTGGTGACAGCCGATGGACCAGGTAAGTGAAGAGCTGTCACTGAAGACCGTAATGCTAACCTGTTCTTTCTTGTCTTTATAGGTGTTGCTGAAGACTGGATTCAGGATGGAAAGCCTTTTTCCTTAGGCCCAGGATCAGATGCAGAAGACACGATGAGCGTTCTGCTGCAGAGGATGCAGAATAACGCAAAGCAAGATTCATCCATCGGGTGTGGTTTAAATAGCCTCCTGTAGTGCTTAGGTGTCTCCTTCCACAGCCACGCCTAGGTAAGAAAAGAGTTCCTGCTTTCCAGAAGAGTTCCAGTGTTCTGAATCTAGGGAGTGGCTCCTGCCCCACCCAACAGGAAAAGTAGTTCCAAACAGAAGAGGATCAGAGGCTCAACTGGCAGGCAAGTAAGCAGCATGGTCTGCTGCAGGTAAGTCCACCCAAGCATTATGAGCCCGGCGCTTCCAGCGCTGGGACTGGGCATATTTATGAGCCTGGTGCCACTGGCGCCAGGACTGGGTCCAAAAGGTCCCGATTGGGACTGGTTGGCACTCGGAACCTGGGTTATGGATCTGCTTCCAAGGGATTTGGAAAAACCCTGACCTTTTGGAAGCAGAGATCATGACAGTACCCCCCCTCAAGGCCCCTCCCGGGCTTCTCCGGGGGTTTTGGCTTGTCAGGAAATGTTCGGTGAAATCTTTTGATTAGGCGAGGAGCGTGGACATATTCAGCAGGTTCCCATGATCTCTCTTGGGGGCCGTAGCCTTTCCAGTCAATTAGGTAAAATTGTTTAGATTTGGAGATCTTGGAGTCCAGAATGCTTTTGACTTCAAACTCGAGTTCTCCATCAACTAGGATAGGTTTTGGAGATTTAGTTAGTCGGGTTTGAGGTTGCACGGGTTTTAATAGAGAGACGTGGAAGACCGGATGTATCTTCATGTGCGGGGGCAAGTCCAACTTGACCGCTACTGGGTTTACTATGGTAGTGATGGAATAGGGACCAAGGTATCTTGGGTTGAATGTGCGTGGCCCTTTTAGAGGTAGATATTTGGTGGATAACCAGACTTGATCCCCTACTTGATATTGAGGGGCTTCCTTCCGATGTTGATCTGCTCCTTTCTTGTATTGTTCTTTAGCCCTTTGAAGGTGAGAAACAGCTTCCTTAAAGGCTTGGGTGATTGTAGAATGCAGGTAGTCTACTGCTGGTGTTTCAAGATCTTGGAGGGGATCCAACTCCGAGGTTCGAGGGTGATTGCCGTACAAAAGAACAAAACGGGGTTTTCCCAGTTCCCGAATGGACAGAGTTATTGTAGGCATATTCGGCTATCCAAAGGATGTCTTTCCAAGTTTTTTCAGTTTGTTGCAGCATGCAGCGTAAATACTGTTCCAGAGTTTGATTGGTCCTCTCGGTTTGTCCGTCGGTCTGAGGGTGGTGACTGGTCGATAGTCTCACATCAATTTGAGCCGACCGACAGCAACTTCGCCAAAAATGAGAAATAAATTGACTACCTCGATCCGAAATTAGAACCGAAGGAAAACCGTGCAGTCGGACGATGTTTTCGAGAAATTCTCGGGCCAGAGTTGCTGCTGTTGGCAAGCCTTTGAGCGGAATGAAATGCGCCATCTTGGAGAATAAGTCCACGATTACTAGAATCGTATTGTATCCGGAGCATGGAGGTAGATCGTTGATGAAGTCCATAGAAAGCGTATGCCAAGGGCGAGGTGGGATGTCAATAGGGCGTATGAGGCCTGCTGGTCTTTCCTTTTGACTCTTGTTTTGGGCGCATACTCCACAGGACATTATAAAGTCTCTGATATCTTTTTTCCAAGACGGCCACCAGAAGTAGCGCTTGATCTTTTCTGAGGTCTTGGCCATACCGGGATGTCCTTCCATTGAAGAATCGTGATAACAAGAGATTACTTTTTTCTGTAAATCTGTGCTGGGTAGGTATAATCGTTCTTGGAAATACAATAAGTTGTCCTTTACTGCAAAGTCCTTTCCCTGCAGATGCCAATTCTGTATGTCTGCTGGAGTTACAAGTTGCCTGGCCTTATCCTTAACTTCCTCTATGGATTCTGTGGCGATTACACCCAGAATTCTTTGTTCGGGAATGATTGGTACAGGTTTAGGGTTGATCAAGTGTTCTTCCACTCCCATCCGAGAAAGGGCATCAGCTTTACCGTTCTTTGTACCAGGTCGATAGGTAATTATGAAGTCAAACTCGGCAAAGAATAATGCCCAACGGAGTTGTCTAGAGGATTGGGCTTTTGCGGTCTTCAAATATTGCAGGTTTCGGTGATCCGTAATCACAGTAACGGTGTGTCGGGCCCCCAGCAGATAATGCCGCCAAGCCTTAAAGGCAGACTTGATAGCCAGAAGTTCCTTGTCAGTAATCGTGTAATTGATTTCAGGAGGTGAGAATTTGCGGGACCAAAATGCCACGGGATGCAACTGATTGGTTACCGGGTCCTTTTGTGATAGAACTGCCCCCATGGCAAGGCTTGAAGCATCAGTTTCCACGATGTAGGGGAGTTCGGGGCGAGGGTGTTTTAAGATTGGTGCAGAGATAAATTTAGCCTTCAAATCCTGGAAAGCTTGTTCCGCCTCGGTAGACCATTCAAAACGTTTGTTTTTCTTTAACAAGGCAGTGATGGGCTGGACTATTCGAGAGAATTCGTGGATAAACCTGTGGTAAAAGTTAGCGAAGCCTAACATGCTTTGCACACCTTTTTACGGAGGATGGTGATGGCCATTTGAGAACTGCATCGACCTTCTTTGAATCCATACGCACTCCGCCAGGTGATAATATGAATCCCAAGAATTCAACTTCAGTCACGTTGAAAACACATTTTTCCAATTTAGCGAAAAGTTTGTGTTGACGCAATCTTTCGAGGACCATTTTCACGTGTTTCCGATGTTCAGATTCCGATGAAGAATAAACGAGGATGTCGTCAATGTAAACAACAACACACACATCTATGAGCTCTCTGAGGACATCGTTCATAAAATATTGAAAGGCGGCCGGGGCATTGCAAAGTCCGAAGGGCATGACCTGATATTCAAATAGTCCATACTTGGTGCGGAAGGCCGTCTTCCATTCATCGCCCTCTTTTACTCGTACCAAGTGGTAAGCTCCTCTAAGATCCAGCTTTGTATATATGCATGCTTTTCTGACTTGGTCCAGGAGTTCAGGGATCAAAGGTAACGGATATCTATTCTTAACGGTGATCTGGTTCAGGGAGCGATAATCTATACAAGTTCTAAGGTCTCCTTCCTTTTTTGGAACGAAGAACAAAGCTGAAGAAGCAGGGGACTTGGAAGGACGAATAAACCCATTTGCCAGGTATTGATCCAGGTATTGTCGAAGGTGAATGTTCTCAGGCTCGGTGAGGGCATAAATTCTACTACAAGGAGGAGTAGATCCAGGTATCAGGTCTATCTGGCAGTCATAAGACCTATGAGGAGGTAGAGAGTTAGCCTGATCCTTCCGGAAAACATCTTGGTATTCTAGGTATTCGGGAGGTAACTGGGGAGTCTCTGAAGAAATTGCTGCCAGTGCAACACCAGGTGGAGGGTGACAAGTAGAGACACATTCTGGAAACTGGACCGTTCTTGCTCGCCAATCGATCAGAGGATTGTGTTTCTCTAACCAAGGTATTCCTAGAATAATCTGAAACTGAGGGGCCTTGATCACATCGAACACGATCTTCTCATGGTGTCCATCTTGACTTACTAGCGTCACCTCTTGAGTGGTATGCGTTACTGGCCCGGAGACTATCTCCGTACCATCCACCGTAGTAATGACGTCCTTTACAGCCTTGGGACAAAGAGTTAGATTCATCCTCAAAACCATTTCATGATCCACATAATTGCCGATGGCACCGCTGTCGACGTAAGCTTCAATTGCATGTAATCGATCCGGATTATCAGGGCTAATGAGGACCATAGGTATCACGAAATGCGAGGTCACGGAACTGGTTTTCACGCTCGGCAAGAGGACCTCTATTCTTGTCGGGCGAGGTCGTTTCCCTGCTCAGAGTTTGTAACTTTGGTAACTGCAGCTCCTACTGCCTTCTTGGCAGGTTTCACCGGACAGTCTCGAAGAAAGTGCCCTGAGTTTCCGCAATAGAGGCATAATTGCAACTGTTTTCTCCTTTCCCGCTCCTTTTGTGTTAGAGGACCTTTCAGACCCCCTACGTGCATGGGTTCCCCGGAGTCTACTCCTTTGGAAGGAGTTGGCGGTTTGGAAAATACTCGAGCATCAAACTTGGAACGATCGGCCTTCCTGTTCTGCAGTCTGTGATCTATTTGAACGACTAAGTCTATATAGTCCGAACAATCTTGTGGGGGATTCACTACTTGGGCTAACACATCTTTGAGCTCTCCACGTAGACCTCTATAAAACAGCGTAATCCTTTTGTCCTCAGGCCATTGAGTTTCCACTATCAGTCTGTTGAAAGACGCAATATAAGCCAAAAGGCCTTGATTACCTTGTCGCAACGAAAGAAGCTCATTGTCCAAGGCCTGCCCCTGTGAATGTCTTGCGAACAGTTTTTCCATACTGAGCTGAAAAGCTTGAAAATCATGGAGGACCGGATCATCTTGATTTACTAGAGGGATCGACCAGTCTGCCGCATTGCCACTAAGGTACGAAAGCACGAAAGCTACTTTAGCTTGATCAGTTGGAAAGGCTGCTGGCCGGCATAAGAAATGCAACCGGCACTGATTGATAAATACTGCAAACCTCTTTGGGTCACCAGAAAATCGTTTGGGCGGAGCCAGAGGTACATTCCCAGGTAGGTTGATCTGCACTGGATTCATAGAGGATGTAGAAGGAAGATTTCCCCCAGATGCGGGTAACGGGGTCTGTCCGGCTTGTGACTGTAGCAATTGTCTAGCGAGATCATCTGTTTGCTCCTTGGAAATAATCAGTTCCCTTCTTAGAGCGTTCGTTTCCTGACGGGCTGCATGCACTTCTGCCCTTAGTTCCCCAAGTAACTGGGCTAGCTGGTCGGTATCCGAGGTTTCCATAGCGCCTGGACGGGAGTTTTGTGGTAGGCTTTGCGTTCTGTAACGCTCACCTGATTCCCGTAGAGGCGTCGGTCTTGACTGGGCGTATACCGTATCTGCAAAGGTGATGTGTAACACACGGCTGGCTCTTTGGGCTGGACCTCTGTGCACTGTATGTCTGACTTGAAGGGTAAGATGTCTGCAGATAGAAAATATGGGATTAAGGAACTGGGTTATTGAATGTCTCTCTCTTCTTCCCTTTCTCTTCTCCTGTAGAACCCCAAAGGTTAACGCTCTCACCTTAGGTAAGTGAACGCCGTGCTCTCCATCTGCCTCGGGGCAGGGTGCTGTAACCAGTTTCTTCACTGGATAAGGGGAGCAGGCCTCTTGACTTCAGAGGACTGCTGCCCGTCGTTTACTGCACGAACGGTAAGTTTTGAGTAATTCTAATGTCTTTAAAGTCTTTAGTAATGATGTTTCTTGTTTTGCAGGGTTCCGGCGATGGCGGATGACGGGCTGAAGTGAGTTGAAGATGGAGCCCGTGTGATGAATAGAAGCGCCTGGAAGCACGTAAGTAAGCGCTTGTTGCCTGCTTCACGATGCACTCTAACTGTCTTTTTATTTTGCAGGTACAAGTTCGGAGCGGCTGCAGGGTGCCGGAATACCCACTGGGTTAGATGTGGAATGGAGTAATGGCACGTGAGTATTAAAGTTCCTCAATGTCTTTAAACGCACCTTGTTTTGTCTTTCAGATGCGGGATGCAGCGCCGAAGGCCTCCGGAGCGTGCAAAGAGTTGGTAAGCTTTTGTCTTTCAGATGCCGGAATGCAGCGCGAGGCGTTGGTGACAGCCGATGGACCAGGTAAGTGAAGAGCTGTCACTGAAGACCGTAATGCTAACCTGTTCTTTCTTGTCTTTATAGGTGTTGCTGAAGACTGGATTCAGGATGGAAAGCCTTTTTCCTTAGGCCCAGGATCAGATGCAGAAGACACGATGAGCGTTCTGCTGCAGAGGATGCAGAATAACGCAAAGCAAGATTCATCCATCGGGTGTGGTTTAAATAGCCTCCTGTAGTGCTTAGGTGTCTCCTTCCACAGCCACGCCTAGGTAAGAAAAGAGTTCCTGCTTTCCAGAAGAGTTCCAGTGTTCTGAATCTAGGGAGTGGCTCCTGCCCCACCCAACAGGAAAAGTAGTTCCAAACAGAAGAGGATCAGAGGCTCAACTGGCAGGCAAGTAAGCAGCATGGTCTGCTGCAGGTAAGTCCACCCAAGCATTATGAGCCCGGCGCTTCCAGCGCTGGGACTGGGCATATTTATGAACCTGGTGCCACTGGCGCCAGGACTGGGTCCAAAAGGTCCCAATTGGGACTGGTTGGCACTCGGAACCTGGGTTATGGATCTGCTTCCAAGGGAGTTGGGAAAACCCTGACCTTTTGGAAGCAGAGATCATGACACAATATTTGAATGGTGCCATGTTCTAGGTCTACTGGAGGTGTCATATTTAAACACAAACCTTTTTGGAGATTGGAATTCAAATTTATATAGGCGTCCTGATGTTTGAGGTTCTGTCCTCGCTTAATTTTGAGGGGAATAGTGAATTGTTGCACCTGTCTGGGGATGGTAACCTCTTCTTGCACATGAACTTCAACCGCATAATGCAGCAATTGAGCTGACCGGAATGCTTTTTAGTGTTGTCAAAGTCCATGGGGTTATCACTCAGTTGTGACCAGGTTTTATTATTAATTAGGTCCAAATTGATTGGGAATCGGTTGAGAATGTAACTGCCTAAATGAAAGGCAGAAGGGACATCTCTCATGGCCCAGCCATTATGCTCTGTGCTTTTGTTGTCAATGTAAATGTTTAGCATGCACCTGATAGGCAGGTGATGTTTGGAGTTTCCAGACGTACTTCCCATTTGTCAATCAATTTAAATGTGGGAATGAGCTGATCTTTTGGGAGTTTCCTGAATAATCCTTTGCTGATGAAGCTCCTTCCATTGTTGAGGTATACTCTGGTGAGCACAGGCTCTTCCTCCTCATTTATCTGAATGGGGAAAAACAACTGCTCGTCTTTTTTTAATGTCCGTCATACTTTGAGTAGGTTTTTCATTGTCTGGTTTTCGCAGGACCCAAGGTTTCTTCTGATTTTGCACTGGATGTACATTTGAGGGTGTTCCCTTCCAGTGTGTGTGGCCCCTTAAAACTGGGAGGAAGTGTTAGGCAGAAACCTGTGCAGTTCCCTTAGGGACCACTGCAAAAGTTTTAAGACTACAGGTGTTTGGCAGTAAACCCACTTGGTAGCAGTCTGTACCACAAAGATTCACTTGGTAGCTGTGGCTGAGCAGTCAGACTTCCCTCAAGAGGAGTCAGGCAGTATATAGAGTATACACAATAGGTACAGAGATACAGTAGCACAAGCAAACACTGCCCAGAGCTTTGGTGTAAAAGTATATAATTATTTATTTAAAGAGACACTTGTAAATTACATTAGCACAAAAGAGGTAAGTAAATTCAGCACACAGTCACTTTATATATATACAACCCTAATTGCTTATTAGAGAAGTCTTAGTGAGGAACACCACTTATTTTCAGACAGAGGTGAGCGCTTAACATAAGATGGCACTCTAATAAGTTATAAAAAAAAGGGAGGGAAAAAGACAGAGTTATGGAAGCACACAAGTTTCAATACTTTTAAAAGAACCACAGTAAGGCAGGATAGAGCAAGGAAGTCGATTGCAAGGCCCCGCTCTTGGAGAGAGCAAGCAGAAGGGGTCCAGGTTCACACAGTGGGGTTATGTCCAAAGAGTCTTGTAGATAGTTCGCACAAAAAGGATGAAATTAAAGTCAGGAAAAGTTAGCTAGGTTGTCCCAGGCCAGCCAAGGTTAGAAAGTCGAGGCTTTACTGTCACCCCGAACGATCTGTCGCAAGGGAAGCCAGGCGGGACACAGTACCTTAAGTGTGAAGGAAGCTCCAGCGGGGGCAGTTGTTCCTGGCAGCGGGTGCAAGTCGGTGTTTCGTCCAGAGGAAGAGGAGGTCTCGCCGTGGAGGAAAGAAGAAGGTCGATGCGCTGCCAGGGAAGAAACCAGCCGCAGACTTCTTTCGGTTAAAAGGTACTACCCTTTTCTTCGCGGTAGTGGTAAGCCGTGGTATTTCGGTTGCCAGGGTGCTTGGCACAGGCAAGGCGGCCACGAGATGCTCCAGGAAGGTGAAAAGAAGGCAAAACTGGTTATCCCCACCAGTCAAAGGAAGAAGACTCTCCGGACTGGAGATCTCCTCTGTCGCCGGGAAAAGTGGTGATATGGTTCAGCAGGGCTCCACCGGTGGTGTCGTCGTTGCAGGTCGGCTCAGCTTCTCCCTCCTTGGATTCTTAGGTCCTGTGGTGACTTCTGAAGTTCCAGTCCCCAAAGCCCTGCTTTTATGCAGCACACCCCCATTCACTCAGCCTAGCTGTCAATCAAACATGCTAAGTGGTGAGCCGGCCGGCTCACCACTTGGGCCAATCACACAAGAGTGCGACTTGAGTTACCAAGGTAACTCAGTCCAGGGTGCCTAAACCCCCTCCCACACCCCCTGTGGTACCCAGACAGAGTGGTACCACTTTTGGAGGCTTCTGTGGAGAAGCCCGCCAAAAAGTGGAACAAAGGGCTCGACTTGGGTTGGAGTAACAGAAGAGAACACAAACGGCATTTTAGAATCAAGTTCTGGCAAAAAATACCAACCGCTGAATTAATATTAAATAAATAAACCGGCGGTATGTTGGAGGCTATAAGAATTAAATAATTAAAGTTGGTAGCCTCGAACAATGGGAAAATCCCATAGAGATATATTTGTGGTCGAATATAAAAAGTAGTATCCACTGCCACCAGCCAAAACTCGATCAGGGGGGACGGAGACGTGCCCCCTCGAACAACAGCCACCGGGGCAATCGAATTGCCGCGACCAGTACGTCCACAATATGATGGTTTGTACTGGTTTCTGTTCATAATTTGGGACTAGTAAAGCCAATGGTGACTTTACATGCCCTGGGAGACAGTAGTCAGTCCCAGGGTATGGAGTCTATGTTGGGGGGCCGCTACGACATCCCTGGGTTACGGCACGGAGGGTGCTGTGTAACCCACATCAAAAACACATGAGACCCTATGGAGTAAAATACCCCATAGCCCATAAAACACATGGAAAGATAAAGGAACACCTCAAATTATGTCTAAGAGTGGGAGTAAAAGAGTCTCACTCTTAGCAGGAGAAAAAAATAAACCCCAAAAATCCAGCAGAGCTGCTGTGGGACTCACTAGGTTTGGGAAATTAGCCTTTACAGAGAATTCTCCCTTTTTCAGGAATGGAGAAGGGTTCCTATCACCAGTTCGTTATCCTACAGAGATGACATTGATGCCTGGGACCTGGTTATCCTTGAAATGAAACACTACTTTCTCAGACCATTGTTCGATTAAATGACAGGTACCATTGATGCTTACATAATTGGTAGTCATGTTTCATTTTATACACCAGTTGGTCTGGGTCCAGAGGACCTTGTGTACCCATTCAAACAGAGGTGATAACCTCCTCAAGAGACCGCTCCCCAGTAAACAAGGTGTACCCTCCGGAGTCACAACTATCACCGGATGTTTTAATCAATGTCGCCCAATTTTTATTTCCAGATCCACAGTCCCTTTGAGGAAATGTCAGTCTTGTCGAAATTTTGGAGTTGTCTGGGAAAGGCTGTGAGGGGAATTTGGTAACCCCCCCACCGTTCTGAGTTTAGTTGGTCAAAGGCCTTTTTGACAGGAGGGTGGCTTGGGATTAAGTGTTCACCAGAGTGGATAACTCTCACTGACCATGCACCTTGACTGGTGCATAAAATCTGCCATCTTTCTTCTCCAGGGTGCAAAGAAAGTTATTTCTTAATATTGAACTCCGACACTGTATGATCTTGAGCAACTCTTTGTGTCAAAGCTCGGGAATCTGTAAGGATAACATTAAAACTGTCAATGGATGGATTTGGGGAATCTTCTTTCTCCCCCGATTCTTTGCTGTCCCCCTTTACCTGGGGGCAGTTCTCAGAACCTGTTTGGGGGGAAGGACACCTCTGTTTCTACCTTGTCTGGCTCACTGTTTTGGGGTTGAAAAATGTCCTGATCTGGGTCAGTCTCCATGCTTACCCTGTCCCATTCAGGACCTTCTGGAACCCATTTGTCTTTGGGAGGGATCTGCCTGTTTCTGAAAGAGAAGGTCTGCTTACCTGAATCATCCGGGAACTCTTCTTTCTAAAAGGCAATGAGTACCTCCACAAAGTGGGTTAATCTTTGGCCTCTCGCTTTGCTCTTTGGGTTCCAACTTTACATGTGTAGAAGAGTTTCTTTCAGATTGAGAGGTGTCTAGGGATTCTGTATGGGTGGAAAAAGGAAGCTTTCTCTAGTGCTTGGCATCTCCCTTTCACTGAGGCTCCCTCCTCAGGAACCTGTGACTTGTCAGATGTTTCCTCTCGTCATTCCCCAATGGAGCATCAGATATAGGTTTTGGGGAATTCTGGGAAGCAGGGTTAGGTTGAGAGTTGGACTGAGCCCTCAGCATACACCCCAGCTGGCCAGTCAGTTGCTGGACCTCTTGCTACAGATGCAAGACGTTTTCTGAGTTGTAGGGAGGTCTCTGCTCATACCTCCACTGCTCCCGAACAGGGCAACTGCCCCTTCTCCCTGAGAAGCTCGGGTACGGGAAATTTCCCCCTTCATTTTCCATCCTGAATCTCCCTTCTCCTGTGTTCAGGGATCTATTTTCCTGGATGGGGAAAGAGAGGAGGATTATTTTGGAAATTCTGGTTCAGGGGATATCTGGGGAAAATGTTCAGGTTGGGAGGTGGAATGATACTTCTCTCCTGTGGGAAGTTTGGAGCAAAACTTCTGCGGGCAGTACTTACATGATCCGCTCCTCCCCCTGGGGCGGGGGAGTGCATACATACCCCAGGATTGCCTTGGTACCCTTGTACCTATAGGTGGCAGGCTCAGAGGGGTCATTGTTCTGGGCCCCTACGCGACTACCACTCAATTAGGCTTGGGTGGGGGATCCCTTCTGCCTTGCATTTTGCTTGTTGGCAGGGGGTTACTTTTAGGAGCCCCGTGTCCAGGTCCAGAAGAGGGGTCGTTCCCACATCCACCACCTTCGCAGCAGCTCGTGTGTTAGATGACATAGGGGTTTTGGGGTGTTTTTATTCTCAGTGGGCTGCTGGACCTCATAGATTCTGGCGGCTTGTTCAATTACCCAATCCATGGTCCTGTGTTCTTGGAAATTGCACACCATCTGAGCTATTACGTATTTGGGGAGGGTATGGAAATACATGGCCATGATCTCCCTATTATGTGTGTTAACCCTCTGGGTACATTGCAAATTATGTGCATTTTACGGGCCTCCTATGGGTTTCTGTGTGAGAAGAAATGTTCTTAAATAGCTGCCTTATAGGTGGATCATTTATAATGACCCTGGTCCTCCAGTCTTGCAAAGAAACTGGGGTTCTCAGGTGAGAAAGTCCACTTAGCAAATGCTATGCAATTCACATAATTTCTGATTTGGAATGATGCAAACTTCTGCTCATAAAGTTCCAGGTGCTCCCATACCAAATACTTGGCAATTGTGGTATGGGGTCAGGAAGCTCTTTATGGTCTTGATTTGTCTTATTGGGACTTTCACAAAATCCTTGTTCTGTTTCCCTGTCTTTGTCTTCCTCTGCACCTGAGTCCATTCATTTTCTGACTCAGAATTACTATTTGTACTCCATTCCCTGTCCTCTAGGTGCTCCCTATCTCTGTGAGATTGGGAATATCTCCCAGAGTCATAGGATCTGGATTCCTCTTGCCTGGACCGCAGTGAACTCTCTGGGTCTCTTTCCCTGTAGTTACTTTTAGGATAAGGATAGAACACTGTTTCATCATCCTTCCTTCCAGGTAGTCTGGGGAATTCCTACCCTGCCCTGGATGTACAGAGGTTTTTAGACTGCCCTTCCTAGGCTGAGAGCCTGGCTTTTCTCCTTCAGTGAAGCGGGAAACGTGGTCTCTTTGTAGTCTCATCTGAAGCCAATCGAACTCTCTCATCATAGGAGTTTTCATCTGAAGTACTTACATTATTCTTTTTAGTGTCTCAGGACATGCTGGTCTTTCCCCCTGACCTTCTATATGATAGGGATGAATACTCATTAGTATCAGACAAGGACTGGCCATCTGAATCAGTTTGGCTAAACCTGGCTACATTCAACTCCCTCATGTTCCTCCGTTCTTTATCAGTGGCATGCATGAGGTAATTTCCCATTTGTACCTGGGATGTTGTAGATGACTTGCATGAGGCTCCTGATGGGAGGGGCATCTCACCTTGATCAATGGTGCTTGTGCCATATCCTGATTGGTCAGGGTGCCTCAGAGCTTGTTTATAATTCTCAATTTCCTTTGTGAGACTCTCACACCTTTGTCTCTCTTTGCTTATTACCTGTTTGTATTCAGAGAGCTGGCTTTTTAATTCTGACACTAAGGCCTGATTAGTCTCAAGAACCTTGCTCTGAGCTACCAACCAATCTTTTGTTGGCTGCACCTCATGCTGAAGTGATTCAGTCTCCCTCTGTGTGTATGCTCCGTGCATATACAAGGTGATTTTCTGTCAGGACACAAATCTTCTCTTGCACATCCCTACAATTTGCTGCCTACGATAGTTCCACTTCTATTTGTCTCACATGCTCTACTAGCTCATTTCTTTCTTCTCTAATTCTGATCAGTTCCCAAGAACCTGGCTGTTCCTTTTCTGCATCCACTTTCAACCGGAGTGTATCTTGGTCTTTGGCTAGTTGTAGATTTTGTTGTTTCGCAATATTTACATTCTGCCGCATTTCATCAAACTCCTTGTGTGAGTCCATCTCTTCAATGATGAACTGACTATTTTCCCTTACCAATGTCTTAACTTGTTGCTTGAAGGCCACAATGTCATCTAATAACCCTCTATAATGTCCAGTCTGGTCATTCAATTGGGAATGCAAGTGACTTACAGTGTCTGAACCCTCAGTGCAAGCATTACACAGTGCAACAAACGTGATCCCTCTCTCTGCACTGGTTTGCTGTTGTGTTTTCAGCTCATGCTGTAGTCGCTCAATGAGCCTTTCCTGTTGTACTTTAAAACTTTCGCTCTGCTGCACTTTATCTCCAAGCTGTGTGATTTCTTTCTGAGCCTGTTTACAGGCCCCATTCTGCTTCATCTCATCAACCTCTTTATTCTGCAATATTTCCTCAAGTAATTGCAAATGAAAATATAAGTGAGCTGTGAGTTGAGTCATTTGGATCCGTTTTTCATGAGCATATAAAATGCCTCTAATGATTTGTGCAATAGCCCACCTTCACACGAAATGTCAGTGCTCGCTGAGGTGACCCGTTGCACTATTCTGGTTTTCCAGCTCCCAGTCTCACCCTCTCTCCATTCTCGAGTGAAACGCTTAGTTAGGAGATGTTTCCTGGCCTCACACACCTCAATGGTAGTCATTTTAAATTGACTTTTTGCAACTTTTGTGAAACTTTCTTTGCGCAGGGGCAAAAATCATCATGTTCCTGCTTGATTTCCACACACAATGCCAAATCATGAATTAATTCTTACTCAATCTCCTTTCTGCACTCTACACAGTCTTATTTTCTACACCTATACACCTCCTGGGAACTCATGGGTCAAGCGTTACAGTGGACTTTTAACAATGCACGGCAACCTTATATCTACCTCAATGCAGTTTCACCAAAATGAATATCCTGTCACCAATTCACTTGTCATTAGTCAAAAATAATAAACCAGATCCCGGTTCACGAGCTGCCAATTTATAGCATTATATTGAGAGACCACCCTTAATCTGGGGAGTTCCTTTCCCTCTCCAATCAAGGAGCCCTACAACACTCACTTAGGTTTTATTTTAGCTGTGGCCTTATTTGATGTTCGTGTAGAGCCACATAAATCTCCCACCCTGTGCCCACAGTGAGCCAAGAACCAGGCCAGGGTATAGAAATAATATATATTTATTTTAATTATAAGCTCAATGAATAATAATGTTGTCAATCACTGCTGCCACCTTCTTTGTGGCAGAAAACGCAGGTTCAATTACAAAACACACTTTTTCTATATTTACTTTTGTCTCACAAACATGGAACACAGGCTAAATAAACTGGCACATTTCTTTCCCCATGAACCCAGTTGAATGTTGAGTTTCAATAACAATAATATGCCACAATACTAGAACATAATCTTCACCTTTCAGGCTGAAAGGTTCTTAGTGTCAAACATAGGCACACATTTCATTTTATGAAAACAAGTTCACCTTCAAGGCTTGAGATATGGAGTTCTCTGTGCACTCAAAATGCTAGCAGTTGAAATTACAGATTTGTAAAAATGATTGTGGCAAATATTAGACCAAATTTAACTTAGCAATAGACACAGGGTTGTTTTAAAAACAAGACATACATCACATGCTCGGTGTTGGATACATGAGGTCTCACTTTTGCAAAGCACTTCTCCGCCCAGACCCAAAAACCCAAGCATAAATGACATGCAGCACCCTTCTGTTCAAAGGCCAGGTCTAGAGAGTGGGGACAATTTAGAAGTTTTGTTTTCCAGAACCCCCCTCACTTAAAGGCCTGTGTTGGGGAAGTTGAACAGTAAAATGGGGAGGATTATGAATTTTGTTTTTTCAGACCCCCCCCTTCACTTAAAGGACTGTGTTGAGGAATCTGGACAGTAAAATGGGGATGATTATGAATTTTGGTTTTTCAGACCCCCCCTCCCCCCTTCACTCAAGGGCCTGTGGTGGAGAAGTTGACAGTTTTGAGTTTCCATTTGTGGGGTCAAGGGCACCCCTTGGTTAAATACAATTTTGAACGAGTGGTGATAATTGGGAATTAAGTTTTAAGATAAGACTACCTTTAATATAAGAGAACGTTTTTGGGACTAGTATCTTTTGGGTTGAAAGGCAAAGTTTGGGGAAGGTGACAGTTATCAATTCTGTTTTGGTGTCAAGTATATCTTTTGTTTAAAAACAGGTTTTGCTAAGGGGTTCAGTTGGGAATTTTAATTTTAGGAAGGGACACCTCTTCGCATTAGAGAAGTCAGGGATGAACAGGAAAATCAAGGCACACAAATTACTTTAAATGTCTATGTTGTATCTTCCTGCTAGGAGAAAGGGTGAACATTTCTAATTCTTCCAAGCTCCCCCTGCGTAAAATCTATTTCAGAGTTATGAAAGGGAATGGGTTAATTAAAGGGATCCCCATGCTGATATTTGGTTGGACAATCTACTTACTTTATGAAATCTCTAGGCTCTGCACTCATGAAGCCCATCAATTGCCTTTTGGGCAGGTTTTCCCAGTCATAGCACTCAGCAAATAGCTAGTCAGAGAGGTACCCTGACATCCAACTAAACTGAGTTGAGGTTGAGATTTCTCTTATAGTGTCTGCTATTTTTTACCAGTTCATGGGTATGATGTATGTGTTTTGACCAACATTCTTGAACGGAAAGATACCGCTGAGTGTAATCTCGTCAGCCCAGACTATGGGCCTCATCACGACCTCGGCGGTAGCGGTGGCGCTATTAGCGCGACCACCATAGCCCCCGGCGCTAATAGCGCGGGATCACGAGTTGGGCGGACTTGGAAGTCCCCATTCCCCATTGAGCCCATTCGGGAATGCCCCATTCCCCATTGGGCTCAATGGGGAAATTTTGCGCTCATACCGCCGGCGGATTTCCCGCCGGCGGTATTAGCGCAAATTATCGGCGGATTTCACAACAGCTCAGAGCTGGTTCGAAATCCGCCGAAGCCCTGATTCGGCGGACCCTTAAATCCGGCGGTAATAGCGCTACTGCCGGATTTAAGGGTTACCGCCGAGGTCGTGATGAGGCCCTATATCTGTTGTACATTAACTTTTTCATAATTCTATTTCTTTTTGTTTTATGTTAAAATTGACCAACAATTTTTATATTAATACACAAAAAAGTGTGCCTAACCAAATGCATAATACATTTTGATACATGGCGAAAAATGAAAAATGCCTTGATCTAGCTTTATATGATTGTAACATTTCTAGGTAACAGGCTCTTGTCAGATAGGCATCAAACTCAGAGTACGCCCCAAATGTTCACATCTTTGAAATAACAAAAACAAAGCTTTTGAATTAAATAACTTACCTATCGGGACAACCTCTTGTGTTATATTTAATAATGTTTGCCCAGCCCTGACCAGAGAAGGGGTTGATCCTCACATACAAAGTCTGCACTCATGGAGACTGAGCAGAGCTTTGATGTTAGGGAAAATCATGATTTTGGCCAGGACTTTAGTCAATTGAATTCCACATAATTCCTCCCTCTGTGGTTCCAGGGAAGCCTCACAACCTCTGTTTTCTTGTCTCCCCAGCAATAGACGGCTCCAGCCCTCATCCATTATTTCCACCCAGATGTAATTTCATCCAATCTCCTTTGATGATTTTTGGCAGCTGTGTCTTTTCCATAATGCAAGAGCTTTTTATTCTCTAAGTCCCTCCCATGGAAAGTGAACATTAGACGGTGCTAACTTATGATCTCACAGTAAGGATTGGACAGTCACGTTTCTCTCCAACCCCAAGTCCAGACCCTCTCTAAGAATTGGTTCAGTATTCTAGATCTGAAATATTGCAGCTCCCATTTGAAGTTGCCATTTTATGTATGTCCAGTTGTACCCCCAAAAAAGTACCTACCTGGCAAATGTTTGTAATTTACTAATACATAGGAAAAACAAAGAGGTTATGGCTGGAAGGTTTAGACTGAATCGTAACCACTGGCGTTGCTCTGGGCAACCTTCCAGACCATCGTTCTTCGCCTGCCAAGCCATTACCGAAGGGGAAAAACCATATGCAAATCAGGCGTGGTCCCACCCCAAAAGGGGCAGTCCAGCCCGAACTGCTAGGTTACATACCTTCTGCACGAGACCACAAGCATCCCCAAACATGTTTCGCCCTTGTTGGGCCTCATCAGTGAGGAGAAGCTTGGGTCTCTAGGCCCAGCAGGCACGGGACCCACGTCTGGGCATACCCGTCCCATTCGGGGTGACAAAGCAAAAACAAAGAGGTGATGGCTGGAAGGTTTAGACTGAATCGTAACCACTGGCGTTGCTCTGGGCAACCTTCCAGACCATCGTTCTTCGCCTGCCAAGCCATTACAGAAGGGGAAAAACCATATGCAAATCAGGCTTGGTCCCACCCCAAAAGGGGCAGTCCAGCCCGAACTGCTAGGTTACATCCCTTCTGCACGAGACCACAAGCATCCCCAAATATGTTTCGGCCTTGTTGGGCCTCATCAGTGAGGAGTAGCTTGGGTCTCTAGGCCCAGCAGGCACGGGACCCACGTCTGGGCATACCCGTCCCACTCGGGGTGACAAAGCAAAAACAAAGAGGTGATGGCTGGAAGGTTTAGACTGAATCGTAACCACTGGCGTTGCTCTGGGCAACCTTCCAGACCATCGTTCTTCGCCTGCCAAACCATTGCAGAAGGGGAAAAACCATATGCAAATCAGGCTTGGTCCCACCCCAAAAGGGGCAGTCCAGCCCGAACTGCTAGGTTACATCCTTTCTGCACGAGACCACAAGCATCCCCAAACATGTTTCGGCCTTGTTGGGCCTCATCAGTGAGGAGTAGCTTGGGTCTCTAGGCCCAGCAGGCACGGGGCCCACGTCTGGGCATACCCATCCCACTCGGGGTGACAAAGCAAAAACAAAGAGGTGATGGCTGGAAGGTTTAGACTGAATCGTAACCACTGGCGTTGCTCTGGGCAACCTTCCAGACCATCGTTCTTCGCCTGCCAAGCCATTACAGAAGGGGAAAAACCATATGCAAATGAGGCTTGGTCCCACCCTAAAAGGGGCAGTCCAGCCCGAACTGCTAGGTTACATCCCTTCTGCACGAGACCACAAGCATCCCCAAATATGTTTCGGCCTTGTTGGGCCTCATCAGTGAGGAGTAGCTTGGGTCTCTAGGCCCAGCAGGCACGGGACCCACATCTGGGCATACCCGTCCCACTCGGGGTGACAAAGCAAAAACAAAGAGGTGATGGCTGGAAGGTTTAGACTGAATCGTAACCACTGGCGTTGCTCTGGGCAACCTTCCAGACCATCGTTCTTCGCCTGCCAAGCCATTACAGAAGGGGAAAAACCATATGCAAATCAGGCTTGGTCCCACCCTAAAAGGGGCAGTCCAGCCCGAACTGCTAGGTTACATCACTTCTGCACGAGACCACAAGCATCCCCACACATGTTTCGGCCTTGTTGGGCCTCATCAGTGAGGAGTAGCTTGGGTGTCTAGGCCCAGCAGGCACAGGACCCACGTCTGGGCATACCCGTCCCACTTGGGGTGACAAAGCAAAAACAAAGAGGTGATGGCTGGAAGGTTTAGACTGAATCGTAACCACTGGTGTTGCTCTGGGCAACCTTCCAGACCATCGTTCTTCGCCTGCCAAGCCATCACAGAAGGTGAAAAACCATATGCAAATCAGGCTTGGTCCCACCCCAAAAGGGGGAGTCCAGCCCGAACTGCTAGGTTACATCCCTTCTGCACGAGACCACAAGCATCCCCAAACATGTTTCGGCCTTGTTGGGCCTCATCAGTGAGGAGTAGCTTGGGTCACTAGGCCCAGCAGGCACAGGACCCAGGTCTGGGCATACCCGTTCCACTCGGGGTGACAAAACAAAAACAAAGAGGTGATGGCTGGAAGGCTTAGACTAAATCGTAACCACTGGTGTTGCTCTGGGCAACATTCCAGACCATCGTTCTTCGCCTGCCAAGCCATTACAGAAGGGGAAAAACCATATGCAAATCAGGCTTGGTCCCACCCCAAAAGGGACAGTCCAGCCCGAACTGCTAGGTTACATCCCTTCTGCACGAGACCACAAGCATCCCCAAACATGTTTCGGCCTTGTTGGGCCTCATCAGTGAGGAGTAGCTTGGGTGTCTAGGCCCAGCAGGCACGGGACCCACGTCTGGGCATACCCGTCCCACTCGGGGTGACAAAGCAACAACAAAGAGGTGATGGCTGGAAGGCTTAGACTGAATCGTAACCACTGGTGTTGCTCTGGGCAACCTTCCAGACCATCGTTCTTCACCTGCCAAGCCATTACAGAAGGGGAAAAACCATATGCAAATCAGGCTTGGTCCCACCCCAAAAGGGACAGTCCAGCCCGAACTGCTAGGTTACATCCCTTCTGCACGAGACCACAAGCATCCCCAAACATGTTTCGGCCTTGTTGGGCCTCATCAGTGAGGAGTAGCTTGGGTCTCTAGGCCCAGCAGGCACGGGACCCACGTCTGGGCATACGTGCTGCTCTTCGGGCATGGTTTAAATAGCCTACCAAAGTACTCCCAGGTAAGTATTCCTCCCCAGCCCCACCCGAGTAAGAAAATAGTCCATAGGTAAAGTAGTCCCTTCCAAGCCTCTTTAGGCTTGGAGATCTTGCAGCATGGTCTGCATCAGGTGAGTTTGCAGGATGGTCTGCATCAGGTAAGTTTTAATCTATGAGCCTGGCACCTATGGCGCTAGGACTGACTCTCCATATGAGCCTGCAAATCAGGCTTGGTCCCACCCTAAAAGGGGCAGTCCAGCCCGAACTGCTAGGTTACATCCCTTCTGCACGAGACCACAAGCATCCCCAAACATGTTTCGGCCTTGTTGGGCCTCATCAGTGAGGAGTAGCTTGGGTCTCTAGGCCCAGCAGGCACGGGGCCCACGTCTGGGCATACCCGTCCCACTCGGGGTGACAAAGCAAAAACAAAGAGGTGATGGCTGGAAGGTTTAGGCAGAATCGTAACCACTGGCGTTGCTCTGGGCAACCTTCCAGACCATCGTTCTTCGCCTGCCAAGCCATTACAGAAGGGGAAAAACCATATGCAAATCAGGCTTTGTCCCACCCCAAAAGGGGCAGTCCAGCCCGAACTGCTAGGTTACATCCCTTCTGCACGAGACCACAAGCATCCCCAAACATGTTTCAGCCTTGTTGGGCCTCATCAGTGAGGAGTAGCTTGGGTCTCTAGGCCCAGCAGGCACGGGACCCACGTCTGGGCATACCCGTCCCACTCGGGGTGACAAAGCAAAAACAAAGAGGTGATGGCTGGAAGGTTTAGACTGAATCGTAACCACTGGTGTTACCCTGGGCAACCTTGCAGATCATCGTTCTTCGCCTGCCAAGCCATTACAGAAGAGGAAAAACCATATGCAAATCAGGCTTGGTCCCACCCCAAAAGGGGCAGTCCAGCCCGAACTGCTAGGTTACATCCCTTCTGCATGAGACCACAAGCATCCCCAAACATGTTTCGGCCTTTTTGGGCCTCATCAGTGAGGAGTAGCTTGGGTCTCTAGGCCCAGCAGGCACGGGACCCACGTCTGGGCATACGCGTCCCACTTGGGGTGACAAAGCAAAAACAAAGAGGTGATGGCTGGAAGGTTTAGACTGAATCGTAACCACTGGTGTTGCTCTGGGCAACCTTCCAGACCATCGTTCTTCGCCTGCCAAGCCATCACAGAAGGGGAAAAACCATATGTAAATCAGGCTTGGTCCCACCACAAAAGGGGCAGTCCTTCCCGAAATGCTAGGTTACATCCCTTCTGCACGAGACCACAAGCATCCCCAAACATGTTTCGGCCTTGTTGGGCCTCATCAGTGAGGAGTAGCTTGGGTCTCTAGGCCCAGCAGGCACGGGACCCACGTCTGGGCATACCCATCCCACTCGGGGTGACAAAGCAAAAACAAAAAGGTGATGGCTGGAAGGTTTAGACTGAATCGTAACCACTGGCGTTGCTCTGGGCAACCTTCCGGACCATCGTTCTTCGCCTGCCAAGCCATTACAGAAGGGGAAAAACCATATGCAAATCAGGCTTGGTCCCACCCCAAAAGGGGCAGTCCAGCCCGAACTGCTAGGTTACATCCCTTCTGCACGAGACCACAAGCATCCCCAAACATGTTTCGGCCTTGTTGGGCCTCATCAGTGAGGAGTAGCTTGGGTGTCTAGGCCCAGCAGGCACGGGACCCACGTCTGGGCATACCCGTCCCACTCGGGGTGACAAAGCAACAACAAAGAGGTGATGGCTGGAAGGCTTAGACTGAATCGTAACCACTGGTGTTGCTCTGGGCAACCTTCCAGACCATCGTTCTTCACCTGCCAAGCCATTACAGAAGGGGAAAAACCATATGCAAATCAGGCTTGGTCCCACCCCAAAAGGGACAGTCCAGCCCGAACTGCTAGGTTACATCCCTTCTGCACGAGACCACAAGCATCCCCAAACATGTTTCGGCCTTGTTGGGCCTCATCAGTGAGGAGTAGCTTGGGTGTCTAGGCCCAGCAGGCACGGGACCCAGGTCTGGGCATACCCGTTCCACTCGGGGTGACAAAACAAAAACAAAGAGGTGATGGCTGGAAGGCTTAGACTGAATCGTAACCACTGGTGTTGCTCTGGACAACCTTCCAGACCATCGTTCTTCACCTGCCAAGCCATTACAGAAGGGGAAAAACCATATGCAAATCAGGCTTGGTCCCACCCCAAAAGGGACAGTCCAGCCCGAACTGCTAGGTTACATCCCTTCTGCACGAGACCACAAGCATCCCCAAACATGTTTCGGCCTTGTTGGGCCTCATCAGTGAGGAGTAGCTTGGGTGTCTAGGCCCAGCAGGCACGGGACCCACATCTGGGCATACCCGTCCCACTCGGGGTGACAATGCAAAAACAAAGCGGTGATGGCTGGAAGGTTTAGACTGAATCGTAACCACTGGTGTTGCTCTGGGCAACCTTCCAGACCATCGTTCTTCGCCTGCCAAGCCATTACAGAAGGGGAAAAACCATATGCAAATCAGGCTTGGTCCCACCCCAAAAGGGGCAGTCCAGCCCGAACTGCTAGGTTACATCCCTTCTGCACGAGACCACAAGCATCCCCAAACATGTTTCGGCCTTGTTGGGCCTCATCAGTGAGGAGTAGCTTGGGTCTCTAGGCCCAGCAGGCACGGGACCCACGTCTGGGCATACGTGCTGCTCTTCGGGCATGGTTTAAATAGCCTACCAAAGTACTCCCAGGTAAGTATTCCTCCCCAGCCCCACCCGAGTAAGAAAATAGTCCATAGGTAAAGTAGTCCCTTCCAAGCCTCTTTAGGCTTGGAGATCTTGCAGCATGGTCTGCATCAGGTGAGTTTGCAGCATGGTCTGCATCAGGTAAGTTTTAATCTATGAGCCTGGCACCTATGGCGCTAGGACTGACTCTCCATATGAGCCTGCACCCAAATAGCCCCTAGCAGGGGTTGTTGGGCTTGCTTAGAATAACTTGATGCCTGCTTCTGGGGTTGCTGAACTCGGTCTGGGTACCCGGGGGTAGGCATCATGACAGCACTGCCCCCCACGGACCCTCCTAAAGTCGTTCTTCCCTGTGGTTTCGGTTTGTCTGGGAAATTTCGGTGGAATTTTTTCACCAATCGGGGTGCATGAACATAGTCACTGGGTTCCCATGACCTTTCCTGTGGTCCGTAACCTTTCCAGTCCATTAAATAAAAAAGTTTTGACTTTATCAGCTTGGAGTCCAGGATGATCTTAACTTCAAATTCAGGTTCCCCATCTACAAAGATGGGGTCTGGTGGCTTGGTTAGTCTTGTCCCTGGTTGCACTGGCTTCAAATGTGACACATGAAAGACGGGGTGAATTTGCATATTAACAGGTAAGTCCAACTTGACAGCCACCGGGTTGATAATGGCCTTAATAGAGTAAGGTCCCAAATATCTGGGGTTAAAGGTCCGTGTTCCCTTTAGAGGTATATGTTTTGTGGCTAATCATACTTGGTCCCCTATCTGGTATTGTGGAGTATCACTTCTATGTCGATCAGCATCTTTCTTGTATTTGTCTTTCGCCTTTTTTAAATGTGCAGTTGCTTACTTAAAGGCTTGTGTACTCGTAGCGTGCAGATGGTCCACTGCAGGCATTTCTACATGTTGGGGTGAGTCAAGGTCTGAGGTTCGAAGATGATGCCCATATAAGGTATAAAAGGGGCTTTGTCCAGTTCCAGAATGTAAAGAATTATTGTATGCATATGCAGCGATCCAAAAAATGTCTTTCCAATTACTCTCAGTCTGATGTAACATACAACGCAGGTATTGTTCGAGAGTCTGGTTGGTCCTCTCAGTTTGACCATCGGTTTGGGGGTGGTGACTGGTCGATAACCTCACATCGATTTGCACCAATTGACAACATTTTTTCCAAAAATTTAAAATGAATTGACTGCCCCGGTCAGAGACCAATACGGATGGAAATCCGTGTATGCGAACAATGTTTTCGAGGAAATCCTTGGCCAGGATTGAAGCTGAAGGTAATCCCTTTAAAGGAATAAAGTGGGCCATCTTGGAAAAAAGATCCACAATAACTAGAATGGTGTTAAATCCATTGCATGGGGGTAGATCAGTAATAAAGTCTAACGATAAGGTGTGCCATGGTGTAGGCGGAATGTCTAAAGGTTGTAAGAGTCCAGCAGGTTTTTTCTTTTGACTTTTGTTTTGGGCGCAAATGCCACAAGACATCACAAATGATTTAATATCCTTTGCCAGGTGGGCCACCAGAATTGTCTCTTAATCTTAGCTTCAGTTTTTGTAATACCTGGGTGCCCCTCCATTAGGGTATCATGATAACGGGAAATGACTAGCTCTTGTAGTTTCTTATGTGGCAGAAATAGTCGCCCTTGGTAATAAGGCAGGTCATTGGTGACAGAGTAGTCTGGGCCTTTCTTTACCCAGTACTGCAGGGCTGTAGAATCAAAGAGTTGCTGGATCTTTACCTGAATGTCCTCTAGTGTCTGTAGAGTAGTCATGCCAAGAATCCTTTGTTCGGAAATTATAGGTACTGGTTCTGGGTTCACTTCCGCCTCTCCCATCCCTATTCGGGATAAGGCATCTGCTTTACCATTCTTACAACCTGGTCAATAGGTTATCACGAAATCGAACTCGGCAAAGAACAATGCCCATCGGAGTTGGCGTGACGATTGGGCCTTGGCTGTCTTTAAATACTGTAAGTTCCGGTGATCGGTGATCACAGTAATGGTATCCCTGGCACCGAGAAGATAGTGTCGCCAAGCCTTGAAGGTGGATTTAATGGCTAATAACTCCTTGTTGGTAAACACATAGTTTAACTCAGTGTCGAGAAATTTCTGGACCAAAATGCTACTGGGCGAAGCTGGCCAGTTTCAGGGTCCTTTTGAGACAGGACAGCTCCCATGGCTAGACTGGATGCATCAGTTTCCACTATGTATGGAAGTGCACGGCGCGGGTGCTTTAATACAGATGCAGACGTGAATTTCGCTTTCAGCTCTTGGAAGGCATTTTCAGCTTCTTCAGTCCACATAAAGCGTTTATTTTTTCGCAAGAGTGCTCTGATGGGATGTACAACATGTGAAAAATCCGGGATGAATCTGCGGTAGAAATTGGCAAAGCCGAGCATGCTTTGTACTCCTTTAACTGAACTTCGTGATGGCCACTTAAGGATTGCGTCCACCTTTCGTGAGTCCATTCGGACTCCTCTTGGGGTCAGGATAAACCCAAGGAATTCAACTTCTGTGGCATGAAAAACGCATTTTTCCAGTTTTGCATATAGTTTGTGCTGGCGCAATTTCTCAAGGACTGCTCGGACGTGCTTCACATGGTCAGATTCTGAAGAGAAGTATACTAGAATATCATCGATATATATGATAACGCAAACATCAATGAGTTCACGAAGGACATCGTTCATGAACTATTGGAAGGCTGCTGGTGCATTGCACAACCCGAAAGGCATCACCTGGTATTCGAATAATCCATACTTAGTGTGAAAAGCAGTCTTCCATTCGTCGCCCTCTTTTACATGTACCAGATGGTATGCCCCCCGGAGATCTAACTTAGTGTATATGCAAGCGTCCTTCACTTGGTCTAGTAGTTCAGGGATTAGAGGCAATGGGTATCGGTTCTTAACAGTTATCTGGTTCAATGCGCGGTAGTCTATGCACGTTCTGAGGTCACCTTCCTTTTTGGGCACGAAGAACAAAGCTGAAGATGCAGGGGACTTGGATGGGCGAATGAAGCCATTAGCAAGGTACTGGTCTAAGTATTGTTGTAGGTGAAGTTTCTCAGGTTCCGTAAGGGCGTAGATCCTGCTACAAGGGGGCTGTGCACGGGTATGAGCTCGATTTGACAATCGTACGATCTGTGAGGTGGTAAGGTGTTTGCCTTTTCTTTTTGGAAGACATCCTGGAATTCTTGGTATTCTGGAGGTAGTTGCACGACTGATGTGGTTACTGTGGCCAGGCCTGCGTTCTGATTTTTCTTTGGGTAACAGGTTTGTGCACAATCCGGGAAGGTTATTCTCTTCTCTCGCCAATCAATACAAGGATTATGTGTTTCCAACCAAGGTATCCCCAGTATTATTTGGAACTGTGGGGCTTTGATTAGATCAAACACAATAGTCTCTCGATGCCCATCCTGACCCAATACTGTCATCTCTGCGGTGGAATGAGTTACAGGCCCAGAGGCAATTTCAGTTCCATCGACTGTGGTGGTGACATCTGAGGTGTGTTTTTTAGCAGCGAGGTAGATTCATCCTGGAAGCCAATTCATAGTCGACATAGTTTCTTATGGCCCTGCTATCAATGTATGCCCTTACTGCGTGCATACGCCATGGCTGCTTTGGATCTACGAGGACCATTGGTATGATGAAATGCAAGGTCTGAGTATCCTTCTTCAAGCTCGGCAAGCAGACCTCTACGCTTGTCGGGCGTGGTCGTTTCCGGAGTCTGACTCCATATGGCTTTTATCAGCAGCTCCTACCACCTTCTTGGGTGGTTTTACAGGGCAATCCCATAGAAAATGCCCAGAAGTTCCACAATATAGACACAATTGCATTTGCCATCTCCTTTCTCTTTCCTTCTGGGTTAAGGGTCGTTTAATCCCTCCGATTTGCATGGGTTCTGAAGCATCTGCTCCTTTTGGGTTAGCGTGGGTTTTGACCAACACCCGATTCTCAAACTTGGCTCGATCAGCCTTTCTGTTCTGAAGTCTGTGATCTAACTGGACCACTAAGTCTGTATATTCAGCGCAGTCTTGAGGTGGGTTCACGACTTGAGCCAAGTCATCCTTGAGTTCTCCTCAAAGCCCTCGAAGAAATAATGTGATTCGTTTTACCTCAGGCCATCCAGTTTCCACTATCAACCTATTAAAGGTCACGATGTAGGATAGAAGGTCCTGGTTACCCTGACGTGGGGACTAATGTTTGTTATCCAGGGCCTGTCATTGGGAGTGCCGGGCAAATAGTCTTTCCATGCTCATTTGAAAGCCCTGAAAATCCTGAAGAATTGGGTCATCCTGAGTAACTAGTGGAATTGACCAATCAGCGCAACTGCCGCTGAGATATGACAATACAAAGGCTACCTTGGCTTGATCGTTTGGGAAGGCTCCAGGTCTGCATAAAAAGTGCAAGCGGCATTGGTTCATAAACACGGCAAACCTTTTGGGATCTCCGACAAAGCGTTCGGGCGGAGCTAATGGAATATTTCCTGGTAGGTTTATTTGCACAGGGTTACTCGATGACACAGGAGCTGGATTTCCCCCGGGACCTGGTAGGGGTGCTTGTCCAGCCTGGCTTTGCAGTAGTTGCATAGCAAGGTCATCAGTTTGCTCCTTTGACAAAATCAGTTCTCTCCTAAGGGCATTGGTTTCTTTTTTTTTTTTTATTATTAAGTTTATTGAATTTTATAGAAAACATACAAGCAACAAGCTTATCAGCATTGTAATCGTAGAACTCATTGCATAGAATCCACACCCCATATCCATCCCCAACCTTCACAGAATCTAAAAAGCAAAACAGGCCAACTTATTATCACATGTCATCCAAAAACCCACCCCACATATCATCAAACAATTTCAACTTTTTGTTCCTGCGAAGGATAACCTTCTCAATTCTGGCCACTTGCCTCAAGTCCTCCACCCATTCTGAACAGGTCGGTCTCTCATCACATTTCCATTTTCTCAAAACAATTTTTTTTGCAGAATTTGTAGCCCTAAAAAACCAGCATTTCTGTGGATAAGTGAGATCTTCCACTTTATCATCCTCACCCAAGATGATAGTGTTATAATCAAAATCCTCTTGCAGTAATAGAACCTCATTAATCTTTTCAGTGACACTCCTCCAAAATGTCCTCAGTTCATAACAGTCCCAGATCAAGTGTTCAAAGGAGCCGACATCATGCTTACACCTCCAACAGGATTCTGAGTCAATCATCCCTCTCGCATAAAGTCTCTGGGGAGTCCAAAACACTCTATTAAGAATTTTGATTTGGCGGCATTGTTCTCCAAGATTAATGGATGTCAGAGTTACGTTTTTACAAAGAAACCTCCACCTCTCCACGGTCATATCAGAGCCAAGGACCTCAGACCACTTAGTTAACAACCCCTCTGCTGGCGTGTACTGTGGCTCAGATTTCTATATACTTTGGACGCCATACCACCTAATATCTTATATTCAGGTAGCCATAACTGCCAACCACCGCCATCAACAGTTCTCTGGTTCCGCAGCAAACCTCTCAATTTTCTGTATTCACCCACTGTACAGTCTCTGAGATCTTTAATTTGTGAAAGTCTTCTATAGCTGATCCATTTGCCGTCTTCCATCAGATCACTCAACCATAGTACACCACTCAGGAGCCAGTTCAACCACAATAGCGGCCTCCCATTCAGCAAAATACCTGGATTCAACCAGATAGGGATGTAATCATTATCACATACCTTACGCTTACTTTTCTTCCATAGTTCCCTCCAACAAGTTCTCAGGAATCTTGTCGGCGGAAATGAGCGATAACCAGATCCATCCACCATGGACAGTATGGCCCTAGGCGGCAACGGAGAAGAACTACTTGATTCCGCCAGGGTCCAAACATCCTCCGAATCTTCAATAAATGGAACCAGATGCCTGGCTCCAAAGGCCAAATGATAATTCTTAAAGTCAGGAACCCCCAAACCTCCACAGTCTTGGGGCAGCTGCAATTTCCACAAGCTGAGGCGTGGCTGTTTGTTCTCCCAGAGAAAAGACTGGATTAAACTCTCAATTTTCCGCCAATGGCCCTTCTTTAGGTCCCGGGGAAGCACACTGAGCACATTGTTGATTCGCGGTGTTGATGTCATTTTGATGGCATTCACTCTCCCCCAGAGACTCAATTTAAGTGCATTCCATCTCTTCAGGTCCACCTCCAAAGATTGAATCACATGTGTAATATTGACATCCATTATTTTCGAGACATCATTCGTTAGCCAAATCCCAAGGTATCTCATCTTATTCGGACACCACTTAAAGGGAAAACCCTGCATCTTCAAAACAGTGCAAGTGGTTGATGCCGGCAGCGCTTCCGACTTGGTCCAATTGATCTTGTATCCAGAAACCTTGTTGAACACATCGATCAACTCCATCAGCACAGGAATGGAGCTCTCCACATTCTGAACCACCACCAGCATGTCATCCGCATACAACCAAACTTTCTGAGAGGCTGCACCAAAGCGTACGCCCTCAATTCTATCCTCTTCTCTTATCCTCACAGCCAGAAATTCCATGGCGATCACAAACAGAATTGGCGACAGTGGACAGCCTTGCCTCGTCCCTCTCCCAAGTTCAAAAATGCCCGAGTCCATGCCATTAGTCAGAACACAAGCAGTCGGCCGGGAATACAGCAGTCTTATCCATCCGATCATGGTATCTCCAAAACCAAAGCCTTTCAATGTACTTAAAAGATATGTCCATTCAATACGGTTGAAAGCTTTCTCAGCATCCAAGGACAACGTCACCACATCATTATGGTGTTCTTTGCTTTCATACAGTGTCAGCAACAATCTTCTCACATTTTCTGAAACATGTCTGCCTTTTACAAATCCAGATTGGCCTACATCTATGATATCCATCAGCGCATTCTCAATCCTCAAAGCTAACGCCTTGGCGAAAATTTTGTTGTCCGTGTTCAATAAACTGATCGGCCTATAGCTGCCAGTTTTCACTGGTGATCGTCCCTCCTTCAGAAAAACGGAGATTGAAGCATGTCTTGTTGAACTTGGAAGGCACCTATTCCTCAAAGAGGCGCGCAGCATCTCTAGCATCAAAGCAAACACCTCTTCTGGGAAAATTTTGAAAAGTTCAGCTGGTAGCCCATCCGGGCCTGGACACTTCCCAGAATTCAGCGCATAAGCAGCCAACCTGAGATCCTCCACGTTCAAATCTCTTTCCATACACTCCAAGGATTCCAAATTCACTTTCTTCAGATGGCAGTCATCAATGAATTGACCAATTGTACGCTCAGATAAGTTGATCTCTGAAGAATACAGGGTTTTATAATACGACAGAAATGCTGCATTAATCTCCACAGGATCAAAAGTCACCAACCCATCCTGTCTTTCCACTGCATTGACAGATCTGCCACTGTCCATAACCCTCAACCGATGTGCCAGAAGTCGATCACATTTTTCTCCTTTTTCATAGTAGTTGCTTTTGGTTCTAAAAAGCAACCACTCAGCCTTCGAAGAATACAAATCTTCCAATCGTCTTCTTTTCTGCTTCAATATTTTAATAGTCTCATCTGAAAAGTTTTGCATATTATTTCTCTCAAGATCCTGAATGTCCACAATAAGCTTTTTCACTTCTGCATCTCTCATTTTTTTCTTTTTGCTGGACAAACCAATCAACAATCCTCGCATATATGATTTGAAGGCTTCCCACACAAACTCCACCCTGACTTCACCAGTCCAATTCACAGATATAAAGAATCTCGCTTCTTGAACAATTTTGTCCACAATTTCATCGTCGTCCAAGAGGGAGACATTCATCCGCCAGGTGTTAGACCTAGGAACCGGGAAGGTCAATCGCAAGTCTATGGAGATTGGAGCATGGTCCGAAACAAGTAGTGATCCGATGTTACCCCTTTGGAATGATTGTGTACAGAGGCCAGAGGTCATAAAGAGGTCAATTCTCGAATAAGCATTATGCCTTGCAGAGAAGAAAGTATATTGTCTCGTAGAAGGGTTTTGCAATCTCCAAACATCTGTGAGGTTCCATTCATCAATTAGTCTCTATAATGCTGTTCTTTTCAGAGCGTTGGCATTGTCCACACCCCCCACACTTTTATCAAGTCCAGGTTCTAAAACCACATTGAAGTCCCCTCCCAAAATCACATTAATCGCATTTACATTCTGCAACATTTGCGTGAAAGCTACAAAAAAACTACCATCACCCCCATTCGGAGCATATATATTGCAGAAACAATACTGAGCATCCTGAATATGTGCAGTGACACATACTATCCTTCCATCCCCATCCTTCACGCACTTCACCCCAGTGATCTGGAGATTCTTCCTAAAAAGAATACACACACCCCTAGAACCAGTAGTGAACGATGAACCATAAACATCACCAACCCACTCCTTTTTCCACTTATCTATATCCGCATCTAACAAATGAGTCTCCTGAAGCATCGCAACATCCACCCCCATCTCCCCTAGTTTACTCAAAATCACCTTCCTCTTGACAGCACAATGTGCACCATTCACATTCCAAGATACCACTCTGAAATTCCTCTGATAAGTGTAAGACATTGCTAGATCCCGTTTCCCAATCCTTGCAATGAATTCACAAGACACAATACTACCTAAACCTATAGTCAAGTAAAGAAATAAAATAAAAAATAAAAAAAACACACTCCTGGGCTTGAACCACCCAACCATCCAGAACATCCCTTCCAGCTACACGCTGAAAGGGACTACCCCCCTCCCTCCCTTAGGTCAGCCTACAGAAAGCCCATAAAGGGTGTCACAGACCACATTTGGTCAAATTCAAATGAAGTTGAAAATACAATTTGGTCTAAAGGAATTCCCACAACTCTCCAGCAAATGAAAGCACAATTAAGAGCATTCCTGAATAGATGCAACATCCCCTACTCAAAAAAGCTAAATACCACACCATGTGTCAATCACATGCCTAGACAAAACCTGAATTCTCTTATTATAACCATCAACGAATCACACTAATCCACCTACCGTCACAACCATCAGTGTAAACATCACAAATCCCAACTACTGCGGGCATGCTGAGCAATTGAGCGTGAATCATCACTAGAAAGTGTGAGCAAGTGTACAGAGAGTTGCAAAATACCTGTGTCCATGCACCCTACCAAATGAGATTAGAAGCCAGATACAGCATTAAACTTTTCCATGGCATTCACACACCAATCCATGACTATCCCGGTGGCCTTACCACTCACCTTGCCAAGCATAAAAATCAGAATCTCTGGTATTTCCTGGACACTACATTCCCCCATGTGACTTCCATGGCACAAAACTGCAACCCCCACCGTGTTAATCCAAATGTACTGTATAACTGGGCACTCCAGATATAACGTGTTGGCACATCACTCATTGCGCTTTGAGAATGGAATCAAACCCTCTCCAACGTAAGCATTACTGCAAAAAAAAACCTAATCGAAAATTCTGTCTGTGATTTGGTAAGTAGACAGAGGTGCACAATCATATCTTAACCATAGGCCTCGTCAGTGTTCACATTAGATGACAGCACTATTACATTCTCACAGCTGATTTCGTTACTGCACGAAAGGAAACGTACCCATGCAAAGTAAAAGGTGTAGACTACAGTGGAACCCCAGGTACCCAATAGGGCATTGGTTTCTTGACGGGCGGAATGCACTTCAGCCCTCAGCTCCCCTAGTAATTGGGCCAATTGGTCAGTTTCTGAGGTATCCATAATGCCCGGGTGGGAATTTGTGGGTAGGTTTTGCGTTCTGTTACGCTCACCTGACTCCCACAGAGGCGTCGATCTGAACTGGGCAGCTGCGGTCTCCACCAATGTGACGCGTAGTGCCGAGATGACGGACTGGACTGACCCACCTAGCTTCGTTTGCTTGGCCCGTAGGAATATTCTTCTGCAAATGGAGAAAGGGAATTAACCACCCGTGGAGTTGAGCGTTAACCCCCCCCCCACTCCTGCTGTTCTCCCCACTGATCACCTTTGATGTCCCATCTTATAGTCTCACCTGATGGTTTGGAAAGATGAGCTCTCCATCCTGCATTGAGCGCAGGGGTGCGTAGATAACCAGTTACTTCACTGGCTCGAAGGAATTGGTGAGTTCCAGAACAATATTGACTCTGAGATTCCCGGCAAGACGACGTAAGTATGTAGTTCGTAAGAGTTCAAATGTCTGACTTTCACTCTTGTCCGATTCCTAGCAGGTTGCAGCTTGACCCTAGCGAAGAGTTCCTCGTGGCAACCGGTAATATTCAGGTAAGGATTTGTATTATCCAACACAGTTCGATAAAATAATGTCAATATGTAACCTGTTGCTTTCTCCCTTATTCAGGCGCTGAAAGAAAGTATGAAGTCTCGGAGAATAATGCCTCTGGCGGTAAAATCAGGTAAGTCTATTGTGGTGAGGAGGTTTCCCCTTGTTTGTCTCTTTGTTTCACCTTGCTATCCTTTTGTTCCCCCTTAGCGGCCGGGGTTCGGCGAGGATGCTGTGGAAGCTGCGCCGACCCGTGAAGAGGAATAGTACCCCTGGTGGTAAAATCAGGTAAGTCTATGGGGGTAACTAATATCTCCTCTGTGTATTCCCTTGGCTCACCTTGCTATTCTTGTCTTCCCCTTTAGGTGCCGGAGTGCGGCGGGAACATGCAGAAGGATGCGGTGGAATGTGAAGATGCTGCGAAGGCCGGTGAGTTCAGTGCGGCGCTGCTGCAGGCGAGGTGTCACGCATAAAATAACTTTTTTCTTCCAGCTTGAAGGTGCGAAGGATCGGGAATTCAGGCAAGGATCAAAGGTATTGCTCTTGTTCTAACCTTTTCTCCTTCTTTCTCCCTTTTTCTAGGAGCTCCAGACTCGAGGCGGGTGTGGCAGAAGACTGGATGCAGACTTGCAGGCACGGTGCGCGTTACGCTGCTGGATGCAGAATAACGCGAAGCGTGTGCTGCTCTTCGGGCGTGGTTTAAATAGCCTCCAAAGTAGTCCCAGGTAAGTATTTCTCCCCAGCCCCACCCGAGTAAAAAAAATAGTCCCTAGGTAAAGTAGTCCCTTCCAAGCCTCTTTAGGCTTGGAGCTCTTGCAGCATGGTCTGCATCAGGTGAGTTTGCAGCATGGTCTGCATCAGGTAAGTTTTAATCTATGAGCCTGGTACCTATGGCGCCAGGACTGACTCTCCATATGAGCCTGCACCCAAATAGCCCCTAGCAGGGGTTGTTGGGCTTGCTTAGAATAACTTGATGCCTGCTTCCGGGGTTGCTGGACTTGGTCTGGGTCCCCGGGGGTAGGCATCATGACATATGGGGGGTGGGGCATAATATTGAAGGCCTAGCCGCTTTGTACCATAACACTATTCTTACTGGTATTATATCTGGTTCAACAATTTTTCACAAGCAATGAGAAGTGGGGGTGTAGATTTGAAGGACAAATCCTCAGATCAATATTAGGAGTACCCTCTTCTGTACCAGTAGAGGTGCTCCGGTGTGAACTTGCAGTACCTTCCATTCCTTCTCCTTGGTTGCATCAGTCATGTAAGTTGTTCTTATCTATCTATTCCTCCCCCACCCCGGAAAACAATCTGCTTAGTCTTTTATCACGATCATATGGTAAGGTTTGTATTAACACATTTCTTATCCAATTACAGGACACTGCAATGAAACATTTGCAAAATATTGATATTGAGGTGGATGAATTGATCACTGCTCCTAATGTGCACATTATTTTTAAAAAGAAAAATTATAATGATGATTTTATTGCTAACATTTCTTTTTTCAGCAAAAAGGTAAATTATAGTGTTTTGATTGCACACGGATTTCGCCATGAGCATCTTCCTAGGGATTTAACTAAGCTAACGTCTTTGAATATTTGCAGTTTTACTACCAACCTGCGTTTTGGTATATTTCCTACCCACGAACACACGTGTTGTGGGATTGAATTGGCACGGCTATGTCAAAGGAGTTTGAGACCTCTGGTGATCTCCTCACTCAATGTCATGTTTGGAAGACCTGTTACATTAAAAGCTATAGATGTTTTCTACATAACCTCTGCACTATACAAGAACAGCAATTCTGTAGCCTAATATATGGAACTGAGAGTATTTTTATAAATGCAAGCGGTCTTCCACGTTTGGGAAGAAGCATTACACCAAATGGCACTAGTAAATAGCGATTAATTATCTTTAAAAGGATTGTGGACCTAATTTTATATGTTTTCTTTTAATCGTGTTTGGATGGATAAACTTCTGCAGGTTTACGCAATATGTATTTACATATAACATGACATTGTTTTATCTATGTATCTGTTTTTATATGACTATATATGTTTTGGTAAAGGTTTGTTGTGTAACCAAATGCATTAAATATAAATCAAAATAAAATATATCTTTATTTTAGCAAGGGAACATTGTTCTAATGTCTTGATTTAAAACTGCAAAATGCACATGTAAAGCCATTTTAGTTTCAGTGTTTGAAAACCCTGCTTTTCATGTATAAGGGGCCTGTGATTTTCTTCTGCAAATGTGAATTAAAGGCTGCTTTTCAGTTCGATCTTTCCTTTTGTAATGAAAGATAGGCCTTTTGATTTTCAATGCTTGGCCATTCACATAGCTCTTCCTTGTGTTACTTGCAGAAAAACGCAAAGTCTCCATTAATATGCCCATTTTCAGCGTGAACGTTTTTGAAGGCTGGCAGGTCATTTTTCCAGTGGGCCTTTCAATTATATTTGTTTGGGCTGTGATTAAAACCCACAATGCTCACGCCGCTGATGCTCACTGGTGGGCATCTCCCGTCAGCATCCACACCCAGGCCACCCCCCCCACAGGGCCGGGCCTCACACCAGGTGTACAGCTTCTGCATTCATTTCAGGGCTGGCGCTTCGCCCTAACCTCCGGCATCCCTGGAGAAGGACCATCGACATCGATTGATGATGTGCGTGGGTGTGTGTGTTTTTCGAATGCCCAAGACAGTAACCTCATTCTAAACAGGCCCTTCTATGACAAGGGATTAATCGCAGCATTAAAACATATTAAATTAGATAACAATATAATAATTTGCTGCTGAATGTGCCAGCTGCATTGATGTCTGGTAGACATGCATTGTCCAAAAAAGATGACTCTCAGGGTTAGATAGTTTAAACCGGGGATACTTTGGTGATAATGTGAAGTGCAGCATTACAGGTTGGGAGGTATTGATAAAACCAACAGATATACCACCCTCCCAGTTCAAAGTTAGCCGGTAATGACTCCTGCCATATTCCAAAGTATTTCCACAGGCTGCAAGTATCACACTATTATGAGTAAGATTTCCAAAACAAAATCGGCTCCTGGCAGCGATCTGACATTTGGAAACTCAAAGATGTCTTGATTGGATATGGAATGGCGGATTTCAGCTTCTTACACTTCAAAGATAAGCTATGCGCATCTGATGCACAGAATTATCAGTTATTGTCAGGCATCCTTGCATCTATTTTTTCCTCTGCTTAATGCAATGTTTCCTAATGAACTTGAGTTGTTATCTTTTGAGGGTGCACCCTATGTCTGCTTCGATTTTATATTGTCTACTGCTTCCCACCCCTTATACTGCTTACTGTAAGAGTCCGTCTGGGAGACTGAACCTCAAGTTCTTATTTCAGAAGTTGTTTGGTCGTGCATATGTAGTAACATCTTTCGAGTGAAGTTGGATATGGATCTGAGATACACCCAGCAGGGAATTGTCCATTGTCTGTATTGGACACCATCGAGGATGCGAGACTCTAAACTGTTACCAACAGATCTATGCTGGCCATAAAGTACCCAGGGGTACAAACGTACATATATTTTGGGAATGTGGCAAAGTTAGGGGTTAGTGGAAGGATGTGTTAAATAGAACGGAGATAGTGACACATTGTACCATTCCTAGATCAACAATTTCTCATTGTTTTGGTTCAGTTGTCAACATTTCCGAATGTGTCTTATGAGACAAATTGCTGTTTCTATAGGGCTTTGGTAATGTCCAAGAACGTGATCTTAAGAAAATGGAAGTGTTTGGATAAACCAGTGGATGAAAACTGGACACCTGCCATTGTTTTATTGTCAGCAAAGGAAAGGGTGTCCTTTACAAGGAAACTTTCTGAATATGATTATAATGCCATATGGGGCCCTTTTAATGATTTGCTTGTGTGAAGTTTCTTGAAATACTATACTCCTTGTTCAGGTTTGGCTCACTGTATACCTTTCCCTCTTCACCCCTTCACTTTCCTTCTTTGCTTTATCGACCTCCTGATTGTTTATAACTCATGTTTGCACTGTAGATGTCTTGTATTTATTTAGATGTGTATGTAGACATGCATTGCAACCGCACCCATTCCTTGGTCTTGAATTCGACTAATGAAAATCTTATAAGTGAAATATAAAAAAAAGAAAATCTGCCCATTTTAAATTATACTGAAGAAATGGATGTAGGAATGTAACAAACCTCTTTAATTTTTTTTAGGTTTTTATGTGTAGAAAAGGGACGTGTAAATGAAGACATTCTTAATGGGAACATTGTAAGGGGTGAAGTCGTGGCCACCTCTCTCACCACTGTAACCATGTAATACATAAAAGGATCAGAATTTAACTTTACCTGCGTTCAGACTATAGTGGAATGAACTTCTATACCACATTTTTCATTTCTAACCTCAGTGAAAGGTTAGTTATTGATTAAAAAAGTAGAAAAATAAAACACATGGTATCTGTGGAATTCCACCAGTGGTACTCCACCATCACAGCTGACTTTACTTCTAGTCACGTGTGGTGTCCTTTATTTTAGGTCTGCCTTTATAAAAAATAAAAATAAAAACGATGCATCTCCCCTTTGCTGTATAGTTTGCTAATGACAGTGGCTTTTTTTTTATAATGCCTGCATTAACCATGACAATTCTAATCCACAAAGTGCTCTGCGTTACATTCCTCTTTCGCACAATTATGTTAATTTTTGCAGATTACATCACACTTTAGCAGTGCCATTTGTAGCATAATTATGTCTTTAGCTGGCGTCGTCTTTCTAGCTCGATAATGACAACTGAGAACGATAACACCAAGGCATTTTAATGAAGTGAAGCCACCATGTCCTGGGTTTGTGCCTGGAGAGAAGGCGTTTCAGACACACCGAATGGCATTTTTCACAATAATTACATTAATACACGTGATTGTTTTAAAAAAATATAGAGCAAACTGAGCCTTGAACTGATTACCATACCTTTCATTGAGCCCTTTCACGATAGTACTATTGAATATAATTGTAACATTCTGAGAAGCGCAGATTGGATTCATGAGGTGCACTTTTTGAAATGATCACAAGGTGGCACTAAAGGATAGGATGGCAGCCTTTCGCTTTCGTTATAGCATCACTAGAGATAGAACATTTGTTCTGCAAATCCCACATAAGATTTCTGAAAAGTTAGTAATTGTATCCGAACATGCATTTTATTTCTCACTGTATTGGTGTCATTATGGGTATGATGGTAAATGCACATAAATGTGATATTTTATATACCTCCTAATTTTATAACATGATAATAAACTATTTATGAGACGGTGTTCATTGAACATACTGCACGGGGTAACTGCACCCAGACAGCACTCTCTATACACGCTATGCAGTAAATAGGCCATGCGACCCCAACTCCAGAGGCAGCAATATAAAAAGAGGCGCTGTTTAAAATACCACAGCAATGTTTACTGTTGCCACCATACCATACACATATCGAAATACAATCAGGGACCAAATCCTTAGGAAAAAGTGGAGGGGCTCCATAACACACAAAAGGGGGAGGGGTGTGAAAGGAAGTGAGCATTTCTTCAAGTGAGATCTGAAAATTGCATCAAGATGGCTTTTTCCTAAGAAATGGTGCCCAGGATATTAACACACATCTGTCTTTGAATATGCGTGGGATACGCTTCATGTGGGCGGGGGGAAGGCACAAGGGGTAAAGAGCTGCTTCCCCAGCAATGTGTCAACAACCGATCTATTCACTAGATAGCATGAGCTATTTTCAGAAAATTAATCATCACCCGAAAAAATAAACTGAGAGAGAAGATGTCCTGTACCGCTGCTGGCATAGTACTGCGCACAGCTTCTAAACCCAATCATCGATAATGAGAGATTCCCAGCGAATCAAAACCCCAATATGGGACATGGCACATATGTTTCTGATTACATGGGTGGGATCAGCTTTCCCAACACCTAGGTCCAGTATACATACATAGACCAACTCCAGACTCAGAATATGTAGGGAAAGTGCTGGATAGTGGGAGAAAAGGAGACTGTTATCCCAAGAATGTTGTATTACGGATGTAGTGATCCTGTGCCTGATTTACAAGCGCCTTTACAATGGCGCAAACCCATTTCAAAAGGCTTTGTAAATCAGGCCCACTGTGTCCAACCTGGCAGCCTGGTGATCTGGGTTCACAGCCTGCTTCAGCACTTAGTAGGCCAAACAAGCACTCAATCATTCATTCACATAAAGGGAGCACACTACCATGTGTTACTTCCGGCCTTTAAAAACACCAGAGGGGTCGACCTCTGCCCTGTGAAAAAAAGTGGGTGGATGACCATCTAATACGTGTACCCTCGGCTCATGCCCAGTGCTTAATTTGCAAAAAAGTAAGTGCCAGGGCTCAAATATTTTCTAGCACACTTGTGACATTGCGGACGGGCCGGGCCGGGCCGTTCCCCACCATTGCTGCCACCACCCACAGCTGCTCCCCACAGTGTTGGCACATTTGGGGTTAAACTACAGTTCACACCTGCTCCTTGGGGCTGATGGATGCTCTGGCTATCAACACTTCATAATTAATCTGAGTATGAGAAAGTGTATTATTATACAATTCTTTATGTGATTTAGTTAAACATTTTGACCTTTTCAATACAAGACTTAAAATCATATTAATACATAAATGCACCAATAGTGCAAAAATGTAAAACTACCAATCACATTAGATTACGTCAATAATTAAACATCTTATGCATACATCATTCTTTGAAAACTTCATCTTTCATAAATGCTCTAAAAATCACAATTAAACACTAAAATAAAAAAAAATCACAATTCATTCACTCATTCCCCAAGTTGCAACTGATTTAAAACATCTGAGCCTGAGAAAATAAGTGCTGGGGCTCAGAATTAAGTGCCAGGGCTGAGCCCTGGCAAACACTCCCACCCATTAGGCACTGCTGATGCCCTGCAGAAAATGGGGTACTAACTTTGATTCTTGCTGCGCATTTCTTTGGCAACTCTTCGTTTAGTGGTGAACGGTGTATGTTCTTGTCATGTACTAAGCGGTAGTGGCATATATCAAACATGTAGTTAAATATTGTGAAAATAGCGGATAATATCAGACAATTGCATTTGACAAGTTTCACGCATTATTCTTTTGATTTTGCTGCAGAATCCCTTTGGTCGTCATTGATGGAGGGTAGAGATACGTCATTGTTATTAGTGCTTTACAGATTTCTAATGAATCTATCTGACCTTTTATAATTTTCAATCTTTCAACAACATTTTTACTTGTTCAGATGTAGTTTCATGTTTTAAGATTCAATAGCTTTGTATAGTGGATGATAGGACATTTTTAGATGTGATTCTAATATCTCTGATTGACTAACTATGCATTTGTATATGTGTATGTAAACAGATCTATCCATGTGTGTAAAGTTCAATATTACAAAACCAAATCACAATCAATAAATGAATCCATAAAGTAGTGGCATGTACCGCAGGAGCAACATACACGACCCCACCCGCAGAACTTGGGTTGCGATGTGTCCATTCACAGAGGTGAATTCAAGAACTGAAATCTGAGTTCAGCTGTCAATTGTGCTTCTAAACTGCAAGAGGTTGCAACATTTACATTTCATATTTCACTTGCTTACGACGAGCTATGAAGGATCCTACCACATCCGCGCTTCATCATAGTCTATTCAAGAAGGCGGAGTCAGGATTCCATCACAAGGTAAGGATATCCCGACAGCAATGCATATCCGGGTCTGTGATTTGCATGCATAATGAAGAGCACTAAAAGCAACATGCACATTGCAAATGCAGATGTAATTACTAGGCAGTGTATGTGTTTGAGCACAGCCCCCCGCCATGCTGCTCAGTATATCTCAATATCTCCCCTTGCCCTACATCTGGCTGCCTCTTTCCCTCATGCTCTCAGGCATGGCGGGGGCGGGCATGGTAGATACAAGGCAAGGTCCAGGGAGAGGGACCCCTCCATCTATCCACCTTAGTACCTTTGCCCCCATCCGCCAATCTATATATCATATCATATCAATCTTTGCCTCTACCTGCCAATCTATATGTATCATCTCGGTCTAGTTATGTTTATCTGTCTATTTGTATTTGCCTTTACCCGCCAATCTACATTTCATATGTCCATATCATATCAATCTTTGCCTCTACCTGCCAATCTATATGTATCACCTCTTTTTATCGATCTGTTTGTCTTATCTATTTCTGGCGATCTATACTTCTTTAACTCTACCCGCCAAGCTGCCTATTATATCATATATTTTCATGCTATATTTGCCTCTCCCGAACCAATCTATTTTCATCTATCATCTCTCTCTCTTTATCTCTCTCTCTCTCTCTCTCTCTCTCCATCTACCTATCTCTATCTATCTCTCTCTCTCTACCTATCTATCTCTCTCTTTATCTCTCTCTCTCTCTCTCTCCATCTACCTATCTCTACCTATCTCTATCTATCTCTTTATCTCTCTCTCTACCTATCTATCTATCTCTCTCTCTCTCTCTCTCTCTCTCTCTCTCTATCTATCTCTCTCCATCTACCTATCTCTATCTATCTCTCTATTTATCTATTTCTCTCTCTTTCTCTCTCTCTCCATCTACCTATCTCTATCTATCTCTCTATTTCTCTCTCTCTCTATCTCTCTCTCTCCATCTACCTATCTCTATCTATCTCTCTATTTCTCTCTCTCTCTCTCATCTACCTATCTCTATCTATCTCTCTATCTGTCTCTCTCTCTCCATCTACCTATCCCTATCTATCTCTCTGCCTCTCTCTCTCTCCAACTACCTATCGCTATCTATTTCTCTATGTATCTCTCTCTCTCTCTCCCCCTCTCTCTCTCCATCTACCTATCTCTATCTCTCTATTTATCTCTCTCTCTATGCCTCTCTATCTGTCTCTCTCTCCATCTACCTATCTCTATCTATTTATCTATGTATCTCTCTCTATCTCTCTCTCTCTCTATCTACCTATCTCTCTCTCTCTCTCTAATCTACCTATCTCTCTCTCTCTCTCTCTCTATCTCTCTATCTATCTCTCTTTCTCTATCTCTCTACCTATCTATCTCTCTCTCTCCATCTACCTATCTCCGTCTATCTCTCTATCTAGCTCTATCTCTCTATTTATTTATTTATTTATTTATTTATCTCTCTCTCTATGTATCTATCTCTCACTCTCTCTAGTTATCTCCCTCTCTCTCTCTGTCTCGTCTATCTATGAATCTATCTATCACTCCCTCTCTTTCATTCTCTCGGCTTTGCATTTTCTTCAGACGGTGGGCTTTTTCCACAGGGCCCTGAAGAGCCGTTGCTGGCGGGTGTAAGTGGCCTGTTACATTTGGGACAATAATTCACGGTCCAGGGCCAGAGGAAACGAACGCAGTCGGCGACCAGAGGAAACAAACGCAGTCGGCATATCCACCAGAATACCATTCAAATAAAAATATGTCTGCCAGGGCGCAGTCGAGATTTGCAATGTATGCATGACAGGAATGCGATTCACGTGATTAAACATGTTTTAACACGACTAATTGCTAAAGTAGTGGTTGGTGAACAGAACGCAACTAATCCCCGGTACGCCGGTAAAGCGCGAGTCCGGGTGGAGTGTGGAAAACACGGCGTCCATTGTGCTCTGCTTTTGGTCGAGGCAGCTCGTCGCTCCCGGGGCGCATTGCTGTGTGAATGGCGGCCGTGCGGCTTCTGCAGCTGCCGGGTCTCGGAGAGGTCAATGTCAGGACTATTTTACTGTGAACCCTTGATGTGCAGGGTAAGCGCGAGGACACAGAGAACTTCCGCCCTCGCGCACTGTAGGGAGCCTTCCCTCCAGGCATCTTCCCACAATGCAATTCTGCAACCAGTAGCAACGATAAAACTTAATATGCTTCTGGTCAGAAATAATTACTGTAATACTAGGTTAGACACCTATGCATGAATAAGCCGGGAATAACATGCAGATACACTGCAGATAAGAAACCGTCTATTTCAGACCCTGGAACATTTTTAGTAACTGGCTGCTAAAATAGAAATTGACAATACACTTGAAACGTATTTGTCATACTATTAAAGGGTATGTGTTTCTCTATAGTCAACATGTTTTCACCAATGTTTTCTCTTTTCTTCAGGACAAACAACCTTTCGCCCAGGGGAGTTGCTAGGTCTGGAAAAGACCCGGGGCTAAGCTGATGTCGGTACTGTTGGGACTGGGGGCTAGCTAGCCTTTTGGCTGTAGCTCCTGAGATTCTATCTGGGGCTACAACCAAAAGATCAGGGGCTATAGCCCCCTTAGCCCCCCCCCCCCCCCTAGCAACGCCCCTGCTTTCGCCAAAAACGTATGCAGTTAGATTTGTGTCAGTCAGTGCTGCTTGACACAGGTGGAAAGGCGGCGTGGAAGATGAAAGGCCTGCTGCCGCACCCTTGTTTTACTTGGAGGTGAAACTTGCCACGTGCACCGCTGAAACATGAATACCCAGAGATATTTCTTTTCACCACCAATGAGGTCAAATTGCAAAACTCGAAATAGAGTGTAAGGAAATGCATCTGTCCTTAGAATGTCTGACCGATCCATTGAAGTTCACTGTGCATTCTGCGTGAGGGTGAGAGTTGGAAGGGAGCGCACGCCTGCTCTGAGGGCGCACGGTTACCCCTGGCTTCTGCACACGTCTTTCTATTTTCTTCTCAGTGGTCCTTTGCACAACACCATTTAAGAGGAAAGGAAGCAACGCCACTAACAGTTGAAGGCTGATGAAATATTTATATAACGGCAAGTAACTGTAACATTTTCTTTCTGAGTTACATATGTCTGTGTACTCTATGTTGTACATTCGGAATGTTTAGCAGTGGCAACATATCTTAAACTATCCGCAGGCTCCTAGTCACGGTGAATACATCTGTGAGATGTCATGTACACTGCATTATGGAACCAGCACCGTATTATTACCATTGACATTGGTATACTTTGAATCCACATTTCAGATAATCTGCCCACAATCACCAGCATCCTCGCACCCTACCTCCATCATTACAAGGGATACTGCACACATACACGCATTTCCGTATTCACGTGGGGACTGATAAACCCCAACAACGCCCTTCAGGTTTTTTTTTTTAAATCAACGCCCCCTTCTTTCTAACTGTATATATTTGACCTCTGCATGCTTACATACAGTGTGTTTGTGTGTGTATGCAGTATATATGATTTAATACTATACACTTACATATGATATACTTTCTATCGTGTGACAATGATTTTGTCAAATAGATGAATACGCGCATGACTGACATGACCTTTCACGGCACATGGAAACATGTGTATGGGGCTCAGCAGTTTCCACTGTTTGCTATGTGCTGTGTTTCCAAAGGCTGTAATACCGCACGAGAGCGCTGTTTTTTATCTGTTTCCACTGATGTTGAAGTGGACAGATAGTTTACTGGCAAACATTTTCCTGATGAAATAAAGATGGCGAAAATGCACTTTCACATGGCCTTTTCATTTTATTGGATTTTTTTGTGCGGGGGAAACCATCTTTAATATTGTTTTTAATGTTGCAAATGACTGCCTTTCTACCAGGATGTCCCTGCAATCCGTTTAGCCCCACAGTACTATCCTCTTTCCGCGATCATTTCCCCCCTATTTCTTTCTCATTCCTTTCTTTTTTCAACTCCTCGTTCATCCAGCCTGCCGCCCTTCCCCCTTCTTTCACTTCTCACCCCCTTTCTCACCATCCTCTCCTTGGACCTTTCTTGCATTGCAAACCCCCCCAACCCCCCACTTTCCTCCTGAACCCACCCCACCAGTCTCACATGCCGTATCTTTCATTTATTCAGGCAGGTTTGTTGTCATTCCTTGCCCACAGCTTCTCCAAACTCAGGAAGCCGGTTAGGCCAAAAAGCAGTCGTTTATTTCCTCAGGAAGACACAATCCTGCATGGGGTAATACAGCACAGTAATGCCGCGTGGGTTGGGAAATACCCAGAGATATTTCTTTTCAACACCAATGAGGTCAAATTGCAAAACTCGAAATAGAGTGTAAGGAAATGCATCTGTCCTTAGAATGTCTGACCGATCCATTGAAGTTCAATGTGCATTCTGCGTGAGGGTGAGAGTTGGAAGGGCGCGCACGCCTGCTCTGAGGGCGCACGGTTACCCCTGGCTTCTGCACACGTCTTTCTATTTTCTTCTCAGTGGTCCTTTGCACAACACCATTTAAGAGGAAAGGAAGCAACGCCACTAACAGTTGAAGGCTGATGAAATATTTATATAACGGCAAGTAAATGTAACATTTTTTTTCTGAGAAACATATGTCTGTGTACTCTATGAGGTAAAGAAACACACAATTACTCAACACGAGGGAGTGCAGCCTTCCGGATAATTAGCAGCAGATGTTTGTGTTGTTTGATACCAGTCAAGATTTTCCACCCACAGCAAATGCTAGATTGTGATTACCTGACATATTTTCCTATGTTTAAACATTGCAAGGATTGTAAATATTATCCAGGCTTTAGGCATTGTTGTGCTTTTGTTTTCCTTCTTGGAAGTGACTGAACATAGCAGGAAATTATTGATCCTAGTTGGTAAAAAAAATAAACAAATCTACTTATAGTGATCAGAAGGATCTATATGATCACTGCGAAAAAAATTACTGTGAATGTCCAAAGTGTCATTTCTCGTTTTTGTAGCACTTCCTTTACCTACATATGCGGGGAGACCACCCCCTGCAGCCCACCCATGTCTGATTAATACACCAACCCCACTTATCATCTATTTGTGCGAAAAAAGATGCAGAAAACCAAAACCCCCAACCCCACATTTTCAGCCTCGCAGTAATGGAATTTGACATTTTCGTCCTATACCTATCTATGTGATTGCTGCGAAAAAATGACTGCGAATGCCCTACATTTTTTAAACCTGCTTGTGACATGCTGTTCCTCCATTGCTTTGCTATACATCCTACAACTTTTAATTTCCTAGAACATTTGTGGCAAGGTGAGATTCACCCTGTCCTCTTCCCCAGCACTGCTTCAATCCCGCAATTAGGATTATACCAGCCCTTGAGGATGGCCCCTCTCTGTTGATATCACTCGTCTTTGGAACTCACCCTCTAACCATCAGTAACATTCAGTACCACCAGGCCTTCTGCAAACACTTGCCTCCACTCTTTTGACTTTCTCCATCATCATCACCTTCATCAGCATCAATAAAAAAAATAATTCAAATCACATTACAAAATACTTTTGAAAGCATTAAAACATTGCAAATATATAAATATATGGAACAAACACAATTCTGCATAATTATTTAAGATTCCAGCAGAACGTATGCACAATTGACTAGAGTCATACAGATTTCAGAAATCATTTCCAATTATTTGAAAAAAGAGGAGCGCAAAACCTTCAGGGCGCCATACCCGTGTCTGAAGAGATAGACCGGATAAAGAAAAACATCTCTAAATCAATGTCTTAGAACACATCAGGAAGATCTCCCCGTCTGGTTGGCACCCATGCAACATCATGCAATAAAAGGAGCTGTCTGAATCACAAGACCTCCCAAAAGATTGGGGATTCCCAAGTGAGGGATATTAAAAGAAGAAAACAACAGCAAATCGAGGTCAGGTCTATCTATAAAAACAGAGAAATGTGCATGCGAGAAACACAAGACACCTTGAATATTGAAGTCAATTAGGGGCTATGATATTTGGATGCCACTCATTGTCCTGATGATGGCTGGAGAAGGACTTTGCATGAATGTATGGCTTGAAACACACTGTTAAGCCAAAGAAAAAGATCCATTCATTGTAAATCACTGAGAGGACAGCACAAACAATGTATTGGGAAATTTGGGTGTGTTGCATAGTTTATTGGATTTTTTTATGGTAGTTCACCTAAGAGGGTGTGTGTGTTTAATGAAATGACTGTGTATGAAATGGAGATATACATGGATTGAGTAAAATTAATGAACGTGTTAGCATTTATTGAATGCTATTTTTGTAGATTTATCAAGTGGTAATATACATTTGTACAAAAAAGAATAAACAAATAATCAATACAAATGGAATCACTTTGTTCCAATTCGAAAGTGGCAACAACACTAATTTATAGGTGTTGCCCTCTGTTCTGTACAATTGGTTTGATCAATATTGTACATACAAATGTTATGAAAGCCTGTAAAATAAAGACCAGATCAAGTATCCCTGTTTATATAATATATAATATCAAACAGGACATAACAATGAATAACACCTTAAGTTCGGGAATGCGGAAATGCTCAGAAGCAAAGCAAATCCCCTGATACGCATGGATCGTCATTGTCATGTGTGATTCCAGCCTGAGGTCTCATTGGGGATTTAGATCTCTGTAATAATGGTCTGGAAAACCCCAGTTTAAGCGAAAATGGTATGCTGGGAACTCCCAGACTCAAAAACAGAAATATTCAAGTTAAATGGCAAAACCCGCTTTATCAATAATCCACATAAAGCAGGGACAGCATACAAGCAAATGCAGCTTTGAATTCTCAGCTCGTCTTAGGCACAACAGTGGTTTAAAAGCAAAAATATGTCATCATTGATGTCAAATCACAATCTTGGTTTGAAAAACCTACGGGGTTCAGGGATTGGTTAGGGGCTATTGCACATCTGAAACTGCACTGAATCTGCAACTGGGCCACTCTCACCGACCTCGGTCCTGGGCCCAGCTACTCTCCACTTGCGCTGCCTCCCTGGCAACCCCTGGACTACGGGACTGTCTCTGTATCCCTACAGACCCCCTTCCCAGCACTTGTCTGCACTTACCTTGCACTTGCCACCAGCTGGTCCTATTTACTTATTTTATTCTACTTACTTGCACTGCACTTCCCCCCTCCCCTTCCCCATGCACTTTTTCCCTTCCCCCTACCCCTGCACTTGCACGATCTGAATGACACCTGGCCTAGTAGGATCATTGTCTGTCTTCCCCTTGTCCCCCCCCCCCTGCCTCGTCGCGCCTTGAAACACTTGTGTATAGGCGCGTTACAAATGCCTTATCATATCATATCATATCCACCTGGGACCACCTCTACATTGATAATAGAGAATACATGTCATTTTTAAAGTAGTTCATTGGCTAGTACAACATTAAATGAGAGGAAGTACATTGAGAGTTTCCATTGGTTGGCATCTTACTTTCCAACCTTGAGCAATTGATGGACCTTCAACACATGAGCCATAAATGGGCGTATGGGGAGATACATCAAGGACCTGTTTTCTTCCTATTAAATAAGACACCATCCCTTGTCCCTAGGCCATGAGCCAGAGTAATTATTTTGTAGTTGTTTTTGCTAGCTGCCTTGGTTCTGAGAATATGTAGGGAGTCGAGGCAGGTGTTTATCTGTGACTGGCCCTATTGAATAGACACTGTTCTTAAATTATGGATCATGTGTGAGAGGATCATGTTCCAAATTATTTCACCCTGCATTTATTGAGTTTTTAGCTAATATGAACACAAGTGTTACTACTTTTCTAACCACTAGGGACTTGGTTGATCCATTCCTCATAAAGCTTTGGCTTAAAACTAACCAGTACCTGGCATTCAAAGACTGGTTGTTCTTCAATTAATTTAAGAGAAATGTGTCTTGTGCCTTAGGAATAGTAATCTTAGGTTCAATTCTGAACCATCCAAACCCTTCCCAATCTCCCAGTAACCTTGGAAGGGGCCACACAGCCACTGTTTGCGCCCTGCTTGAATCTGTATTTCAGCAAATTCAGCAGTTTGAGTTCCATGAAGCTTCGAGTCCTCTATTTATTTCAAAATCAACTGCGACCTGCATTTTAACAAAGATGGTTGCCTTTTACTGTTGTGTTTCTATGTTAGTAAACTCCATATGTATATCATTTACATTGTATTTCAGCATATACATTGCTTATGTTATGTTCTTCGTGTCTTTATGGTTGCAAGCAATGTTCTTTGTATATAAATGCATGTTTGACCACATCTGCGTTTCTTCATGGTGAGTGCATATTTGCTTCGTGTCTAATGCATGTGCATGTGTCGATTAACAATGAGCTTGCTTATTCTTGCCACCTTTAGCTACATCAGGTCCATTCCTTCCTGTATCGTTCCGGGGGAAGGCCAATATGGTTGCCTTAGTGCATAGCGTTTATCACCTGTGCGATATTGGGGTGGGGCAGGGGCAGTAGCCATTAATTACGTATTCATCTGCCTGTCAAAATCTCCTTGTCCAGGCCATCTCCAAAAAATGTCCCAATGCACAGCCAGTGTTCTTGTAGGAAACTGCTAGCAGTAGGGAAAAAAAACACGTTTGTAGTGTCGTAAGCCACTGTCCCTTTAAAGACCAAACAGATACTGCCTCCTGGTATGATATGATAGGTTATTTATAACACACTTAATACCCAGCGGTTTCTAAGCATGGAGCCGGGGATCGAACCTGTGTTGCTCCATGTCACCTTGATTCCAAGGCGAGCACGTTGACCCTGAACTATCCTCCGGAGACAAATGGGAATAGAAAGGTCATTACAAACGTAATGGATTTGTTTTTATCTACCTCCACATTGTCATGACGCTAGAAAGGCCTCTTAGATGCCCTTAACACACTTGCAGGTCACATATCCTAATGGCAGGGTATTACATCTCGCTCTCCGTTGATGGTTTGTAACCCTAACTAAATATTCTGCAGGAGCCACAATTGGGACTGGAGGGAGATAAAACCTACATTGTGTCTTTGTATGCATTAGCTGCTCTCCAATACGGCCAACATCATTAAATATGTCATCCCTAAAATCACTTTTAGAGATTTCCATCAGGTTCTCTGGGTCATCATTATAGCATATGCCCAACAGATACGACTTTAAAAGGGAGAACCAGAACATTTTATACATTTTTTTAGGAGCACCATCAATTTCTGAATTATCAACCTGTTACGTTTACACTCTTTGTTGGAGTTAAGCCAGTTTTTGTACCACCCTCTGCGGATGATGCCACAACATCCAACCCTAGACTGGAGGCTAAAATTCCTGACAAGAAAGGGAAGCCAAACCCATCTTAAATGTGGGTAGCATGATTAGAGTGGCAATCTGAACTCCGAGATAGAGGTAGTAGGTCGAAACAGAGATACAATTGGTCCACATATATAAGTCCAGAAAATGCACAACTCTGATATACTGAACAAATATACTTTAATAAAGTAAGACAAATAATACTAGCATGGCACATAGGTACTTTAACATTAATACACAATCTTAAAAAGATACAACTATACTATGAAAACCTTAATGCCTATACAAGGACTCACTTAACTCCAATGTCTATGTTTGGGCCTTTTTTCCAATGCCAAGCATCCGACATAAAATAACAGGGGGTGTGGAGAACCAGAAAACAGTACAACCTAACAAGTGGGTAACAATTGTCCTAAGACACCTCCCATCCATAATAGATGTGAAACACATATGGTAGGGCACGTGATTAAGAAGTGAAACACAATATAACCCAAATGAAAAATAGATGTACAATCCCTAGACCTAAAACAATTTACCATTAATTTAGTCCACCTAGGGCCGTCTATAGCAGTATTAATGCCCAGTTGCCCAGAACAATACATTAAGGCCTGAGAGAGGATGGAACAACAGTGAACTTTAGCCTCTGAGACTCAATTCACATTTCAACAATAGTTACATCCCTGCTACATTTCCTGGAAAAATATATACAATAAAGTTACATTGTTTTAGGTACATTTACCATTGCAGAAAAGAAAGGGACGACTTTAAAATGAATAGAAAATCACAGGTAAGTATACAAATAGTTAATCTTAGCACTGAACTCCCTGAACCCATAGGAGATACAGTAGAAAATGACCTGGGGCAAGTAAGTGACCCGTAGTCACTTTATGGAGAGTTCCAGAGTCGGTTAAAAATTCCGCTGGATATAATGGTAAAAGTTAAAGGCCCTTCTGCACAGAAGGAGGTAAGATCGTGAGTACAACAAAATTGAGTAAGGTCATGAGAGTCTAACAGCTGAAAGCCGAATGGGCACACTCTTAAATATAGACCACCTTTCAGTGGTTAGAATAAACTAATATCAATTGTTGTGACAAAAATAATTTTTTTGACAAGACAATTCTGATTGCTGCAATGGGGTTTTAATTAAATTGCAGCAGGTGTTTTTAAAACACATAAACTCGAGCAAAAGATACATCAGCCGATGTACATTTTCAAGGTTTAGTAACCAGTTTGTATGGTACAAATGTTGAATATTTGTGGTACCAATCTTTTGCTTCTACGTCCACTGGTGTCTCCTTGGGAAGGAGACCAGCAGACTTAGTGAGGTGATAGCACATTAAGCGACGGACAATGAGTCAGAACAATGTAGGGTTGAACAACAACAACATACAAAATACATAAGGTCAACACGACAGTGTTTTGGCCAGAAGATGAGCTAAGTGAGCTCTAGTGGAGTGGCCTTCATCAGGACAGGATGATTCCAAGGGTGGATGTATCTTTTGGGGTCTGTTGGAGTAAACAGACAGGAATGTTTTAGGAGTGAGTCAAAACAGCAGGATCTAGCAGTAAGAAAGTGACAAAGTACACATAAGGAAAGAGATGGTGCTTATAGGATCTTTGGAGCGCGGTGGCTCGAGAGGTGACAGTGTCTAATTACACTGTATGGATTTTGAGGTCTTTGGTAGGCCCGTTCCTGTGAGAATAGGAAGGACAAGTGGCATTAGTTGCCTGTGTCTGCTGATTTTGAATAATGCAGCTGGGTGGGTAAGGACTTACCTATGGGTGGCCTGAGGCAGGGAACAGCATGTTCTGTCAGGCAGGCGTTAAGTAACGCTGTGTCAATCCGCCAGGGTTGAATACTGCGGGTAAGATAAACATCAGGCTCAGACACTGTGAGGCAGGGTCTCGCGGATGTCTAAGTGCCCGTGTGGGATGGTGTGGTAGACCAGGCATGACAGGGTTGGTGTAGTGTGGCTTGTGTTGTTACATGCCTGCCATTAGGTTATTAAAAATGCCTTAAAAAGCTGGTCTGTGCAACTATAAAATGCGGATAAGTGCACCTGTCAATACGGTGTGCTACTGTGTAGAGTTGCGGACCGTGGTCCATGCGGTCAGTGCAGGAGCCCTTGGTGTTAGCATAGATTCCAAACGAGGAAGAGTTACAATCAAGAGTGGTGTGGCCATGTGAATGGCGTTTTCAGGCATGCGTGTGTAAACACGAGACGGATGCTGAGCGTGGTGATGTGAGCAGCACTGTGATTTAAATCAATGAGACTAACTTGTGCGCCCAATTAGCTTACCTCGAGGTCAGATAGTGGAAAGGTGCAGCAGGTACATCTGTAGGCATCCACGAATCCCATAGGAAGCGCACTGTGTCAGCACTGAGTTTCCAAACAGGATTAAATATCGGCAGCCATTTTGGGGTGTCCCAGGAAGGGCTGCTGTATGGGAGCGAGGGGTCCTCAGGCCCCCTCGCGTCGTAGCTCCTCAGTACAAGACTTGGACCACGTGCCTCCGGTAGTGGGATTACCCCTTGCCTTTAAGTTAACCACGGTTGACTGCTGCATAGATGGGACTACTGAGCAGGACACGGGGCATCCATCTTTTGTGCCCCCTTTCGACTCCATCTTGGGTAAACAGGCCTCACTGCGATAGTACAGCAATGCTCAGCTCCCCTTTCAACGCAGCAGCCAAGGACAGAGACAAACACACACACAAGGCGCGCAGGCAGCTGGCTGGCCCCCACCCTTGCACTCCCCCTGCGAAGGAAAGCTCTGCGCTTCCATTCTCACGCTGAAGCTGGAGAAAGTTGCAACAATCAATATGCTACAGTTTTCTTCCTCTGAGATCACTGTTCGTCTGAGAACCGGCATGTGAACCAGGATGAGCTAAGCACTTTCTGCTCGATTCGTCCTCATAAACGTGCAAGCCACCCACCCCCATTAGAACAATTTATTGCCATCCTGACCCTGCACCCCCTGTAAGGTATTTCTTTCAAGTGCCAGACTCTCATCTGTGCTGCGAAATCCACCCAATACACTCCTTACTAACCTTAAGCATTTTTACTACTATATATGTTTTTATTTGTACTAATGAGTTTTGAAACCTAGGAAAAGTTGCGAAATACATCCTGATTCTTCTACATGCATAATAAGGTCAAGGCCTCCAATTAAAGCCACAAATGACCCAATTGTACTGACAATAACCATTGTGTGTAACTTATGTAGAAATGTGACAAGTAGCATAAAATGTTTTAAATAATTGTTATTTAGTGTGTAACATATTAGCTTAGGTAGTGACCACAGTGACCGGACCCTGACCTGCGTAGAGCACAAGATGTTTGACGTCTGTCATCTCGTCAGCCACTCAGCCAACCATGAGGAAGAGATGCCACCCACACCTACAGCACCACACCGCCTGGCCAATCGGGTCCATTTAGCATTTTTTGTTAGAGTTAATTTAATTAATATAAATATAAGTGTGATGTAATGAGGGTTGGAGGGTTTTTTGGGTTATTTCCTAGCTGGAGAAATAAACCATCCTTTGAACTCTTGCAGCCGGGTCTCAGTGCCTCTTTCCCCGACAAGGGGTTGTGTCGGCTATTTTATTTTCTCTCACACATAGTAAGCCGGGCAAAGGCACCTACATTTTTGGTGAACCCCGCAACGTGATTTAGAGAGGTGCCTTGAGGCCTTCGCCGCCCGGCAGCGAGATCCAGGGTGCCCCCCAGCAGAACCATCGCCTCCGCGGTTGACCAGACTGTGCACACCAAGAAGAAAGGGTCAAGGGTTCCCGGTTGACGAATACCCGATCGAAAAAGCTGCTCGCCAAGACATGCCACAGCTTGGTTGGGGGACGGACCTGAGCGAGGACCGGCCATGAGCGGCGACCCTCGGAGTACCTGACTGAACACTTGGAGTCCCGGTTGCAAAGACCCCAAAGGAAGGTAAGGGGAAATACGGGAAGAAGGGAATTAGCAACAAAGGGAAGGTAGCTAAGAATAGGGTCTGCGTGAGTGACGGTGAGGCTTTTCTGATCTATCCTTTATATGGCCATTAGGTGTTGTAAGAAGTGAGAAGAAGAAGAGAAGTGGTATCCTAGCCCATAGGGGGTAGAAGGAGGCGCTGCGTAGCATTTGTCCCGACCAAGTGCTGAATAGAGATAAAGAGAAAAATAGTAGGTGTCTCGTGTAGGCTCGGAGTACTTTTTAGAATATTCTTTTTCCATGAAGGTAAGAAATCTTGAGATATAATAAAGGTGAAAGAGGTGGGGAGTGAATGCGAAATAGTAGGTAGTATAGGGAAGAAGAAAAAACATGGACAGTAACGGGATAGGGAAAGAACATACGCGCGCAGGCAGTGCATGTGTATGTTGCATGATTATATGTTTGTCGGTCTGCTTTTATGTATATGTCTTGTTGAACACGCTAAAGTATTTCAGCACAAGTAATTTGTGATTGATATAAGATAAAGCAAAGAAATAAATTGTTAGAGGTGATCAGGTAACACCTCTCAGAAAACTAATGCGACATATGGTAATTGTGAGCATTGATAAAGAACGTATTATTTCCACATATTGTAACTGACCTACCAAGTGAGAGGTGGGAAGAGATTCAAAGGTACCAGAATACACAAGAAAGGAAAAGAAACATTGCCATGGGGGGAGTAACGCCACTAGCACATATTTGCCAGCACCTCCCACTTTATAGCGACAGGATACAGAAGTATCACGATCAGTGGATCACTGAGATAAAGGGAGACGGGGTCACAACAATTTGGCCAGAAGGAGGATCATTTGACAAAAGAGTGTTGGACCTAGTATCAACACATTTGCTAGCGCGATACAAAGGGAAACAGTTACAGAACCGGAGAGAAGTGTTAGATTTTTGGCGAATGTTTGAGGAAGTTGCCCCCACGGCAGAGGTAGGTACAAGCCGAGGTAGGTACAAGCCAAATGACAGAAAAGCAGAAAAACCCTGAAGAAGTAGGTGGGACACCAAAAGGGGAATGCTCAACAACTACAACCGAAAACAAAGTAACAAAAATCTATCCCTTAATGACTAGGCCAGCGGTAGGGTTTAGTGAACCCCTGTATATACCACCCACCGCCACTGCTCAGGGCGGGGCAACAGCCCCCGAACCTCCACCATATGACAAAGGAGGCCTGTAAGTCCCCACGAGCACGCCTCCTGTGGATATAGCACGTTTAACAGGTGATTTGAACCGTCAGTTAGCACACGCACAAATGGAAATAACACGGTTAAGAGCTTTATGTGACAAAGGGCAAATGCTGCCAGGGGGAGGGGCTGTACCCCCGCTGTCTCTGGCAGATCTCACACCCCCGATAGGGGCAGCAAGCAATGCAACCCCAGCAGCCTCGGTATCAGGACAATCTATAGCATCACAAGGGACGTCATCGCAGCAGAAGCAAGAACAAGAGTGGCAGTCAGGACAATTCCTGTTCCAATTGAATAACAAACCAGTGAGGATTATATGCCCAGATACACCAGAGAGTCAACAAAGTGGAGATCAGGGTGAAAGACAAGGAAGTGAACCCAAGGAAAACTGGGAGGATAATAACGAGCTAGAGTCAGAAATAGAAGAAATATGGGATGATTTAGATGAATATGAAGAGGCAGCTGCCGCAGAGGGTTCCCCACTGCCAAACCGCTGTTACCCAGACACATTATTGCCACCATTATGGCAAGGTAGATTAAAACAACGAACAGGGAGGATAGGAAACATACTGGTAAGTAAAAGGAAAAAAGGGAAGACGAGCAGAACGGGAAAGAAACATAAACTACAAATGCCACTGATACATAAAGGAGCAGGTGGACCAAACTACATTCCGTGGGCCCAAATGGACAAAACCAACTTGTTAAAACTCCTCCCCCCGCTGACGGGAGGGTCAGGTAAGTGGATACATGTATTTGAGAAGAACACGGCAGGCGTGCCGTTAGCTAAAAGTGATGTGAAAAGTCTATTAGCATCAGCAATTGGGGACCAAGCAGACACAATCTGGGAAAGGGCAGGGTTCCCGGGAGTAACGATGAGCTGTGACCGACACGATGGATCACCATTCAACAATGTTCGAGCACAAGTGTGGGATGCATTACGGCGTGCATTTCCAGACGTTCCAGATTTACATGCAGTGATGCAGTGCACGATGGAGGAGAACGAGGATCCTGCGCAATTCATTTTGCGAGTGCAAGACTTATGGAGAAGCGAAACTGGTACGGCATGGAATCAATCAACAGCTTTATTCTATTTTATCATTAAAAAGGGGTTGCCAAAAGAGGTGCAGAAGGCCTTGGACAAAATAGCTGGGATCGAAGCCAAAGGGTGGCCTGAAATTCAGAGCATAATCGTACACCACTGGAGGAGGATCAAAGAGAAGGAAAAGGAGATCACGCAAAAGAGGCTGGCTGACGAAGCAAAATGAGTACAGACGAAATTAGTGAAGGTCGCCGCCATTACTGCCAGTGCAACAGCAGACAGAGGAAACGAAGGAGAGGAAAACGCGGGAGGAAGGCCCGTTGGGATAGCAGCGCAGTGGGTTGGAGAAGATCAAGGACAGTGGAACGGAGAAGAACAGCCATGCCAAGGATCGCAGTGGCAGAACAGGCCGGCCCAAGGAAGAGGTGGGTACCGCGGGCAGAGGGGAGGATACGGAGGAATGGGAAACAGAGGGTATGGTGGGCAGGGACCAAGGGGAGGACAACAGGGGTCGTGTTGGAATTGTGGAAGATGGGGACATTATTCACGAGATTGTAGAATGCGACCATCAGGTTTATTTTCAAGGGCAGCAACAACAGCCCATGAACAATGAACAGGGGTGGGGCTGCCCACACCCAGGTAGCCCTTGTGGAGCTCCAATGGGGAGGGGGGGACAACAGGATCAATACTGCTATGACCCCCAAATGCAACAGAGACAGCCAGCCCCACAACAGCAGCAACAACAGCAGCAGCCACAACAGCAAAACGCACTACAGCCCATGGCGAGACAAAACCCAGTAGGGAACATAAACAATAACCCTTTTGCAGCGGCCGCAAACGGTGCCCCTGCACCATTTCGCGGCATAACGGTCGTGGGTGACAACGTTTTTTCAGTGCCAGGTCAGCAAAGATACCAAGACTAGGACAGCCCACAGGGAGCACTTGCGTGTCCAGTCCTATCCACCACACAAAGTGCAAATGAGGAACCACTAGTGGCGGCAGAGATGGGAAACAAGCAGTTTATCTTTATGGTAGATTCTGGAGCAGAAAAATCATGCCTCACAGAAGGGTGGTTTCAGCTCTCGGGAAGAAATTTGGAGACACAGGGGTTCTCTGGGGCTATTTTAAAAGTTCCTTATACAAAAGATCTTGATGTAACAGTGGAGGGAAAAACAGTGCGTGCACCCTTATTGTATTACGAAGACGCGCCAATCAATTTGATGGGACGAGACTTGCTCAGTAAGTTAAACATGACCATAGCCTTTACTGAAAGAAGAATAGTGTGCTTGACGCCAGGGGTATGGCCCGTAGGAGCACTCTTGATAATAAGCACGATTACAAAGGAAGTTGCAGTAAGAGGGATTCCCATTGACATGGACATGTTCATCTATGGAATACAGGTATTAGCCCGAGTAGTGCCTGAAATAACACAAAAAGAGTGGAGAATACCACCTGACTTCATATTCAGCGCAATCACACCGACATATGTAGTACCAGGCACAATTATATCTATAGACATTGAGGCAGTTCAAGTTTCCAACAAACGCATTGTGGTCATAGGCCTGGACACGCAGGGACGCGAGTGGAGAAGTGTGCTATGCATAGAGCCAAACATAATGCTAAAAGATGTAACTGATGAAGAATTGTTTACTGATTACGAAGGGGATGGAGAAATAATAATGGAAATAAGCATACCATGTGACATTATGATTCAATACAGAGAAATACACAACCCACTCATGGCTAACATAAAGGCCCCACCGACAATATTTGAAGAAGTCATGGCCAGGGTAGCACCTGAAATTTGGACTAAAGGGCCACACGATGTGGGATTGTTGCACGAGGTAACTGCCATAAAGATAAAACTGAAGCCAGGTGCCCTCCCACCCAGAGTGAAACAATACCCAATATCCAAAGAAGCAGAGGAAGGTATTAGAGAAACAGTGAATGCACTCCTAAGCCAAGGTATTTTAGTGCCATAAACTTCCCCATGCAACACAGCGATTTTTCCAATTAAGAAAGCGAAAGGAGAGGCGTGGAGAATGGTCCAGGACCTACGCCCACTCAATGACATCATCCAAAAAGAGTTCCCTTTAGTGTCTAACCCGGCATCAATATTGTGCAGTATACCAAAAGAGGCAACTTGCTTCACTGTCATTGATCTGAAAAATTCCTTTTTCTCTGTGCCACTCGCACCAGAGTCGCAGTACCTTACAGCTTTTACATTAGGAAACAGCAGATATGAACATCGCAGACTCCCACAGGGGTATTGCGAGAGCCCAAGCATTTTTAACAGAGTACTACGAGAAGACATTGGCAACATAGATGTAGGGAGCACCATTATACAGTACGTAGACGATTTACTCGTCTGCAGCAAAACAGAAGAAGAGTGTAGAGAAGACTCGATAACACTGCTTAACGTATTGGCTGCCAAGGGATACAAGGTGGACAAAGGAAAGTTGCAATACTGCCTTGCAGACGTTGTGTATCTTGGCCAGCAAATATCTAAAGATGGAAAAAGAATACTACCAGACAGAGCAGCGGCCATTCGACACAGTATCTTACCAAAAACAGTGAAGGACATGCAGAAATTTCTTGGCATATGTAACTATTGCTGAGCATGGATCCTCAATTACGCAGCATACACACGGCCAATGTTACAAGCACTAAAAGAAGCACAAAAGAACAGAGCCCCAATAAAATGGACACAGGAGACAATTGCCCAATTCTCTCGATTAAAAGACCTTATTTCAGACGCCCCAGTCCTTGCAAATCCAGATTATGAAAGGGAATTTTTCCTGTTTTCACACAGCAATGGAACATTAATGACAGCAGTATTGACACAAAACACATCGATAGGCCACAAACCATTAGCGTACTACAGTGGAATATTAGATCCAGTAATGCAGGAACATTTCGCTTGCGAACAGGCCCTCGCTGCAGCGGCCTTCACCATTGAGAAAAGTGCCACAATCGTAATGGGATGTTCAGTGACGCTATATGCGGAACACTCGTTATTTGCTATCTTGGAAAGATCAAAATCTACTCTCACAACACAGAGAGCTTCTGCTTATGAAATAATAATATCAAGTCAAAATGTACATGTGGTGAGATGCAAGACAGTGAACCCAGCCACATTCATCTCAGAGCCATGCACAACTGAGGATTTACAGGAACACGATTGTAGCACATATGACGGAGAGGGCGATGACATTCCCAAAGCAAGAGAAAACGCCCTTACAGAAGGAGAAATTTATTTCATAGACGGGTCAGCATCCATAAACTCAGAGACAGGAGAGAAACATGTGGGGATGGCAGTAGTGCGCATGGAAGAAGACACATACAAAGTGATTGTTCAAAAACGCCTCCCCTCACACTACTCTGCACAAGCAGCCGAACTGACCGCACTAATGAGCGCGTTACACACAGCCAAAGATTGTGCCGTGACAATATATTCAGACTCAGCTTATGTCACCACCACAGTTCACTCAGGGCTATCACGTTGGCGAAGGAGAGGGTTCATAAGAGCAGACGGGTCCCCCGTACAACATGCCACGTTGCTAAATGAGCTAATAGAAGCTTTGGCAGAACCATCGGTAGTAGCGGTGGTTAAATGCCAAGCCCATGCCAATAACACAGACGCCGTCTCATTGAGGAACGCGGCAGCCGACGCAGCAGCGAAGGAGGCCTCGTACTTCAATAAGACAACAACATCAGAATACATTACAAAAACGACCACAGCAGAACAACCAGCAGAAGCATACAGTAATACGCCCATAGCACAATTGATAGAACTCAAGAGAAGGGCCCCACCGGAAGAGCAGGAGTTGTGGGGCAAACGAGGGTGTAAGCAGTCAGCCACAGATCTCATTTGGAGACAGGAGACGACAGGCAAGGTAGTGATGCCTGTATAATTATTAGAAGTAGCATTCCAACAACTGCATTTCCCAGCTCACGTTGCAAAACACCACATTGCCTCAGATATTCAAGAGGATTGGTTTGTTCCTAATCTGCACGAATACTTGTCAAAATTTGTGATTGAATGTACTACATGCCAAACTTACAATTCGGGAATGACATTACGAACTCTGCGTGGCACTTTGCCACGTCCTACAGGTCCATTTAGAGAACTACATATCGACTATGACGATATTGGAGAAAGATGTAATGGAGCAAGATACTTGATTGTGGTGGTATGTCCTTTTTCACGGTGGGTAGAAGTGGGCCCCTGTCCTCATCCTGATGCAAAATGTGCTGCCAAGTTCCTTGTGCGAGTAGTATTCTCACGGTGGGGAATCTGTGACGTGATCCGTTCAGACAACGGCACGCACTTCGTGAATGACCTCTTCAAGGAAGTAACCTCCCTTCTGGGGGTGAAACACAAACTATGTTCGATTTATCATCCAATGGCCAATGGAGTTGTGGAGAGGATCAACGGGCTGCTCAAAAGCAACTTATCGAAATTATGCAGCACGTTGAAAAGAAATTTGGTATGGGTGGGTGTAACATATTAGCTTAGGTAGTGACCACAGTGACCGGACCCTGACCTGCGTAGAGCACAAGATGTTTGACGTCTGTCATCTCGTCAGCCACTCAGCCAACCATGAGGAAGAGATGCCACCCACACCTACAGCACCACACCGCCTGGCCAATCGGGTCCATTTAGCATTTTTTGTTAGAGTTAATTTAATTAATATAAATATAAGTGTGATGTAATGAGGGTTGGAGGGTTTTTTGGGTTATTTCCTAGCTGGAGAAATAAACCATCCTTTGAACTCTTGCAGCCGGGTCTCAGTGCCTCTTTCCCCGACAAGGGGTTGTGTCGGCTATTTTATTTTCTCTCACACATAGTAAGCCGGGCAAAGACACCTACATTTTTGGTGAACCCCGCAACGTGATTTAGAGAGGTGCCTTGAGGCCTTCGCTGCCCGGCAGCGAGATCCAGGGTGCCCCCCAGCAGAACCATCGCCTCCGCGGTTGACCAGACTGTGCACACCAAGAAGAAAGGGTCAAGGGTTCCCGGTTGACGAATACCGATCGAAAAAGCTGCTCGCCAAGACATGCCACAGCTTGGTTGGGGGACGGACCTGAGCGAGGACCGGCCATGAGCGGCGACCCTCGGAGTACCTGACTGAACACTTGGAGTCCCGGTTGCAAAGACCCCAAAGGAAGGTAAGGGGAAATACGGGAAGAAGGGAATTAGCAACAAAGGGAAGGTAGCTAAGAATAGGGTCTGCGTGAGTGACGGTGAGGCTTTTCTGATCTATCCTTTATATGGCCATTAGGTGTTGTAAGAAGTGAGAAGAAGAAGAGAAGTGGTATCCTAGCCCATAGGGGGTAGAAGGAGGCGCCGCGTAGCATTTGTCCCGACCAAGTGCTGAATAGAGATAAAGAGAAAAATAGTAGGTGTCTCGTGTAGGCTTGGAGTACTTTTTAGAATATTCTTTTTCCATGAAGGTAAGAAATCTTGAGATATAATAAAGGTGAAAGAGGTGGGGAGTGAATGCGAAATAGTAGGTAGTATAGGGAAGAAGAAAAAACATGGACAGTAACGGGGATAGGGAAAGAACATACGCGCGCAGGCAGTGCATGTGTATGTTGCATGATTATATGTTTGTCGGTCTGCTTTTATGTATATGTCTTGTTGAACACGCTAAAGTATTTCAGCACAAGTAATTTGTGATTGATATAAGATAAAGCAAAGAAATAAATTGTTAGAGGTGATCAGGTAACACCTCTCAGAAAACTAATGCGACATATGGTAATTGTGAGCATTGATAAAGAACGTATTATTTCCACATATTGTAACTGACCTACCAAGTGAGAGGTGGGAAGAGATTCAAAGGTACCAGAATACACAAGAAAGGAAAAGAAACATTGCCATGGGGGGAGTAACGCCACTAGCACATATTTGCCAGCACCTCCCACTTTATAGCGACAGGATACAGAAGTATCACGATCAGTGGATCACTGAGATAAAGGGAGACGGGGTCACAACAATTTGGCCAGAAGGAGGATCATTTGACAAAAGAGTGTTGGACCTAGTATCAACACATTTGCTAGCGCGATACAAAGGGAAACAGTTACAGAACCGGAGAGAAGTGTTAGATTTATGGCGAATGTTTGAGGAAGTTGCCCCCACGGCAGAGGTAGGTACAAGCCGAGGTAGGTACAAGCCAAATGACAGAAAAGCAGAAAAACCCTGAAGAAGTAGGCGGGACACCAAAAGGGGAATGCTCAACAACTACAACCGAAAACAAAGTAACAAAAATCTATCCCTTAATGACTAGGCCAGCGGTAGGGTTTAGTGAACCCCTGTATATACCACCCACCGCCACTGCTCAGGGCGGGGCAACAGCCCCCGAACCTCCACCATATGACAAAGGAGGCCTGTACGGCCCCACGAGCACGCCTCCTGTGGATATAGCACGTTTAACAGGTGATTTGAACCGTCAGTTAGCACACACACAAATGGAAATAACACGGTTAAGAGCTTTATGTGACAAAGGGCAAATGCTGCCAGGGGGAGGGGCGGTACCCCCGCTGTCTCTGGCAGATCTCACACCCCCGATAGGGGCAGCAAGCAATGCAACCCCAGCAGCCTCGGTATCAGGACAATCTATAGCATCACAAGGGACGTCATCGCAGCAGAAGCAGGAACAAGAGTGGCAGTCAGGACAATTCCTGTTCCAATTGAATAACAAACCAGTGAGGATTATACGCCCAGATACACCAGAGAGTCAACAAAGTGGAGATCAGGGTGAAAGACAAGGAAGTGAACCCAAGGAAAACTGGGAGGATAATAACGAGCTAGAGTCAGAAATAGAAGAAATATGGGATGATTTAGATGAATATGAAGAGGCAGCTGCCGCAGAGGGTTCCCCACTGCCAAACCGCTGTTACCCAGACACATTATTGCCACCATTATGGCAAGGTAGATTAAGACAACGAACAGGGAGGATAGGAAACATACTGGTAAGTAAAAGGAAAAAAGGGAAGACGAGCAGAACGGGAAAGAAACATAAACTACAAATGCCACTGATACATAAAGGAGCAGGTGGACCAAACTACATTCCGTGGGCCCAAATGGACAAAACCAACTTGTTAAAACTCCTCCCCCCGCTGACGGGAGGGTCAGGTAAGTGGATACATGTATTTGAGAAGAACACGGCAGGCGTGCCGTTAGCTAAAAGTGATGTGAAAAGTCTATTAGCATCAGCAATTGGGGACCAAGCAGACACAATCTGGGAAAGGGCAGGGTTCCCGGGAGTAACGATGAGCTGTGACCGACACGATGGATCACCATTCAACAATGTTCGAGCACAAGTGTGGGATGCATTACGGCGTGCATTTCCAGACGTTCCAGATTTACATGCAGTGATGCAGTGCACGATGGAGGAGAACTAGGATCCTGCGCAATTCATTTTGCGAGTGCAAGACTTATGGAGAAGCGAAACTGGTACGGCATGGAATCAATCAACAGCTTTATTCTATTTTATCATTAAAAAGGGGTTGCCAAAAGAGGTGCAGAAGGCCTTGGACAAAATAGCTGGGATCGAAGCCAAAGGGTGGCCTGAAATTCAGAGCATAATCGTACACCACTGGAGGAGGATCAAAGAGAAGGAAAAGGAGGTCACGCAAAAGAGGCTGGCTGACGAAGCAAAATGAGTACAGACGAAATTAGTGAAGGTCGCCGCCATTACTGCCAGTGCAACAGCAGACAGAGGAAACGAAGGAGAGGAAAACGCGGGAGGAAGGCCCGTTGGGATAGCAGCGCAGTGGGTTGGAGAAGATCAAGGACAGTGGAACGGAGAAGAACAGCCATGCCAAGGATCGCAGTGGCAGAACAGGCCGGCCCAAGGAAGAGGTGGGTACGCGGGCAGAGGGGAGGATACGGAGGAATGGGAAACAGAGGGTATGGTGGGCAAGGACCAAGGGGAGGACAACAGGGGTCGTGTTGGAATTGTGGAAGATGGGGACATTATTCACGAGATTGTAGAATGCGACCATAGGTTTATTTTCAAGGGCAGCAACAACAGCCCATGAACAATGAACAGGGGTGGGGCTGCACACACCCAGGTAGCCCTTGTGGAGCTCCAATGGGGAGGGGGGACAACAGGATCAATACTGCTATGACCCCCAAATGCAACAGAGACAGCCAGCCCCACAACAGCAGCAACAACAGCAGCAGCCACAACAGCAAAACGCACTACAGCCCATGGCGAGACAAAACCCAGTAGGGAACATAAACAATAACCCTTTTGCAGCGGCCGCAAACGGTGCCCCTGCACCATTTCGCGGCATAACGGTCGTGGGTGACAACGTTTTTTCAGTGCCAGGTCAGCAAAGATACCAAGACTAGGACAGCCCACAGGGAGCACTTGCGTGTCCAGTCCTATCCACCACACAAAGTGCAAATGAGGAACCACTAGTGGCGGCAGAGATGGGAAACAAGCAGTTTATCTTTATGGTAGATTCTGGAGCAGAAAAATCATGCCTCACAGAAGGGTGGTTTCAGCTCTCGGGAAGAAATTTGGAGACACAGGGGTTCTCTGGGGCTATTTTAAAAGTTCCTTATACAAGAGATCTTGATGTAACAGTGGAGGGAAAAACAGTGCGTGCACCCTTATTGTATTACGAAGACGCGCCAATCAATTTGATGGGACGAGACTTGCTCAGTAAGTTAAACATGACCATAGCCTTTACTGAAAGAAGAATAGTGTGCTCGACGCCAGGGGTATGGCCCGTAGGAGCACTCTTGATAATAAGCACGATTACAAAGGAAGTTGCAGTAAGAGGGATTCCCATTGACATGGACATGTTCATCTATGGAATACAGGTATTAGCCTGAGTAGTGCCTGAAATAACACAAAAAGAGTGGAGAATACCACCTGACTTCATATTCAGCGCAATCACACCGACATATGTAGTACCAGGCACAATTATATCTATAGACATTGAGGCAGTTCAAGTTTCCAACAAACGCATTGTGGTCATAGGCCTGGACACGCAGGGACGCGAGTGGAGAAGTGTGCTATGCATAGAGCCAAACATAATGCTAAAAGATGTAACTGATGAAGAATTGTTTACTGATTACGAAGGGGATGGAGAAATAATAATGGAAATAAGCATACCATGTGACATTATGATTCAATACAGAGAAATACACAACCCACTCATGGCTAACATAAAGGCCCCACCGACAATATTTGAAGAAGTCATGGCCAGGGTAGCACCTGAAATTTGGACTAAAGGGCCACACGATGTGGGATTGTTGCACGAGGTAACTGCCATAAAGATAAAACTGAAGCCAGGTGCCCTCCCACCCAGAGTGAAACAATACCCAATATCCAAAGAAGCAGAGGAAGGTATTAGAGAAACAGTGAATGCACTCCTAAGCCAAGGTATTTTAGTGCCATCAACTTCCCCATGCAACACAGCGATTTTTCCAATTAAGAAAGCGAAAGGAGAGGCGTGGAGAATGGTCCAGGACCTACGCCCACTCAATGACATCATCCAAAAAGAGTTCCCTTTAGTGTCTAACCCGGCATCAATATTGTGCAGTATACCAAAAGAGGCAACTTGCTTCACTGTCATTGATCTGAAAAATTCCTTTTTCTCTGTGCCACTCGCACCAGAGTCGCAGTACCTTACAGCTTTTACATTAGGAAACAGCAGATATGAACATCGCAGACTCCCACAGGGGTATTGCGAGAGCCCAAGCATTTTTAACAGAGTACTACGAGAAGACATTGGCAACATAGATGTAGGGAGCACCATTATACAGTACGTAGACGATTTACTCGTCTGCAGCAAAACAGAAGAAGAGTGTAGAGAAGACTCGATAACACTGCTTAACGTATTGGCTGCCAAGGGATACAAGGTGGACAAAGGAAAGTTGCAATACTGCCTTGCAGACGTTGTGTATCTTGGCCAGCAAATATCTAAAGATGGAAAAAGAATACTACCAGACAGAGCAGCGGCCATTCGACACAGTATCTTACCAAAAACAGTGAAGGACATGCAGAAATTTCTTGGCATATGTAACTATTGCTAGGCATGGATCCTCAATTACGCAGCATACACACGGCCAATGTTACAAGCACTAAAAGAAGCACAAAAGAACAGAGCCCCAATAAAATGGACACAGGAGACAATTGCCCAATTCTCTCGATTAAAAGACCTTATTTCAGACGCCCCAGTCCTTGCAAATCCAGATTATGAAAGGGAATTTTTCCTGTTTTCACACAGCAATGGAACATTAATGACAGCAGTATTGACACAAAACACATCGATAGGCCACAAACCATTAGCGTACTACAGTGGAATATTAGATCCAGTAATGCAGGAACATTTCGCTTGCGAACAGGCCCTCGCTGCAGTGGCCTTCACCATTGAGAAAAGTGCCACAATCGTAATGGGATGTTCAGTGACGTTATATGCGGAACACTCGTTATTTGCTATCTTGGAAAGATCAAAATCTACTCTCACAACACAGCGAGCTTCTGCTTATGAAATAATAATATCAAGTCCAAATGTACATGTGGTGAGATGCAAGACAGTGAACCCAGCCACATTCATCTCAGAGCCATGCACAACTGAGGATTTACAGGAACACGATTGTAGCACATATGACGGAGAGGGCGATGACATTCCCAAAGCAAGAGAAAACGCCCTTACAGAAGGAGAAATTTATTTCATAGACGGGTCAGCATCCATAAACTCAGAGACAGGAGAGAAACATGTGGGGATGGCAGTAGTGCGCATGGAAGAAGACACATACAAAGTGATTGTTCAAAAACGCCTCCCCTCACACTACTCTGCACAAGCAGCCGAACTGACCGCACTAATGAGCGCATTACACACAGCCAAAGATTGTGCCGTGACAATATATTCAGACTCAGCTTATGTCACCACCACAGTTCACTCAGGGCTATCACGTTGGCGAAGGAGAGGGTTCATAAGAGCAGACGGGTCCCCCGTACAACATGCCACGTTGCTAAATGAGCTAATAGAAGCTTTGGCAGAACCATCGGTAGTAGCGGTGGTTAAATGCCAAGCCCATGCCAATAACACAGACGCCGTCTCATTGAGGAACGCGGCAGCCGACGCAGCAGCGAAGGAGGCCTCGTACTTCAATAAGACAACAACATCAGAATACATTGCAAAAACGACCACAGCAGAACAACCAGCAGAAGCATACAGTAATACGCCCATAGCACAATTGATAGAACTCAAGAGAAGGGCCCCACCGGAAGAGCAGGAGTTGTGGGGCAAACGAGGGTGTAAGCAGTCAGCCACAGATCTCATTTGGAGACAGGAGACGACAGGCAAGGTAGTGATGCCTGTATAATTATTAGAAGTAGCATTCCAACAACTGCATTTCCCAGCTCACGTTGCAAAACACCACATTGCCTCAGATATTCAAGAGGATTGGTTTGTTCCTAATCTGCACGAATACTTGTCAAAATTTGTGATTGAATGTACTACATGCCAAACTTACAATTCGGGAATGACATTACGAACTCTGCGTGGCACTTTGCCACGCCCTACAGGTCCATTTAGAGAACTACATATCGACTATGACGATATTGGAGAAAGATGTAATGGAGCAAGATACTTGATTGTGGTGGTATGTCCTTTTTCACGGTGGGTAGAAGCGGGCCCCTGTCCCCATCCTGATGCAAATTGTGCTGCCAAGTTCCTTGTGCGAGTAGTATTCTCACGGTGGGGAATCTGTGACGTGATTCGTTCAGACAACGGCACGCACTTCGTGAATGACCTCTTCAAGGAAGTAACCTCCCTTCTTGGGGTGAAACACAAACTATGTTCGATTTATCATCCAATGGCCAATGGAGTTGTGGAGAGGATCAACGGGCTGCTCAAAAGCAACTTATCGAAATTATGCAGCACGTTGAAAAGAAATTTGGTATAGTGTCTGCCCCTTGCACTGTTCCAACTCAGAAATCAACCATGCAAGGATCATCATTTAAGCCTGCACAAAATCGTGAAAGGAAGGAGAACGCACACACCACTCTCCCCTGTTAGGAGGGCGTCAGATGCGCACAGGGCTGTCACAGTGCTGGGAGAAGAGTTTAAGGAATACCTAACACAGCTAACGCACGTGGTACGCAGCATAGCAAAACAAATTGTTTCACCATTTACTGAAGATGCAGAAACAGACACCTCCATGCCGACAGCAGAAAGCCCGGAGGGGCGTTTAATGCCAGGGGAGCAGATTTATGTCAGAAATTTTGTAAGCAGGTGGAATTCACCGAGATTTCATGGTCCATACACAGTAGTGTACAGAACCCCAACTGCAGTTAAAGTTAAGGGGTTAAAATACTGGGTGCACCTCTCAGATGTGAGAAGGGCACACAGTGTTACACCTCCCCAAAATGAAACCGACTGTGTGGATGCCATCACTGGCACAGGTTGACATGATGAAAACTGCAATTTAGACAGGGAAAGTATAGGGGAAACGTTTTTACATATTGTGTCTCTCTCTCTCTCTCTCTTTCTCTCTCTCTCTCTCTCTCTCTCTTTCTTTTCTTCTCATATAAATCGTGTTGTCTTTTCTATTTTTCCACATTATTTCCATGATAAAATGAAAAGGAATTGTTAAATGCCTAACTGAGTAAAGAAATGAAAAAGAATGAACAATTGCAAATATGTTTCTTTTCATGATGACTTAACGAATTTGTCTCGCCAACATAGGTTCAACATGAGCCAATGCGACGAAATGGTTGAGCAGGCTGAAATGTTAGATAGAAATAGGGATGCCACTAGGGCCAGTAGATTAAATAATTTGGAATGTGTTATAGAATATGCTGCCATACTATTTGCAATAATGATGTTTTATCCTATTTGGTATAATGTTGTTTTATATGTGGCAAATGAAATGAACAAAACCAGGGTCTAAACTAATATGGACTGAAGCAAAGGCTATTTTGAAGGACACTCATAACATTGAATTGAATAGTAAAAATATAACGTTGTCCTTTGAACAATTGCATGTAAACAAAACTGCTATTGCATTGTTGAATAATACTGTGGCCAAGTAAATAGAGCTTGGATGGAATGTAAATGATGATTACTATTGGTTGACTAATTCCAGAAATACAAGCATGCGTACACAGCACCAGAAACCACTACTGAATACACACGTCACCATGAACAACATAGATGAAGTATGGTCTAGAATATTCCCGCTGCAATATCCACAAGTTGGTACCCAATTAAAAAACACAAGGAGGAGGAAAAGGGGGGGGGGTAGGAAAAAACAGATACGATATTTATCATAAATTGGGGTTAGATGACACCCAGACCAATCAAACAAATGGTATTCAGACATGAGCACCGCAGCAAAGCAAGCAAGTAAGTAATGAAAGTTGTTACGTGTGCTCACTTATTCCTCATGCAACTGGAACCCCAAAAATGTTAATCCCACGGGAAGTACCCTTGTCTGAGGCTCAATGTTTGATTCATCTGATGCTGTGTAGAATAAAAAAGACATTTCAAGCACACACAGTCACTATGGAAAAATTGGAGAACGAACAAACTTGCACCAGCAGGCGACAAGGAGTAATCTGCCCCCGAGAGCCATTTTTCATCATAAAAGGGACAAGATATGCAGATGACAAGTGGCATGATGAAACGATTGAATGCAAAGCTGAGGGGCTTCGAGGGCTGCCAGATGAAACATACGAGTGGGCAAAAGAAACGTGCATCCCCATCTGGTCACAGCATATCACCAAGCTGACATGGGTCACACCCCTGGAGAGACCCATAAAGATTCAAAAGGAAATACCGCACAAACTTTGCTTCCATGGAGGAGGGAAGGTGAATATGGGAACCGTGCGGCAGTGCACTAAGACTTTAATAATGCCAGATATGAAAAAAGGCACTGCTGCATTAATGGACATATACTGGATCTGTGGCAAACGAGCTTACCTGCATCTCCCAGCATCCTGGTGATACCAGAGAGCCATGTCCAGTTTACAGCAAGGCCTTCGGCTGACACATCGACAGCAGGCCAATCGGCTGACACATCGGCAGCAGGGCAATCGACTGAACCATCGACAGCGCCCGATGAGACAATCACGGAGCCCCCAGCATATGAACTATTGCCAGAAGAAACTTTGAAAACCAAGTTGTCACGCAGCAAAAGATCCAATTATATTTCATCCAAATCGTCAGAACTCCTTGCTGAAACCCCACAGCAGTACAAACTTTTCTCATCTGCAGAAACATTCTTTGCATCATTTCTAGTACCAGGCGTTCAAGCAAGGGCAAATGCGAAATGGCTGCAGATAACACGCTGGGAGCTCATCCAGCTGGCCAACGACACTGAAGAAGGATTCAACATCATAAAAATAGAGCTCCGTGCACTGCGCCTGATGACAATGCAAAACAGATATGTCTTAGATCTTATCACGGCAATGGACGGTGGTGTTTGCAAAAAAATTGGGGGGGCGGCGTGTTGCACTTTCGTACCAACTTCCGATGCTGATAACGGGACACTGTCACATGTGATAACAGCAGTGCATAATTTAGGAGAAAGAACGATCTGTTCAGCTGGATACCAACATGGGTGAACATCGCAGCGAAGATACTCATTCCCATCATAGTCTTTCTTCTCCTAATATTCTGTGTGTGCCAACTGGGACTAAGATGCTGTGAAATTAATATGCCTAATTCAGCAATGATGATGGTAACAGTGGGCCGACAGACAACGGTGGCTACCATGATAGATGCCCAAGTACAAACCGGAGAATACACCACACCGCAGTATAGGATGACTGCCATCTATAGGCAGTATGGGGACGTGGTCGATAATCTACATTACACTACCATTAAAGAACCAAAGAACTTGCTGTGGTATAACGAGGTTTGGATAGATTTAGATGGGGATGGTGGTGTCGGGGGGAAATTCTGCCGGGGTCGGCCGGGCCGTCCGCGGACCTCCAGGCAGGGAGGCCCCAACTCCTCCCGTATATATCCCAGATGAGGTGAGATAGAGTATGAGACGCACACAAGGAGCAAGGTGACTCTGCTGTTTATTAGACAAAACGGCAGGGATGGGTCAAGGAGCGTACGCGTTCGTCCTGACACACACACAATCATGGGGCTCGCAGGCCCTTTTTACGGTATTATGACGCGCTACTTGCGTCACTTCAGAAAGTTAACAAAAAACCTATCGCCACTCTTAATTGGGTGTTCGAGTGGTAGGGTTAGTATAGCACACATATAGAAAATGATATTAGTGGACAAGGTGTAGTCAGGTGGTATATCTGGGTTGTCCTTACAATTAGATACATGAGAATTGTTACATGAAGACTCCTGGGGATTGGCTAAATTTGCTGGCGTCAGTGATAAGAGCCCCATGTTCTGATTGGTGCGCCCGTGAGCTTCCCAGCCTGGGACCACCGTCGTTCCCAGCTCTCGGTGTACCTGTAAGTTGTAACAATGTTTCACTATGGGTACATGCAGACAATGTGAGGACTTATTCATAGCTGGACGGGGGACCGCTCCCACTGTTGCAGATGTCCATTGAGCCTTTCAAGTGTATCTGCCAGTGTCTCGTAGCGAGGGATCCAGACGCCTCTGTTCTCCTGGGTTTGGCATCTCGTCAGGTTCGGCTTGGTCACGTGGGGAGGGACCGTGAAAGAGGCAGAATTCTGCACAATTAATATTGTTTTTCTACTGCGCGTCTGGTTTAATTTGTCGGGGTGACTTTAACGTTGGTGCGTGGAGTACGAGGTTGCAACATCGTGCCTTTGATGATTTGCTCTTGGAACGTAGGTTTGCAACATTGCGACCTTGGCTGGTTGCTTCGCCAAGCTCATTCTGCAGGATCAGCAACTGACTCTTGCCTTGTTAATGTCTACGGGAGCTCTTGTTTGAGGCCTCCTTGGGCCTGGTGCATAAGTTGTCCGTTTGGTGTACAGGTGCTTTAGGTTATAGGAGCATATAATTTCATGACCAGTATTGTCTTCATTATACTTCTCATGGCGGTAACTGGTTTCAAGAGAAGCGTGAGCAAGCTAGTAGAAGAGTTCATGACGCGTCTTGCATTTCTGCATTCTGAAAGCCTATGTAAAAATAATAAAGATGCACCTCCGTGAATATGCCTGTCGCCTACGTCATAGCACTGAGTATATTCTTCGTGTAGGTTGGTGTGGGAATGTCCAGTGTGTACATTTGTACAGAAGTGCTTCCCGTTGTCTAGGTCGTCATGGCATCTCTAACGACGTGTAGATTTTAGTCTAGTTGATCCGTGCCGCAGGTGTCGGCATGGCCAGTGCGGGCTGCTGGGCAGGCAGATGGACACATCCGTATGTTCCTGTACCAGGGTATCTGGTCGTCTGGCAAATGGACAAACTCTTCTCGTGGCGGGTGTTTGGGTCGTGACCCTCTAGGCCATGCGCGAGAGGCGAAGGACGGGAGCCTGGTCTTCCATTCTCCCACTTCAGTCCCCCCTCTGGTCGACTTGTCGACCACAAACATATCCTTCTCGTTATCACCTCTTACTCGCCATATCTTAGTTATTCCTCCGAGATGTCCATAGTGGTTTACATGATCTTCAAAGGACCAATACATATATTCACAGGTACCTCCAGGAGTACAGTATACCCATCTTCCTATGTAGCTCCTGGGGTTTCTTGGGTTCTCGATCTTCACGGATGGTGGGTCTAGATGGTTGGTGATAATTTGGGTGCGCAGCTTCTCCCTCTCCTGTATTATTACACCTGTATGCTGGCCGTCATCTGTTGGCATCAAGGGGTGCATTCCCACCATTTCCAGCAACTCGTCAGTAGTGCGTGCCTTCCGTGCCTTCCAAAATCTAATTATGATCAGGGTAGCTCCAGCCAATATAGTACAGCCCACTATTATTTTCAGTCCATCTGACAGCCAAGATGGCATCCATGACCATAACAGTGAAAACCAGCTCTTATCCTTGTTCACACCGTTGCTTTCATCCATCATTTTGGAGTGCATCTGGGCCAATTGCGAAACTGCTTCTGTCAGTGTACCATTGTCAGCATCATTGGCAGGTATGAACGTGCAGCATGATTGTCCTATCTTTGCACAAACTCCTCCTTCCATTGCTGTGAGAAGGTCCAATACATATCTGTTCTGTAGTGCTACCATCCTTACAGCTCGCAGCTCCTCTTTTATTACGTTGAACCCATTTACTGTAGAATTGATGGTCATCATTAGTTCCCATCTAGTTATTTGGAGCCATTTTGCGTTTGCGTAAGCCTGTAGTCCCGGGTGTATTATTGAGGAGAAGAACATTGCTGCTCTGCTAAATAGTCTGTGTTCTGGCGGTATTGATGTTAGTGCCGTTTCCGACCTTCCCCACAGGTAATTTCCTGTCAGCGGCTCTCCTTGTCTTTTTCTTCTATTTAGGACAGTGTCATTGCTGTTGGTCCTGTTCCCTTGCTCCTCCCGAAGTGGTGCAGATCTCTTTCTTCTCTTATCCCCTTCATTCATTCTAGGAAATTTCGCCACATTGACATGCTTCTTAGGTACCACTAGTGATGGCACATTGACGTGTACCATTGTGCACACACCATTCCACAGGGGAGGCAGCGTATGGTATGCCTTTTCTCCACAGGCCCAATAATGGTCCATTATTACTGCTGTTCCCGCTCCCCCCTCAGGTAACTCCGTCAAACTTGCACAATTGGTGTTATATCCTACGTCCACCTCTCCTTTATGCTGGTAGCATACCTTGGGCGCAGTCAACGGTAGTATCGTTATTGGGTCTTCATCTTCTTCTACCCACGTGAGCCTTGGTACATACTTGATCCACGTCGTCCAACATCGGTGATTGTGTGCCTCGATGGTTGAGATAGTTTCTTTTGTTACCATGTTGCTGCCAATCACTCCTATCTCCCAGCTGTTGTCCAGATACACCTTTCCTGTTATCGTCAGTAGCGGCCTCTCCCAGCATCCTTGTTTACCCGGAACTTCAGTGGCGTACCAATCACATGGTAAGTACTGCAGTGTTACTTTCTGTGTTTCTCCTTTTGCAGGGCCACTTGTTATATATTTGAATGCTTCAGCATGTAAACTGGTCTTGTGATAACTCAAGTAGGTCTTGAGGAAGTTGTTTTCATATGGGTATGAGTCTCGTGTTTTCCATGTCATGTGCACTACAGTTCCTTGAAATCTTCCTTTCGTCTGGAACAGTGCCAAGTATATTATGCACTGCGCTATCTTCTCATTTATTTCTGTGGCAACAAATGTTCGTGAAGCACTCATGGCGTATGGTATTAATGAGCAGACGTAGCAGCTATCCTCAGTTGTCTGTTTACCAATGCGGGTCATGTGCTGGTACCATATGTTGTTTGTGACGTGTGCTGAATCTTGTACATAATTATCAATACCTTTATTGTCTGAGTATGTGCTGCGTTTAACTCTATTTTGCTTGGGTGCAATGTTACTACTACCACCTGACGTAATACCTGTTGCAGCAAGGAACGGGGGTATATTAGGTTTGGGTGCAGCAATAAAATTGATAGCACAGCTGTACTGCCAGACAGAGGCAGCCAAAAATCCGGTGATCATCAAAATCCCTATTATTTTTATTACAACTGCTAATTTCACCGGCATTTTGCTCTTACCTTGCTGCAGTCCTGGCAGCGTATTCTTGCGACGTTAAAGTTGCCCGCCTAAAAATTCTCAGAAATGCTCGTTTTTAGATGTTAGTTTTGTGTTATTTAAGCTCTCCCTATCAAATAGTCATTCAGTGCCCAGGCGAAGAGCTGCTCCCACGCTACTCTAAGTGATCGGTCTCTTAGGACCGGCAAGTATGGGCAGAGGTGGGGCATGTAATATTCTATGGCCAGGAGAAAGGCTGTGTAGTAGACACGTACCCTTCTTCTTTTTAGGTATGTTGGCCTTTTTATTTCGTATACAAATTGGTGTGACAATTCTTCTGGGTAATTATCGTCTGGGAGTACCATCTACGCCTGGACAGTGAACTTTGTTAATTAGCTCTCTACTTAACAATACAATAATACGCAGTTCCTGTATGTGCGAGAGAAAAAAGAGAACATTCATGTGTTTACATGTGTATTTGTGCGAGAGAACATTCAGTTTAAAATTGCAATTATACAATAATACGCAGTTTCTGTATGTGCGAGAGAAAAAGAGAACATTCATGTGTTTACATGTGTATTTGTGCGGCCAGTGGCTTTCAGTTTAAGTTACAACTGTCCTTGGGAGTCAATGGGCGGGGGGGGGGTTTTTGCGCTTAGATGGCGGAAGTATTTTTACTCTTTGAACGTGTGACCATGGGGTGGGCAGTGTAGTGATCACCCCTTTCTTCGTCAGTTGTTGTCTCTGGGGTAGCTGGGTAGTTAATTGGATCGTTGTCTGTGGTAGAACTTCCTTCCGCCGTCGGGGATGTTGTTGCTGTTCTTCCAATGGACCTGTCGTTGGCGCTGGGGCGGGTCTGCAGTTTATATATCTTTACATCATGTAGGTGGTTCCAGGCACGCTTGTCCTTTAGTTTTACTGCTCTTGGTGATACGTCTTCTACCAGATGTGGGCCGGTGAACCTTTTGTCGTTCCACTTCCTATTGAAATTGCGAGGTAGCACGTGGTCACCTTTGGCAAGTTTGCACAAGTTCTCTTTTTCTAATTCTGTAGTGGCGCCTTCTTCTTGATTTCTGGTGGACCCGCCCCGCGTGCGCTCGAGCTGTTGAGACACAAACACAACACTAGTAATCAAAGACGACACATATTGATACATTTCATCACCTAGTACACTCGCTGAACTTTCGTGGTCAGTGAATGCCCTTGACGTTGGCGTTAGGGGAAGGCGCATTTGACGTCCAGTAACCACCTCGTGTGGGGTGAGGTGGTGATCGGACCCTGGCCTGTTCCTTAATTCGAATAAGGCTAACGGAAGGCAATACAACCAACTTTTCTTTGTTGTTTGTTGTATCTTTGCAACTGCCTCCTTCAATAAGCCATTCAGGCGTTCACATACACCGTTAGCCTGTGGGTGATATGCACATGCAAATTTGTGCTTTATGCTCAGCAGGGCTGTGATATGTTGGAACATTTCGTTTGCGAAATGCGGGCCGTTGTCTGATCTTAACACCTCGCACACTCCCCACCTGGGGAAGACCTCCCTTACTAGGAATTTGGCTGCTCTAAATGCATCTGGGTGTGAACAGGGCCCTGCTTCAATCCACCTAGAAAATGGGCATACTACTACAATCATATACCTATTACCTTGACATATGTTGATCATATCAACATAGTCAATGTGAAGGTGCCGAAAAGGTCCTTCTGGCCGGGGTATGGTACCTCTTATCACTTTTAGGGTATGACCGGCCGTAAACTGTTGACATGTGAGACAATTGCTGATAAAATTTGACACATGAGAATTCAACTCGGGACAAAACCAATCTTCTCTAATTCGTGCTGCAATTATTTCCTTGCCTGTATGGGCTGGGTGATGTAATTGGCTCAGGGCGGTATTTAGAAGTGCCAATGGTATTACAACTTTCCCAGTACCACCCTGGCGCCATAGTGCGTCGGTTGGTGACATTGTACATCCTCTTTTTACCCATATTTCCTTTTCGGCCATTGGTGCAGCCGCTTGTAGTTCCATAATCTGTGTGGCTGGGAGATGGGTGTACCCTTCTCTTATTAACATCTCCCTAGCCATTCCCCTCCCTCTCCCTCTCTGTGAGTCTGTGGGGTTCCATATCTCACCAAAGTATGCAGCATATTTCGCATGTGCGTCTGCTGCTGCATTCCCTTTTGAGACGTGGTCTTCACCATTGGTGTGTGCGGTGCATTTTACTAGGGCTAGCTCTTGGGGGTCGTTTATTACTTCAATTAATTCAGCCAACAAGAGGGCATGTTGCACTGGAGTGCCATCAGCTCTCCTAAACCCTCTTCTTCTCCATTTTGATAGCCCTGAGTGAACAGTGGATGTAACATATGCACTGTCGGAATATATTGTTACACGTTTGTTAAAACTTTCCTTTAATGCTAATATTAGTGCAACTAGTTCTGCGGCTTGAGCAGAGTAATGCTGTGGTAACTGTACACACTTCATAGCCACACACACCGGCGCCTCCATCATTTTTACCACTGCTGCCCCAGTCCTCCGTATCCCATTTCCTTGATCAATAGTTGATGACCCATCAATAAACAAAAGCTCACCTCCCTCTAGTTCATTTTCTTCAACTTTTCTAGTACATGAATATATTTCATTTAGTTCGGTGCAGTCGTGGGCGTAATCTCCCTCCTCAATTATTTCTGCTAGGAACCTTGCAGGGTTAACAGTGCTACATCTAACAATCGCTAGTTCAGCCCTAGACAAAATGATCTCATAACCTGATGCCCTTTGTGTCGTTAGTGTGGACTTGGGTTTATTCAATATTGCAAATAGTGCATGTTCCACAAACAGTGTAGTTGGACACCCCATGGTTATCGCTGATGCTTTTTCTACTGCAAAAGCAGCTGCAGCGAGACCTTGTTCGCAAGGGAAGTGGCCTAACATCACGGGGTCTAAGTGACCGCTATAAAAGGCTACTGGTTTATAGCCCATGCTTGTTTTTTGGGCCAATACTGCTTTCATTACTGCTGAGTCGCAATGTGAAAATATAAAAAAGCGTCGCTCATAGTCTGGGGATGCCAGTACTGGAGCTGTTGATATCGCGTCCTTCAATTCGTCAAATGCCTCCCTCATTTCCATAGTCCACCCCAACTTTTTCTCCCCTTTATTTGCTTCCTTCAAACCCTCAAGCAGGGGTCCTATGTATGAACTGTAATCAAATACCCATGCTCTACAGTAGTTGCACAGCCCCAGAAATTGCTGCAGTTCTCTCACAGTCTGTGGCATGGGAGTGCTTGAGATGGCCTGTGCTCTTTGTGGTGCAATCTTTCTTCCATGTTGGGATATCAGTTGGCCAATGTAAAGTACCTGTTCCTGACAGTATTGTATTTTTTCCATGTCTACCTTGTACCCCTTTTCAGCCAATATAGTCAACATTTTTAAGGAGTCCTCTCTACATTTACTTTCATTTATACTGCAAATTATTATGTCATTCACATACTGTAACACTGTGCTTTCCACCTCAACGTTACCCAAATCCATCTGTATTACTCTATTGAAAATTGAGGGTGATTCACAATACCCCTGTGGTAACCTGGTATGTTTCCATTTTGTATTTCGGTAAGTGAAACTTGTCAAATCTTGTGAGTCGGGGTGTAATGGTATTGAGAAAAATGCATTTTTAAGGTCTATTACTGTAAATCGTGATGCTTCTGCTGGGATGCCACACAATATTGTGGCCGGGTTTGCTGTTACTGGATATTCTGCTTCTACTATGTTGTTCAAGGGCCTGAGGTCCTGTATGAAGCGCCAAGACCCTCCTTTAGCCTTGCGCACTGGGTACACAGCCGTGTTACATGGTGATTCTGAGGGGACCAATATGCCATTGTTTATAAGGGCCGTTATAGTTTCATATATGCCCTCATCTGCCTCTTTTGACAGTGGGTACTGCTTTACTCTTGGTAGTATGGCACCTTTTTTCAATTTTATCCGTACACCCCCTATGCTTTTTATGCATCCTACGTCATAAGGGCTAATGGTCCATAATGATTTGGGCACCTTTGACATATCCTCCTTAAAGAAAGGGACTGGGGTGCATGCAGGTGCCTCAAGTGCCATCGCAATTTTCTGTGCTATTTGTTTGTGAGCCACTCTTAGCCATATTTCTACACTCATCATGAACACCATTTCCCCCTCCTCCTTTTCTTCTGAGAACAGCTCCTCATCTGACACCTGGGTCAACCTACATCCTTCTGCTAGTGCTATCACTGCCCTCCATGCTCTTCCTTCTTTGTCTTGGGCGTGCACAGCAATATACTCAGCTGTTGCAATAATGCTCTCAATGTCCATTACAAACACCTTTCCTTCTTGTTCATTAACAGGTGTTTCTGGTCGGAATAGATAGGCTGCTGGCCTCCTCCATATTTTCCCTTCTATCCCTGGCATCCATGCAAATGCCATGTCTGTTCCATACTGGAATAGCTCGCCATCTACTGGTTCCGCCCTAATCGCTGTCTGTCCGCAGTATGCTTGCATAATCTGTCGTGCTGCTAACATGTTAATCCCTGGAGTAGAGCAAATTATACCATCCTCTGTAAAGGAGATTGTCATATTTAACCTATTCATTATGTCCCTCCCCAGTATATTTACTGGTGAGGCACTATAATACAAAAGTGGAACTGACAGATCATAATCTCAGATAGATAAAGGAACGTTATCAGTAAAAGGAACCAACCCTTTAGCCCCAGAAAATCCTTGGGTGTTCATGGCTTCGCCTGACATCTTAAATTTACCTTCCCTTATGCAAGACCGGGTTGCCCCGGTGTCAACAAGGAATGATAACTTTTTGTCACCTATCGTTACCTCTATGCGTGGCTCCTCCGCACTATTAGGTGTTACTGACAGGATGGGACACACCAAGGTCGTCTGTGGGCTGTCCTATTGGGGGTACAATGATTGGCCATTCCCTGTGTAAGGGTTGTGTCCCAAGACCGTCACCCTACCCAATTGCGTTTGTTCAGTTTGGGGTTGCTGTGTTAGCGCTACTTGTTGTTGTGGCAGTGAATATGTTTGTGGCTGTTGTTGCGTTATTTGTTGTTGTTGTATGCCCTGCTGTTCTTGTGATGGCCTAGGTTGTGCCTGTTCATTCCATGCTGGTGTTCCTGGCCTGACCCTACAAGTACGTGACATGTGTCCTAATAATCCACAACTCCAACACACGGGTGGTTCCCTACTCTGCCATGGGAAGCTCCCTGTGTTGTCCTGGTATACCGGTTGCCCTGTGGGGTAGGGATTTCGTCCCCCCACCTGCTGTTGGGTATTATATCCGTATCCTCTCCCTCTCATAAATCCTCCTCTCCCTCTGTTATAACTATAATACCCAGCTCCTTGCATTGGGTACCCTCCTCCCACGTTTGGTGCGTGTAATTGTAGTGGCGGCACTTGCTGTGTTATACTTTGTGGGGGTGCTATTTGAGCTGGATCTTGTGCAGCCACTACTTGTGTGGGGCTTTGGGCCATTGGTGTGGGCGTAGTTATTAGTGCCCCCTCCATAGTGTATTTAGTAAGTTTTTTCTGTACTAGTTTGGCCTCTTCTGTTTTCCTGTCCTCTTCCTTTTGTTTCATTTTTCCTTGCCATATCCTGCAGTGATGTACTATAGTCAGCTGTATTTCTGGCCACGGTTTTGCTTCCATTCCCACTACTTTCTTTAGTTGTTTCTGAACTCCTTCTGGGAGCCCTTGTACTAGTATATGATAAAATATGGCTGGTGTTTTATTCCATTGTTCTCTAGTTTCCATGCGCCACTTCTCTTGAATATCCTGGATATAATCAACAGGATCCTCATTCTCACGCATCTTACAGGAAGTAATTGCTCCTATGTCTGATGTGTCTGGGTACTGTACTCTCAGTGCCTGCCATAACGCATGCCTGCAGTTTGCAAATGGCGCCCCATCATGCGATGTGTTCGTTATTGTTACCCCATGAAATCCTGTTCTCTTCCAGATGTCGTCCGCTCTATCCCCTAATATTGATATTAACAGGCCCTTCACATCTCCTACTGCTAGTTTCTGTCCTGCGGTGTGTTTTTCCATTTCATATATCCACTTACCCGCACCTCCACTTAGTGATGGGAGCCTACATTTTATATTTTCTTTATCCGTATGCTTCCAAGGTACATACTGTGGTCTAACCCCTCCTCTCTCCAACAGAGGCATTAAGTTGTGTCTTGTGTCACCCTTTACGCTCCATAATATTGAGTCTTCACACCCCTCCTCTTCCCCCGTTTCCTTTACCACTTCAAATTCTTCCTTACTACCCCTGCTCCTACCTCCCTCTTCTTCCTTTCCCCTTTTTTCGTCATTTCCTGTGTTTAATATGGGTATGTTTATTTGTCTGTCTTGCCTGCGGCTAGGGAGGTCTCTAAGCCGACATGCATAGGGAGTCAATTCGTCCATGAAGGGCGCAAGCTTTATTGTGCGCAGCGAGCGTGTGGCGGTTGAGCATGTAGGGTGCGATGGGGGAGGGCGTGATGGAGATGGTGATAGTGTGGCTTCATGGGTTTGTTTTTCCACTAGTTCGTGCACCCTCTCCTCACTTCGTTCTAGCTCCTCCCTTCTCTTACTGATCCATGGCGAGTCTATGTTTGTTCTAGTGAGGTACAGCTTATCTAAGCTTTCCCTTTCACTCTTTCTTCCTCCCCTCTCTACTCCTTCTTCCTCCTCACTGCAAAAATCAGTCATAAATGGTATCCCCCACTCTGCCTTTTTCCCTTTTACTGTTACTGTTTCTAAGTCTATTAGCTCCATTTCTCCTCTTCCTTTGTTACCAACTGCTCCCCCTGGTGTCGATGTTGTTGCTACTTCTCTACTTCTATATACATCCCCCCATTTTTCACTCTCCCTATTACTCCCTTCTCTTTCCCCTTCACTCCTCTCCTCCATCTCCCTACTATTTTCCTCTCTTTTCCTTTTTAGTTCCTCCATTACTTCGTTGCTCATCTGTTCCAATATTCTTTCATCCTCTTTCTTCCTTTCCCATTTCACCCTTTCTCTTTCTAGTGCTTTCCCCTCTTCATATTTCTTAGCTGCCTCTGATACTACCCTCCTCCTCCATATTTCCATTTCCCTTTCTTTATCTTCTTCTTCCTTCTTTTTTTCTCTCAACACTACTCTTGACACCCTGTCTGCTGCTGCTTTTACCCTTTCAGCTTCTATCCTTTGCTCCTCATTTCGTTCCCTTAATTTGTCCAATTCGTCTTTACCCTCTTTCTTTCTCCTCACTCTCTCCTTTTCCTCCTTCTCAAGCTGTTTTATTAATTCGTTCTGCTCATCCCTTAGCTTTGCCAGTTTTTCCTCCAAAATCTCTTCTCTTTGTCGTAATAGCTCCTCCCCCTTCATCCCACTCTCCCTTGTACTATCCTCGTCTGTTCTCTTTACTGCCTCCCTCTCTTCTCCCGTTAGTGAGCCCCGTAATTTTAATAATATCTGTGCAGCTACCCACTCATCATGTCCTATCTCTACAATCTGCTCTTCTCCAATCCTCCCCTCCCCCACTGTCATCTTCCTATGAACCACATATGGTGGAGGGCTGTATGCCGGGTTCGAGTATCCTTCAGCCGCCCTTAACTGTCCTTCTATTTCTCCTAATTCTCTTAAAGGGTACAACCCTTCTCCCCCTGTTTTCACTCCCGGTGTTATGGGTATCTCGTTGCTCGGTTCCTTTTTTATGTTGTCTAATTTATCAATCTTTTCTTCTCCCTCTCCTTCATTCCCCGTATTCTTTGTCCTTTCACACCCCTTTTCCCCATCCGTTCCTTCTTTCTTAATCTCCTTTTCTTCCGGTGTTTCCCCCATAGTGAACATTCCATTTTGTCCTGGTCGGGACCCCTGGAACATCCTCCATAAGTTAAACACCTCCACATGGTTTGCCAACTTCTTCCCCTTGTATGTATTGTGCAGATGGTTTAGCAGTGAATGTTGGGCATATGGATCGAAACTACCATTAGGCGGCCATGGTGTTAACATTTTGTTGTCCGTCCCCTGGGTCCACTCTATGCTGTACTTAATTAATTTCTCCCTATGTGGTGGCAGTGTGGTGCATATGTGTTGTAGTGGGGTAGTGAGGGTGTTCCCCCACCCTCCCGACCCTCTCCCGTATGACATAGTCGCACTCCCCTTGTTACCCTTCCCTTTACTAGCAGTTTACAATATACAACCTTGTATTGCTTACCTTGCCCCGCAAGTGTGGGGACTTACGACAATCCTTTGACAAATTATGCAATAATAATAAAAAAAAAAAATAATAATAAAAAACAAATATATGTATATATGTATGATGTTATATTATATTCCTTCCCCTACGGCCCCCTGCGGCCGAAGCGCACGCAGCCCCCCGCGGCTGCGTACCCCTTACGACGATCTTATACAGTCGTCCTGTTTCCCCGTTCTCCTCCCCCTTTTACACTTGCCGTGGCTGGCGTTCTCCGTGCGCAGCCACGCCCCTTTCCCCTTCTCCTCTTTCGGTCCACTCGTTTATCGTTTATCTCCGTATCCGCTCCTTTATCATGTTTCTCTTCCCCACCACTCTCAAACCCAAAGTTCCTTGTGTTCGCGATATCCTATTAAATTCCTACTGGTGACGTCACCGATTTCTTCGAGCTACTGGTACATTCTTATTATGTTCTTTAAGTTCAAAATACACTTGCAATCTACCCCGCTAACCCTACAGCTGTCTTCCTGTCTCTCCTGGAACAAGGTAATCTCATCAATAATATAACCGGACTGCGCACGCTGCGTCGCCTCGCGTGTGATACGCCCCTCAACAGGAGGGCTTAACCAGCCAATTATCTTCCGTATTGAGCAACTATGTAACTAGCTACCGCCTACAGGGAAACGTCATCTACCTATCGAGTTTCTTGCTCGAACAATAGGGAACCTCGTCATCTACCTATCGAGTTTCTTGCTCGAACAATAGGGAACCTCATCTACTCATTGATCAATAAATGTCAAATCGTAGGAAACCACACACACCCACCCCTACACGTTAGTCGCAATTTAGGCCAATCAGTGTCTACGAGCGGTCACACGTGATGTTTTCGTGCTCCGCCCCCCTCTTTTTGCGTGACGTAGCCGACTGCTCTCGCACTCGTCTCGTCACCTATTCATTCCATTAGCAACACTCAGTTAAACCTTCGCCGCGCCTCTGTACAATACCTCCCTCCTCCCTTATTTACTCCCTCCCCCTCCCTCACAATTTCGCATTGCTCGTTGTGCGTGTCATGCTCACCAAGTTCTCTCGATGCAGGGCCGCTCGACTGCGTGCACCCCTCCAAGCGGCTCGCCACCTCCCCTCGTCTGGACCACGTCTGGACACTCGCCAACCGCGGGCGGGATACTTCTCAACCGGCTCCCGAGGGCCAATATCCGGATTGCGCTGTCCGGTCTTCTCGCAGCTCCGCGATGGTCCTGTAGTCCTCAGAAGGGGGCAACGGCAGAGGGGGCCGCGCCGCCGGGCCTCCTCGCAATGTGAGTGCCTGGAAAAAGTAAAAATAAAAAGTCGATCTTAAACAGATCTCAGCAGTGCCTCCAACTTGTCGGGGGGAAATTCTGCCGGGGTCGGCCGGGCCGTCCGCGGACCTCCAGGCAGGGAGGCCCCAACTCCTCCCGTATATATCCCAGATGAGGTGAGATAGAGTATGAGACGCACACAAGGAGCAAGGTGACTCTGCTGTTTATTAGACAAAACGGCAGGGATGGGTCAAGGAGCGTACGCGTTCGTCCTGACACACACACAATCATGGGGCTCGCAGGCCCTTTTTACGGTATTATGACGCGCTACTTGCGTCACTTCAGAAAGTTAACAAAAAACCTATCGCCACTCTTAATTGGGTGTTCGAGTGGTAGGGTTAGTATAGCACACATATAGAAAATGATATTAGTGGACAAGGTGTAGTCAGGTGGTATATCTGGGTTGTCCTTACAATTAGATACATGAGAATTGTTACATGAAGACTCCTGGGGATTGGCTAAATTTGCTGGCGTCAGTGATAAGAGCCCCATGTTCTGATTGGTGCGCCCGTGAGCTTCCCAGCCTGGGACCACCGTCGTTCCCAGCTCTCGGTGTACCTGTAAGTTGTAACAATGTTTCACTATGGGTACATGCAGACAATGTGAGGACTTATTCATAGCTGGACGGGGGACCGCTCCCACTGTTGCAGATGTCCATTGAGCCTTTCAAGTGTATCTGCCAGTGTCTCGTAGCGAGGGATCCAGACGCCTCTGTTCTCCTGGGTTTGGCATCTCGTCAGGTTCGGCTTGGTCACGTGGGGAGGGACCGTGAAAGAGGCAGAATTCTGCACAATTAATATTGTTTTTCTACTGCGCGTCTGGTTTAATTTGTCGGGGTGACTTTAACATTGGTGCGTGGAGTACGAGGTTGCAACATCGTGCCTTTGATGATTTGCTCTTGGAACGTAGGTTTGCAACATTGCGACCTTGGCTGGTTGCTTCGCCAAGCTCATTCTGCAGGATCAGCAACTGACTCTTGCCTTGTTAATGTCTACGGGAGCTCTTGTTTGAGGCCTCCTTGGGCCTGGTGCATAAGTTGTCCGTTTGGTGTACAGGTGCTTTAGGTTATAGGAGCATATAATTTCATGACCAGTATTGTCTTCATTATACTTCTCATGGCGGTAACTGGTTTCAAGAGAAGCGTGAGCAAGCTAGTAGAAGAGTTCATGACGCGTCTTGCGTTTCTGCATTCTGAAAGCCTATGTAAAAATAATAAAGATGCACGTCCGTGAATATGCCTGTCGCCTACGTCATAGCACTGAGTATATTCTTCGTGTAGGTTGGTGTGGGAATGTCCAGTGTGTACATTTGTACAGAAGTGCTTCCCGTTGTCTAGGTCGTCATGGCATCTCTAACGACGTGTAGATTTTAGTCTAGTTGATCCGTGCCGCAGGTGTCGGCATGGCCAGTGCGGGCTGCTGGGCAGGCAGATGGACACATCCGTATGTTCCTGTACCAGGGTATCTGGTCGTCTGGCAAATGGACAAACTCTTCTCGTGGCGGGTGTTTGGGTCGTGACCCTCTAGGCCATGCGCGAGAGGCGAAGGACGGGAGCCTGGTCTTCCATTCTCCCACTTCAGTGGGATATACTTAATGGTCACCCCAGAAGAATACGCAAGAAGAGGTAACAGCTTAAGAAGTGTGTGCAAAGCATGGATGCCAATAAAGGGTACACCTGCTTGGGATGCGACTGTGGCTGAAGCTGAGCGCTACTGAAGGGAGATCGGAAAGAACGAGATAAAGTAGTTTGTTACTTTAGATGTAACGAAAGGGGGTAATGTATGGGAGCGAGATGTCCTCAGGCCCCCTCGTGTCGTACGCTCCTCAGTACAAGACTTGGACCATGTGCCTCCGGTAGTGGGATTACCCCTTGCCCTTATGTAAAGTTAACCACGGTTGACTGCTGCATAGATGGGACTACTGAGCAGGACATGAGGCATCCATCTTTTGTTCCCCCTTTCGACTCCATCTTGGGTAAACATGCCTCACTGCGATAGTACAGCAATGCTCAGCTCTCCTTCCACCGCAGCAGCCAAGGACAGAGACACACACACAGGGCACGCAGGCAGCTGGCTGGCCCCTACCCTTGCACTCCCCCTGCGAAGGAAAGTTCTACGCTTCCATTCTCACGCTGAAGCTGGAGAAAGTTGCAACAATCAATATGCTACAGTTTTCTTCCTCTGAGATCACTGTTCGTCTGAGAACCGGCATGTGAACCAGGATGAGCTAAGCACTTTCTGCTCGATTCGTCCTCATAAACGTGCAAGCCACCCACCCCCATTTGAACAATTTATTGCCATCCTGACCCTGCACCCCCTGTAAGGTATTTCTTTCAAGTGCCAGACCCTTGTCTCTGCTGCGAAATCCACCCAATACACTCCTTACTAACCTTAAGCATTTTTACTACTATATATGTTTTTATTTGTACTAATGAGTTTTAAAACCTAGGAAAAGATGTGAAATACAGCCTGATTCTTCTACATGCACAATAAGGTCAAGGCCTCCAATTAAAGCCACGAATGACCCAATTGTACTGACAATAACCATTGTGTGTAACTTATGTAGAAATGTGACAAGTAGCATAACATGTTTTAAATAATTGTCATTTAGTGTGTAACATATTAGCTTAGGTAGTGACCGCAGTAACTGGACCCTGACCTGCGTGGAGCACAAGAGGTTTGACGTCCGTCATCTCGTCAGCCACTCAGCCAACCAGGAGGAAGAGATTCCACCCACACCTACAGCACCACACCGCCTGGCCAATCGGGTCCATTTAGCATTTTTTGTTAGAGTTACTTTAATTAATATAAATGTAAGTGTGATATAATGAGGGTTGGAAGGTTTTTTGGGTTATTTCCTAGCTGGAGAAATAAACCATCCTTTGAACTCTTGCAGCCGGGTCTCAGTGCCTCTTTTCCCGACAAGGGGTTGTGTCGGCTATTTTATTTTCTCTCACACATAGTAAGCCGGGGAAAGGCACCTACACTGCCCACACAGGAGCCTGTGTGTTGCATGGATCTAGATAGATAGATAGATAGATGATAGCGATGCGATGCGATGCCACAGCAGCGACACCCAGTAATGCTGAGTGGGCTTCTAGAGAATGCACAATGGGCACTACTGTATATTGAACGATAGCTCACTGGTGCAGACAAACGACATAGACGACACTGAGGTCGTCTGATGTTTGTCTTGGACATTGGAGTATCAACCTCGTGGTGATAGGAGGATTACCAGACACAAATTGCATGTAGCTAGCAGCAGTGTATAAAACATGCGTATTAAATATGCGTCACTGTCAGTCTAGGAAAATAGATACCACACGATTAATGGCAATGTATCATATTGGCCGAAGACCAACCGTCTCATGTACTGAATGTCAGAAATACAGACTCATAAGTTTGACCAATGTGCGGCCATTTTTTGATGTAACTAGAATCACCATTTTTTTCTCTAACGTTTGCTCATTGCTTTTTGTTCAAAACTGCTTAGCCGAAAGCTCATTCTGCTTATTCTGCTTCACTGATTACTTTGTTGTTCAAAGCGAAAGAGCAAGGCCATGAGGCCGGGAGTTATTCGTTGAAACATAACGTAGGCAGCCCCAGAGAGGAATGCCCAATCCTCTCCCGCATATAGCCTTGGAAGAGCACCACAGCATTTAATAATTTCACTGATGCCAGCCAGTCTCATTAATATGGTAGAAATGCTAGAAAGAAACAGCTAAGGGCTTGAATTATGCTTTTCTTATGGCGCCCCCTTCCCTAAGCCCAGCAGAGCGTGCTGACTCCCAGGACACGAATAGTAAATAGGAGATAGCAAGGCCTGGAATGCGACTCTTCCCCCGTAAGCAGCTTGCTCGCAAGAACAGAAGCGCTGTGTTCTGTTCAACAAAGAAATATGTCTCCATACTAGCAATGTTGCATATTGTTGATAAAATAGATGTTCGAGGGTGTCATATTCATTGAAATTGTCAATCATCAGACCCAGTTCAAAGAAACTGTACAATGGGCGTAATGAACATGTCATGACTGATTGCAGGATGTCCATTTTGTATATATGTAACTGATGTACGTTATTTGCGCTCTTGCATCCCTCAAGGTCTGGAGACACACGTCGCGGGGCGTGAGACCGAGTTGGCCAACTGAGACTATTTGCTTTGCAATAAACCCTAGCTTTTGGGAATACAACCTTGTGTCTGGCATATCAGTTCGTGTGTGGTGATTTGCCTTGTTTCCACTACGCGAGGGTCCCCTAGGGGCCCCTTCATCACCCTTGGACAACGTAGTACATACATTACAATAAATGTAATTGCCGGTGTCATTAGTTACTGCTGATCCCTATACCCAAAAGCATGTAGCTTGCCACAGTGTATTCAGTATGTGTATTAAATAGGCCTGGAGCAACGTGGTGCAACCATTACACTAGATGTTGTTGCCGGTATCACTGGATAATGCAGCGGGACACAGTGTTGTAAAGTCAGTACAGTTGTAGGACAAAACATGTGAAGCATCACAAGACCACACAGTGGGTAATAGGCACAAGCGGAGCCATGGAGAAAAGTTAGATGGGTTACAGGAAATGCTTCCACTTGACAGTTATATTTAAGCCTTTTTTAACAGTGTTCAATTTGTGCACCCATTTTTGTTCAAGGCGGGTCAAGGTTTTATCAATGTCACCGCCTCTTTTGGTGGAAGACACTTTTAGTATCACTACCCACTTTAGGTTCATGTTGGTGTGATTCTTGCGGACATAGTGGTCGACGAGGGGTTTGTCTGGTACTTTGTTTTTTATACACGAGCGGTGCTCGCAAATTCTCGTCTTGATTGGTCTCATGGTTTTGCCCACATAGAGGAGTCCACAGTGGCAGGTTATGATATAAATAACCTGTTTAGTATTGCAGTTTGTGTGTTCTTGTAGGGTCCACTTGATCTCGTTGTGGCGGAATACTTTCATAGTTTTGGTGAATTGGCATACAGAGCACTTGCTGCATCCGTAGTGCTCTTGTGTCAGTGGTAAATTCCACAAGGTATTGGTCTGTCTGGCAGGTTCAATGAATGTATGTACCAGAGTTTCTTTGATGTTACAATTCTTTTTGAATGCAAACAATGGGACTTTCTGAAGTGATCCCACATTTTTGATCAGGGGTCAATATTGTTTGACTGTTTTTTTGATGAGGTTGCTCAATGGACTGTAGGTGGTGACACACACTAGCCTGTCCAGTTATTTTTTGGTTGTTTTGGTGAGACATATACTGCGGTCTGTGTTGGCGGCCCGCTTCTTTGTGTTTTTGATGGCTTTCTTCGGGTACCCTCTGTCAGATAGTCGTGTTTGGAGATCAATGGCATGTTTCTCAAAATTGATGCGATCAGACTCTCGGGGTGGTAACTTTCAAAGTGCAGCAAGGTGTTTCTGTGGGTAGGTTTACGGAACAGTTCTTTCGTCATAGCGAACCTATACATGGCCCACTACGAATCTGAACACATCACGTCAGCCACCAGTCCCTACAAAGAAAAAATCATCCTATGGAAAAGATACATCGACGATGTCCTCCTGATATGGCACGGGAATCTTGAAGACCTTATGGCTTTCCACCTATGGCTAAACCAGCGTAATCAAAACATTAGGTTCACCATACATTGGGATTTGCACAGAATTGACTTTCTAGATCTCCAAATCTACAGATCGGGAAATCACCTACACACTGAACTTTTCCGTAAACCTACCGACAGAAACACCCTGCTGCACTTTGAAATTTACCACCCTGAGAGCCTGAAGTACAATTTACCCTACGGACAGTTCCTTTGCATCAAAAGAAATTGTACGGATCGCATCTGCCAAAAAGTTACTATCCACTGATCCACACAAGGAGACAGAGTCACAGCTACTGAATGGGTGGCAAAGTGACTCGGGTTATGCAGATCCTACCATGGAAATGAAGTGAAAGAAAATCATGGGACATTTGAGTGAAGAGTGGAGGCAATGTTGCATAAGAATATAAATTATGCTTCATGGCAAAATTGTGCATATATTGGCTTGATACTAGTTGAAGGTCACTGTCTATATGTAAATACGCAGCCTCCAGCTGCAGGTCGTACCTGGAACACGTGATTCATAGCTCCCTCTGAGCTAAACGTAACAGTATTATCCTTTTTTCCAAGTCCTTCATTCGACCAGGTTTGCCCAGCGACATACAGTTCATTGTGGCACTCACAAACAGTTACATTTTCCAAATAAAATGCAGATTCATATTCAAATGATCTAGTATACACATTTTCAGGGGCACACCATAGCAAACTTTAGTTGTGCTGACTTCCAATAATATTAGTAACCCAGGTTAGAGATATATATGGGGCTTTGTTGTGGCCATCTGTTCATCGCTATAAATCTTTGATCAGACAAAAGGGTGGTCCCCCCTTTCCTATCTCGTCAGAGCTTCAAGATAATTCCCAGATGTTCAGTGAGTGTAGGGGGGAGGTCACTGCTTGGCTTTTTAATCTGATGTGGGAAAGGTCTCTAGACTTCAACACAAGTTGTTAAATAAGCTCTGATGACAAAACATTGTGCTTTTAAATGCATTTTTCTTCTCCATAACATACATGTTGTGAATAGGCTTCTATACCACTTTTGCTTCCATCTTTATTCTCGCAGTTTATTTTAAAATTGAATTTACTTCTGCAGTAGAGTTTAAACTCTACATGTTCATTTCCATGCTGGAGAATGCATACACTTCTCAATCTGTGTTAGGAAAACTGCACTTTCAGGTATCGAGACTTGTCATATTTCAATATTTCTGTCACATTTTGCCCCAATGTGGCCAGGGATAGTTCATTTGGGTCTTGGGGCTGAATTTAAACCCCACACCCACATAATATTTAATTCTGGCCCATTGCATCTTGTCAATAACACCACCGTTCAAATGTCAGAATGCATAATGTTCAACAACCCCATGTCCTGGATTTCCACAGGGCCTTGCAATGACTCACAGCTGGGTCCCAGCGACAGTAGTGAAAGCTACTTAACCTTTAAAGCAGAGAATGTAGTTTTATGATTTGTGGCAGAGTTGGAGCATGACCACCATGCCATACAGGCCTGGATTTCCTCTAAGTGCACACTAGTGGATGCATCCTCCACAGGACCTGTTGAATGTTACGCAAGCACTTGTACAGCCACTATATGGCCAGAGGACATTGATGATTATAAAATGCACCGATCAATGTGCTATGTGTTTCCAAGCCAGATGGGCCACATAGTGAATGTTGGTAAAAAGAAGGCTAATTGAAGCAATCATTGTTTGCTCTTCCTGTAATACTGCACACATTGCCATTTCTATAACTGTGCTTTTTTGATGGTTGTCTAAAATATACAATACATGTCCACTGTTAGCATAACACTGAGTGGCATAATGTCTCCTAATTAGGGATAAACTTCCTGTGTTCTATCCCTCCCATTCCAGTAGTGGCTATAACAATGTCTGTGGAGTTATTGTTGATTGCTACATTCAGTACCCATACAGTTCTCTGACAATCCATAGGTCAACACTGGTGATTGCCATACAAACATCGGACATAATGGAACTGGATAATTAGGATGCCTTTTATTTTAGAGCCAATTCCATCTCAGTGTCTGTGAGGTCTCTGAGAGTGACTATGGGACCAGACAGAATTAGCGTTGGGCCATACTGGCGCTTCCCTCTAGAGCAGTGTTTAGGGACATAACATACAGCCTGTTTGGATGGAGTGAATCTTTACATGCTTATTAGAAATTTTTCCCAGTGATCGGATTAAAATGATCTCTTGGTATGTTTGCATCTTTTTCAATACCACAGGAAGCCTATGTGACAGAAATGTGTATCTGGATGATGGATTCCTATTTAAGTATTTAAAATTGGCCACCCTGGTGCAATTGTTAAAGATACGATTGTGCGATGATGGTGTCATCGCGCTCAGGTCCCTAATGATGTCATCATTCCAGACCGCATTTGTATACAAGTGGCGGCCATTTTGTGTGCACCGTGAGGCTACACATTTGACATTAAGGGTTCTCTTACCCAAGAGAAACCCAGGCCCAAGTAAGTCCTTAGTTTAGGGTTTCACCTAACATTTGTGTTTTTCCCTTATTGAAGGTCCATTACCCCCTGTTTGGTTTACCTTTGAGGGAAATGCAGATTACGCACCCAAGATATTAGAGGTTGGCCCAGGAAGACACATGATTCCTCCTTTTTGTCTGAAAGAAGACGATATACATAAGGCATGATTGCCCTAAATGATCTGCTCTACACAAGTAATTTCTTTTACACCTTATGAATGCATGTCTTCTCATGTGTCCTCCCATCGTAAATTTGACCATAATGATTATTGTTGTTCTGTCTCCCTCTGCCATCCTTCTCTGCAGAGATAGTGGAATACCACTGGATTTAGACACTAATAATCGAAGGGTCGAGGCTTTGAAAATGAGACAATGAAGTTTACCATACAGTTGAAGGCAAGCTCAGTGTGTTACAATGCTTCGTGTTGCTATTACTCAAGTCATAGCAAGAATGTAGTATATGAATACACAACTATGGAAGTTGTTTTGTATTTCCGATTAGCAAATGTGTGAGAGGTGGATGCATTCGAAGTAATGAAGTTAAACAACCATAACTCGCGCCACCACTGTGCACTGCTAAGACTAACACCCAGGACATCAAAGATGATGATGTCATCAGTGATGTCATCAATGACATTTGTGATGTCATCTTTGATGTCCTGGGTGTTAGTCCTAGCAGTGCACAGTGGTGGCACGAGTTATGGTTGTTTAACTTACCATAACTGGAGAATTTGAGGGGGTTTTCGGTTTTACTTGGAACCATAACGTCCCTTTAACAAAGTTTTTTTACTGAATTTCATAGGTTTTTAGTAGTGCAACTTAACCATAACATCCCTTTAACAAAGTTTTTTTTACTGAATTTCATAGGTTTTTAGTAGCACAACTTAACCATAACGTCCCTTTAACAACGTTTTTTTACTGAATTTCATAGGTTTTTAGTAGCGCAAAATAACAATAATATCTCTGACTTTATGTACATGTAACATGGAACATACTGAACACCCGCTACTGAATTTGATGTCCGCAAACTCTTCTAATGTCCGTGGACATATGCGGACAACAACACCACTACCCAAAAAGTCTGGGGGGGTATGTTTAATTGTTATATCATAACATATGAACATTTTACAAATTCACAAACCAGCACACATACACATTATATGTAGTAATAAATAAGAAGTGTAACCCATGTATATAACACATTAACCATTCATTTAAATAGAATATGTTCTAAAATGGAATATACCAAAAGAAGAAAGATAGTCTTCCAACATGATTACCTCACAGAAACTCCACAACTAAGAGCAACAGCAGATCTACAGACCAGTAAGAACACACCTTACCAGAAGCTAGTAAGTGTACTGCATTTTACTCATATATTTGTAAACTTTCTGTATTATATATAAAAAAAGTGATATTATGTTTTTTTTCTCACAGAAATGTCTAGTACTCTGGAGTGGCTAGAGGAGCATTTCCCACGTGAGGAAATGTCTGAAGATAGTGAACCTAATGGTAGACACTTTACTATATAAAGCAATTAATAAATACTATTTTATATACATTTTATTTGTACAGACCATACAAAAATTGAAAATAATAAAGAAAAAGAAGTATTGGATAAGTCTCTCCAGCACATGGAAGAAAAAATGGACCTACTCATGGCAAATTTCAACAATTTAAAAAACTTTGTGGAGGATCACTTGAAACAAAAAACTAGATACCATTGTCCCACATGTACCTGTCCCCCCTCACCATATCCCAGTCAATTATCCCCAAACCCTCTCCATGAACCAAAACATTTTGATGAGACTTCCATCCTTTCTTCACCTCATATAAATCCTATTGAAACCCCCAATTCTCCTGTTTTTGTTTCAGTTTCTGCCTCACCTTCTCTGTCATAAATTTAACATCCATATAAAATAAAGTAAAATTATTATATTGTGTCCTAATTCATTTCTTGTCTTTTTTTGAAAAGCAGTTCAGGTGTCTGCGGACAGCGCAGGTGTCCGGAATGTCTGTAAAGAAACAAAAATGGGGGCGACCTAAGGACACTATGGGCCTCATTACGACCCAGGCTGTAAGTTACCGCCTGGGCCGTGACTTTACCACCATGGCGTAAACTATGTTTACGCCATGGTGGTTGGCGGACTTACCGCCCCATTCTGACCTTGGCGGGGCGGTAAGTCCCCAATCCCCATTTACCCTTCCCCATTCCCATTTTTGCCCCATAGGGCATAATGGGAGTGGGGAAGGCGTTAATTACGCCACCGTAAATTACGGTGGCGTAATTAACTCCAAGGTCCCTTAGCGCCATGGATTTTAACACCTGCTAAAAGCAGGTGTTAAATCCGCCATGGCGCTAAGGGACCTCGTACTCAGGCGGTAAGGGTCGGCGCTGTTTACGGCGCCGTAAACCCCTTACCGCCTGAGTTGTAATGAGGGCCATATCTGTCCGTACTGTTTGCATGCGAGTTGAAACTGTTCTAAGAACACAGCTGGTGTTTGGGGTGTCCGCAATCAAACTACCACATGCTGTGTCCTGAAATGTTCGTCTATAAACAAAATGGGTGTGTCCTGAGGATGCTAGACCTGTCCGTATTGATCGCAGGCGAATTGAAACTGTTCTAAGAACACACGCAGTATCCTTAAATGTTCGTAAATAAACAAAATGGAGGTGTCCTAAGGACGGTATACTTGTCCGTATTGTTCGGAGGCAAGCTGAAGCTGTCCTAAGAACACACACGGTGTTCTGAAATATTCGTAAACAAACAAAAAGTGGGGTGTCCTGATGACGCTATACCTGTCCGTATTGTTCGCAGGCAAGTTGAAACTGTTCTAGGTACACATGCGGTGTCCTGAAATGTTCGTAAATAACCAAAACGGGTGTGTCCTGAAGACGCTATGCCTGTCCGTATCGTTCAGAGGCAAACTGAAACTGTCCTAAGAACAAACGCTGTGTCCTGAAATGTTCGTAAATAAACAAAATGGGGGTGTCCTGAGGACGCTAGACCTGTCCGTATTCTTCGCAGGCGAGTTGAAACTGTTCTAAGAACACAGGCAGTATCCTGAAATGTTCGTAAATAAACAAAATGGGGGTGTCCTGATGACGCTATACCTGTCCGTATTGTTCGCAGGCAATTTGAAACTGTTCTAGGTACACATGCGGTGTCCTGAAATGTTCGTAAATAACCAAAACGGGTGTGTCCTGAGGACGCTATGCCTGTCTGTATCGTTCAGAGGCAAACTGAAACTGTCCTAAGAACAAACGCTGTGTCCTGAAATGTTCGTAAATAAACAAAATGGGGGTGTCCTGAGGACGCTAGACCTGTCCGTATTCTTTGCAGGCGAGTTGAAACTGTTCTAAGAACACAGGCAGTATCCTGAAATGTTCGTAAATAAACAAAATGGGGGTGTCCTGAGGACGCTATACCTGTTCGTATTGTTCGGAGGCAAGCTGAAACTGTCCTAAGAACACACATTGTGTCCTAAAATATTTGTAAATAAACAAAATGTGGGTGTCCTGAGTAAGCTAGACCTGTTTGTGCTGTTCGTAAGCATGTTCAAACTGTTCTAAGAACACATCAAGTGTCCCAGGATGTTCGCAAATAAACAAAATGGGGGTGTCCTGAGGATTCTATGCTTGTCCGTATTGTTTGCAAGCGAGGTGAAACTGTTCTAAGAACAAACGCCTGTTCGTTAACTGTTCATTTCACTTGTGACACACTTTTAATTAGTTTCAGGTCCCGAACAGTGTCCGTAGAACACCAACGCGCATGCGCAAAACAGTTTCAGTGCATTTGATGTCATGCGGACACCCACTCCTTTCGCGGACATGTTCGTGAAGCTATCATATGACCACACCCACGCTGAGCGTGTGTTCTGACTGCGAACACTGTTCGTGTCCCCGAACAATTTAAAACTACCTTTTCAAGCAATCCACAATATTTTTCAATAATAACTCACCATAGCACAAGTCCCACATAGTAATCCTGAGTTTCTACATACTTTTTGAACCTTTTTTTGGTGTTCGATCTGTCCGCAGACTGCGCGCATGTCCGCGAACTGCGCACAAGCACCCCTATAAAAGGCCACACCCTAGAGCTCATTCTCATTGTGTTTCTGGCTATCTTACAGAACACAGTGCATTTTGCTGCCAACTTTCCAGATTTTTATCTGAAACCTGATGGCATCCATGGCTGTAGTACTGCTACCTGGTGCTACATCTGCCTCAGCACCACCCCCTCCCCAAGGGCCTGAAGAGGGGAACAGGAGTGAGGAAGCAGAAGAAGATGAAGAGGATGAAGAGAATGAGGTAGAGGAACTCCCTACTACCAGCACTCGGCGTGAGTCTTGGGTGTGGCTGTTATTTACCATTCATGGTAATGTACCTAAGGCGCGTGCGAACCGAGTCACCTGCAACAAGTGCAAAATGGTACTCAGTCGCGGGAGGCCTGGTTCATACAGCTTTGGGACAACCACCATGTATCAACACCTAAAGTCATTCCACACTGGGGCCATTCGCAAGGTTGTACCTTGCGAGGAGCGTAGTAAATTGACTTCCTCTACTACATCCTCCATTTCCGATCCTGTCACCACAAGGAACACTCCTGTGGGACAGCGTATTCCTCAAACTGCCTCACAGGCCATACGCAATACTGATGACCCTTACCTTTCGAGGGTTACAGTTGTGTGTATGTACTGCGACGCAGTACTCTGCAGGGGGGAGAGACTTCGTAGTGCTTTTGAGGCTCTGGTCTCAGAGCACGAGGAGATCTGCTCACTACCCAAGTAAGACCCACTCTACATCTTCCTCTCTCCACCCACCCTTTCTTATCCTCATGGTTGGTGTCCCCCCCTTACCCTCCTTTTCCCTCCTCTCCTAGTGTGTCGTGTATGAAAAAACAAAAAAAATATAAAACAACAAAAATAGAAAAAAGGCTCTTTTCAGAGCCGCCTTTCACAGATTAAAAATAGAAGTGAAAATAAATGAAGCAGGGCCCTGTGTATTTTTTAGAAGTCCGCGGACAGTCCGCGAACATCTAAAATTTTGGGGTGCTGCCCTATCATAACCATTGCAGTTTTGTCTGGGAGGATGTGGTGGCTCTGAAAAGAGCCTTTTGGTGGTGTTTGTTTGTGTTTGAAAAATCTGAAATACTCAACACCTACTACAAAATGGATGCTGTAATTCCAAAAAAGGTTGCAATGCATTTTGTACATTTCTCAGAAAAATCTGATTGCCTAAGATGGACTCCATCTCTGCGAAAAATGTATGTGCTACGAAACATAATATTTTCATTGTGAAAAGAGGACATGCCAACATCTCTTAGAAGGGCACAAACAGCCTTATTGACATTGCGCCTTGCTTTCTCCATTTGTGGAACAAAAGAAGAAGAACGAAGCCACATTTGTCTCTGCGCAATCCATGAAAAAATTACTTGAGAATTTGGAAACATGTCCATGAGCTTCCCAAGTCCTTCTTTCATTGAAAATTGCGAAGAAATTCCAGACACATGTCCTAAACTGTTCCCTCCACAATGAATTACAATTATGTCTGGATGTTGCTCTGTCTCCAAAGACGCACAGAGAGGTAGCAAGTCCAACCACTTCATTCCACGTACTCCATGCCAGTTCACTTCCACATGTGGGAATTCAAGATCTACACCTACTACACAGGTTTCTGCATGCACCTCCAACCAATGTATCCATGAGTCTCCCAAAATCCAAACAATCTGTTTTCTGAAACACACAGCCATAGCTATCTGTTCTTCTCTCAGCAAAAAGTGTATCTGAAAAACTCTCTCCTGGCACAACACACCCACTAAACCTTACTGACCAATCCCTTGCTCTGCTCATTCTCATTTGCATTCCTCCCCACCCCAGAATCCCCGGATGTAACACGCGATGTCCGCGGACTACCGCCATGTCCGTGGACATATCGTAACGTGGACAGTCCTTCTACCATTTCCATTTCACTTTCTGTGCCATTCCCTCATTGGATATAGTTAAGCAGTCACACGACCATCCACCAGTCACATCCAAGACCTCGACATCTAACAGCATCATCATAGATCAGCACTTTAAATGTACTGTTAATCTCAAGTGTCATATCATCTACAAGAAATACTGTACAAGTCTCCAAGATTTCTACTAGCAGCTGCTTGCATATCCATATGCATGAACACAAACTACAGGTATGCATATTTTCAGTATAGTACATCTACAATTATTATAGATTCATATAAACAGATTAACTGACTTTTAGCTTGTATAACCTATAAAATGAACTTACTGTCATGTTTTTCCATCTCCTATAATCAACTGTCACTTCCAACCCTATCTGCTATTTAATTTCTTTTTACACACACATTTGCAAAGCATGCTGAACTAACATATTTAAAGTACAATATAAAGAGTTAACATACTCAAACAAAATTGCATGCACATAGTATGTTCAAATATCAAACAACAATACTTGTACAAAAACATAAAAATCAATGTCTAAATTAAAATCAGTGCTATATACAAACAAAATTACTACTGTGTTTCCTTTACAATTGCAGTGAAAACCACTCTCTTGAAAAGAAGCAGCCAAATTTGAAGTACAAAGAACAACTAAGAAGAAACCTGCTCATTCCAGAAAAAAGTAAGTTAAACACCACCATAATATTTGTACTATTACTCAAACACACTGTAAGGTTAATTCATGCTATTTCTGCGTCTAAAAATAGAGATTGTGCACCATTCTGTCCACAAATCCCCATTTCTTAAACAGAGATTTACAGGCAGAATGGGGCCCAAATTCCTATTTTTTGCCGCACATATGACCCAACTCACCCCCTAGAATTTTGATATTATAGAACAAACAACTGTTTTAATTGTATACCGTTAGATTTACTATTTGTACTTCTCCACACCACTAGCTTACTTTCTACTGTCATCTGAACCCCAGTTTAGTAGCACATAAATACAAGAATACCCATCCCAACTAGTTGTAGTTGCCCAATGCACAATCACACACCATCACACACATCTTTATCATCATACTCAGACACTCATGCACACAGCACACATACATTGCAGAACACCCCAACCCATACCTTCTTTATTTATTTCAATAGACCCTAAAGAATGCCTACCAAAAATGAAGTCCGTAGAAAGCAACGCAGAAGTAGAGCAAATGAAAATAGAAGTGTCCAAAATAAGCATCCATCTCTAGCACAATTTGTAAAAAAAGTTCAAACAAAACAGCTAATACAGTCATTCAGCGAACCAAAACAAGCTTCAAGGACAGAAACTTTGCCTCCTCTATCAAATGTAAAACGAACCAGAAAACAATTAACAAAAATTCAGCTACCACTACAGATAAAACTTCTCCTATAAATCTTGATATAGTGCCAAGTAAGCATACCAAAAAAAGTATTTTAGCAAAAATGTTCCGTCACAGAGTCCTTCATAATCTTATAAAAAACAGGAGAGAAATCAGGCACAACCCTTAAAACCTACCGTAGGAAATTAATCTTAGAAGCGTTGATAGACAGTGCAATCCTTCTCAAAAGAAAGTTATTTATTTTAGTGTTAAATAAAATGAAACCACTAACAAAACTAATGACTACATTACAAAAAAGACTTCTCAATAAACGAAATGTCAACAGAAATAACTTCTTAAATATCTGTGGAGGTGAGTGGAGTCACACTACAAGCACAGAACCATATTTTAATGAAGAATCATACAAACAAAAGCAAACAAATACAATTGCCATACATAGCAGTGGACGAGGTTATGAAAAAGTTAATAATACCATAATGGAACAAGAAATACTGCTTACAAAAATATCCCCAGAAAACTTAGAATTACCTCTCCATTCAACTGAATCAGACGTCTAGTATACAAATGGCCATGCACGTCAATGTGTAACATTCCCAAAAAATCTTTCAAGTCTTTACGCCAATTCCTCAATCAATATGTGAAAGGCAAAAACAAAATCAAAATTAAACTACTGCAAAATATGGATACCTATCCAGTGCGCAAGTACACAGTACAAGGACATTCATTGGCCTGCATTTCAGGACCTACTTACAAAACCACCTTCCATTATATCAAAATGATATCAACACATCATTCAACTATAAGAAATCTAGTCTATAAACTGTACTATGCTAAAAGTCCTGCTTTAGCACTTGCCAATTTAAATAACATTCTTCTACATGGTACAGCAAAAGACCTACTTGAAGAAATTGACTATATCCAGAAGAAATATTTTGGAAGTGAAAGCCCCTTACAGAATGAAATAGCTTTAAAGCAAATTAGCAACAATTCTAATCATGTCAACATTCTACTACACACATACAAAAAAGAAATACTGACATTTAAAAGTACATCTGCTGAAGTACCAAACCATGTATGTGTATGTTGCCGCAGAACTTTTTTATAAAAGTAACACAAAAGCTGTAGACCTAACATACAAAATAGAAGACAATGAAGATTCTAAATGGTTTGAATTAGCCTTCTACCTTATAGCAGAAAACAAATGTGAAATAACTGACCCCTTAATACTTTGCAGTTACTGCACTACAAAACTTGACAACAACCAAACTCCTTCATGTGCTATCACAAACAATTCGAAATTATTTCCACTACCAAAACCCCTAAAACAACTCAATTTATAAGAGAGCATCATAATTCAAACAGTGCACCCCTTTCAAGCAATAATACGCCTTCAACCAAAAACAGCAAAATTACCTCCCTCTGAATTAGTGAAAGGTATTCGTGGAAAAGTAGTGTATTTACCATTAGATCTAAAGCAAAATGTGCACACTCTAGGAGTGCAACGTCCAATGGAGCAGTCTTTAATTATCTTAGTAAATGGTGTACCTACAAAAGACAAAAACATTTGGCAACAACTGGTAGATTTACATAAAGTTAGACAAGCCTTGAAATATCTAAAAGACAATGATGAATACTACAAAGAAATTAACATTGAAGAAAACTTGAAGGATACCACTGAAATAATTCAAGAGTCACAAGAAGCTGGTCAATTTGAGCTCCTAGATCCTGGTAAAGTATCCAATACTTTAGACCATTATACAATTCATCCATTGCACTCTAAGGACACGGTAGAAGATGCACTAGAAACGTACCAAATGCGACAAACAAAAGGATCACCAATCAGCATGTGGGAAAAAAGTATAGAAGAACGTCTTTTTCCTCTACTCTTTCCCACTGGCAAAGGAGGAAGGTACAATGATAGACCTATTCAAATAACAGCATCAGAATACCGCTCGTTGAGGATGTATTCTGAAGATCCCAGATTTAGACAAAATGTGGAATACATATTCCACCTACTCTTTGAAAGTGAACTAGCAACCTTATGTTACGGAGTTGCACACACATTAAAATCAGGATCCCACTTTCAAAATATGTCAGCTACACAATTATTACAAAAAGTGCAACAAAAAGATGAGGTTTTACAATCAAATATTACAAATCTATTAGCAAACATGCGTGGTACTAAAGAGTACTGGTTTCGACGTCATGGAGATGTACGTTGTATGATAAGAAACCTTGGCCCACCCACTTGGTTTGTTACATTAAGTTGTGCAGAATATGCATGGGAAGATTTATATGATTTCCTACGCATATGAAACAAAAACAAAACAAACATAGATATACTAACACCTGGAGAACTTTGTTCTCTAGATCCTGTTAATGTTTCAAGATATTTTCACCATCGCTTCATTGCTATGCTACACTTTATTTGTAATAAAACTGTTCCTCCCCTCGGAGAAGTGCAGCACTTCTTTTGGAGAAAAGAATACCAAGCCAGAGGAGCACCACATATCCACATGCTTTTATGGATTAAAGATGCTCCTAAATTTGGTCAAGACAATGATGCCACTGTGTTACAGTTTATTGAAAAATATGTCATTTGTGAAATTCCATCAGAAGCAACAAATAGTGATCTTCATGCACAAATTTTACAATTTCAAAGACACAAATGTAGCAAATATTGTCGTCGCAAATACAAAAACAAAGGGAAATACTACACCAAATGCCGCTTTGGTTTCCCTAGACCGGTTACAAAAACAGGTCAAGTGAACAACTTCATGTCTTCAGTTAGACATAGTGTTAAAGGTAAATCACCTCAAAATACATATTACATAAAAATAACACAAGAAGAAAACTATATCAATGATTACAATGCAATCATTGCCCACTTATGGAATGCAAACATAGATGTGCAGTACATTGCAGACAATTCCACTGCAGTGGCACAATATGTTACAGCAAACTTAACCAAAGCAGAAAAAACAGAGCTCCAAGACCTCTGGAATGACCTGTCATCAGACAAAACACTGTCTCAGAAATTATACAGATTGAGCATAAAAGTGCTCTCCCATAGAGAATGTAGCTCCTATGAAGCAGCAGATCGTTTAACTGGTACTGCTTTGTATGGAAAATCTGAAAATATAGTATGGCTAAGTCTTAGTCCTGCTAAATCTAGAAAAAGAGTTCTAAAATCATACGAAGATATAGAAACAATAGCCAAACATGATCCCAACAGCCAAGACATTTTAAAAAACAATTTAGTAGACACATACTACCCAAACAGAAGTACCACTTTGGAAACCATGTGTCTATACCACATAGCCCAAAACTTCACATACAAAAATAATATAAAACCCGATAAAAAATAGGTAAATACAGAGTGTCAAATTGTGAAGGCAGCTTAGTAAAACTCACCAAACCAAATTTTATTATTCATATCAAATTGTCATTAAAGGCTCCTCAACATAAAGAACTATATTACATGCCCCTGCTACAACTCTTTAAACCATGGAGAAAAGAAGAAGAAATACTAGATAACTATGACTCCTATGAAGACGCTTTCAAAGCAAATGAAAGCACTATAACTGATGCAAACTTTACACAGTACAAAACAATGTTGCACAATGAACAGCAACACGAAGAAGAACTCCAGGCCCAACTAGATAAGGACACTCCTGACAGTAGTCAACCTTCTGTAACAGGAAGCCAAGAACCAATGGGAGAGCCACTAATAACAAATGAGGCAGAATTAGCTATGACGGAAGTAGAAAACACCATGTGTCAGTATGAAGATAAAGAAGACTTAACTATACTACAATCAAAACTAAACAATGAGCAACATAGCATTTTTGAAGAAGTAACAAAAGAAATTGCACATGGTGTACAACATGAAAACAAAGAATGCACCTGCCAAAATTACAAACATATACTACTGTATGTCAGTGGTGAAGCTGGTTCTGGCAAAACATTCTTAATCTCAATCATCAGTAAATTCCTTCAACAATTGACAAACAACAAACTGTCAGCTGTTGTCACTGCCCCCACAGGTTTAGCTGCCTACAACATAGGCGGTGTCACTTTACACTGGTTACTACTCCTGCCAGTAGAACACCAAAACAAATTAGACTATTACAAACTTTCTACAGAAGCTGGAATGGAATTACGCAGAGTATTAAAACAAATGAAAATGCTACTAATAGATGAAGTGAGCATTGTCTTGGCTTTGATTCACCTCCGATTACAAGAAGTAGTCAAAACAAACTACGAAGAGCTCTTTGGAGGAAAACACATTATTGTTTTTGGAGATCTTCTTCAATTGACACCAGTGAAAGGTGAGCCTATTTTTAAAACCTTAGGACACAAACTCAGCCGTAAAACTGTTAGCAGCATTGGAAATGTCAACCTGCGGCAATCTGCAGATCTCACTTATGCCAACATCTTAAAAAGTATTAGAGTTGGTATATTATCTCAAGAAGCACAAGCAATATTGAAAACCCGGCACATTCATGCACTTCATGGCGATAATGCATGTGCTACGGATGTTATGGAACAATTAGCCCACAAAAATGTCAATTGTATGGCCTTAATGACAACTCTTGCAAGCTGTTGCAAATTCAATGAAACAATGTTAAAAAAAGAAATGCAACCAATAATTGAAATTAGCGCCACAGGCAAACTAGACATACATGGTATGACACTACCCATGTGTGAACAAGCCACAACGAGACTAAATTGTTTAGAAAATTCAATCTCCAACACAGCTGGATTGGAAAAAATATTAAAATTATCCTTAAATTGCAGAGTAATGCTTAAACATAACCTTGACGTGGATCAAGGGCTAGTTAATGGAGCACTGGGTACAGTTGTTGGATTTCAAGCATACCCACATGACAATAACATTCAGTTTGTCAATATTCTCTTTGAAAAACTTTCAGAAGTGAAAAGGATAGGACGCTCAACAGCTTGATTCCTTCTCTTCAAAGATATGTATGTATGCAGAGAACAATTTTCTCTAACTCTTTCATACGCAGTCACCATTCATAAATCACAAGGTCTTACCCTAGACAAAGCATTTATAGACATTGGTAACATAGTCTTTAAAGAAGGCATGAGCTACGTAGCACTATCACGCTTACATACACTTGACGGTCTATTTCTAATCAACTTTGATGCAAGTAAAGTAAACGCTGATATTCCTTGCATTTTAGAATACAATAGACTTCGTTCACTATACACCCCCCATCTAAAAACATATCCTGTTCCACAAAAATTAAAATGTTCTAAAAGAAAACTAAATCAAACAGAAATGCAACAGGATGTCACTGCAAATCCTCCAAAGAGATTAAAAGAAACTAATACTTCATCAAGTACCACAATTAAAAAAGAACCTATTAGGGAACGGAAACCAGGTACTTCTTCAAAGAAGGAAGACAAACTCCAGAAAAAGCACTCAGATACAGAACTACCTGGTCAATTTAAACTTTCAAATGTAATTGGTGTAAGTTGCTACGCAAATGTAGCAATGAATATTCTATTTCAATTACCACCGATTGTTGACAACATTTACTTACACAGTACAGACCAATTGTGTTTGCAAATGTTAGTACTTCATAGAAATGCAACAAACAATCCTGACAACACGTATAGTGTTTATGGACTAAGACAACAATTGGACTACTGTGCTGGAATGGTGAAATTCACTATAAACTCACAGGAAGATCCACAAGAATTTCTAGTGTACTTACTACAAGTATTGGAAAACAAAAACATACCTATAAATTAAATCTTCCAGATTTCATACATGTGGAAACATACATGCACTCTCTGCAACAATGTGACACAAGAACAAATCCCCAATGAGCGCTTTGTGTATGTATCAATACCTAATTGTGAATCCGTTCCATTTCAGCAACTTGTACAAAATGCAAACCATGGTAGATTATGTACTACCTGCAATTCGGATAATCGCTCCACCTTACTAATACAAACACATAGTAAATACGTAATACTAATGATTCTACGTTACAATGCAGATGGTACCAAAAAGAACTGCAAGCTGACTGGATTCACACATGGTCAAGTATCACTTGGAAAGAAAACCTTCACATCTATAGGTATAATCTACCACACAGGAGCCACAACCAATGCAGGTCACTATACTGCATATATAAAAACAGATGTGGATGGTTCGAATGTAATGATAGCACCATTACTCTAAAGCAGAGATTACCTGCAAATCTTACAAACGCTTATTTAATCTTCTTAAAACCAAAATGTATTAACTAAACTGTACTTAAACATTAACCAAACATCTATTAAAAAACTATAAACTGTTACAATATGCCAACAGCTATATAACTGCCCCAAGATTCTACAACAACTAAACAGATAAATGAATACTACTAAATTGTATCTAAAAATAGATAGTTAGAATACATCAACTGGTATCTAACTGCCCCAAGATTTTACAATAACCAAACAGATAAATCAATACCACTTAATTATTAAAAAAAAAACTATAAACAGTTAGAATATGCCAACAGGTATCTAACTGCCCCAAGATTCTGCAACAACTAAACAGATAAATGAATTCCACTGAATTATATAAAAAAATAGACAGTTAGAATACGCCAACTGGTATCTAACTGCCTCAAAATTTTACAATATCCAAACAGATAAATCAATACCACTTCATTATAACAAAAAATAGACTGTTAGAATATGCCAACAGGTATCTAACTGCCCCAAGATTCTACAGCAACTAAACAGATAAATGAATACCACTAAATTATATCAAACAATAAACAGTTAGAAGACGCCAACTGGTATCTAACTACCCCAAGATTTTCAATAACCAAACAGATAAATCAATACCACTACATTATAACAAGAAATAGACAGCTAGAATGCGCCAACTGGTATCTAACTGCCCCAAAATGTTACAATATCCAAACAGATAAATCAATACCACTTCAATACCACTTCATCACAAACCATCTAGTGGAGCTGCAGCTCACACCGTGCTGCAGGAGCAGCACCACCTTCACCCTGCTCTCACAGCAGGTAAGGCTTGTGGAGCATCACCCTGCAACACGCACACTCTTCTGTGCCCAACCCGTGCATCGAGTGCACTTGACCGAAAATTCTGCTTGCCCGCGAAATAAAGGACAGAAATTACGGCATCCACGAATTTCATGGAGAAAGCTGCCAGCAGAATGAAAAACCCTTCACTTGGGACCGCCGCCATTGAAAACCACGAGGAGTCTGTCCATTCAAAGATGGCCATTGCCATCACTTACCCGTGAATCCTCCTGCCTCTTGCCTGCCTGCAGCCCACCCCATCAGCTGATTGGCCCACTGAGGCTTCAACAGCCTATTGGGAATCGCCGGAAGGCGAAGCCGGCATGAAAAACAAAGACATGAGAAGGAAGGCACTTCGCCTGTCCTAGCCTGTCCAGCACTTCCAGTCGCCCTCGCCCATAAACTATGCCCGAAAACCCCTACAGCTTCCACTCCTACGCCGCTCTACACAAGCTGCATGACGATCCACATCCTCAGCGTGACGCTCTTATCAGCTGTAGCCCGCTGACCAGAAGTTCTGCCGAATCGCATCTGACCCTGCAGGAGCAGCGGATGTCCTGCGCTTCCCACATCAACTGGTAAGCGCTGCAGTCGCTGTACGAGCAATTGAAAAATCGAAGCTTGTGCCCCCACACTACCGCACACATCATTCTTTATTAACACTAAAAGCATAACTTTGCATCTGCAGTACTCTGATGTTGATATTAGTAACTTTGTGTCCACTACCACCCGCCTAAAACCAAGTGGTACCTACCATACCCATAATTGGCTGACCGCTACAAGGATCTTACCCCCATTGCTGTGCCACTGTCCGCTAAACATCTACCGAATACCAATATAACTCTAAAGCAACTCTCCAATACTTCTGGACCTTGCCACTGACTCTACTATACCTTACATTTGCGCTGCCCACACCCTTCTATTGTGTGCCTGTACATTGGTATTATGTGCCCATACTCTGCTACAGTGTTGCCTGAACTTAGCCAGGGTGCTACCCATACCCAGCCAATATATTGCCTGCACCTAGCATGTATATCCCTTTGCCTAGCTATTGTGTCTCCCATACTTAGATATTGTGCTGCACACACTTACATCTAGGATGTCTGTACATGCCCGCACTCGCAAAACAGTCTCACACCAATCTAGATTGCCTGTCCTACTAATTGCACTTAGGTTGTAATAACAATAGCATTCTCGATTCTAGACAGTGTGTACTCCAACTGCAGACACCTGATTTTAGTCATTGTGCCCCCTAAATGTTGAATCTCGAATCTAGAGAGTGTGTATTCTAACGGCAGATATCTGATTCTAGTCACTGTGCCCTCTAATTTTTGAAATTCAAATCTAGATACTGTTACTGTGTATTCTAACTGCAGACACCTGATTTTGGTCATTGTGCCCCCTAATTATTGAATCTCAAATCTAGTTAGTGTGTATTTTAACGGCAGATATCTGATTTTAGTCACTGTGCCCTCTAATTGCTGAAATTGTTGAAACTCGAATCTAGATACTGTGTACTCTAACTGCAAACATCTGACTTTAGAGTGTACTTTCCTATCTAGGCTTTGTCCCATTGCAACCTAGCCTAATCAGTGTACAGTGCACTGCACTTGTTTTGTATTGCAACATGCGCCCAGACCATGCTCATCTGGCTTACTCTCACAATGTTCCCCTTCTGTATCGTGCCAAACAATATACCCTGTAGCGGCAACAACTTCATGACCTTCTACGATGGCCTAGCCAATCTTGGATGTCCAAGGCACTACCCAATCCCCTGCCTTACGCCATTCCTACCCTCCCAGCCACCCTTCCACCATCCTCACCACTCCTCTTCCACAAACATTAGCCCCCCAGACATTACCTCTCCTAACAGACTCAGCGCCCTTAGCCACACTGTGCCCCCTACACTGAAATCCCCCAAACCCCCTTGCTCAACGAACCAGGATATCGCAGCCCGCAATAATATATTAGGCACCAGGCTCCACCTTACAGCTAGCAACCACCTTCCCAAACTCAATACCAATACCAAGAAGAATCCAAAGCCCCCCAATAAGCCTGATCCACTCCCCTTAAAAGGAGCCTTACTCAATGTCAGGTCCCTGGCCGCACACCCCACAGAGATTGCCGATACCATCCTAACCAACGATCTTGACTTCCTTGCCCTAACGGAAACATGGCTGCACGAGGCATCAGGACCTCATTTATCGCAAGCTATTCCGGTCAATTACTCCATCCTCAGAGCTGACAGACCTAATGGCAAGGGAGGAGGTGTAGCAATCATCTCTAAATCACTACTAGCCTGCAGACTAGTCTCCACCCTATCACTCAAATCCTGTGAGCTACTCACAGTCAAGCTACAAACCTCTCCCTCAAGCACGATCACTCTTCACCTTATATATAGACCCCCCTCCTGGAGTCTTCGAAGAAGACATCACTGCGCTCATCTCTGAAAACTCCAAGCCACTAGCACAAACCATTATCCTCGGAGATTTCAATCTTGGATACAACGACCCCAAGGACACCCCAGCCACATCCTTAGCAAACGCCCTAACTGAGCATGGATTCACTCAACTCAGTACCTCACCGACCCACCAGAAAGCTAGAATTATCGACTGGGTAGCAACTCTTAACTTTAATACCACTTGTAAGGACCCCCAACCTCTCACATGGACGGATCACTACCTTATCCCTCTTGAAATTCACATTAACCATGCAGCTCCTAAAATGTGCCCCTTGGCACCAGCCTGCCCAACCAGAAACAAACGCAACATCACCACCGAAGCCCTATTGCCCTTGGTCCTACCCACCCTCAATGCTCTACCAGACAATGCTGATCTAAACCTACTTGTTGACACCTTCAACAACTCCATGACCACTGCCATTGATACCATTGCCCCTTTAAAATTACGCAAAAGCAAACCAATAAGCCACTTGAACTCGTGGTACACCCACGAACTCAAACTACTTAGGAAAAAGAAGGCCAAATCAGAGCTCTTATGGAAAACCAATCCATCATCTGAAAAACAAATCCAATCTCAAGAACATCTCCACGCTATACAAAAGCGAGATAATTCACACCAAAAAAGATGCCTACAACGCTAGGATAGATCAGGCTGGCTCCTCCACCAAAGAACTATTTGAAATACTGAAGGAGCTAGAAAACCCTAGTCAACCTACAGACAGCTGCTCAAAAGATAAACCTTGGTGCACCAGCATCCAGAACGCCCTCAACAACAAAATCATAGGTCTCCAAACCAAAATCGAGGACAAACGCCAACAACTTTTCAGCAATAAGACTACCAACCCTATCCCTAGCCTACCAAATCCTATCAAAGATAATATAGGCTTCACCTTTAAGAAGGTTACTATCCCAGAGGTCCAAAAAATCATCACCTCCTTAAAACCATCTAACTGCAAAGGGGACAGTTGTCCTGCCCAGATAATGAAAGACACAGCCAGAGACCTCTCCCCATTTATCACCAAGCTCATTAACCTATCATTCACTAACAACTCTGTCCCCAGCAACCTAAAACAATCCTGGGTCCTCCCTCTCTTAAAAAAACAATCAATAGACCCAGCCATACCAACTAACTATAGACCCATCACCACTGTCCCTTTCCTGTTAAAAATCCTGGACAGAGTCACCTACCTCCAGATTCAGGAATACCTAGAATCCAACCAGCTGCTAGGCATACGTCAATCTGGCTTCAGACCTCAACACGGAACAGAAACCGCACTGGTCGACCTCAAAAGCCAGATTGACGAAATCAAAGACAAAGGTAATGCCGCAATCCTACTTCTCCTAAACCTCTCAGCGGCTTTCGACTTAGTCGACCACGAAATCCTCTGCAGCCACCTATCTATCGCAGCCCACTTCTCCTCCTCTGCCTCCGCATGGATACAATCCTTCCTGTCAAACATAACTATGCGAGTTTTCTCCACAACCGCAGTGGCAGACCCTATCCCCATCACATGCAGAGTCCCACAAGGCTCCTGCGTCTCCCCCACTTTGTATAATATATTTACAAAGCCGCTTTCCGATAAACTGGACCGTCTGGGTGTCACCTACACTAACTACACAGATGACACCCAGATCCTCCTCACCATCTCGGGCAACTACAATGCGGACGTCACCCGGATCAACGAAATCTTCTCCATCATCCAGGCATGGGTGGCCACCCACGGCTTATGCCTGAATGATGAGAAGACGAGCTTCTTCTCGTCGGCTCTCCGAATAACCTGTCTAAACTCAGTCCTTGTTACAATAAAATTATCATAGATGGTAATACCATCACCATCGTTAAGAGTGTGAAAACCCTAGGCTTCCACCTTGACGCCAACACCAACCTATCCAAACAAATCAACGTGACCACCTCAGCCACGGCCTATACGGGTAAGCTAATTAGGGCTAGCAGACCCTTCCTATACTCCAACAGCTGCCTCACTCTGGCCAGAGCCCTCATCCAGTCCAAACTGGACTATTGTAATAGCCTGTACCTAGGAGCCAACCAATCCATAATAAACAAACTCCAGGTTCTCCAAAACAACGCGCTACGAGCAACTCACAACATCCCTAGACGAGAGCACATATCTACAACCAGGATAGCATGTAAATGGCTCTCCATTCAGCAAAAAATTGACCTCAAAACCATTTGTCTCACCTACAAGTCCTTAAACCACCTAGCCCCACCGTACCTCATTAACAAATTTACTTTAACCACTTCCACCATAACCACCAGATCATCCAACTCTTTATGCCTATCAGTGCCCAGATTTACCCGAAAGAGAGCAGGAGGCACGAGTTTCACAGTGCATGCCTCCCAACTTTGGAACACCTTACCACTCAACATTAAAACCATTGAGTCCTTTCCGATCTTTAGGAAACATGTTATTGGCTGGTTACTGAACAAAGACTAGCACACACCTCGCCCTCTAAGGTCTTCAACTCACCAAGGCCATAACCATGCCTTTCTATTTTGCTAAATGTTATACCATGAAATTTATGTAATTGTTGTACTATGTAATGTATATCTGAATGCTGTAACCGCTTCCTAAAGCGCCCATCTACTTACGCGTCTGGAGCGCCATATAAATAAAACAAATAAACAAATAAATAAATTATAACAAAAAATAGACTGTTAGAATATGTCAACAGGTATCTAACTGCTCCAAAAAATCTGCAACAAGCCAATATATAGAGCATTAGCCAGAAACAACAAGTGAACACTGAAAATAAACAAATAGACTGTAGCATAACAAAAAAGTTTTTTTTTTTTAAATCCAACATGGATTTTTGTTTTCTCCCACAGACCCAATGATTTTAGCAACAAACACAGAAACTGAGCAAATTGCACAGTACACTGGTTTGTAATCTACTAAATATGAGGATAAAAAAAATGTTGATTATTCAATGTTATAAGTCGTTACAAAATACCAATACTATCGTGATCTTTTCTTTTATCACAGAAATGACAAGAAATATATGTACTCCAGTTACTAAACCAAACCGTAAGTATATTATAATACGTACAACCACCACAGCATATCACACCCATAGTGGCTTATAACTTTGTTGCTTATAAATTTGTTCTTGGATCCCAAAGTTATAAACCACTATGGGTGTGATATGCTGCGGTGGTTGTAGCCAGGGCATACATTTAGCTTCACACCCTTCCACTACAACTAACATAAAATAAATTGTCAAAACACACATACACATCAATCAAGAGGGAAGCAGATACTGAAACGAATATAGGGGAATTAGGGTTTAACACGGGCTGGTTGTGAAGGGATGATTTGTGAGGGGATGAAGGGATGGATGTTTCATCAAAACGTTTATTTTCTTCTTGAAGGTTTGGGGATGGTTCACTAGGAAATGGAGAAGGAGGGCAGGTACAGGTGGGACAGTCATATTGTATTTTTCCTCTCACATATTCCTCGACAAATTGCCTTAAACTGTTAAAATTGTCATTCAGTATGTCCATTTTCAATTCTCTCATTTTCAGCCTGTCTTCCTCTGTGTACTTGGTTGGCGTTTCTTCTTTTTGTACCTGGTGTGTTAAAAATAAACATATATATGTTAAATGCCCATAAAATACTGACCATTAATGGGCTGATTCATGGTCCAAATGTGCGCCGAAAATCACAGCGCAAGCTGGTGCAAGGTGGCGCAAGCGTGAGAAAGCAATTGCACACGCACGCGTGTGATTCAAGGAAGGGGATGCGCGTGTTTTCCACTGGTAGTGCGCCAAATCTGTGCGTGGCGCACACGGGCACACACGTCATTAAAATTGTCATTCAGTATGTCCATTTTCAATTCTATCATTTTCAGCCTGTCTTCCTCTGTGTACTTGGTTGGCGTTTCTTCTTTTTGTACCTGGTGTTTTAAAAATAAATATATATATGTTAAATGCCCATACAATACTGACCATTAAGGGGCTGATTCATGGAACAAACGTGCGCCGAAAATCACAGCGCAAGCTGGTGCAAGGTGGCGCAAGCGTGAGAAAGCAAGTGCACACGCACGCGTGTGATTCAAGGAAGGGGATGCGCATGTTTTCCACTGGTAGTGCGCCAAATCTGTGCGTGGCGCACACGGGCACACACGTCATTGCAACAACCTGAATGCCGTGCACGATGCGCACAGGGAAAGCGCACAACGTCCGTGCACACACCAAAAAGGAGGCGGTACACGGGGCATAATGCACAGAATGGGGACCAACGCATGAAAAAGAAGGTGTAACTGGGGAAGTACTGCAGGGAAATACACGGAACACCCACATGCACGCGAACAACTCGTATTCATGGATTCGAATATGGGAAACAAGAGCACGCTAAAAGACGCACACAGGCGTCAACACGTTCGCCACAGGAAGGCAGGCATAAGCATCCCCGCGCACTGTATAAAAGTGCGCACAAACAACAAACACGTTTATACCGCTACGATGAATGCCCCATTTGACGCAGCACTGATCGTGGGACACCGCAGGAGGAGGAGAATATCCAGGGCCTGCTTTTTTCCCCCCGGACTAGCCTTTTTGGGATGCCTGACGACCAGGTCTACGTCAGGTATAGGTTTCCACCTTGTATCATCCTAGACCTGGTCAGGGAGTGGGAAGATGACCTTACATCCCCCACCCTCTGCTCCCAAGCATTGAGCCCCTTGGAGAAGGTGCTCAATGTCCTGCATTTATTGGCCGCTGGGTCATTTCAGCGGACAACTGCCATAGTGGGGGGGGGTCTCATAGGCCACGCAGTCACGCTGCCTACACCAGGTCTTGGCAATCATGACTGCTCACCCCTCAGTCCGCAGGCACATATACATGCCTAGAACACCCGCAGAAAGGCAGGCCGTTGTCCAGGACTTTTACAGGGTGGCACACTTCCCCAAAGTGCTTGGTGCCATAGATTGCACCCATGTGGCCCTAAGTCCACCTAAGGCCACTGAGCACATCTACCAAAACCGCAAGGACTGGCATTCCATCAATGTGCAGGTGGTATGCGATGCAAAGGGAATCATCACCTCTGTCTATGCAAACTACCCAGGCTCCACCCATGACAGTTTCATATACAGAATGTCTGCCCTGAGCTGGGCCCTGGAAGCTGGGCAGCATGGTGACACATGGCTCCTAGGTGAGTACAAATGCCCGTGCACAAGCATGCATGTCACACACAGACAAACCCCAATAATCACAATTATCACCTCTCCAGGGGACAGTGCCTACCCTCTGAGCAACCACATAATGATGCCAATCCGGAACCCCACTACACCACCCCAGGTAAGATACAACGCTGTGCATATTGCAACCAGGGGCATAGTGGAGCACACATTTGGAGTGCTCAAGTCACGCTTCCGCTCCCTTCTCCGCTCTGGCGGGCAACTACTCTATGCACCCCCAGTAGTGTGCAGGATCATTGTGGCAGCATGTGTCCTGCACAATGTTGTAACACGGCAGGGCGTCCCGGTGGACATGGTGGTGCTCTCACATCCCCAGGCACAGGCGCTGCCCATGGGAGGGGATAGGGCATGTGGCGAGGCAGCCCGGACCCTGCTTGTGGCCACATTTGTCAACTAAACTCCCACCCCTGCGGAGTGCACACAGGCCTGGCACATACCAGGTGACAATTGATAATGACAAAGAGACAGTCAACTGTCACAACCTTACCAGCCTGAGAATGTTGCCATGGAAGTGCCACATTGTGTGCATCCCTAGCTACTCAAACCTAACCAATCCTGTGTGACCAAAAGGAACACATACAAGGTGTGTATCACACACACCTGCAGAACAGGCCATGACAATCACATGTCACCCAAACCCTCCAAAGCCAAATCACCCTTGCCTGCCACAATATGACATGGCAAGCAATAGCAAAACCCCAACACAGTACCAATAATGTACGAATTGACATGTGAAAAATGGAAAGTGCCATCAGACAATGATGCCTGTCATGGAATCAGATGAAATGACTGACCAACAACCTCCCAAACAAAACAAGTCATGCTCAAATGCATACCAACAGTTGTAGCATGAACATAACAATGAATGCCTGTTTACATGCACATTGGGCACGGCAAAATCACCACTGCAGAATCCGTGTGCTGTGTCCATCTCCTGATACACACTGCTCAGCACACAGCATAGTGACCAGCCATTGTGTGTGACGCACACCCTGAGCATCACATGAAAATGACCAACTAAAATAAAAAATAAACGACGCATGTACAGGATCCACACATGTTCATAGATCATGTGCTGCAGGGACACAGTGGGCCCCAGAAGGCAAACTGAGTGCACATGTGGACATGGAAGGGTGGTTGTACATGTTGTGGATCATAGTAAGAGTGTGTGTGTCAGTAGGGACATGCACTCAATACATGCATGTGCAATCAAGTGACCATCAGTGTCCTCTACACATCACATGTGAACATTGCCCATGTGTACACCCCAGCATGTCAAACCACACCAATCCCCTCACACCTGAAAGGTAAACACAACACATGAACAGGCATTGATCAGCAGAATACATCTTGTACATAGGACACCACAATTAAAATGTCAGGGTGTCCATAACACTGTAGGCCAAGCCAACTGTCCAACAACAAAATACACCCCCCCCTCCTCACATATCACCATGACCCACTGAACAACTGTGTCTGGGGTATGTAGCCTTCTTCCTTGAAGTCTACCCGGCCACAGGATCACCCTTCCCCTTTGTCTCCATCTTCCACCTTGCGTGTAAAAAGTGTCCAGCAACCTCAGAGCCCACCTTGACTGGCAAAAATACCAAATCAAAGAGGACTCAAAGGAGCCAAACACACAAGGCAAGCAAAAAGCCTGCAGGCAGCAAACTACACCAGAAGAGTCTCCAGTAGATGACTTGAAGTAGCAGTAAATCACAAAGCACAAGTACTAGCACAATGATGGCGCAACCAAGGTAGCACAGTGAAACAATGCCACAACAGGATGTGTACCATGTTTGGTACATAATATACAATGATGCACCACAAACTGATGTGTAGTGTCACAGCTCCGGTGTACAGGTGCAGGAGTGGCACGAACCAACCACCCCCACCGTGGTCTGGGTGCCTGCAAGGTCAAACTTACACAGGCCTCTCAGACCCCGGTGGGGAAGGAGGGTCAGGGATATGTTGTCGGGACAGGCATTGGTATTCTGGATAACCAGAAAGAGGGACAGGAGAGGGGAGCAGGATTGTCAAGGGAAAGTAGGGAATGTACAAAAATCTACTATTCACATTAACACATACACAATCAGACAAAACATGTTCATCATGCACATTGTACCAAATGACTCAAATGGAAGTCAAAGAGAAACGTATCTCTGGGGTGAGTGCTGGCCTCCTGCCTGTGCACTCTCAGGTCTGGTAACAGGAGCAGTTCAATGCTGCAAAGAGAGTCATAGTTACTAATTTGTGTGTGCCCATAACACACACACATACACCACCATACATGCCCCAAAGTAACAAACTCCTCTACAAACAAACAATCTTGTGTGGTGCTTCGTACCCATATCTAAGATTCCCCCCGTGATGGTTCATACGCAGTCAATGCAGTAAGTCCGGCGCACGTGGGTGCGTGGAAAATGGAAGACCAATGTGTCCAGATTCACAAAACATGCAATCTTCCCTGGGTAAGCAGCTAGACGCATTTAGCGAGGTACGACTTCAGTACAAGTCATGTTCTGGCATCCCCCAAATAAAGTAGGTAGTGCATGTGTCAATTTCAACATGCAAATGACATGCACTGCACACGAGTCTGCCCCTCACTGTGTGTCCCTGTGCGCTGCTACTTTCCCTGGCTCAGAACGCTACAGGGCTAATACATCTGCCTCAATGGACCATGGTGGACCGGAGGATATGTGCAACTGCCCCTGCGTTTGCCCCTGACAACTTTGTCATCAACTAGCCATTAGTCCACCAATGCATTTTAGCTGTACTGTGCGCTTCAACACCAATACCTGTCCAAGCTGACCGTCAGTGGCGCTACTTAGCATGCATGTGTAACTGGCCTGGTGGAAGGTTGGCTGCGGTGTGGACCCCTTGTTCTGCTCACCTTGCCTGGAGTTCCTGGAAACAGTTCTGCTTCTATTGGATGTATGAGTGCAATCCCTGTGGCTCTGCTTGTGCCCACATGCGCATGTCTGCACCACCGAATGTGTCCAGCTGCCAGACGTCCAATGGCCCATGTCTGCTGGCAAAGGTGGTCTGGAGGCTCATTCCCCTGCAGAAAGGGCACAAAACACATGATCAATGCTGGAAATTCCCCTGTGTGTGTCTCTTCAGGCAGGTCATGACTGGACCATATCAGAGACGTACATCAGAATTCACACCATCAGTGTGACTTTGACAGGCAAAGTGTGTTAGCCACTGTCTACAGCATGAATTGCATCAAGCACATGTGCAGTAAAGATAAGAAACATACTACACAATGTATAGCAATTAATGTACACATGAATCATGAAACCACACATCTCTCAAAAGAAGAAATGCAGTTGATAAGACCCCTATAATCCCCACTAGGGGTGTTAATACAAGTAGTACAGCAGCAGACACGCCACAGAAATGACAGTCTAAAGCCCTTGTGAAACAGGCGGTAACACCGAACCATCCTTGTGAGCCCATGGATAAAGGAAGCAGGAGTGGCTTATGTGCGTCAGGACCCCAAGCTGCAACACATACACGAGACAAGCTTGAAGGGACCAGCTGGAACAGACAGTGGATGCTTTCAAAAGCCACAAAGCACCACACCGTCACATGAAAGCACAATAGACAAGTAATTTTAAACTATATTAACGAATTACACTAACTATAAACACCTACATTACCTAATTAAACTAACTATCAAATCGAAAATTAACTAACTAAACTAAAAAGAAAAATCAAAAATGGCCACATACGACCCGGGAGGGGGGAGCTACCCAGGAGGGGGGAGGTACAGGGTGCAGCTCAACACCCACATGCAATGATGTTGAGGAAAAAACCTCCATGGGCTCAACGCCTGTACAGCCCGACCTGTGTGGGAGATACCTCGTCGTCTGAGTCTGGCTCTTCCTGAAAAGGAGGACGTGGCACAGGAGCCTGACCACGTCTAGCCGCAGCTTGCCCCTCATCGGCAGCAAGTCTACCGGATGGGTGAGCCTGGTTCTGTGCGGCAATGACACGTAGGTCTGCATGCAGAACCTCCCGTGATACACGTGCTTCCTCTTGCAAGGTAACACGTGTAACACAGAGTTCTTCCTGCAAGGCCTGGCTGGACAACTGATGCACCTTCCGGCAAGCACGTAGCTCAGCCGAGATGGTACGCTCAAGCTGCTCAAACCTCTCCTCTGACCGCGCCCTCCGGGACATCAAGAGGACACCCAGAGTGGATCTGAGGGACTCATACTCAGCCCTCAGGGCCTCCATGTGTGCCTCTGCGTGAGCAGCAATTGCTTGACGCAAAGACAACATTTCAGACTGGCGTGCCCTGTCTGAGGCCGCCATGCCCAGCCTGAGCGAGCGGGCTGTGGACTGTGCCGCCCGCTGCTGGAGAAGCACCTGCCTAGCAGGGGGGAGCACAGATTGGGCCACATGCTCCATGCTCCCAGCAATGTTTTCCATTGCTGCCCCCTGGCGTTCTGAATTGGCAGTCATGTCTTGCTCCCACTCAGTATACTTCGGTGGCGCGCGGCCACCGCATTGCTGGGCTTGACACCTGCGGGACCCAAGGACCGGCCGTCCTCGTTGGGTTGCCACCGCCCGCGACTGCACGACTACATGCCCCCGTCAACGTGATGGCGCAGGCCCATCAGCGAATGGTGTGGAGGGTGACCCTGCGCCCCATCTACCACAGGTGGAGGTCCCACCACTGTCTGACCCCTCAGTGCAGGTGTCGCGTACAGAGGAGTGTCCACATCAGAATCACTCACCATTGACGTATGGACTTGATGCACATCCAACTCGACATGGACATCAGAGTGGTCATCTGGGCTGGACTTGTTGCCAGCCAAAGACAAGATGGTCTGTAGCACATGTGGGTTCTCATGGCCTATCACCCCACGACCCCCACTTTTGCCAGGTTGCTGTAGTGATAACAACCCTGTGCCTGGCATGACAACACCATCCTCTGGCTCCATTGCGTCATCATCTGAAAATTGGAGAGAAAAACAGATCACTACACATGTTAGAAGCATACAACACACACACACATGAACATCACACAGACAGCCAACACATGAAGCAAACATGTCACACACAAAAGAGAACCTGCCATGCATGCTGGGTGAACTTGATATTGCTTCTGTGATTAGGCATATAGAAGGGTGTTATACCGCTCAGAAGTGGGTCGATGCAGTGCTGGACATTTGTAACTTACTTTCTATCTACATGTACAAGTACTTCATGATGTGTATCAGAAAACGTGAAGGCAGTGCAAGGTCAAGTTCAGGCATCACGTGCAATGTGCATGCAATGGGTTGCATGGCTACAAGCAAAGCACCTCTCACCCGAAGTGGAAATGGAGGGGTGCCTTGCATGGTATCAAAAGGATGACCAGAGACCTGTGCATTGGCAGACAGTGTTGACTAGCATCAATTGCATCATCTGAGTCAAGTGACATCACAGCAGATGATGTTGGGACAGTAAGCAGGACACATGATGAACCCTCAGGAATACACCCACGTGTGCAGAAGACACTACACCAGTTGGACAGAGTCAGTGGGCCTGAAACAGGCTGAGGCCTGTGACTCACACAGACTGTCACACCCTAAACATGTGTGGGACGCAGGACTTAGCCACAGTGGCCATGGGAAGGCTGATGAAATGCCATGCAGTGTAGGTCACCCTGGACACGTACTACAATGATCATCCAGTCAAGGACACATAGGTGCATGCATGGAATGCACATGGAGCATAAATGGGCACTCATGTCCCTGCAGAGCATCTGACATTTGCACAGTCCAAATGAGACACCCTGCATCAACTACAAAGGATGTACCCCACTGCACATGTCTGGCAGGTTGGCTGGTGGAAGTTAGCATGTACACAGGATGCATGAACAGGACATTGTATTACGGCAAAATGATGCAGACTAGTGCAAAGGTGATATTGGGGTGGAGGGGCAAGGGAGCATGCCTACGTGGAGTACCCGCATGCACGCAGAGGACACATGCACGTCAGTCATGCAATGACATAGACCCAGTGCTGAGAGGAAGGACACCCCAGGCTACATGCAGAAGGGCCAGTGAGCTGGAACATGGACCGGAGGGGCATCAAGGTGACCAGCATGTGAGTAGGCTGCAAGTGTGGTGATGAGGACAGTCCCCGTCTGCTCCACATGTCCACCAACTGGCAGAGCAGCCATGCATCAGTGAAGCATTGCATTACTTGCAGATCTGTGCCATGTAAATGACATGTAGTGGCAGTCATGCACAGCACATCACTCAAGTAAAACACACATGGCATCGACAAACACGCAGCAACACTCACTGGACTGGGCATCAAAGTCCAGCATCTCTCCCACTCCTTCGACCGTTTCAGCTGGTATGAACTCCGCAACAAGTGACTTGTGCAGAGTGAGGTCTTCCTCCTCAGGTGCAGGCCCACTGCCAGTCACCAGAGTCATGTTGTAATTTGAGGCACGCTTTGCCTTAGCGCTGCGATTGAGGTCATTCCAATGCATTTTGCACTCTTGTGCCGTGCGCACATCATGGCCAAATGCACTCACATGTTCTGCAACTTGCTTCCAGTGGGTATCACGATGGGCAGCTGTAGTTTGACAATTAGGCCCCACTAGCATGTCACGGTTGTGGTCCCGCACGTAGTCCACGGGGAAGTCCAGTTCCTGCACACAGAAAAGCTTCTTCCTCGACGTGCAGGGGGTCGTGGCTGTGTGTGGGGTCCCAGCCTGTGCTGCAGGTGCAACCTTCCTCCTCTTGGATATTGGCGCAGACCATGCCTGGCAAATACCACCCTGATCAGTTTGGCCAGTGGCACCGGTGGATTGAGCCAAGGGAATGGCAGGTGGAAGGACGACCAAAGGCCTGACTTGAGTCAGTGGCAGCTGGGTGCCCTCGAATGGACCCTGCGCAGCAACATCCGCTGTGGGAGTGTCATTGACCGCGACTGCCCTGGTAGGTAGACTCACAACCTGGGTGTTGTTGGCTGCATCTGCCCCTGCACTTGCCAACACCCGGCTGGTCGGGGTAGCAGATGACATTACTGCCCCAGGGACACGTGTCTCGGTCAGGGCAGCCCTGCGTGCACCTATGGTTTTCCTCCTGCCCTGTTGGAAATCTTCCATGGACTATTCAAGTGCCAACGCAGCCTGCACTGGCAGACCCTGAGCCTGGGTGGTGGTGTCCACAGCTGCACCTGCGGCTACCACTACCCTTGGGCCCGTGGCAGTCGATGAAATGGACTGCCGGGTCACATGGGCACCAATGCCAGATGCAGAAGCTGCATCTCCCGGAACCACAGGGGGTGGTGGCATGACTGCACCAACACATGGCACAACATTGTGCCCAAGTGGCGCACCCCTGCCTCTTCCCCCTCTGCAGCCACCCTGGACACCCTGGAGTCCCCCTACTCCCTGGTCAACCCCGCCACGTTCCTGACCACACCAGCCATGAGGAGTACGCCCATCTGAGGTGCCCCTCACCCTTGGTGGCCTCCCAACCATGGCACAGATGGAGTAGTGCCGGTACAGATGGAGAAGTGCCAATGGGAGGTGTACACGACAATTGTCCTAGGAAATTGGGGTGAAGGGGTTGGGATCCAAGATGTTAACAGCACCCCTGCACCTGCAAGGCTGTATGTGACCCCGGTGATGAAGTGATGGGTAACGCAAGGCTCAGGCACCCCAAAACTGCAGTAAAATGAGCACGCAATCCCTGCAGCCTACGTGCATGGAATTAACCTCCCGCAGTACGCGGTGGCACCCAGGAACATGAAAAACGCATACGTGTGGGACACGCAGGCTACTATGACCTCGAAAACGGGTATGCGATACACAGTGGGAAAAATAGCATGCGCGACTCACCGTCAGACTAACGTGTTGATGAAAAACACGCGTAGCCAATACCCCCGCCAAAAGAAGAGATACATCCTTGATCCGTTGTGAAGTTGTGATGGCGCGTGAAACAACACGAAGTAGCAACACACACGTCGGTCTCCACGAAAGGCATGTACAGCGAACTGCTGGCCCTGCTCACCTTTAACCCATGCTGAGGGAAATGCCAGTGCATGTCACGTCACTTACGCGCTTAGGCCCTTTCCTCGAATTACACGCATTCACACACGGACGTGTGGTTTTTTCGCGTGCTGATCCAGTATGCACCCGTGTTGAGGGAAACGCCTGTGCGCGTTATGTCACAGACATGCTTACGCGCTAAGGGCCTTTCCTCGAATTACACGCTGACGTGCACTTTTTTCACGTGCCAAATCATTCGTATCAAGCTGGCCACGCGACAACACACGGAAAACCACGCTCCTGCCCAAAAGGCCATTTCCCTTCCCCCTTGCCATCTGCTGCTGCCTGCCTGACTGCTGCCCACGTGCCCTGCTATTTGGTGCCTGCACGTCAGCCATCTGCAGGGGTCCAGTTGCTGTGTCCACCCCTGCTGGAACAGAAGACTCCCGACTGGGTTACCATCGCTCCACAGCCCAGCCCCAGGACCCAGTTGCCGACCCACACCTGCCTCGGAGGTCGCCATGTCGGGGGAAACACCATCCGAGACCACTGGTGACCCCCAGCCAGAGAGGCAGAGGGCCACCAGCTTCAATGAGAAGGAAGTTGGTGTCCTGGTGGAGCAAGTTCCTGGGCATTATGATACCCTCTTCACACCATTGCGCGCCAACAAGGAAGGATGGGAGAGGATCTGGGAGGACGTAGTGGTTGCCATCAACGCGGAGGGGGTGGCAACTCACGACATCAGGCATGTCCAGAAGTGCTGGGAGGACTTCAGGTCCAGCACCCTCAACAAGGCCCGGCGCCTCATGAAGGCAGAGGATGCAGAGGGGTGCCGGGTTAGCCTGACCAACATCCAGATGAGGGTCCTGGAACGCATAAGCCCAGCGCTCCACGCCCAGATCCTTCGGAGGAAGACCCGTCTGGAGTCGAGCGGTAAGTGACCATGCATTGCTGTGTGAAACAGGGCATGTTGCAGTGTGTTGGGAGTCATCTACTTGCCTGTATGTGTAACATAGGCCATGTATGGATGTGTGTGTGCAGGGACATCATGGTAATGCGTGTGAGACCAGTAATGCGTGAACCACATGGATGGCGCATGTGTTCCAATGCAACATGGGGAGCAGCATGCAGAATGCACACATGAATGCATGCCTGTCCCTGTACTTGGACATGGATGGGGGGTGAGAGATGGGTGCTGCTCTCATGTACATGTATGGTGTACATGTCTGTGTGTCTGAGAAGCGTGTGTGTGACTTTGAGACGCCATGGATGCATGACACATGTCCGTGACGATGTGTAGATTCACTTATGCAGCCTGGTCACCCTTGTATCCACTGTGTCTGTGGTGTATGAGCCATGATGCATGACCCTCCGGTGATGTTGTGCATGGGATCAGTATAAGCCATGATGCATGTGAGTTTTAAGGCAACATTTATGTCAATAGAGGCCCTTGGTATATGGATGCTGATTGCATGCGCCGTGTCTGTTTCTGCATGTGTGTTGCCTGCATTGACCCATGTGTTGTGGAGGGACAGGATGGAAGAGACGTTTTACAGTGCCACTCATGTGTTATTGCATCCTGTCTAGGGGACTTCTGTACAGTACCCTGATGCTTGTGTTGTATGTCTCCCTCTATGCAGTGTCGAGTGAAGAAGAGGGTGGAGACGGCGCTGTGGAGCGGAGCAGCGGGGATGCCTCCCTCCCAGGTATTGCCATCATCCGGGAGCGAGGGGACTGGTGCCGCGTCTGCCACTAGGGCTGTAGCGGAAGGGCCGGGTGAGCCCCCAAAGGGGCTTGCAATGGCAGAATACAGTGGGGAAACATCCATGTTGGTGGTCTCCACAGAGGAGGAGGAGCCTGCTACTGAGCCGTACATGGGACCTGGTGGGGGTAGTATCACTGGTGCAAGTGGTGCAATCCAGGGCCAGGGTCAGGAGGTAGCACAGGTCGCTGCGGAGGGGCCTGTGCATGTCGCTGTCCCTGACCCTGTGACTGCACCACCATGCACCAGCAGGGATGCCCCGTCCCAGGCTTGTCTGCAGGTAGGGGGGAGGCCCACATCATCTGGCTCTCCGCTACCTGCGGACGAGGAGTCCCATGACCATATGGGCTCCGTCCTGATTGGTGTCGCGTTGCGCACGCGTCTCATTCGTGATGACGTGCGTGCTTCTTGGGGGGACCACGCACGCCATCACGAAGAGCTGTGTGGCAACGTGGCACAGTTGGGAGGGGCCATGGTCGGTGGGTTCCTACATGTGTCCCGCACTCTGGCGGACCTCTCCTCCTCTGTGGAGACTATGCGCATCGTTCTCCCTGCCGTCTTCCGGTCCTGATTCCACCAGGGCCCCCTGTGGACCTGGCCTGACCAACACAGCCAGCTTGGTGGAGATCCCATCCCTGCCACAGTCGGGAGTCGGCGGTCCAGCAGGGGTGGACACCCCAACAACTGGAGACCAGCAGATGGAGGATGTGCACGCATCATCGGACAGAGCACATGGACGGCAGCAGCAGCAGGGTCTAGGTGGGAGCAATGATGGCTCGGGGCCATCAACATCAGAAGGGCAGGCATCGGCCAGAGGGCAGGAGGACCCTGGAATGGGAGTGTCTTCCGTGTGGCTGCGGTTGGACCAGCGGATAGATGCGGAGCGGCAGCGGGCAGAAGAGGCGTGGCTCACCATGGTCAGGGCAGAGTTCTCCATGCGTCGGGCGTTGAGGTGGGCTGAGTGCATCGAGGCCACTCGCAGGGAGTTGGAACAGGCCATGACTGCATCCCTGCGAGACCTCGGGCCAGGGCAGAGGCCCACCTCCAGGAGATTGACATGGAGTTCGATGACGCCATGGCCCACAACATCACAGAGTGAGCCGTAGGACTTGCCCGCCGCCATTGTATATAGTTAGTTAGTGTTAGGTTTCCTTTCTCTTTTTTTTTTCTTTTGGGACACTTGGACAATGCCCCACATTTTTGTATATAGTTCTTAATTAGGTAGTTTTTTTTTATGGGTTTCATTTCATTTGTTGTGCTCATGGACCCTGGTTTCAATCTTTGTACATAGTTGGACTGTGGATTTCTACGAAAATATTATTTTACATCACCATGGATCAATGGATTTTTAAATGTAGGTTTCCTTTGGATTTGCTTTGGTGGACAAGGATTTTTCACTAACTTTATTTTGGATTACTGTGGATTGTGACTTCATTCTTTTTTTTTTCTTTTTTGGACATGCATTTTTTTCTTGTTTAAAATTATTTTCATGCTTTGATTTCATTTGCTTCATTTTGTGCACAATACATTTTGATTTGTTACTTCCATGTGTGGTATTCGCTCACTGGTTTACTGCATGTTACAATGTGGGTTTACGCAATCACTGGCACCCAGTGTGTGTGTGTGTGTGACGGACCTGTGTTGATGTGCATAGTTGACTTTTGGTTTGTAACAAGAAATAGGCCTTTCAGTGTGGGGTGGATGGGAAACTTGATTGTGTCTCAAGACTGGGGTGGCGTGCAGTGGGATTTTGGTGGACATGAGGCCCATGAATCTGCATCTTTATGACATGTTCGGTGGGGACATGAGTCGGGGCCTGCTGGCAGGTGCCCGTCAATGCTGGGTGGATGGGGGTGCAGGGGGACATGATTCGGTGCTCACTGGTGAATGGTGACATGTGGGCTGGCTGGGGGGCATGGCCAGGGTGGATGGGCTGCCTATGGGACATGACCAGGGGTGCAGGGTAGTCCCCTGTGGTGTGGGCTGGCTGCAGGGGCTGGGGAGGGGGTACAGGGCACACCTGGGTGGCCACACACTGCAAAATCACGTTTGGAACTCCCTGCGCACCCCTCAGAATACACGTATCCCGCTCGCACAGGGCCTATCGCATGTGATTCTCCACACCACCCCTGAAATACACGGACCCCGCTCGCACAAGCACTTTCGCGTGTGATTCTCCCCAACCACCCGTCAGAATACACATACCCTGCTCACACAGGGCCTATCGCGTGTAATTCTCCATGCGCACCCCCGAAATACACAAACCCGTTTGCACAGGGCCTATCGCGTGTGATTCTCCACGCGCACCCCTGAAATACACATACCTGCTTGCACAAGGCCTGTTGCATGTGATTCTCCACGTGCACCCCCGAAATACACGTACACAGCTCGCACAAGGCCTTTCACGTGTGATTCTCCATGTGCACCCAGGAAATACACGTACCCCTCTCGCACAAGGCCTATCGTGTGTGATTCTCCATGCGCACCCCCGAAATACACGTACCCTGCTCGCACAAGGACTATCGCGTGTGATTCTCCATGCGCAACCACGAAATACACATACTCCGCTCGCAGAGGGCCTATCGCGTGTGATTCTCCACATGCACCCCCGAAATACACGTACCCGCTCGCACAAGGCCTATCGCGTGTGATTCTCCATGCGCACCCCTGAAATATACATTCCCCGCTCGCACAAGGCCTATCGCGTGTGATTCTCCACGCGCACCCCCCAGAAATACATGTACCCCACTTGCACAAGGCCTATCGCGTGTGATTCTCCATGCGCACACCTGAAATACACGTACCCCGCTCGCACAGGGCCTATCGCATATGATTCTCCATTCGCACCCCCAAAATACACGTACCCGCTCACACAAGGCCTGTCGCGTGTGATTCTCCATGCGCACCCCTGAAATACATGGACCCTGCTCGCACAAGCACTTTCACGTGTGATTCTCCCCGTGCACCCCTCAGAATACACGTACTCTTCTCGCACAGGGCCTATTGCGTGTGATTCTCCACGTGCACCCCCAAAATACACGTACCCCGCTCGCACAGGGCCTGTCACGTGTGATTCTCCACGTGCACCCCCAAAATACACATACCCCGCTCGCACAAGGCCTATCGGGTCTGATTCTCCGTGCGCACTCCCGAAATACACATACCTCGTTTGCACAAGGCATATCGCGTGTGATTCTCCATTCATACCCCCGAAACACACTACCCCACTCGCACAAGGCCTATCACGTGTGATTCTCCACACGCACCTCCAAAATACACGAACCCTGCTCGCACAAGGCCTATCACGTGTGATTCTCCACACGCACCCCACTGCGAGCGGGGTTCGTGTATTCGGAGGGGTGTGCAGGGAGTTATACAGATGTTTTTGTGGTTGGGGGCTGTATGCTGGTCCACTGGCCTGTGCGCCATGTACGGGATTTGTGTGCTGTTCATGGTGCACGGGGCGGGGTTGGGAGCGTAACTGGCGCTGCTGCAGGTATGCTGCGCCACTCTGCGCCACAGCTCGTTTTGGATGTTAGAATCCATGAATACGCTGTGCGCGGAAATGGATTTTGGCGCACGCGGCTGGCGCAGACTGCTGCACGCGCACACTGTGCGCCAGCCGCGTGCACCACTTGTGCGCTGATTTCTATGAATTACCCCCTAATTTCCTTATGCAGAGTACTGTGTACCATTATTATCGCTATCTTCCGATATTTCCCCATGCAGAAAATTCTCCTCCAGCCACTCCAAAGTACTGCACATTTCTGTGTCAAAACAACAGAAATACATTATTTCTTCTGCCCCTCATACAAAAAAAGTACACACACATATCAGAAAAATGAAGGTCACTTACTATTTTGTTGTAATTTTTCTTCCTTGTGCTGTGTGCGTCTACTGCCGCTCCTGGCTGCACAGTTTCTGTGAGGTAATTACGTATGAGGCATACCTTTTTTTGTTATGGTACAGACCATTTCATTTTACATGGCCATTAAATGCATGGTTAATGTTTCAGACGTTTAGGTTCACTTACTTATTTATTAGTACTTATAATGTCTTTATATGTTCTTTTTCAAAGTTGTGCATTTTTTATGTAACACAATAATACAATTTCAGATATCCCTTACTGTTTGGGTAGTGTTGACTTCGTTCGCGCCCGTCCGCAGACAGGCGCTCAGTCCGTGCCTTTCAAATATCATTAGCGAGGGGGTTCAGTATGTTCTATGTTACATGTATACAAAGTAAGGAAATTATCATACACAACTCCCAAAATCACATGATGAAAGTGTATATTCAGTAGAAATACTTTATTAACGCGATGTTTTGATTAAGTTCCCCTTCAAAAAAATTTGTGAAATTCAGTAAAAAAACTTTTTTAAAGGGACGTTATGGTTAAGTTGCCCTACTAAATAACCATAAAATTCACACACAAAAACTTTGTTAAGGGGATGTTATGGTTAAGTTGCCCTACTAAAACCCCCTATAATTCACAAAAAAAAAACTTTGTTAAGGGGACGTTATGCTAAGTTGCGCTACTAAAAACCTGTGAAATTCACTAAATAAACTTTACAAACGTGACATTATGGTTCAAAGTAAAACCGAAAAACCCCTGAAATTCACCAGTTATGGTAGGCTAAGCAACCATACCTGCCTGCACCACTGTGCACTGGTAACACACCCAGGACATGAAAGATGGCATCACAAATGTCATTGATGACATCACTGATGATATCAAATGTGTAGCCCCTTTGTTTTGTTCACTGCCATACATATATATATATTTATATTTTCAGTAAAAAAACTTTGTTAAAGGGATGTTATGGTTCAAAGTAAAACCGAAAAACCCTTGACATTCGCTACATATCGTAAACTAAGCAACCATAACTCGTGCCACCTACGTGCATTGCTAAGACTAACACCCAGGACATCAAAGATGACATCACAAATGTCATTGATGACATTACTGATGACATCACATGTGCATGTACCTTTCATGAAAAGTCTGCAAAAGTGAGTCTTATTATAATGTTGATAACAAAACTGCTTTATAATTTAATAGTGCAACTATTGTCATGGAACTAAAAATCAGCATTGGATGCCTAGGCATTCTGAAGTTTAAAAAAAAGCACATTTTTAAAAGCTTTGGAGGAGTTGGGATTATAACCGAGCTCTCATGGATGCTTATTTTTTGGAGGCAAGGGTCCAGACCAGTTAGTTGCCAATTCAGTAATCATTAAGCTCATACAGCATAGATAATTGTTAATGCAGCACCATACGTCACTGTGGACTCGGCTTGGAAAACACCTTGGTTCTGGGCCGCTTGGTGCAGAGAGTGTAGAGGTGGTGGAAGGGTCTCTTTAGACGTAGTGCCAATGGAAAAATCAGCTAGATATCACATGTGCAGGCAACAGGTCGAATTTCTGGGCATATGTGGGTTGATGTTATAAATGAAGATACTTAGTACTGCACTGCTATTGTTATGCCTTTAATATACATTGTGAACCACACACATCAACAGGCTTCTGACTTTACAGCATTTGACATCTGAGTGACATGGAGCCTGCTTAATGTAAATGTTATTTCTGTTGTTTTCTCATTTCAATTTTGTTTATTTTGCATTAATAACACTACTGAATCTATATAACCTTCAAACAAAAATCAGGTTGCACACATTCCACTCCTCCTGCTACCCACCTCCTTAGTCTCCCAGTAAACAAATAGTGAATCTTTTGGAATGTCAGCAAAGGTCTTCTCAATGTGTCCACGCTGTCTTAAACCAATTCCATGCTCCAATCCAGATGACACATCTCCTGCAGGTGATCATTGTCCAATTGCAGGTTCCAGTAGATGAATGAATAGGACTTCCTGGTGGACCTCTCTTCCAATACCATATGTAAAATGGTGCGGGGCTCTTAACTGGGACTCTGAACCTACTGCCTGTGCAGTGGATGCCATGATTAAACTGCATATAGGTACTGAATTCATGCTGCAGAAGACTAAACTCCTCTATTAGTTTTCTGAAACTATTTAATGCACCTATGCTCTACAGCTGTCCCACAGGTAATAGACTAAAGTCCAACCATATAGTTCACTCAAAAACCTTCACGTTAATCCTAAAGAATGGGCTGTGCCATAAAAGCTCACTCCTGGAAGTGAAAAAAAGTCTATATTTGATAAGCACAGCCTTTGTGCTATAGCTTTGGTATTTCCCAGGTTTGTTAGGAGTTTTCCCAAATGGGGGAAATTCTTCGCCTTCAAGAAAAGTTATAGTTGGTGCTCAGACATGCCATCTGACTCATTCTGAGCCAAACCCAGCACATACATCACCACTCTGCTGAGACGGAGACACATGTAAGCAAGACCAAAACTTACTTCAAAGAAGTGGAAGACTGGTAGAACAATGCCTTCCTTAAAGATGCGCCGCTGGCGTTTTTTCAATGGGCCTCGTTACAAGTTTGCTGGTATTCTGGTGGTAAATTCGAGAGGATACCAGAAAACTTTATCACTATCACCGGCACCCAGTCTGGTGGAAATTACTACCAGATTATGAGTGCTGGTTAGGGTGGCAAATCCCCATTCCATGGGACTCCATGGGGGATTTTCTGGTATTATCGCCACTGACAAAAAGTCAGTGCTGGTTATTTTATGCCGGTAGGGTGTCATAATTACCTCGAGTTTTTAGTTGGAGGTAATTCCTCCAACCCACCGGCAAACTTACTTTGCCGGTGCAGAAACGTGCCAGTGTACGGTAATACAGGCATGTTATTTCCTCACCGGGCGAAGATGTAATGACCCCCAATGGGATTAGTGGTTTCTTATTGACCCAGATGAACATTTGCAGGAACTGATCCAGACATCAGCAGTTTCGGTGATACGCATCTGTGTCTCCATATTTTTCAGTATGTACAACACCTGTGGCATTAGATCCCTTTCTACAACCTTCATCCAGGCCTAAAGACCCCACTGCAAATACCCCCACCTCCCAAAAAGTAGTAGCTGACACAGTTACTTATGAAAGTTATTCTAACATTCCACTAGAACCCCATTTGGTCTAGGAGAACAACATATTCACATCCTCAAACGTATTGCTCCAATTTATACCTCACTGAAGCTGATTCTTGGCACCAGCACTTATTGTCCATCAACCTTTGGGAGAACAAGAAACCCCCAAAAAGTGTCAATTTCTGAACCATCATATTATTTCTCAGAGAACAACGTTTTATAATCATTCTGGAACTGGCCAAACATCCCTGAGCTACCCACAACAAGGTCCCCTTTGCTATCGCTCATGCAAGTATTAACATCCGCAGGCTGAATATCCCGATTCTGGGCCACCTTCTGACTGTTTACCCCTGCCACCATCTTCCTCCCACCTTTCCTTGCCTACATATACTGCTGTCCCTCCCACCCCCAGCCTCACTTACTTGCTTTCTTCTGCTGCAGTGGCGCTGGTGGTCACTGTGTTTTTGCTGCTCCTGGTTTCTGGCCGCCATGGAAATGGAAGAGGTGCTCCGTATGCAGCCCTGCCTTCCTAATCCGTGGAGGATACCTTAGTGAAGTTTTTTGATTTAGTGTTAGGGACACCGTGAGTTATCCCATCCATTAAATCAGAAAACAATGCTTGGCAACCTGGGATGCTAATAGCGTTCATACCATCTCTGGCCTGCTAGAATAGCTGTTATTGGCCCCGGGACCCTCGTTAAACACCCTCACTACACTCATGCCTTCAACTTGGGTCCGAGCTGATCCGGGCCTGCCAGATCAAGAATGAATGCTTTATTATGTTAGACTAGTCCATAGGCTTAATATTAATAATATTAGGGAAAACTATAAAGATGGTCTTGCGCAAATAGTAGATCCCAATTATGTTGTGTTCTATTCCAAATGTAATGAAAGCACAAGAACGTTCCCTACCTGAAAGCGATGAACACTAAATTGCATGCAATATGTTTCTATTGCTATGCAAACATTTTACATTATACTAAGTAAAAAGGCAATGTGCACTATAAAACAATTCATACATTCAATGATAGAAAAACAAGAATATGTTGTAATGAAATTACATTTCAATAAGCTGTTTACACAATCAATATAGTTGCAGTATTACAAGAAAAACATTCCGAAGTGAATTGTAAATAAACAAATCACTTCACTCAATCAAAATATATTTCAAATACGAAAACCATTATTTAATTCAATAATTGGTAAACAGAAAAATAAAGGGCCAGCACGTGTTTCACCTCACTGTGTATTCAAATGAGCTGCTTCCGGGCCTATCTTTTAAGAATTTCAACTATTCATTCTTATTCCAAATTGTAAGTGATTTCAACCCGGCACTCCACCTAAGTCAATGCCTAGCGTGTGATGCACAGCTGAAACCCTTATTTATATATTTATGTCTATAATTTATGTTATTTCTGAATGATGTACCAATTATATCACGCCCCTCTCTTTGAATACACCCAGGTCACACTGAACCAGGAAGCAGGCTGGTTTGCAAAGTTAAAATATTTATTTTATGTATTTCACAATATATATTTCACTATTGAATAGGTATACAATGATCACCAATGGGGTGATGTCACACTAACAATCTCTTTAATCTCAAGGAGCAAGGATAGGAAACATAATGCAGCTCAGAGATAATACTTTTGTGTGGGTTCAATCAAAATGCAATGTGATTACTCTTCCCCCCTGCACACTACTCAATCCCCCCAATATGCAATATAAAGAGATGGAAGAAGAGCAAACAGGTTTCAGGAATACAGAATTCAACAAAATTAGTGGGAGCCGATTTGTATGGTTTCAGACAAACACTAGCAATGATTACAGAGTAACTAGCAAGTTGAAAACTTAATTTTGAGGTTGGGTGCAATGAATAGCTATTTCACACATTATAGATTTGAGCCAAATGAAAAATTTGAGGCAAACATTTGGAAATCTTAGGATGTTAGCTTCCCGTAGACACTTAAATTGCGTTTCTAGCATAAACATTGAAGAAGTTACGGAGGTTTTTTTGGAGGTCATTTTTTTCAGAAAGATGCAAAATTGCAAAACAGGAATGCACTTTTAACATTACAAACAAGGTTTCCTTACACTAGGGGTAGACTATGAAGATGCAAACTACACAACAGCAGAGCCACCATACCAGGACATCACCAGATGGTTTTTGCCTGCCGAGACGCTCGCCTTTCTTCAGAAAATATATATCAGTGCAAAGATGATTTTAATACTACTAGTACAGAAGATAATAGGATAAGAGAAAGAGTTCAAGCAAGACTAAAATAATTTCTAACAATGCAGTTCTGGATATGATTGAATGGGTTTGGATATGGATGTTTTATGGACAATAAATATGCTAGTGACAATCCTATGCTATGGATACTCACTAACAATGTTTGGACAGAACCGTCAGGGATTCAGGTCAGTCAAGATTTCTGGACAGGAATTCTGCCAGGCACACTGGACTGGACTCAGGGCGCTTTGGTCTGCAATCAGCAAGGCACTCTGGACACCACACGGTGGGACTGGACTGGATCTCACTGGCTCTGGATCTGGTTCACAGCTATCTGGTCACAGCACAGTTCTACTGGGTTGGATCTTTGGATTCTGGCAATAATTCTTAGCAGGAAAGCAGCTACAGCACAGCCAGGCTGTTCTTTGGTTCCCCTTAGAGATCTGGGGTAAAATCTGGGTTCTGGATTTTTAAAGGCCAAGCTGAGAATGGTTCAGCTTTGGAAATGGGCCTTAATGCTTTCAAAGTTTCTGGAGTCTGGAATATGGATTTCTCTTGCAAAGTGCTCCGCCAGCATTCAGTTTGTGGGTGAATGTGTGTGTGTCTCTAGGTCCTATGCTGTCTCTATTTATGTGTTTACTAAAGGGGTGGTTATGCTGAATAATCCTAGACACACCCCTTAGGTATTCTATTGGCTAGGGTCTTTCCTCACCCTTGATTGGAGAAGAAAACAGAGTGTCATCATGACGATGTGGTTTATGATTCAGGAAAAACCTCCCCTTTGTTTTTGCACATGAAATCTACTTGTCATAGAATACATATTTACAATTTTACAAACTTGATATCAAAAGCATATCTATATCACATATTTTGTGCAGCAAGTATTTATCCAAGCCCCGTTGCTGTGAGAGCTTGGGCCTGGATTTGGCAACCTTTCGCACTTTTGGTCCGGGACCCAATGTCTGATTTGTCCACACTTTTCTACATATGTGCGCATGATATCTGGGCATAATCATATGAAGTTTCATGCTACTGACATCAATATCATTGCTACAAAACCAGATTTTTCACTAAATATTCTCAGAATATCGCAGGGAGTTCGGAGTCCTTTTAAAACGTGCACCCAATAATTCACATTAACAATACTGTCATTTTACAATTTTTACAAATTCACAAAGTCCTTTGTCAGTACTTTTTAAAAATATACTTTCTGTGCTTTGAGAATCAACAAAAATTTCTGTCCCCCGCCTTCTTCCTCTAGCAGAGGCTACTGCTGACACTTGCAATCCGCATATTCTTTCAGCCAAGGAAGTCCTTTGTCTCTCCCAGGAGCAGCAGCCCAAACCTCCTCCCCTCTTCATCAACACCTGATGTGATTTCCTGGCTTTTGGTGGGAAGCAGGAGAGGTGCCTTTTGTTGGGGAAAGGTGGGGGATTTGCATTGTAGTTTTTGGCTTGCATCAGGTTACTTTAAAACTCACTTTGTTAACTTTTTCTTTGATGAAAATAAACTTATAATTTTAAAACAGGCAAACAGAACTCTAATTCCACTCTCTTACAACATAGAGATGAAATAGTTGCAACCTATATTATTTTTTTGATAGCAGGTCACTTAATTCCAAGTATTTTATTTTAACTGCACAAGTTTAAGCTTCTAATGCAATTACTGACAGCTGTCATACAGGCGGCCGGTGGTACTGCGCCCATATTTTGATAGATTTTCACAGGCAAGCACACTTTTTAATGTGGATATTCAGATGACAGATTCTGCTTTTCCTGACATTGTGTGTTCATGTTGATTCCTTAAATAAAGTGACGTGTAACACCCAGCAAATATTTTGGATGTTTTCTGATGTTTTGAGCCATTATTTTGTATTTTCAGCAGCCAAGGAAAAAAGGATTTCACTGCAATTTCGGGGTTTCCTTGCACTAAAGCACTGCCTTTCATGCAGTTTCCATGTTCACTCGGTGGGCAGCCCAGTGACAGGTTTCAGCAGTTGGTCTCCTTCCACTACTGACACAGGCAAAGTAGATTGGCAGCCATCCTTTGTGGCTTCAAAGCGCAATTTTCAGAGGTTTAGCGCGCATAGGGCTTTGCAGCCATCTTGCTGATTCTGGTGCCACCAGCACACAGTGATGTCGCAGGGCAGAGCCTAGTGGGTTAAAACATCCCACAAAGCCCCCCCTTGCGATTTGACTTTTGACCGTCCTTCAAGGGGAAGTCGCGAGATTGGCACGTTCAATTTTTTTCTTTCTGGTCCAAATGACAAAAATAATCTGCTCTCCCATCAGTGGTGGATCAACAGGTTCTCCTTGACGGTTCCTGATGAGAGTGTAGAGCGATACCCCGGGCCCCTTGGGTCTTTCCTTCCGGTCCCTGGGTGGTCCCCTTTGATACTTAGGATCCATGGTTTCAAATTCTAGGATGACAAAGCACAGCATATTTGTAGACATTTCCCCACCACTATTCATGTAGTGGCGCAGATACATACATTTAACATATCAGGGCAATCTTTTCTATTTTCAAGTTATTGATTATACAGAGGGAATCATTTTATAGTTGGAATTCTAGGGGTCTGGCATGTCCCCCTCTGGGGTTCCAGATGAATCCTCTAGTTGCTGCAGAGTGTGCCTAGGATGGCAACACTTCAGTTGGTTGATATGGACCCACTTATCTTCCCCTTCTGCCAAACTGCCTTTGGGGAAACAGATTTTGTAGGCGACTGGTGAGATTTTGTCTACAATTTCTAAAGGACCCCTCTAGCTAGGCAAAAATGTGCACTGTTTGGCCTCGTTCCTTTGGAAATTGTATAAGTAGACCCGGACTACTACATGGTATTCTTTTCTAGTAGTCTTTAGGTCATAGTGAGTCTTCATACTGTCTGCAGATCTTTCTAGATTTCGCTAAGCATAGGCAAAAACATTTTCAAGGTGTTTTCTCAGATTTTCAACATGCTCATGAGTTGTGAAGGCATTTATCAATGTCTGCTCTTGGGTTCTGTAGAGCAGATGCTGGGGAAGCACCATCCTTCATCCAGTCATCAGCTCAAACAGTGACATTTTAGTTGCTGAAGAAGGGGTAGATCTGATGGCCATCAGGACAAGAGGTAGTATGATGTCCCAACTGGGCCCATAATCTGCCACAAACCTTTTTAGTATGCTCACAATTGTCTTGTTGTATCTCTCTACTGCACCACTAGAGGCTAGCCGGTAGGCAATGTTTAATTTCCTTTTGACCCCAAGTATCTCCCACATCTTTGTCATTACTTCGCTAGTGAAGTGGCTACATCAGTCTGACTCAATCCTTTGGGGTTGTCCAAAATGTGAGAAGATGTGGTTGATCATCAGCGCAGCTGCTGTTTCTGCCCTGCAATTTGGGGCCGGGAGACATTCCATCCATTTAGTAAACAAGCATGTCACGGTCAACATGTACTTGTTCCCCCTAGAGGAGCGAATAATGGGCCCGATAAAATCGACTTGTAAATCTGATGAAGACAGTGTCATCCCCCTCTTTTGGAGAGGCACACGGTGTGTGAGGGATGTTGGCTGAAATTGTGCACACACAAGACACCCCTTCAAGTATTGTTCGAGGTCCTGCCCCATGTGTGGCCAGTATGCAACCTCTCTTAAGATTTCAAGTGTTGTATGAAAGCCCATATGACCGGCTTTGGCCGCATCATGGGCGTGACTTAGCATCACACTTCGGAATGAGGTAGGGACCACCCACTGATCATGGCCAGCTAGGGATCTCCTCACCAACAAACCGTCATGGATTCGGAATATTTTTGGATATTTCATCAACACTCTGAGGTCCTCTTTCCCTATGTAATCGTTATCCGTCAGGGGAAAATTCTCAGGGTCCTCAATGTGTTGATAAAACCTACCAATTATTGGATCCCCCTTTTGGGATGTAATCAAATCAGCATCTGGGGTCTCCTTACTCCATTGTGCACTTGAGAGTTCATTGTGAGCATTTGTATGGGACCTAGTGATAGCAGTGACTTGGATTTCCCCCAACAGGGACTCGATCTCAAGAAGCTCCCCTTGGATGGCTCTGGTTTTGGCCAGCTGATCAGCTAGGTCATTGCCAGTTTTGCCTGGTCCCTCTACTTTAGAATGACCCTTGATCTTTTTCCAGTAGATGGTCATCCCATTCGAGGTGACCAGATCATCAATATTTTGGATTCATTTCCCATGTTTCAGTGGTTTGTTATTAGCACATAGCATGCCTCTGGTTTTCCAGTTAACCAGGTGCTCCATGAACCCGTTCCGTACATAATCCGAATCTGTGATTATGACCAGTCCGTGGAGTTGGTGTTGGACAGCAGTGAGGATGGCTTGATGCACAGCCATCAACCGGCCACCAGTTCTTTTTCCCTGTTGTTGTCAACACGGTAGGAGCATTCATCCACATAGACAGTGGGCATTCCCTCACACTTGTCTTCTTCAAAGACTTTGTGTCGGGAATAAAGGTATGTCTCCATGTTGTCCTTGATTTTAAGACTTTTATCCTCGAGAGAGTTTTCTCTGGCACAATCATGCAAGTCTGCCAGACCTTGCGTGAGGGGACTCTTCTTGTTTTGCCCATATCTGACCTCCACAGGAAAGCCTTGCATTGACATAATCCAGAAAGTAATTCGGGAATTACTCACATTTCCAGCCCGGATTCTGTCACTTTGGATATATTGCAGAGGCTGGTGTGGCTTCTCCACTATGATGTGTTCCCCCTGGATAAATGGGCGTTAATTCTTCAATGCCCACACCATTGCCAGGAGTGCCTTCTCACAATCATTGCATTTTTCGTCTACAGAGGATAAAGTCTTACTCGCATAGGAGATTACTTTATTGACCTTGTCATGCTTTTGATATAGTACTGCAGTCAAGCATGTATTTGAGGACCCTGTCTCCAAGTAGAACCCCTTGTTTTTGACAGGGTAAGCTAGGCCAGGCGCTTGTTAGAGGCTTCTTTTGAGTTGTCTTACTGCCTCGGCTTGCTCTGGACCCCACACCCTCTTGACCCCCCTTCAAAAGATGGATCAGGGGTCTTGTGATCTCTGCGTAGTCCTCAATGAACTTTCTGCTGTAATTAGTTAGTCCAAGGAGGCTCCTAAGTTCCCGCAGAGTTGTGGGGTCTTTTAATTTCTGGAGTGCTTCCACTTTCTTTTCCTGGGGACAGAGACCCTGAGGAGTAATCTCATGCCCCAGGAAATTGACACGGGTTCTATACCAGTGTGCCTTTCGAAAGGAGAGTTTTGCTCCGGCAGCCCTCAACTGTGTCAGAACATAACAGAACTCCACTATGTGTTCCTCCACAGTTGAGGTTTTGACTAGAACATCATCCACATAGGTAAGGTTACCCCTTTCATCCAGGTCAGGCATGGCCTTGTGTAGAAAAATGTTAAATTCATTGCCAGAGTTGATGTATCCAAAGGGAGTCCGGGTCCATGTGTACTGCTGCCCCCCGAAGGTGAAAGCCAGCTTGTATTGGTCCTCCCTACTGACAGGTACAGTCCAGTACCCATTGGTCAGGTCAATGGCAGTGAATACCTTTGACCCCTGGATCTGGGCCAGCCCTTGGTCAATGTAGGGAAGAGGCCATTGGGAAGTTTGTTGAGCTCCCTTAGGTCAGCGCAGAGTCTCAACTGGCCGTTTGGCTTCAAAATCCCCAGCACCGGATTATTGAAGGTGCTGTGGACTGGACGAATTATCCTACGGGACTCAAGGTTCTTAATGATTTCAGTAAGGGACTCCATTGATGCGAGAGGCAAGTGATATTACTTCACAAACACTGGAGTCATGCCAGTGTCCGTGGGAATTGTTGTTGTGTGGATGTCGGTGCGACCACAGTCATATGAGTCCACCGCAAAGAGATCTTGAAAATCTAAGAAAACTTGTTTTAATTGTTGCCTTTGCTCCAGAGTCTCACAGGCATCAGCTAGGTTCACTCTCTCTTCAACCATCTGCCTGAAGCCTGGAAAGACTTCCGGTTTTGCTATTTCAGTGGCCTCCTCCAGCTGGGTGGAGAAGTCCCTGGTCAAAGTGCTGATTTGGACTTGTGGCTTCAAACGGGGAAGGCAGCCCTCATGGACCTGGAATATCACCTCATCTCTCCTGAAGTCACAGGTCACATCTTCCTTACCATAAGGGCAGGAACTGTACATCAGGAAATTCCCCCCATGCCCGGTGAAGATCCTGTCTCGTGTTGGGTCATTGTCGCTATCACTGTCAAAACAGTATTTGGGGATTGGTCCTAACAGTTCATTACTTAAATATATGGAAAAATGTCGGTCATCAACCGCCATTCCAACAATGGTGCCTGCGGCTAGAGTGATACTCTTTAAGTCGCTATTATTCACCTCTATTGGAATGGTGTCATGTTCTATGTTGGCTAGTGGTGTCGGGTTTACCCCCATCCCTTGCTGTTGGAAGTGAGCATTAAGATGAATATAGGCATCAGGGTTTTTCAGTTTCTGTCCTCTTTTAACTTTCACTTCCAGGGAGAATTGTCAGGTCCTTTCTGGGTTGGTGACTTCCTCTCCAATCTGAATTTCAACTGCATAAGGCAGCAGTTGAGCTGACCTAAATGCTTTCTCTGTGTCATCAAAGCCCATGGGATTTCCCAGCTAATCGGGACCAAGCCTTGAAGTTTATTAGGTCCAAACTAATGGCAAAGCGATTGAAAATGTCACTGCCTAAGTAAGATGCGGCAGGGACATCTCGCACGACCCAACAATTATGGACTATGCTCTTGTTGCCTATGGACATTTTGAGCATACACCTGCTAGGCAGGAGATGTTTGGAACTGGGTGTTTCCAGGTCCATTTCCCATTTGTCTATCAGTTTAAATGTGGGAATGGCTGGATCATTTGGGAGTTTGCGGAACATGGCTTTGCTGATAAAGCTCTTACCGTTGTTCACACACACTATGGTGGGAACAGAGTCCTTCCCTTCATTTAACTGAATATGGATGAACAACTGCTCTCCAATTTTCTGAAGATCAGCCAGGCTTTGAGCTGATTTCTCATCTTTCTGGACTATAGGATTGGGATTTTCTGATTGTGAATTTGTAAAGAATTTCAGTGTTTCCTTCCAGTGTGGAATGCCACCTTAGACTGGAAGGAAGCTTGATTTTCAGAAATAGAGAGGACCCCTCATCACCAGTTTGTTGTCCTACTGCTATTACTGTCATGTCTGGGATTTGGTTGTTCTGGAAGTGAAATTCTGTTTGGTCAGGTTTTTGTTCAACCATGTGGCAGGTGCCGTTTAAATTAACATGGTTGACACTCTGTTTCCATTTTGTGGTCGGTTAGTCTGGGCCCAGAGGACCCTGTTTACACAATCTATTAGGAGTGACAACCGTTGCAGGATGTCATTCCTAGTAAACAAGGTGTGCCCTCTGGAGTCACAACTATGACCGGCTGCTTCACCTTGTGTCGCCCAATTTTAAGGTCCAAATCTACAGTTCCCTCGATGGGAATTTCCATCCCGTCGAAATTCTGACGTTGTCCAGGAAGAGGGGTGAGAGGAATTTGGTGTTTCTCCCCCCTTCCCGAATTCAGTTGGTCAAAGGCCCTTTTTGACAGAAGGGTAGCTTGGGATCCAGTGTCCACCAGTGCCAAAATTGTATACTGCCCCGGTATTTGTACCGAGGCATAGAATCTTCCCTCCTTCTCCTCAAGGGGGCAAAGATAATGTACATTTTTGGAGAACTGGTGGGTTAGTTTCTTGGTTTGGACACTGATAGAGAGGTGATTTGGGCAGAATTCTGTTTGGAGTCTTGGGAATCTGAAAGAAAAAGGTGACAGCTAGATATGGGCGAAGTTTTGGGTTCCCCTGATTCTGGGCTGCCCCCCTCCTTTTTGGAGACATTCTCCAGGATGGTTTTGAACCAGGGGATTTTCATGCTGGTGATTCTGGGGTTTGATGATGGGCGGTGCTAACCCAGTCCCCACATCTACCCAGTCTGGATTGGGATCCTTTGGGACCCATTTTTCTTTGGGAGGAGTTCCCTCATCTCTGAAGGAGAAGATCCTTTTCCTAGGATCCTCTGAGGATCCCTCTCCTTCAAACCGGAAGACTTGTACCTAGTCCACAAAATGGGTATTTTTGGGCTCTTTATTTCTCCTACACCCCCTCTGCTCCTTGGGTTGCAGACTTTCAGGGGAAGGAGATTTTGGTTCTGGTTCCTAGATTTCCAGGGGCTTTTTACAAGTGGGGAAGGAAGCTTCCTCCAAGGCTTTACAACCCCCTTCCCCTTGTGCCTCATCCCTGGGAACCGGTTGGTTGTCGGGATTCTTTCCCCGTCATTGCTCTGGGGCACCAGGTCCTTGATTTGAGGCATTCTGCAACGCCATGCTCATCTGAGGGTTCTGTTGAGCCCTCAGCATGTGACCCAGATCCTGTGACATGTTTTGTACCTGGTGCTCTAATTGTGACACCCGCTCAGGCTGGTACAGGGCCCTCATGTCTCCCCTGGGTTGACTCCAGGAAGGGTAGCTATCCCTTCTCCCAAAATACCCTGGGTTAGGGAAGTTTGGGTCCTCCTCCACCCTTAGCCTTCCCTCCTCGCCGGTTCCTGATGAGAGTGTAGAGCGATACCCCGGGCCCCTTGGGTCTTTCCTTCCGGTCCCTGGGTGGTCCCCTTTGATACTTAGGATCCATGGTTTCAAATTCTAGGATGACAAAGCACAGCATATTTGTAGACATTTCCCCAAACTATTCATGTAGTGGCGCAGATACATACATTTAACATATCAGGGCAATCTTTTCTATTTGCAAGTTATTGATTATACAGAGGGAATCATTTTATAGTTGGAATTCTAGGGGTCTGGCATGTCCCCCTCTGGGGTTCCAGATGAATCCTCTAGTTGCTGCAGAGTGTGCCTAGGATGGCAACACTTCAGTTGGTTGATATGGACCCACTTATCTTCCCCTACTGCCAAACTGCCTTTGGGGAAACAGATTTTGTAGGCGACTGGTGAGATTTTGTCTACAATTTCTAAAGGACCCCTCCAGCTAGGCAAAAATGTGCACTGTTTGGCCTCGTTCCTTTGGAAATTGTATAAGTAGACCCGGTCTACTACATGGTATTCTTTTCTAGTAGTCTTTAGGTCATAGTGGGTCTTCATACTGTCTGCAGATCTTTCTAGATTTCGCTGAGCATAGGCAAAAACATTTTCAAGGTGTTTTCTCAGATTTTCAACATACTCATGAGTTGTGAAGGCATTTATCAATGTCTGCTCTTGGGTTCTGTAGAGCAGATGCTGGGGAAGCACCATCCTTCATCCAGTCATCAGCTCAAACAGTGACATTTTAGTTGCTGAAGAAGGGGTAGATCTGATGGCCATCAGGACAAGAGGTAGTATGATGTCCCAACTGGGCCCATAATCTGCCACAAACCTTTTTAGTATGCTCACAATTGTCTTGTTGTATCTCTCTACTGCACCACTAGAGGCTAGCCGGCAGGCAATGTTTAATTTCCTTTTGACCCCAAGTATCTCCCACATCTTTGTCATTACTTCGCTAGTGAAGTGGCTACATCGGTCTGACTCAATCCTTTGGGGTTGTCCAAAATGTGAGAAGATGTGGTTAATCATCAGCGCAGCTGCTGTTTCTGCCCTGCAATTTGGGGCCGGGAGACATTCCATCCATTTAGTAAACAAGCATGTCACGGTCAACATGTACTTGTTCCCCCTAGAGGAGCGAATCATGGGCCCGATAAAATCGACTTGTAAATCTGATGAAGACAGTGTCATCCCCCTCTTTTGGAGAGGCACACGGTGTGTGAGGGATGTTGGCTGAAATTGTGCACACACAAGACACCCCTTCAAGTATTGTTCGAGGTCCTGCCCCATGTGTGGCCAGTATGCAACCTCTCTTAAGATTTCAAGTGTTGTATGAAAGCCCATATGACCGGCTTTGGCCGCATTATGGGCGTGACTTAGCATCACACTTCGGAATGAGGTAGGGACCACCCACTGATCATGGCCAGCTAGGGATCTCCTCACCAACATACCGTCATGGATTCGGAATATTTTTGGACATTTCATCAACACTCCGAGGTCCTCTTTCCCTATGTAATCGTTATCCGTCAGGGGAAAATTCTCAGGGTCCTCAATGTGTTGATAAAACCTACCAATTATTGGATCCCCCTTTTGGGACGTAATCAAATCAGCATCTGGGGTCTCCTTACTCCATTGTGCACTTGAGAGTTCATTGTGAGCATTTGTATGGGACCTAGTGATAGCAGTGACTTGGATTTCCCCCAACAGGGACTCGATCTCAAGAAGCTCCCCTTGGATGGCTCTGGTTTTGGCCAGCTGATCAGCTAGGTCATTGCCAGTTTTGCCTGGTCCCTCTACTTTAGAATGACCCTTGATCTTTTTCCAGTAGATGGTCATCCCATTCGAGGTGACCAGATCATCAATATTTTGGATTCATTTCCCATGTTTCAGTGGTTTGTTATTAGCACATAGCATGCCTCTGGTTTTCCAGTTAACCAGGTGCTCCACGAACCCGTTCCGTACATAATCCGAATCTGTAATTATGACCAGTTCGTGGAGTTGGTATTGGACAGCAGTGAGGATGGCTTGATGCACAGCCATCAACCGGCCACCAGTTCTTTTTCCCTGTTGTTGTCAACACGGTAGGAGCATTCATCCACATAGACAGTGGGCATTCCCTTACACTTGTCTTCTTCAAAGACTTTGTGTCGGGAATAAAGGTATGTCTCCATGTTGTCCTTGATTTTAAGACTTTTATCCTCGAGAGAGTTTTCTCTGGCACAATCATGCAAGTCTGCCAGACCTTGCGTGAGGGGACTCTTCTTGTTTTGCCCATATCTGACCTCCACAGGAAAGCCTTGCATTGACATAATCCAGAAAGTAATTCGGGAATTACTCACATTTCCAGCCCGGATTCTGTCACTTTGGATATATTGCAGAGGCTGGTGTGGCTTCTCCACTATGCTATGTTCCCCCTGGATAAATGGGCGTTAATTCTTCAATGCCCACACTATTGCCAGGAGTGCCTTCTCACAATCATTGCATTTTTCGTCTACAGAGCATAAAGTCTTACTCGCATAGGAGATTACTTTATTGACCTTGTCATGCTTTTGATATAGTACTGCAGTCAAGCATGTATTTGACGACCCTGTCTCTAAGTAGAACCCCTTGTTTTTGACAGGGTAAGCTAGGCCAGGCGCTTGTTAGAGGCTTCTTTTGAGTTGTCTTACTGCCTCGGCTTGCTCTGGACCCCACACCCTCTTGACCCCCCTTCGAAAGATGGATCAGGGGTCTTGTGATCTCTGCGTAGTCCTCAATGAACTTTCTGCTGTAATTAGTTAGTCCAAGGAGGCTCCTTAGTTCCCGCAGAGTTGTGGGGTCTTTTAATTTCTGGAGTGCTTCCACTTTCTTTTCCTGGGGACAGAGACCCTGAGGAGTAATCTCATGCCCCAGGAAATTGACACGGGTTCTATACCAGTGTGCCTTTTGAAAGGAGAGTTTTGCTCCGGCAGCCCTCAACTGTGTCAGAACATAACGGAACTCCACTATGTGTTCCTCCACAGTTGAGGTTTTGACTAGAACATCATCCACATAGGTAAGTTTACCCCTTTAATCCAGGTCAGGCATGGCCTTGTGTAGAAAAATGTTAAATTCATTGCCGGAGTTGATGTATCCAAAGGGAGTCCGGGTCCATGTGTACTGCGGGCCCCGAAGGTGAAAGCCAGCTTGTATTGGTCCTCCCTACTGACAGGTACAGTCCAGTACCCATTGGTCAGGTCAATGGCAGTGAATACCTTTGACCCCTGGATCTGGGCCAGCCCTTGGTCAATGTAGGGAAGAGGCCATTGGGAAGTATGGACCCGTTTGTTGAGCTTCCTTAGGTCAGCGCAGAGTCTCAACTGGCCGTTTGGCTTCAAAATCCCCAGCACCGGATTATTGAAGGTGCTGTGGACTGGACGAATTATCCTACGGGACTCAAGGTTCTTAATGATTTCAGTAAGGGACTCCATTGATGCGAGAGGCAAGTGATATTACTTCACAAACACTGGAGTCATGCCAGTGTCCGTGGGAATTGTTGTTGTGTGGATGTCGGTGCGACCACAGTCATATGAGTCCACCGCAAAGAGATCTTGAAAATCTAAGAAAACTTGTTTTAATTGTTGCCTTTGCTCCAGAGTCTCACAGGCATCAGCTAGGTTCACTCTCTCTTCAACCATCTGCCTGAAGCCTGGAAAGACGTCCGGTTTTGCTATTTCAGCGGCCTCCTCCAGCTGGGTGGAGAAGTCCCTGGTCAAAGTGCTGATTTGGACTGGTGGCTTCAGACGGGGAAGGCAGCCCTCATGGACCTGGAATATCACCTCATCCCTCCTGAAGTCACAGGTCACATCTTCCTTACCATAAGGGCAGGAACTGTACATCAGGAAATTCCCCCCATGCCCGGTGAAGATCCTGTCTCGTGTTCGGTCATTGTCGCTATCACTGTCAAAACAGTACTTGGGGATTGGTCCTAACAGTTCATTACTTAAATATATGGAAAAATGTCGGTCATCAACCGCCATTCCAACAATGGTGCCTGCGGCTAGAGTGATACTCTTTAAGTCGCTATTATTCACCTCTATTGGAATGGTGTCATGTTCTATGTTGGCTAGTGGTGTCGGGTTTACCCCATCCCTTGCTGTTGGAAGTGAGCATTAAGATGAATATAGGCATCAGGGTTTTTCAGTTTCTGTCCTCTTTTAACTTTCACTTCCAGGGAGAATTGTCGGGTCCTTTCTGGGATGGTGACTTCCTCTCCAATCTGAATTTCAACTGCATAAGGCAGCAGTTGAGCTGACCTAAATGCTTTCTCTGTGTCATCAAAGCCCATGGGATTTCCCCGCTAATCGGGACCAAGCCTTGAAGTTTATTAGGTCCAAACTAATGGCAAAGCGATTGAAAATGTCACTGCCTAAGTAAGATGCGGCAGGGACATCTCACACGACCCAACAATTATGGACTATGCTCTTGTTGCCTATGGACATTTTGAGCATACACCTGCTAGGCAGGAGATGTTTGGAACTGGGTGTTTCCAGGTCCATTTCCCATTTGTCTATCAGTTTAAATGTGGGAATGGCTGGATCTTTTGGGAGTTTGCGGAACATGGCTTTGCTGATGAAGCTCTTACCGTTGTTCACAGACACTATGGTGGGAACAGAGTCCTTCCCTTCATTTAACTGAATATGGATGAACAACTGCTCTACAATTTTCTGAAGATCAGCCAGGCTTTGAGCTGATTTCTCATCTTTCTGGACTATAGGATTGGGATTTTCTGATTGTGAATTTGTAAAGACTTTCAGAGTGTTTCCTTCCAGTGTGGAATGCCACCTTAGACTGGAAGGAAGCTTGATTTTCAGAAATAGAGGGGACCCCTCATCACCAGTTTGTTGTCCTACTGCTATTACTGTCACGTCTGGGATTTGGTTGTTCTGGAAGTGAAATTCTGTTTGGTCAGGTTTTTGTTCAACCATGTGGCAGGTGCCGTTTAAATTAACATGGTTGACACTCTGTTTTCATTTTGTGGTCGGTTAGTCTGGGTCCAGAGGACCCTGTTTACACAATTTATTAGGGGTGACAACCGTTGCAGGATGTCATTCCCTAGTAAACAAGGTGTACCCTCTGGAGTCACAACTATGACTGGCTGCTTCACCTTGTGTCGCCCAATTTTAAGGTCCAAATCTACAGTTCCCTCGACGGGAATTTCCATCCCGTTGAAATTCTGACGTTGTCCAGGAAGAGGGGTGAGAGGAATTTGGTGTTTCTCCCCCCTTCCCGAATTCAGTTGTTCAAAGGCCCTTTTTGGCAGAAGGGTAGCTTGGGATCCAGTGTCCACCAGTGCCAAAATTGTATACTGCCCCGGTATTTGTACCGAGGCATAGAATCTTCCCTCCTTCTCCTCAAGGGGGCAAAGATAATGTACATTTTTGGAGAACTGGTGGGTTAGTTTCTTGGTTTGGACACTGATAGAGAGGTGATTTGGGCAGATTTCTGTTTGGAGTCTTGGGAATCTGAAAGAAAAAGGTGACAGCTAGATATGGGCGAAGTTTTGGGTTCCCCTGATTCTGAGCTGCCCCCCTCCTTTTTGGAGACATTCTCCAGGATGGTTTTGAACCAGGGGATTTTCATGCTGGTGATTCTGGGGTTTGATGATGGGCGGTGCTAACCCAGTCCCCACATCTACCCAGTCTGGATTGGGATCCTTTGGGACCCATTTTTCTTTGGGAGGAGTTCCCCCATCTCTGAAGGAGAAGATCCTTTTCCTAGGATCCTCTGAGGATCCCTCTCCTTCAAACCGGAAGACTTGTACCTAGTCCACAAAATGGGTATTTTTGGGCTCTTTATTTCTCCTACACCCCCTCTGCTCCTTGGGTTGCAGACTTTCAGGGGCAGGAGATTTTGGTTCCGGTTCCTAGATTTCCAGGGGCTTTTTACAAGTGAGGAAGGAAGCTTCCTCCAAGGCTTTACAACCCCCTTCCCCTTGTGCCTCATCCCTGGGAACCGGTTGGTTGTCGGGATTCTTTCCCCGTCATTGCTCTGGGGCACCAGGTCCTTGATTTGAGGCATTCTGCACCGCCATGCTCATCTGAGGGTTATGTTGAGCCCTCAGCATGTGACCCAGATCCTGTTACATGTTTTGTACCTGGTGCTCTAATTGTGACACCCTCTCAGGCTGGTACAGGGCCCTCATGTCTCCCCTGGGTTGTCTCCGGGAAGGGTAGCTATCCCTTCTCCCAAAATACCCTGGGTTAGGGAAGTTTGGGTCCTCCTCCACCCTTAGCCTTCCCTCTCCCTGAATTGGCTGTCTGGGCTGAGGAAAGTGGGGAAAGAAGGATGGATTGTTTTGGGGGTTAAAGTTTGGCGGGTACCTTGGGAAGAAATTCTGTCCAGTTTTTGGGGGATTACTGCCCTCCTGGGGAAGTGAGGAGGGCAGTTCCCTGGGTTAGCTGCTGTCTGGTTGGACCCCCCCTTGGGCTGGAGGAGTCCACACATAACCCAGGATGGGTCTATTCCCTTTGTAGCCTGGGATGATGTAGTCCGGGCGGTTAGGGTTCCCATTTGTGGGCTTGCCTCCCTAGCTCCCTGTTTGTGATTGGCCCGAGGGCCTTCTGGGTTTTGGGTTGCTTTGATTCTGTGCAGGCAGGTTTTTAGGCCCCCCATCTCTAAATATAAAATGGGGGCAACCTTCACCTCTGCCACTTTAGCAGCAGCAGGGGCGTTGGTTGTTTTGGGGCTTTTGGGACTATTTTTGTTTTCCACTGGATTTTGCACCTCATAAATGCATGTGGCTTGTTCAATGACTCAGTCTAGTGATCTTTTCTCGTGAAAGTCTCTCACTAGCTAGGTCATGATGTACTTGGGGAGAGCGTGGAAGAAAGTATTCACAAACTCTTTCCTGTCAGTGCGCACCCTTCTGGTGGTCTGCGCAAAGGCACGCTTTAATTCTTGAATAAATTCTTGTGGGGCCTGATCTCCCCACATTGCAGGTTGTAGGCTGCCTTGCAAGCCTCCTGAGGATTCCTGTGCACAGAAACACGTTTCAAGATGGCTGCTCTAGTTGTGGACCATCTATAATGATCCTGGTCCTCCAGCTCCGCAAAGAAGCTGGAGTACTCGGGAGAGAAGGTCCATTTCACATATTGAATACAGCTTTGGCTGTCCTTCAAATGGAAAGTTTCCATCATTTGTTCAAAGAGCTCAAGGTGCTCCCAAACTTAATATTTCACGTTCTTATGATAGGGCATGATGACGCTCCTAATGGCCTTTATTTGTTTTATGGGATCCTTGAGCAAGGCTCTTTGACCTTGTTGGCTTTTTTGGTTCGGGTAACCCTGGTCCACTCCTCCTCTGACTGAGAGGCACTGCTAACAGAGGTGCCTATCTGGTCTTCTAGGCTCTCCCGGATTCTGCAAGCCTGGGAATGGCTGGAAGACCATGGGGGCCTAGATTCTTGTGTCCTGGGGCACTCATAGGAGTCTTCTGATTACTCCTTGCTCCCAGGATTTGATGAGTACCCCCCCCACTATCCTAGCTGGGCAGAGGTTTTCAGGATGCCCTTAGTGGACCTACTCTCAAGGAGTTCCCCACTAAATGTTACCATCTGGTCTCTGGGTGAATGGTATTTTTGAGGATCAATTTCTCTGACCCTCCCCTCATTGGAGTCTCCCTGATCAGAGAATATGGCCCTAGTACTTGGGAACCCATACCCAGATGCCCGCCCATCCATTCCTGGGAGGTGCTGATCTATGTGCCTATATTCATCATTGGATTGAAGTCTGCCATCCCCGTGGCCCTTGGCTCATGTGCGCCAGTGGACATGGGGGTGGCGGAGTCCATGGATTGGAAGAGATGAAGGCCTCTGGTACTAGGGTTCCTTGGGTTATGCTCAGGTGTTTCACTTTCCCAGCAAACCTCATCTCTCTCAGCACCTGCTCCCTGTTGGCATGCAAGAACCTGACCTTTCTGTTCCTCTATCAAGGCCTTTCTAGTTTCTATCAGTTGTTCTTGCATCGCTACCTGTCTGTGGAGCCTGTCATTTTTCTCACAGAGAGCCTAGTTGTCTCTCTGTGCTTCCTGTGTCAATTTCGAGTATTGGGCCAGTTTTTGCTGTAGGCGGGTTACCTCCTGAGTCCTGTCCTGACTGGCCTGGTCCTTCCTTGCTAGAGCATCTTCCACCCTCTTGGTGTGCTCTAACAGTTTTTCATGGTCTTTTTGGAGGTCACCCAGTCCCTGAAGGGCCAGGTGATTTTCTTTCATCTTCTCTTTTAAATAACTGAACTCCTGGCCTAAGGTGTCTCTTTCCTGAACAAGAGTATGCCTCTGTGCAGCCAGGTCGTCCCTCTGTCTTTGGAGCGCACCCACTTTCTGGTGCTCTTCAAATTCTGTCTGGGTGTCCAGGTCTTTCAGGATTAATTTATTATTCTCTTCTTTTTCTTGGTCTAGGTGGTTTTGCAGGGTGACTACCTGTTCTGCGCATGCTCTATTAAAATGTATTTGCTGTTCCAGCTTTTTCTGCAGTCGAGAGTCCAAACTGTCTTGGCACTCCTTCTTCAGGAAAACAGAAAGGTGATGACTGGAAGGTTTTGAATTAATCATAACCAGGGGCAAAGCTCTGGGCAACCCTCCAGACCATCGTTTTTCAGCCTGCCAAGCCATTACAGAAGGGGAAAAACCATATGCAAATCAGGCTTGGTCCTACCCCAATAGGGGCACTCCAGCCTGAACTGCTGGGTCACATCCCTTCTGCACGAGACCACAAGCATCCCCAGACATGTTTCAGCCTTGTTGGGCATCATCAGTAAGGAGTAGCTTGGGTCTCTATGCCCGGCAGACTCGGGACCCACATCTGGGCATACCCGTCCCACTCGGGGTGACTTTAGCAAAACAGAAAGTTGATGACTGGAAGGTTTTGAATTAATCATAACCATGGGCAAAGCTCTGGGCAACCCTCCAGAGCATCGTTTTTCAGCCTGCCAAGCCATTACAGAAGGGTACAAACCATATGCAAATCAGGCTTGGTCCTACCCCAATAGGGGCAGTCCAGCCCGAACTGCTGGGTCACATCCCTTCTGCACAAGACCACAAGCACCCCCAGACATGTTTCAGCCTTGTTGGGTGTCATCAGTGAGGAGTAGCTTGGGTCTCTAGGCCCGGCAGACTCGGGACCCACATCTGGGCATACCCGTCACACTCCTTCTTCAGGGCCAGATCTTTGTTATCCTGCTCTGTCTTTTCTTGCTGCAGGATATCCATGTCTTCTTTTATTTTTATCAGGTACTGCCTGGTTTCATTTTCTGATTCCTGGCTCCTTTGTAGCCTTTGCTCTGCAGAGTCCAGATCAGTTTGGGCTTCTCTAATGCTTGTAGTTGCTTGTTTGCTAGATCTTGGCCTTCGGGATATTTGTCCTGTATTGCTCCAATGTGGAGGTACAGATATGCCGCTATTTTGGCAATCTTACTTTGCTCTTCTTTTACCTTAGGGGCCATATAGAGTTCACTCAGTGCCATATATAATGGACCCTGATCTTGCCATGTATTTAATCATGTTGTAGTGGCCTGTTCTTTAATTCCCTGCAACCACACATTCTGATCCTGCTCTGTCCATTCACCCCAGAGCAATTGCCAGTGGTTCAGATTAATTCGAAAGCTTCCACCCATCACTTTTGTGGTCACAGTTTGTCTCACTATGTGAGAGAGGGTATGCCCAGACGTGGGTCCCTTGCTCGCTGTGCCATAGGCAACCAAGCTGCACCTCACTGAGGGGGCCCAACAAGGCCGAAACGTGTCTGGGGTTGCTTGGTTTTCTGTGCAGAGGGTACCTGGCCTAGCAGTTCAGGCTGGGCGGCTACCATTGGTGGCGGCAGCTGACTGATTTGCACATGGCTGGACGCCTTTTGCAATGCTGCACACGGGCTAAAAAACGGTGGTAGGGAAGGTTGCCCAGAGCAATGCCAGTGGTTCAGATTCATTCAAAACCTTCCACCCATCAATTTTGTGCTTAATGTTTGTCTCACTATGTGAGAGAGGGTATGCCCAGACGTGGGTCCCTTGCTCGCAGCGCCATAGGGAACTATGCTAAACCTCACTGAGGAGGTCCAACAAGGCCGAAACATGTCTGGGGTTGCTTGGTTTTCTGTGCAGAGGGTACCTGGCCTAGCAGTTCAGGCTGGGCGGCTACCATTGGTGGCGGCAGCTGACTGATTTGCAGATGGCTGGACCCCTTTTGCAATGGCACAGACGGGCTAAAAAAGGGTGGTGTGGAACATTGCCCAGAGCAATTGCCAGTGGTTCAGATTCATTCGAAACCTTCCACCCATCACTTTTGTGGTCACAGTTTGTCTCTCCATGTGAGAGAGGGTATGCCCAGACGTGGGTCCCTGGCTCGCTGCGGAATAGGGAACCAGGCTGCACCTCACTGAGGAGGTCCAACAAGGCCGAAACATGTCTGGGGTTGCTTGGTTTTCTGTGCAGAGGGGACCTGGCCTAGCAGTTCGGGCTGGGCTGTTACCATTGGTGGCGGCAGCTGACTGATTTGCACATGGCTGGACCCCTTTTGCAATGGCGCATATGGGCTAAAAAATGGTGGTGTGGAAGGTTGCCTAGAGCAATTGCCAGTGGTTCAGATTCATTCGAAACCTTCTACCCATCACTTTTGTGGTCACCGTTTGTCTCTCCATGTGAGAGAGGGTATGCCCAGACATGGGTCCCTTGCTCGCTGCGCCATAGGGAACCAGGCTGCACCTCACTGAGGAGGTCCAACAAGGCCGTAACATGTCTGGGGTTGCTTGGTTTTCTGTGCAGAGGGGACCTTGCCTAGCAGTTCGGGCTGGGCTGCTACCATTGGTGGCGGCAGCTGACTGATTTGCACATGGCTGGACCCCTTTTGCAATGGCGCAGACAGGCTAAAAGACGGTGGTGTGGAAGGTTGCCCAGAGCAATTGCCGGTGGTTCAGATTCATTCGAAACCTTCCACCCATCACTTTTGTGGTCACAGTTTGTCTCTCCATGTGAGAGAGTGTATGCCCAGACCTGGGTCCCTTGCTCGCTGCGCCATAGGGAACCAGGCTGCACCTCACTGAGGAGGTCCAACAAGGCCGAAACATGTCTGGGTTTGCTTGGTTTTCTGTGCAGAGGGGACCTGGCCTAGCAATTCGGGATGGGCTGCTACCATTGGTGGCGGCAGCTGACTGATTTGCACATGGCTGGACCCCTTTTTTGCAATGACGCAGACGGGCTAAAAAACGGTGGTATGGAAGGTTGCCCCAAGGATTTTCCAGTGGTTCAGATTCATTCGAAACCTTCCACCCATCACTTTTGTGGTCACAGTTTGTCTCTCCATGTGAGAGAGGGTAGGCACAGATGTGGGTCCCTTGCTCACTGCGCCATAGGGAACCAGGCTGCACCTCACTGAGGAGGTCCAACAAGGCCGAAATATGTCTGGGGTTGCTTGGTTTTCTGTGCAGAGGGGACCTTGCCTAGCAATTCTGGCTGGGCTGCTACCATTGGTGGCGGCAGCTGACTGATTTGCACATGGCTGGACCCCTTTTGCAATGGCGCAGACAGGCTAAAAGACGGTGGTGTGGAAGGTTGCCCAGAGCAATTGCCAGTCGTTCAGATTCATTCGAAACCTTCCACCCATTACTTTTGTGGTCACAGTTTGTCTCTCCATGTGAGAGAGTGTATGCCCAGACCTGGGTCCCTTGCTCGCTGCGCCATAGGGAACCAGGCTGCACCTCACTGAGGAGGTCCAACAAGGCCGAAACATGTCTGGGTTTGCTTGGTTTTCTGTGCAGAGGGGACCTGGCCTAGCAATTCGGGATGGGCTGCTACCATTGGTGGCGGCAGCTGACTGATTTGCACATGGCTGGACCCCTTTTTTGCAATGACGCAGACGGGCTAAAAAACGGTGGTATGGAAGGTTGCCCCAAGGATTTTCCAGTGGTTCAGATTCATTCGAAACCTTCCACCCATCACTCTTGTGGTCACAGTTTGTCTCTCCATGTGAGAGAGGGTAGGCACAGACGTGGGTCCCTTGCTCACTGCACCATAGGGAACCAGGCTGCACCTCACTGAGGAGGTCCAACAAGGCTGAAACATGTCTGGGGTTGCTTGGTTTTCTGTGCAGAGGGGACCTGGCCTAGCAGTTCGCGCTGGGCTGCTACCATTGGTGGCGGGAGCTGACTGATTTGCACAGGGCTGGACCCCTTTTGCAATGGCGCAGACGGGCTAAAAAACGTTGGTGCGGAAGGTTCCCCACAGCAATTGCCAGTGGTGCAGATTCATTCGAAATCTTCCACCCATCACTTTTGTGGTCACAGTTTGTCTCTCCATGTGAGAGAGGGTATGCCCAGACGTGGTTCCCTTGCTCGCTGTGGAATAGGGAACCAGGCTCCACCTCACTGAGGAGGTCCAACAAGGCCGAAACATGTCTGGGGTTGCTTGGTTTTCTGTGCAGAGGGGACCTGGCCTAGCAGTTCGGGATGGGCTGTTACCATTGGTGGCAGCAGCTGACTGATTTGCACATGTCTGGACCCCTTTTGCAATGGCGCAGACGGGCTAAAAAACGGTGGTGTGGAAGGTTGCCTAGAGCAATTGCCAGTGGTTAAGATTCATTCAAAACCTTCTACCCATCACTTTTGTGGTCAGAGTTTGTCTCTCCATGTGAGAGAGGGTATGCCCAGACATGGGTCCCTTGCTCGCTGTGCCATAGGGTACCAAGCTGCACCTCACTGAGGAGGTCCAACAAGGCTGAAACATGTCTGAGGTTGTTTGGTTTTCTGTGCCGAGGGGACCTTGCCTAGCAGTTCGGGCTGGGCTGCTACCATTGGTGGTGGCAGCTGACTGATTTGCAAATGGCTGGACCCCTTTTGCAATGGCGCAGATGGGCTAAAAGACAGTGGTGTGGAAGGTGGCCCAGAACAATTGCCAGTGGTTCAGATTCATTCGAAACCTTCCACCCATCACTTTTGTGGTCACAGTTTGTCTCTCCATTTGAGAGAGGCTATGCCCAGACGTGGATCCCTTGCTCGCTGCGCCATAGGGAACCAGGCTACACCTCACTGAGAAGGTCCAACAAGGCCGCAACATGTCTGTGGTTGCTTGGTTTTCTGTGCAGAGGGGACCTGGCCTAGCAGTTCGGGCTGGGCTGCTACCATTGGTGGTGGCAGCTGACTGATTGGCACATGGCTGGACCACTTTTGCAATAGTGCAGACGGGCTAAAAACGGTGGTGTGGAAGGTTGCCCAGAGCAATTGCCAGTGGTTCAGATTCATTCGAAACCTTCCACCCATCACTTTTGTGGTCACTGTCCATTCAGCCCTGACAAATAGTTTGTGCAGTAGGTGTTCTTTTGCCATATTGATTTCTAACAAGGTCGCCTGACTTACAGGAGTTTATTTTATTTTTGCAAAACAGACCAATTCCTTACAGAGTTCCTATTGAGGGGTGCTTTTCATATTGTAACACAGCGTGGTAGCCCAACAGGGTTTATGTACCCCGTTAGTTAGCACGTTGTATTAGGCTGTCACAAGTGGTATGTCTAATTCAGAAATCCCGGCAACGAGCCCCCAATCTTGTAAGTGATTTCAACCCGGCACTCCACCTAAGTCAATGCCTAGCGTGTGATGCAAAGCTGAAACCCTTATTTATTTATGTCTATAAGTTCTTTTATTTCTGAACGATGTACCACTTATATCATGCCCCTCTCTTTGAATCCCCCCCAGTCACACTGAACCAGGAAGTAGGCTGGTTTGCAAAGTTCAAATATATTTATTTTATGTATTTCACATAAGATAAATATATATTACACTATTGAATAGGTATACAATGATCACCAATGGGGAGATGTCACACTAACAATCTCTTTAATCTCAAGGAGTAAGGATAGAAAAAATAATGCAGCTCAGAGATAATACTTTTGTGTGGGTTCAATCAAAATGCAATGTGATTACTCTTTCCCCCTGCACACTACTCAATCCCCCCAATATGCAATATAAAGAGATGAAAGGGGAGCAAACAGGTTTCAGGAATACAGAATTCAACAAAATAGTATCAATCCTATTTTCCCACAGCAAACATAGATAGAGAAGCAGAATTGATTTCAAACTTGTCAAAAAAGCTTTTAAAGTGGGCTTTGCATGAATTGTAAAAACACTGAAAATTGATTTCATTCACTGAAATTGCTTCAATACTAGTGGGAGCCGCTTTGTATGGTTTCAGACAAACACTAGCAATGATTATAGAGTAACTAGAAAGTTGAAAACTGAATTTTGAGGTTGGGTGCAATGAATAGCTATTTCACACGTTATAGATTTGAGCCAAATGAAAAATTTGCGGAAAACATTCCGTGCGCGGTAAGCGCGATTGCAGAATAACTATAAAGAGCTGAGATGCGGTTTTGGGTTCATTGGAAAGCTTAGGATGTTAGCTTCATGTAGACACGTTTCTAGCATAAATGTTAATTTCATTTCTAGCATAAACAGTGAAGAAGTTATGGAGGTTTTTGTGGAGGTTGTTTTTTTCAGAAAGAGGCAAAATTGCAAAACAAGAATGCGCTTTTAAAATTACAAACAAGGTTTCCTTACACTAGGGGTAGACTATGAAGATGCAAACTACAGGACAGTACAGCCACCATACCAGAACGTCACCAGATGGTTTTTGCCTGCCGAGACGCTCTCCTTTCTTCAGAAAAAATATATCAGTGCAAAGATGATTTTAAAACTACTAGTACAGAAGATAATAGGATAAGAGAATGAGTTCAAACAAGACAAAAAGTATTTCTAACAATGCAGTTCTGGATATAAGAGAATGGGTTTGGATATGGATGACTTATGGACAATAAATATGCTAATGACAATCCTATGCTATGGATACTCACTACCAATGTTTGGACACAACCGTCAGGGATTCAAGTCAGTCAAGATTTCTGGACAGGAATTCTGCTAGGCACACCGGACTGGACTCAAGGCACTCTGGGCTGCAATCAGCAAGGCACTCTGGATACCGCATGGTTGGACTGGACTGGATCTGGTTCACAGCTATCTGGTCACGGCACAGTTCTACTGGGTTGGATCTTTGGATTCTGGAAATAATTCTTAGCAGGAAAGCAGCTACAGCACAGCCAGGCTGTTCTTTGGTTCCCCTTAGAGGTCTGGGGTAAAATCTGATTTCTGGATATTTAAAGGCCAAGCTGAGAATGGTTCAGCTTTGGAAATGGGCCTTTCTGCTTTCAAAGTTTCTGGAGTCTTGAGTCTGGAATATGGATTTCTCTTGCAAAGTGTTCCGCCAGTAATCGGTTGGTGAGTGAATGTGTGTGTGTCTCTAGGTCTAAGCTGTCTCTATTTATGTGTTTACTAAAGGAGTGGGTATGCTGAATTATCCTAGGCACACCCCTTAGGTATTCTATTGGCTAAGGTCTTTCCTCTCCCTTGATTGGAGAAGAAAACAGAGTGTCATCATGACAATGTGGTTTATGATGCAGGAAAAACCTCCCCTTTGTTTTTGCACATGAAATCTACTTTTCATAGAATACATATCTACAAGTTTACAAACTTGATATCAATAGCATATCTATATCACATATTTTGTGGAGCAAGTATTGATCCAAGCCCCGTTGCTGTGAGAGCTTGGGCCTGGATCTGGCAACTTTTTGCACTTTTGGTCCAGGACCCAATGTCTGATTTGTCCACAATTTTCTACATATGTGCGCATGATATCTGGGCATAATCATATGACGTTTCATGCTTCTGACAATAATACAATTGCTACAAAACCAGATTTTTCACTGCATCTTCTCAGAACATCGCACAGAGTTCTGAGTCCTTTTAAAACGTCCACCCAAAAATTCACATTTACAATACTGTCATTTTACAATTTTTACAAATTCACACAGTCCTTTGTCAGTCCTTTTTAAAAATATACTTTCTGTGCTTTGAAAATCAACAAAAATGTCTGTTCCCGCCTCCAAAGTTTCTGGTGGCTCAAGGGCAATTCCCGGCTTCTTCCTCTAGCAGAGGCTACTGTTGACACTTGTAATCTGCATATCCTTTCAGCCAAGGAAGTCCTTTGTCTCTCCCAGGAGCAACAGCCCAAACCTCCTCCCCTCTTCATCAACACCTGATGTGATTTCCTGGCTTTTGGTGCGAAGCAGGAGAGGTGCCTTTTGTTGGAGCAAGATGGGGAAGTTTCTTTGTAGTTTTTGGCTTGCCTCAGGTTACTTTAAAACTCACTTTGTTAACTTTTTCTTTGATGAATATAAACTTATAATTTTAAAACAGGCAAACAGAACTGTAATTCCAGTCTCTTACAACATAGAGATTAAATAGTTGCAACCTATATTATTTTTTTGATAGCAGGTCACTTAATTCCAAGTATTTTATTTTAACTGCACAAGTTTAAGCTTCTAATGCAATTACTGACAGCTGTTATACAGGTGGCCGGTGGTACTGCGCCCATATTTTGATAGATTTTCACAGGCAAGCACACTTTTTAATGTGGATATTCAGATGACAGATTCTGCTTTTCCTGACATTGTGTGTTCATGTTGATTCCTTAAATAAAGTGACGTGTAACACCCAGCAAAGATTTTGGATGTTTTCTGATTTTTTGAGCCATTATTTTGTATTTTCAGCAGCCAAGGAAAAAAGGATTTCACTGCAATTTCGGGGTTTCCTTGCACTAAAGCACTGCCTTTCATGCAGTTTCCATGTTCACTCGGTGGGCAGCCCAGTGACAGGTTTCAGCAGTGTGGTCTCCTTCCACTAATGGCACAGACAAAGTAGATTGGCAGCCATCCTTTCTGGTTTCAAAGCGCAATTTTCATAGGTTTAGCGCGCATAGGGCTTTGCGGCCATCTTGCTGATTCTGGTGCCACCAGCACACAGTGATGCCGCAGGTCAGAGCCTAGTGGGTTAAAACATCCCACAAAATTCATGAGATCCCCTTAATTTATTTTGATGATATCTTTTATAATTTGTTGTTAACATCTATTTTTGCCTTCTTGTTATTTAACTAGATTTCTATTGTTCTAAATTTCACTTATTTTGAAGATCTATGTCCAAATCTAAATTATGCATGTATATCTCTACAGAACGCTATCTCCACATGGCTAACATGCCACATATTATGCAAACAGGCTCAATGATAAAGAACTTATTGCACACTGCAAAAGACATGCACAATTTCAAAAAGCATTTCATTTAATGTTAATTCAAATTTGACCTTGTCTATTTTTATCATGATGAATCACGTATTCAACAAAGCCTTTCAAAATGAATGTTTATTTGTTTTGGGCAAATAAGATAATGAGAAACTCCAGTCAGACCTCAATAAAAAACAGTTGTCATTAAGGGGGTAATTCATAGAATTTCGCGCACAAGTGGTGCACGCGGCTGGCGCACAGTGTGCGTATGCCTGCCCAGCCGCGTGCGCTAAAATCCATTTCCGCGCACAGCGTATTCATGGATGTTAGCCTCCCAAACCAGCCGTGGCGCAGAGTGGCACAGCGAGCCTGCAGCAGCGCCAGTTACGCCCCCAAGAACGCCCCTAGCCCAAGGAAAAGCCATCAAAATCCCCAATCCAGCGCAAAGGGCTGCGCTAACCCTGGACCAGTTTACAGGGCTGCCAAACAGCAAACACCAAACGGGGAACAGGTATTAGTGGGGTTCGCGTGAAGTTTCACACGCGATAGGCCCTGTGCGAGTGGGGTACGTGGATAACTGAGTTTCGCGTGAAGTCTCACACGCGATTTGAGCAGGGTATGTGTATTTCGGGGGTGCGCAGGAAGTCTCACACGCGATTGGCCCTGTGCGAGTGGGGTACGTGGTTAACTGGGGTGCACGGGAAGTCTCACACGCAATTTGAGCAGGGTATGTGTATTTTGGGGGTGCGTGAGAAGTTTCACACGCGATTGGCCCTGTGCGAGTGGGGTACATGTATTCCTGGGGTGCGCTGGAAGTTTCACACGCAATTTGAGCAGGGTATGTGTATTTCGGGGGTGTGCGGGAAGTTTCACACGTGATTGGCCCTGTGCGAGTGGGGTACGTGGATAACTGGGGTGCGTGGGAAGTTTCACACGCGACTTGAGCAGGGTATGTGTATTTCGGGGGTGCGCGGGAAGTTTCACACGCGATTGGCCCTGTGCGAGTGGGGTATGTGTATTCTTGGGGTGCGCCGGAAGTTTCACACGCGATTTGAGCAGGGTACGTGTATTTCGGGGGTGTGCAGGAAGTTTCACACGCGATTGGCCCTGTGCGAGTGGGGTACGTGGATAACTGGGGTGCGCGGGAAGTTTCACATGTGACTTGAGCAGGGTACGTGTATTTCGGGGGTGTGTGGGAAGTTTCACACGTGATTGGCCCTGTGCGAGTGTGGTACGTGTATTCCTGGGGTGCGCGGGAAGTTTCACACGCGATTTGAGCAGGGTAGGTGCATTTCGGGGGTGCGCAGGAAGTTTCACACGCGATTGGTCCTGTGCGAGTGGGGTACGTGGATAACTGGGGTGCGCGGGAAGTCTCACAGGCGAGTTGAGCAGGGTACGTGTATTTCGGGGGTGCGTGGGAAGTTTCACACGCGATTGGCCCTGTGCGAGTGGGGTACGTGGATAACTGGGGTGTGCGGGAAGTCTCACATGAGATTTGAGCACGGTACGTGTATTTCGGGGGTGTGTGGGAAGTTTCACACGCGATTGGGCCTGTGCGAGTGGGGTACGTGTATTCCTGGGGTGCGCGGGAAGTTTCACACGCGACTTGAGCAGGGTACGTGTATTTCGGGGGTGTCCGGGAAGTTTCACATGCGATTGGGCCTGTGCGAGTGGAGTACGTGTATTCCTGGGGTGCGCAGGAAGTTTCACATGCAATTTGAGCACGGTACATGTATTTCGGGGGTACGCGGGAAGTTTCACACGCGATTTTGCTGTCAGAGTGATGTACTGAATTCTGGGGGTGCGTGGGGAGTCCTACACATGAATTGGCAGTGTGGGTCCTCCCAGGTGTTCCCTCTACACCCCCCACGGCCCCTGCAGGCAGCCCACACCACAGGGGACTACCCTGCACCCCTGGTCATGTCCCGCAGGCAGCCCATCTACCATGGGCATGCCCCCAGCCAAGCCACATGTCAGCTTGCACTTCTGATCACACACTCATGTCCCTTTGCACCCCCACCCCCCAGCAGTCAGGGGCACCTGCCAGCAGGCCCCCACTCATGTCCCCCTCCACCCCCACCCCCAGCAGTCAGGGGCACCTGCCTTCAGGCCCCCACTCATGTCCCACTCATGACCCTTTGCACCCCCACCCCCAGCAGGCAGGGGCACCTGCCAGCAGGCCCCCACTCATGTCCCACTCATGTCTCCCTGCACCCCCACCACCCAGCAGTCAGGGGAACCTGCCAGCAGGCCCCCACTCATGTCCCCCTGCACCCCCACCCCCCAGCAGTCAGGGGCACCTGCCAGCAGGCCCCCACTCATGTCCCCCTGCACCCCCACCCCCCAGCAGTCAGGGGCACCTGCCGGCAGGCCCCCACTCATGTCCCACTCATGTCCCTTTGCACCCCCACCCCCAGCAGTCAGAGGCACCTGCCATCAGGCCCCCACTCATGTCCCACTCAAGTCCACCTGCACCCCCACCCCCCAGCAGTCAGGGGCACCCGCCAGCAGGCCCCCACTCATGTCCCACTCATGTCCCTTTGCACCCCCACCCCCCAGCAGTCAGGGACACCTGCCATCAGGCCCCCACTCATGTCCCACTCATGTCCCCCTGCACCCCATCCCCCAGCAGTCAGGGGCACCTGCCAGCAGGCCCCCACTCATGTCTCACTCATGTGCCCCCTACACGAAATAAAGATGCACAGTCATGGCCCACTTCTACACCAAAAAATACCACATCACGCCACCCCATTCTTGAGACGCAATGATTTCCCAATCCACCCCACACTGACATGTCTATCTCAAGACACAAACCAAAACTCAACTATGTACATCAACACATGTCCATCACACACATACACTGGTTGGCATTGCTTGTGTAAACCCACAATTTCACATGCATCAACCCAATGAGCAAATCCCACACATGGAACTAAAATATGAAAATGTATTATGTACATAAATAAATAAATGAAATGAAAGCATATCAAAATATCAAACATGAAATGAAAAGCAAGTGAAAGAGATGAGTGAATGAAAATGATAAGCAATGCAAAAAAATGTCAAAGGAAAACAGTCCAAACTCTCCCTCCAACAACGCAAATCCAAAAAAAGGTAAAAAAAAGTTATCCATTGTTTCATGTTCATAATGATAAATAAAAATGCAAAATCAATCCATAGTCCAACTATTTACAATACATTGTCCTGAAAAAAAAAACATTACTCCATGTCCATAATGAAAAAAAAATCCAAATGAATCCATGATGTAACTATATACCATCCATTGTCCAAAATAAAAATCCATTAATCCATGTGCAAAAATCCCAAAAATAAATCAATTCATTATCCATTGAGATGTAAAGGGTCCATGAGCCCAACTAAACAAATGAAACCTACCTAAGAAACTACCTAAAAATATAACTACATACAAATGTGTGTGGTATTGTCCATTGACCACAAATAAAAGGAAAACGAAAAGGAAACCTAACTCTAAAAACTATTTACAATGGCAGCGGGATAGTCCGACGGCTCACTTTTGGATGTCCCGGGCATCATGGAACTCCTGCTCAATGTCCTGGTGGCGGTCCTCTTCCATGCCTCCCACCCCATGGTTGAGGGAAACGTGGCTGACACCATCCCAGCTCAGCCCCTGTTGGACCAGCCCATTGTGGCACCTGACCTGGCACAGGATGACTCCCAGGCTGACTTCCAGGTCAGCAAGTCTAGGCCACGTGTGGCGGTGCAAGTTGTTGTCACCAAGCCACGTGGATCTGGGGCAGCTATGTCATCTGCTGCCCCAAGTATGCAGGGTGGGGAGGCTGCAGGGGCAGCTAGAGCTCCATCCGCCCCAGCTGTGACTCTCCCAGCCAGGACAATGTCAGTCCAGGTCCATCAAACTGACGTTCCCCCTGCCAACATTACCCTGCAACCAATGCCTGCATCAAGACCTATGGTCATTATGCATTCCCACACTCCTACTACCCAGTCCACCGGTGATTCTGCCCCTACTGACCAGAGCGGCGTAAGCCACTCTGGCTCCGCTCCACCTTTAAAGAAGAGGAAGAAGGGTGCTCTGGCACGACAGGCTGAGGCCCCAGACACAGCTACACACTGGGGCACGTCAAGGAAGCCTTGCTTTAATGACACAGAACTTGATGCACTTGTGTCCTATGTGTCGGCACATAGCCACGAAATGCTGGTGACTGCAGGGTCCAAGACCACAACTGGTCAACGTAAGGCACACTGGCAGATCATCGCCGACCGCCAAAGTGCCCTTGGATTTGTGAGGCGCACACCTGATGATTGCTACAAGCGGTGGAATTACCTAAAACGCAGAGCAAAGAACAAGCTGGCCTCAAATCATGCCGCTACTCTGGTGACTGGCGGTGGGTCTCCACAAGAGGACAACAAACTCACTGAACATGAGTCTGTTGCTGGGGCCTTCACAGAGGAACAGATCCAAGGTGTGGGAGAACTACCTGATTATGATGCATTGTCCGGTGTGTGCCCATGCATGTGTGTGTAATGCATGTGTATGTTGTTTTGGTGACGGGTTCTGATTGAATGCTAGGTGAGGGTGTGTGTGCCTGAGTGGTATGGGTCACCCATGTGCTTCATCCAAAACATTCAGCGGCCAAGTAGTAATTTAGCACAACATTACGGCAGTTGCCCTTGAAGTGGCATCTTGCAACAACATTGTTTGTATTTTTCAGTGTTCGTTCAGGCTGATTGTTTCAATTCTCTCACTTTTGCTACGCATTCCTCAGCCCTATTGTCACATTTGTGACATGCTTCTGTCATTGATGAACCCCACATTGGCCCACATGTGTTACCTTGTTAGGTGAATGATTTGACCATTCAGGCTGATTGAGTATTGGCCTGATCACATACATTTTTGGGGGCTGTTTGAATGTGGAACATGATAGTTGTTTCCTGTCATGTTGAAGTGCACAACCATTGATATGTACATCGGCCTGCAATCACTGTATTTTTGTACACTGGATGTGTTGCAGTGTGTGGCGCATGCGTATTTTGTCACACTATGTAGCATTTTTCATCTCATCATGTCCATCTCACATGGATGACTGACAGTACTCATTCACTGACATATGGATGTACTTGTGGAATATAAAATGGCTATGGTACATGCCTTCTGTGTGATGACATGTGACATGTATGTGTTTTGGACATGCCACTCACAGGCCAATGTGTGATGACACTGCTACCCAGCATGCAGCAAATGTGTTGCTCTTCCATCTTGGTGTCATCAGTGTCTGCCTTTTTCCTCCCCTTCCAAATCAGTGACAGTGCATGCATGGGAGGGTTATAGTCATGTGGGACATGTGTAAATCATGTACTGGTTCTGTAGCTTGTCAGGCCTATTTGTGTGCTATAGTGCTAATGCCTGTTTCCATTTTTTGTCTTTCATGTTTTTGCAGGGGATGACACACTTGATGCTGTTGAGGTTGAGGAGATGGTGCAGACCCAGGAGGAATCTCAGGCACGCCCGGGCACCAGTGGGGGACGTGGTGTGGTGGTGGGTGAGAACCCAATCTTGCTGCAGACCATTCTGTCCAGGGGTGTCTCTGGGTGCACCTCCCCAGACATCTATTCAGGTGCCGATTCGGATGAGACCTATGTGCCGTCGCAGGTAAGTGTTTCTGGCAGGGATTCTGTTCTGTCCAACCCACCTGCACCAGGGGTAGAACCCTCTATGGGGATGTCAGTGTTGGTAAGTCCGCCTTTGACGGTTACGGATGCAGGGTCACACTCCACAACATCTTACCCTGTCCCTGGGCCAGCAGATCAGAGGGGGAATGCAGTCCTGCAGCCTCAGGCAGTGCCGGCACAGCAAGGCGCAGATCACCTTGCCCCAAACAGGTGTGGTGCCTGCCGACGCGGTGGCCGTACGCCACCAGGCAATACCGTATGGGAACAATCCATGTACAGTATAGCAACCCAACAGGCAGCATCAGTTGAGATGATGGCTCAAGCAATGGAGAGGGTGGCCACTTCCATTGTCCCCCCTGTAAGGCAGATGGAGCAACTACAGCAGGCAACAGACTCCATTTGCCAATCACACAGGGAAGACATGTTGGCATCCAACAGGGACCGACGGGCAGCACTGGAGAATCGACGCCAATCGATATCAATAGAGTCCCAGGGCCACAGGGAAGCCTTGAGGGTAGAACTTCATCACCTCAGGGAGACTCTTGTTGACCTTGAGGCTTCCACTAACTTGAGGACAGAACAGCAGCTGGAGCGGCTCACACGTTTGCTCTCAGCTGAGATGCAGGCAACTCGGGAGGAGATCCGGGCATCACATCAGGTGCTGCATGGGGATCTCCGCACTATAATCCTCCAGAACGAGACCTTCCACACCCGCATGCTTGCTGCCATGGAGGACCATACCACGGCTTTGTTGGGCTGCCTCCCATAGCACCACCACCTCCTGATGCAGCAGCAGAGGGTGATGAGAGCGACAGCAGCAGTTCTCCCACAATGGCATACCCGTGCAGTCCATGAGCCCATGGAGGTGTTTTTTTTCCCAACATCCACACAGGTGGCTGTTGGTGCGCACCCTGTCCTCGAACCTCCTGAGTGCCCCCCCCTTGTCCCCACATGGCCATTTTCTATTTTATATTTTTTATTTTTTTTACAGTGTGTTGCCTTGTGTGGCTCCCGTGGGCATCCACTGTATTCCGGCTGGGCACATGCAGGCCTGTCCTGAGTTTGGGTTAGATGCTTGGGTTTGTGAGACACACACCCCTTCTGCTTCCCGTTTCCATGGGCTTGCAAAGGGTGTGCCCAAGTGATAGTGAATTACACAGTGACGTTGGACTCCCATGAGCTGTGTGGGCAGTCTGTAGTCAATACTGTGTATACATTCCTAGTGAATATTGTTGTTGTATTGTACAATGCATGGTGTATTGATATGTGCTTGTGCATCCATATCCTCCTCCTAATTTGCAGGTTCATTCCTCATGTCTTCACAAGGCTGTCTACTTTGGAGATGGAGTTCATGTTGTAAGCAGTGCACTTACACATTTGCGTGGCAGCAACACTGTACAGTTGGAAGGGGTCGATGTGCTGGCATAATCAGGTTGTAAGACTACCACTATTTTAACTTAGTACTGTCATGTTTTTGCTATGTTTGAGGTTATGTGTGTTGTTAGTTCTACATTACTGGGAGCATATTGTGTGTGGCCAGTTTCCATTAGGGACACTGTACTTTGTGACACTTGTGTCAAGTTTTGGGGATTGCTTTGTTTGCTCTCACATAGCATGACATTCCATGGTGTGTTGGGTGGCAGTGCTGGGGAGGGGTTGGGTGACATGGCACTGTTGTCATGTTGTATTTTGCAAGGGCGTAATGAATTTAGCAGCATAGAAGTGTGTCTTTTGATGACACAGCATTGGTGGTGTTTGTGTAGGTAGGGATGCACACAATGTAACACTTCCAGGTGACCAATCTCAGGCTGGTATGGTTGTGACAGTTGACTGTCCCTTATGTCATCATCATTGATTGTCAGCTGTAATGTGCCTGGGCTGTGTGCACTCCACAGGGGTGTGATTTTAGGTGAAGTAATTAGCCACCAGCTGCGTACGGGCTGCCTCATACCGTGCCCTTTCCCCTCCCATGCGCAGCAGCCGTGCATGTGGTTGGGGATGTGGGAGCACCACCATGTCCACCGGCAGGCCCCTGCGTGTTGCAACGTCGTGCAGGACACATGCTGCCACTATGATACTACACACTACTGGGGGAGCGTATAACAGCTGCCCGCCAGAACGGTCAAGGGAGCGAAAGCGTGACTTGAGCACTTCGAATGTGTGCTCCACTATGCCCCGGGTTGGAATGTGGGCTGTGTTATATCTTACCTCGGGTGGCATGGTGGGGTTCCGAATTGGCGTCATCATGTGGGTGCTCAGAGGGTAGGCACTGTCCCCTGGGGAGGTGGTGATGGGTATCATTAGTGGGGTTGTGACATTACTCAGTATCTGACATGCATGCATGTGCTGTGGCATTTATACTCACCGAGCAGCCATGTATCACCATGCCGCCCAGCTTCTAGGTCCCCGTTTAGGGTTGACATTCTGTAAATAAAACTGTCGTGGGTGGACCCTGGTTAGTTGGCATATACTGAGGTGATGATTCCCTTGGCATCACATCCTACCTGCACGTTGATGGAATACCAGTGCTTGCGGTTTCTATAGATGTGCTCTGATGCCCTGGGGGGACGTAGAGCCACATGGGTGCAATCAATGGCACCTAGGACTTTGGGGAATTGTGCCACCCCGTAGAAATCCTGGACGGCAGCCTGACTTTCTGCAGGTGTTCTGTGCAGGTATATGTGCCTGCGGACTGATGGGCGTGCAGTCATGATGGTCAAGACCTGGTGTAGGCAGCGTGACTGCGTGGCCTGTGACACCCCCCCCCACTATAGTACTTGTCCTCTGAAATGATCCAGTGGCCAAGAAGTGCAGTACATTGAGGACCTTTTCCAGGGGGCTGAGTGCTTGGGAGCACAGGGTGGTTGATGTGAGGTCATCATCCCACTCACTCACCAGGTCGAGTATTAAGTGAGGTGGAAACCTGTACCTCCCATACACCTGGTCATCAGGCATCCCAAATGGGCTGGTTCTGGGTGTGAAAATTCTGGGCCTGACTATCCTCCTCCTGCGGTATCCCACGACCACTGCTGCTAGGAACGTTATTTTCATCCTGGTGTCTGAGCTTGTTTGTTGTTTGCGTGCACTTTTATGCTGCGCGGGTCCACGTACGCCTGCTTCCTGCTGGCGTACGTGTTTCCGGATTAGCGCATATTTTTTGGCGCACGCGTTAGCCCCGTTCGATTCCATGAATTCGTGTTTTGAACATGCGTGTGGGCATTCCGCGCATTTGCCTCCTGTACTTCCCCTGTGACGCCCACATTTTCACACGTTGTTCCCCATTCCGCGTGTCACGCCCCCTGTTCGTCCTACTTTTGTTGTGTGCGCCGCGCTATGTGCGATTTCGCTGTGCACGTAGCGCACGCTGTTTGGAGACCTGTGCGCTAACGTGCGCCACGCAGAATTTTGGCGCACATCCTGGGATTTACATGCGCACAGACTTCCATGAATTGATGTGCGTGGGTTTCGCACGCTTTCGCACACTTTCGCACGCTTGCAGCGAAAATTTCAGCGCACATTAATTCCATGAATCGGCCTTTAAATCTGTCATGAAGTCTTTTGGAGTTGGAAGATAGCTCAGTGGGCTTAGGCGCTTACACCCATTTCTGAGGATCAAAACAAAATACAACAACGCATTCTCCTGCAGAGAACCTTCCACAGCCTGTAAGATTGGGTAAAATACTTTATTTGGGTGTTTAGGTGGGTATTGCCACAGAATGATGGTAGTAAACAATAAAGATGGTTTAAAGAAAACAAAACTAAGCAGTTTTATCGGCAGAGTAGCAGTCTTTGCAATTATCTCTTCCAGCAACTCTGTTTCCAGTATTAATCTTTGTGGGGAGGAGCAGCGTTTAAAACTGCTCTACAGCCACCGCGCGGCTGCAGAGTAGCAGCAGAGTAGCAGTCTTTACAGCTACTCTCTTCCATGAAGTCTTTTTGCAGTATTCATCATTGTAGGTGAGGAGCAGCATTTAAAACCCCTCTACACTCACAGAGCGGCCGCGGATTAGCGGCAGAGTAGCAGTCTTTGCAGTCTATGGCTTCTATGGACGCTACAGATGCTGCTGCCCTCAGCCAGGGCTGAGAGGAGGAAGACCATTTTTCTCCAAAGCTTGTGTACTCGCTGTGAGGAGAACCTAGTCAAGCTCCTTTTGCCTTTAAATCCCCAGCTGACCTCCTACCTACACAGCCTGACAATTCCAGTAGGTCGGGAGAAAATCGGCAAAACTGAAACCAAAAAATCACCCGGAAGAGATCCAGTGAATTCCCTCTTGCAAGCTCCATGCACAAAACCTTTGCAGTTGACCAGACCACAGAATGCCAGGTCAGCATTGAGCCTGCCAGAATCGGCGACTTCCATATGAACTCTAAAGTCACTTCAATGAATATTCCCTCTGGCCCCCCCAGTTTCCCCATGCTCACCTTCTTACCTGGTTGTGGCATGCTTGACTAGCCTGTCGGAGGAGAGGTGGCGTCGGCTGCCTCCGGCCAGGCGGGGGCAACGGGTGGCCCGGGGGAAGAGGTGGAGCATGGCAGTGCAGCTCCCAGGGGTGCGCAGTCTTGCTGAGAACCTCCCTGCGAGATCGAGGCCACTGCGTAGGTGCCGCAAACGAGTCCTTTTGCCCTGCGAAGAGCAGGGAACATTGTGGAGCCCAGGAACTGAGAGCGATGTCCTGTCGCCCTGACAAGGCTCTGTTGGGGGTTGAAAGCACTCCCGGTGTGGGTGGAGCAGCTAGCCTGGAAAAGCCGCGACCTGCGGAGCAGGCCAAATCAGTCCTCCTTATGGTTTGAGCTGATATGCATGCTGGCCCCCGTGGAGAGAGCCTGCATTGCCCAGAGATCTGCGACGATGAATCTATAATGCCACAACAAACTTTAGCAGACCAGTCGGCGAGTGACACCTAAGAGGAGGCGGATCGCCATAGTAGCAGCGAGAACAGTGTTTCCCCCAAAGATAATAGAGCCAATGGAAAAAGGTCTGTCAATAACATTTGAACACTGAAATTAAACCTCAAAAAACAATCACAGAAACACATGGAAGCAATCCCTTCCCAAACAAAGTTGACTACCAAGAAAAAAACAGATAAAAAAAAATGCCAAGAAACAGATCTTCAAACAAATTCAGCCATTCAAATAGAGGGAAAAGAGCGCCAAACGAAGTACCAAAGAAGCAAGGAATGGATCAACTTCTGTCCACAAAAGCACTAAAGGATTTCTTTAATAAATATCCCAAAAGGAACTTTGACAACAAAGGTGAATTTTCTGACGCTGAAATACTAGAAGCAGTAAAAGAAAATCAGACGGTAACAAAGTACTGGAAAATCGACAGCTAACCACCAACTGAATTTACATCCCCTCAAATAAAACTCCATCCTACTATGACTATTGCTCGAATAAAATGGCATTTTGGCCAGGCCTCAATGACTATAAACACAACTTTAAAACAACTCCCACAAGTGGTTTTGGAGACTAAGACTTAGACTTCCAACTTAACACGGGACGTCTGTGCCTTTGAGCCAGCCAATCTACTGGAACACGCTGCCAACCTAGCAACTAGCACAACAGACTGTTGCCGGAGAAGATCTTCAAACTTGCTAAGCGGTGTCCACACCTATGACCCAGTTGTCGACCCAAAACCAACTGCCACTCGCGAGATCGAAGCAAACATCTCCATTGGTGGATCGAAGGTCTGAACCATTATTAGAGCAAGACAAACGACTGCAACTTGTGCCATCCTCGAAATTGAACCAAACGTCTCCCAAAGGGGATTGAAGGTTTGAAACATCACCAGAGCAAGCCAAACGCCAGCAATTTAAGGACAAGGTCTATGCTGAAATCCCGAATGTATCTCTTTGGGGCAACAACTGTGAAAACAACCTCCCTTATGATGTCTGTGACTTGTCCTTAAACACCATCCCTGCTCCAGAAGCTCATGTAAACAAAGACAAAACCACGCAACACGCGATACACGAACTACATCGCAGAAAATCATTCGAGCCCACCATAAGCTTGGCCCCCCAGCAAAACTCATCACTAACATAGTGAACTGCAGCTAAACACACCAAAAGATACCATGGCAAACAAATGGACCTCTTCACAGTTATGTGTGCAGTAACAATAGCTCTAGCACCCTTCAACAAACTGTATGAATCTCTTAATGATATATTAAAAGATCACACGACAATCTCTGCGATAATGCACACAAAATTCATATACTTAGATGGCTACATAACTGCCATGGAAGAAAGATTTAAAAATCAAACCCACGCAGATCTGGCCACAATCATCTCCAAAGTAAATGAAGGGAGAGTCAAAGTCACAAGAAATACAACTGAGACTGGATCACAAACTGCTACAGTATCTAATGCCTGCAACCATAAGGACACGCTACCCAATCAATTTAGAGACCAGGACACGAGTACTCTGGACAGTTGCCCAGGCTTTTCTACATTGGCCTCGCACCTTATGTAAAGTGAAACGAAAGACTATGGGAAGAAAACGCAAATCTTAGGGACAACACGAAACAAAGGAGCTCATCCAAAAAGTAAAGAAGAAACATCAACAAAGAATTGCTCCGCTGACAAAGACGTAATTTTCCTCTCGCCAGATCCGAAAGAAACAACACCTCTGTGAATGCTTCCAAAGATAAAACCAACCAAGACATTGTGATTTTTGAAAAACCAAAACAAAATTCAACAGGAATCCTGAAAAACTACATCAAACATCTGTCAGATCACCTTCTTCAGACGACCCATGCTCAAGCACAACCAGAAGAGTAATAATCTGGTGCCTAGTTCCTGAGTAACAAAGTGGAAAAATCTACTCCGCAAAACTATCCTGTCAAAAAATAGCACTTATCGGACTCTCCAAAAACAGTAAATGATTTTCTATCTGACGAGGCTCAGATGAACATAAGTCAAGACCTAAATGAGGAACTGGAAAATAGTCCTCTCAAAATTACGACTGAAAACACAAATGACAGCAAGTTGTGAAATTCAACCCCAAGTGAGGGAAAAACTGCTGGATTCCCTGGAATCGGAGACCACAGCAACTTTCTACACCTTAAAAGATGGATGTAAAAAATTGTCCTCCGACTCATACTGGGGTTCGCAACAGGTCACTGCGCCCAAACGAAAATTAAATGACCCAGATGATAAAACCATCTTGAGGAACCAAAGCACCCATCAGAGAGACCCGCCTACATGGAACACTTCAGTAAAATATAAAAGCAAGAGTGAAACGAACTCCTAGCGAGCACAGTCTCCTACTCTGGGTAAACGGCCTGCCCCTCAAGTACAACGAGCCTCTCGCACTCGCTACAGGTCTAAAACAGAGAAAAGCGGCAGAATTGACAGGCCCAATACCAGCCCGGGGAGAAAAGATAAAACCAAATGGATCTTTTAATTGGAACAACTATTAGACAACTGGGAAGTCGTTACATTAAACATGAGAACTGTGCTGAATTTATTTAATCACATCCCCAAGCTCCGATCAATAAGAACAGGGTCCTTATGGCTTGGGTCAACTACAAATAGTCGACCCAAGCCATAAGGATCACAAAGCTATAACTTATCTACACATAGCTTCTCCAACTGTGAAAAAAATGCTAAGAGATGCAGTGGAACATCTTTTAAGGTTTGGATACGATTTAACAGAGGCCACCAAAAATGTGGCCCCTTTGTCTTCTTCATATAAATCTAAAAACCGCAAAAAGTCTGCAAATAGTCTTTACATCAATACAATCCATATGCCACAAATAGAGACGTCGCAAGATGAAGGGGGTACTAAGGACAGCGCTAACACCCAATCCACTGCTAGAAATTAAACACACGATTAGAGCCTTTCAGACGACAAAACAGGAGAGGGCTTGAAAAACAAAAACTCATGTTAATTGGAAAGGACTTCAATTAGAGCACAGCTGCTAGATAATTCAACATATGATGACCCTCTCGAGATCGGTAGATTTCCAAGTAGTCCAATACCGAAAATGAAGAGAACAATTATGCAAGACCTTCCAATTCGTGCTGTAACTGGTCAAGAAAAGGACAAATCAGCCCCCATACAATAGCTTCGGCCCTGGATTCCAAAGGCGCTTACTTCTCACCCAAGAAAGTAACAATGTGTGACGACTCAGCATCAAGAACAAGCGGCAAAGTACATAGACAATCAAAACAAGGTGTTGGGATTAGGCTCCTGGAACACAAGAGTTTTCCAACATCTAATGGCTCCTGGGGATGTGGACCTGGGTGCCTTCGACATACTATGTTTCCAGGAAACCTTATGGATGGATATGATATTTCATTTTCACCAGCAAAAAAAAGGAGACAAGGAACATCCCTCTTCAGCTTTAATATCCACTGTTCGCTCTGGCAGTGGCCTTCATTTGAAGGAAATCCTAGTAGCAAATTTATTTCTGCTGGTAACACTCCTGAGCTGGGAATATCACATTGAACAAACAGGAAATGGGCATCCACGCCAGTGATAATTATGAACACCTTTTGTAATCCGGCTAGATAACGAGAAATACCTTGGGATGATTGAAAAAACGGTTGACGAAGCATATGCAGACCATCAAGTATCACACATAGGTATCTGCGGTGATCTAAACGCAACATGGCAGACTTGCGACCAAAAACTGGTCTTGAAAAATAAGCTATCCCCAGCAGAGGAGAGAGGTGTTTTATGGCTAAACCATATGGATTCGAGAGAATTGCTCAACCTAGACAGAGTGTTTGAACTACCGGGCTGTATCCCGACATGGGAGAGAGATGAGTCATCTGCAACAATCGATCATATTATCGTATCCCGTGCTGTTCCTTCTTCTACAATGTCCTTTGAGGTAAAAAAAAAAAAAAAAAACAACTTTAGTGACTTACTGATCACCTCGTGGACGTCATCTCACGCCCAAAATCAGAAAATGTATACACAAATTGAAAACAATATTCATGGAAACCGACTAAAGTTGAGTGCAAGCAGCATCAAAGAACTCACCAGTAACTACAATGATCTGACAGGCGCTTGCAAACTGGATCAAATAGACTATCAGCCTCTGCTCACGTTCTACAAGAAAAACATGAACAAGAAGAGCCAGCCAGTATACCTCAAAAAGCACACATTTAACAAAACTCTGGTGGAAAAAAGACCTGCCCTTTGAAAAATCAAAAGAATGGCAGCAAGACAAAACACTCAGTCTGCCAGAGATGCGGCGACAGTAGCGACAAAAAACGACAGATCTTAGGTTAAAGGTCACCGACTGGTATTATATCAGCAGGATTCAGAGGAAATGCTGAAGTTGGTAAGTGGACACAATCCAAGAGAATTTTGGTCCCTTATAAGAAGTGCAAAAACCTCAACTGATGACGCACTCCTGAACAGCATTGGAGAAGCCACCTGGGTGAAACACTTTAAGACCCTATTCCATTCTCCAGCAACCAACAGTCAGGTAAGACAAAGTGTGACAAGTAAAGCCGGGGCAGTGCTAGACAACAAAGAAGGCATCATAGAGACAATCAGCAAGTTGAAGTCATCGAGAGCCCCCAGCCTCAGCCCGGACGGGATAACTAACATCGACCTCAAGAAACATCCAGAGGAATGGGCCACCTTTATCAGCATGGTATTAAAGAGGTGTGCAGAATCCAAATTAATTTCACCATCCTGGACATCTGCAACAGTGGTCCCGATCTTCAAAAAGGGCAGTAAAAACGATCCGAGAATATACCGTCCAATTGCATTACTCAATGTAATCGGGAAGGTATTTGGCTCCCTTTTACTAACCTGATTTCAAGCATGGGCAAGTAAAGCTCCTTGTGCGGATCCTTTTCAGACAGGCTTTATGAAAAACATCAGGACCATAGCAAACATCATACTGTTGAGCATGCTTAAGAGTAAGATCATGGAAGGAAGTCCTAGGGTCTTCATAGTGCTTGTCCATCCAACACACGCTTTCTACCATGTCGACAGAGGTCAATTTTGGAACAAATTGTCATCTTGGAAATGCCCTATCGGAATTTTAGACCCTATACAAACACTAGAATGAGAGTTCTCCTTAGTCATCAGGGCTTGTTATCAGCGGAAATACCCATGCTGAGAGGGGTAACGCAAGGGTGTCCGCTTGCTCCAGCACTTTTTCTGCCATACATCAGAGACTTCAAGAACACAGAAGACAGCGTAAGATCATTCCCACCAACACTAGGACAAGTAAAAACAACTTGCCTCTTGTATGCTGATGACATGATCTTACTTGCCCATACAGCGATCGGTTTACAGAGAAAAATAGATAACTTACAGAAGTATATCGTTGCCAACAATCTTGAGATCAATAAGGAAAAGACCATTAAGACAGTCATGCAATTAGAAAAATCTCACAAAAGAGCAGAAAAACTGAGATGGAACTTGGAAGGATGCCAAATAGAAAAAGTTAAGGAATTTAAGTATCTAGGAGTTAACCTTGACAGCTCAAAGTCAGAAACGACAATGCAATGTGTGTTATCAGAAAAAACAAGAAAACTAACATCACAAGCTAAAGCTATTGACAAATAATTTGGCTGATTCTCATTGACTCCAGTGATCAACTTCTATAGCGTCAAGGTTGTTCCACCTCTGACCTATGGAGCTGAAGCTATGCCGTATATACCGAAACAAATATGGCTGAAACTGGAAGGATACTTCTGGAGATCGATCCTAATCCTCCCTAAATCAACTCATATGGCCTCGATTAGGCATGAACTTAGTCTCCTGTCATTACAACCTGATAAATGAAGAAATCATAGGGGGTCTTTGTAAAATGCTCAACCAATGGTGCCAAGTCATCAAAGAAAAACTGTAGGAGATTCAAAGCTCCGATGAAGAATTGATTGGGATCCCGACAAAAGTACAAAAAGAAAAAGGAAGAACTTGACTGGATACATACTTTAGTCATAGCAGCCAAGAACAAACTCACAAGCCACCTGTCGGAAAACACTAAAAAGTTAAACCAAACTCAAGATTTTCTAAAGAAGTTCCCGACCCGATCCCTAAGAAATATCTTCCTAAGAGCTCATCTCGACCTGTTGGAGACAAATGAAATTCTGGTGGTGAGAGGCTTATCAACCTCAAACAAATGTTGCTTTTGTGAAGAAAAAAAACAAATAGACACCTCTTGCTGTCATGCTTCTCCTCCTGGGTGATTAACATTCAACTGGACTCCCATGGCTCTGCATCCACTCTATTCACTGACCTCTGCTCCTCGCATTCCCTCTCCATTCTGCCTTCTGGCCCAACCCACACAGCTGGACACACTCTGGATGCCCTCAAGCACTCTGACCTCTCCCTCACCTCCATCAGTTACCCATCTCTCCTGGACAGACCACTCTCTCCTCTCCTCCCATCTGGGTCCTATAGGCACCCTGACCTCCCAACCCAAAAGCTCCACTTACCTTGTTCACTAACATCCTCCTGATGAAATGAGTGACTGCGGCTGTCTTCACCTCCACCTTTATCCCTCACATTCCCCCACCTCTAACTCTGCCTTCAGCAACCTCCATCTTTCCATCACAACGTTCTTGACATTCTTGCCCCAGTCATGAGGATCCATCTGAAACCTGTCTCAAAGTGTAGCTCCTGGAACTATTCTGAACTTGCAGCCCCAAAACAAAAGTGCAGGGCAGCCGAATGGAAGTGACTAACCTCAGGATCATCCTCTGACAATCTAGCCTGCCGCCTGCTCCAAAGTCAGTATAGACTCGCCATCCGTGCAAAGAAAAGTGCCCACATTCAGGCACGGGTCTCTGGAACAATAACTTGGCAGAACTTTTCAAAATCTGCAGGGAACTAGCCAACCCCACCGCAGTTTCCTCCTCCTTTCTCCTTTCCAGTCCCTTTGCAAATCACTGGCCTCACACTTTGCCACCAATACTCAGGACATTCTGACCACCTTTTCTTCACTCCTGGACAACGCGTCCCTCACCCCTCCCAACAGACTCCACCCCTCCTTCCTCCTTTTCCTCCTTCTCGCCTGTCACACCTAAAGAAGTTACTAGAGTTGTTTGCTCCATAAAGGTCTCTTCTCCCCTTGCTCATCCAGGACCATCAAGGATAACATTGTCTCTCTTGCCCCTGCTCTTGCTGATTTCGGCAATCACTCTTTTGTCACTGGATCTTTCCCCTTCCACCTTAAGCAATCCCTTGTGCACCCACTCTTGAAAAATCTTCCTCTCACCCTAGCTCATCTGCCAGCTTCCGCCCTTCCTTGGGAAACTACTTGAGAAGCTGGCCTTGCCCCAACTCAACTCTCTCACTGAACTTGTTGGTGGCCTCCACGGCCATTGATCTGGATTCTGAGTATCCAGAGGCAAGAAATCTGCTCTTCAGAACACCTGTGAGAACTGCTCACATCTCTGGACTCCTACTCCCCGTCTATCCTTCTCCTTCTCGATCTCTCCTCTGCATTTGACACAGTTAACCCTTCCAACCTCATACAAAGGCTTCACGATACACTTGATATCTCGGAACAGGCACTGGATTGGCTCTCCTCTTTCCTCACTAAACGCTCTTCCCAAGTAATTCTGGGCCCTTTCTCCTCTCCTACTTCCATATCCACCTCTGGTGTCCCCAGGGCTCGATACATTCCCCCTGGATCTTTAACATCTACCTTACTCTCCTTGCACACCTCATCTCCTCTTTCTCCTCCAACTTATTCAAACTCCCTGCTGACCCTCTTGCGCCCTCCATCATCCCAGACTGCCTATCTGCCATACAGTCCTGGTGCGCCTCCAATGATCTCTGCCTCAACGCTTGTAAAACTGAGATCATTCCCATTGGGATCCCTGCTCCCACCTTCTTCCCCTCACTCTTGCCCTCCTCCTTGGGCTCTCCCCCCACGCCTTCAACTGAAGCCAGAAACCATGGAGTCATCTTCGACTCCTCTCCCTCCTTCCTCCATCACATTCAGGACATTGCCAAGAAGTCCAACTATCAGCTCTTCCTTCTCAAAGGAATGTTACCTTTTCTCACTTTCCCTCAAAGGCACAATGTGACCCAAGCACTTGTTCTCTCCAGACTTGACTACTGTAACAGCCTCCTCCTGAATATTCCTTCTTCCACTCTGCAGTCCCTTCAGCTTTTACAGAATAGGGCAGCAATACTTATCTTTGGCATCTCTCCTGCACTAAAATGTCTTCACTTGCTCATGGTTGCTGCACAGATTAAATTCAAATTCCTTTACATCATTGACATGGCTGTCTGGGCCCAGGGACCACAGTATCTTCAACTCTATCTCACCAAATATTCTCCCTCTAGACAACTTTGTTCCTCAGGCACCAACTAATTTTGACAAACAGAGGGCAGTGGGTCGCTCACTTTCCTCTGCAGGCTCCCTCTTTTGGAATAGCCTCCACCTCCCCCCTACGTCTGCAGCAGGATTTCCTCAAATTTTGCAAACTTCTTAAGACTTTTCCTCCTTTTTCCCTCCTTCTCTCTTCTGCTATTCCCTCAAAGGTTCAATGTGACTCAAGCACTTGTTCTCTCTAGACTTGACTACTGTAATAGCCTCCTCCTGAATAATCCTTCTTCTACTCTGCAACCCCTTCAGCTTTTACAGAATAGGGCAGCAAGGCTTATCTTTGGCCTTAAGCCCAGAGACTGCATCCCTCCTGCACTAAACAGTCTTCACTTGCTCCTGGTTGCTGCACAGATTACATTCAAATCCCTCTGCATCATCGACATGGCTGTCTGGGCCCAGGGACCACACTCTCTTCAACTCTATCTCACCAAATATTCTCCCTCTAGGCAACTTTGATCCTCAGGCACCAACTAATTTTGCCAAACAGAGGGCAGTGGGTCGCTCACTTTCCTCTGCAGGCTCCCTCTTTTGAAATAGCCTCCACCTCCCCCCTACGTCTGCAGCATGATTTCCTCGAATTCTGCAAACTTCTTAAGACTTTTGCTCCTTTTTCCCTCCTTCTCTCTTCTGCTAATCCCACAGTTGCTGAATCGGTGTCCTTGGCCCTTATGCATCTTTGGGGCCTTTACCTCCCACACAAATTCTACAAAGCTCCTGTCTATGCACAGCACTTTGCATCTGCACAACCTCCGCTCCGGAGAGTCACACTTACACCTACCGCGGCCCAGGCCTTGCAACATTCAACTTTCCTAGCACTTTTTCTATGGCTCCCCACAAGCTCAGACTCCCCAGCACTTACCTCCCTGTTCCTTCTTTCTTTCTGCACTTGCGCGTTCTGAATACTCACAAGGCATAGTAGGTTCGTCTCTCTCCCTCTTCCCCCTCTGTTCTTAATTATTGTGTTGTAATGTATTTTCAACCCTCGCTCCTTCCCTGCCCAGTGGGCGCTTTGGAACAGCACATTCTTATTGTATAAGTGCCTAACAGGGAAACAATAAATACATAAATAAATAAAATAGCTAACAAGACACTTTATCTTTTTGAAACACCTAGCATTTGCAGTGGTTGTGAGATTCTGTATCTCAAGTGTACTCTCAACCATAACACCTGCATAAACCTCATCCTTGAGAAATAGTGCTACAAAACAATGGGCAGTGGTCATGAGAAAACTATTTATCGACCAACTAACTAGGACTATGACAAAGTGAATCTTCACAAATCAAATCACCTAAGAATGCTGGTTCATCTCACCCAAAGTAAAGGAGAAGATAGGGATGCCAAAACCCTATAAAGCACACATGAAAGCAGACAAATAGACAATAAAAAGATATCAATCACATTGGATAATCCCAGCAACACAAAACCCCAATGAAATAGACAATAAAAAGATATCAATCACATTGGATAATCCCAGCAACACAAAACCCCAATGATTAATCTGGTTCTGGTGTTTTCTGGATGAGACATTTGGGCCTCATTACAAGTGGAGGAAGATGCTAGAGCTAAAGCCTTCACTTCAAGGCCAAAAAACCTTGGGTTTACTGCAGTGGAATTACCACACATGGTAAATCCAATTAAATCCCCAAGAGGAAATATGAACTCAAAGAAATGGGGACTAACACCACAGTGGCAGTAATGATAAACATGTTTGGTGGTAATTCTGCTGATATTGACACGAAGCTTGCAATGAGGCCCATTATAATTTTTAGGCAAGACATGAAGCACATTTCGAATGTGTACATGCTCATAAAAATATTTGAATTAGTGGATCCTACTGTCAGATCTTAAAAGATAATGAGGTTTATTTTGGGACATTCAGAGTGAGACAATCCCAAATGAGTAAAGTTATTTTCTAGCCCGATTTACATACTGAACAAGAAGGGGCCATGGAACTTTCGTATGGATTTCCTCATTGTGTCAGAAAAGCCCCAGGAGATTATGACATGAATATTTATTACAGATGAACTGGAAAAAGAACTACAAAAAATTACAAAGAACACCCTGGTAAATTATAGGTGATGCTCATTTATTTTTTATAAACCCGGTGACACAGGATTGAGAGTTGAACCATCTGGCCTGCATTTAACCAGTCCCTCAAACACCATATCCAATGAAACCACAAAAACTTGCCAATATTCGAACAGCAGTTGATCAGTACAAAGCTGTAATGAAGCAGACAAGCTCACATAATGCTCAAATAGTACCAGTAGAAAAGCCAGCTAGGACCTATAAATTCACATTTGACTACCGAGTATGGCAAGTACACTTCATGGCTAAAGTTGTGAAAACACTGTACAGACAGTGAGTAGAGATGAGTAGCCAAACCCATAATGGAAACAAATTGAAGACAGATTTGCCTCAATACGTCCATTATATTCAATGCTGAAATGAGATTTCTTTTTGCAAAGATTCAGTATTAAGTTAAGTAATATGGGTAACCCAATGTTTCAACAACCAGCTGTGGCCCCATCCCTAGTGTAGAGGAGGTCCCAAATAAAACCTGCACTCCAGTCGCCCATTTTGGAGTACCAGGAATGTTCACACCAAAATATGTGAGGTATGATGAGCAAATAAACCAGAAGAGAGCCGCAGTGGGGCTCTGCCCAGTGCCTATCAGAAGAGCAACACCTATTGAGGTACCGATACCCAGAAAACCATGGACAGTAAGGTATCCATTAAGGAAACCCTACCAGCAAATGAAACGAAATGAAGATTGCCTAAGTATTGTCCCGGAAGAAACCAAAAAGGTCTTAATGGAAGACGAATGGTGAAGTCATGAGGACCTGGACAGACTCACAGATAGAAGAAATGACGACCCGAGAATGACACAAAGAGACGAAATGCCACGAGTAAGGATATTGTGAACTTAAAACAAAAGAATGATGTCCAAATGTAATAAAATTAAGCTATAAACAATACGACGACAGTCGACCAGTGTACACCTGTAAATATGATTGGAACCACAAGAAAGCTAAGGAAACAGTGCAGCTTGCTATGCTAAGTAGTAGAGTAGTTAGGAAAGCACCATTATACATAAATCTACCTCAAACTAAGTACTTTATTATAAGTATATTTCCACTTTGCAAACAAAGCAGAATCAACCCAGGTTACTAAAGACCAAATGAGCAGAGATTCATATTTAGCAAAACGAGAAGAGATGGCTGAATCGAAACTTGGCAGAAGCAACTGGTGCCAGGGAAGCCAAGGTCATACCAATAGACGAGGCGAACAGTAGCTACATTTAATTGGAACTAAGAACAGAATATCCAGCCTCTGAAAGGTCGAGATAAGAAGACGTAGGCAGGTGGTGGGCTAAATAAGAATCAAATACACAAATTGAGAGAATCGAGACAAATTCAAGGTGTGGGAAGCACATGACCTGCGAGCAAGAAGAAGCGAGGGTTCACACCTTTGTTTGGCACCCGACCAGGCAGAGATATCAGAACTTTTCCAGACAGAAGATGCAGTTTCGAGGCCAACCACAGTGAACTAATTGACACATGGCTACTAAAGTGATGATTGATTGTAACCATAGTTACCCGGAGGAAGGCCGGGTAACTAAGGGGCACCCCACACCTGGCCGACCATTCTGCGTGCTGCTAAGCAAAGTGGAAAAGTATGCATGGGGTTCGTGCCAACCCAATCACAATGGACCAAATAATCTAGGGTCCTATAGTTAGTAGAATCAATGAGACGTCTTACTCTCAGTGATGTCTACAGTAGTCATTTTTGAAGGTAGGGCTTAGATGCCCACCTGACAGTGTTTATCCAATCCCCTCACTCCATTACCATATACAGATATAGTACCTATAGTAAAGCTACCTTTTCCTAACCAATAGAATTGCATGTTAACTTTTGAGTGTTACACGTCAATTATGATGAGTTTTGAGTATAAATGTTACAACTTGTATGAAGTTCGTTGGAGTTGAAGCGAGAAGGATGATCACATCACTGCTGATATCCATGGCTCCCCGTTTTTTGTACTTGTCATTAAACGTACTCCCTTTGCCAAACCATTGAGTTGTCCTTATTGATTGGTGTTGGAGTAATAAATCGCCACCCCCATCCATCTGAAAGGTGCAGCTATCTCATCTTAAAGTACTTCTGAGCAAACCTCGACTCTATGGGCCGCTGCCAGGGGTCTCACAGTATACTAGCTATGGCAGATGAGCAACATATTTTATTAACACCATTGATCACATCAGAGACAGCCTATCAGACACCTGATTTTGTGGATTCACTGATCCCATTGTTCAGTCTCCTTTAGCCATATTTGTCTGCATTCAACAAGTACAATCAGAAGAAATTGATTACCTTCTCAAATCTGCCTGATGTTCAGGTTCTCCTTTGGATGTTGTCACTCCAGAAATAGCTAAATATGTTTTTCATAAATGCAATTGGCTTATTAGATCTATATTCTATGAATCTCTCTTTTTGGGCACTGTACCCAATTGTTGGAAAAAGGCAGTCTTCTGAACTTTACTAAAGAAGCCCATTTTAAATTGAGAGGGCTTGCCTTCTTACTGTTCTATTTAACAGGTTCCCTTTTGAGTGTGTAGCAATTAAAAAACCTTCTCATTTTGTGTAGGACAACAGTTTATTAGCTGCTCCCCGGTGGTCTTTAGGCCGGCTGTTGAACCAAGATGGGTATCTCATCCATTTTAGATTGAATCAATGAGGATGAAGATTGATGAGGTGCAGCAGCATTCATTTGACTAAATCCATCCATGCCATTTTACATGGGGGATCTCTACAATGTCTGAGTGGGTCTAAAAGTGCTTGGAATCTACAGCACAACCTATAATTGGTTATCATCTTTTCTTGAATGTTAGGACTTTTTTCTCTTTTTTGCACATTGACCTCTGAGGTACCTCTGGGATTCTCAGTATTCACGAATTGTTTAATATAGTTTTGTGTCCTATTGCCACCATGTATTGGCAAAGTAGTTTTCACTTTATGAACTATGATGGTACCCAAATCCTGGTTTCTGTATCCAATTAAAGGATAGCAACATCACAGGGAATAAGACACTGCTTTGATCATTTAAAAGGGTGGATGCATAGGAACCATTTATCAATTAACACAAATAATCTAATGTAATTTTCCATTTGCGTACTGCCTTTTCCCATTGGTTTGACCTCAAAGCGCTGTAGGTGAACACCCTCAGGGGACCGATGTCTAAGCTATGGGAAATTTGTCAGAGAGTTTAGAATGCACGCATTTATTTTTGCCAATACGAAGGTAGGTAGGCGAGGCCAAGCACCTGTTAGCTACCCATGTCGATCTGGCATGTGGATGAGTGCTGTGAGGTAGTCAGGAGAGTGTGCAGGTGCAAGAGACTCATTATGTGTCCAGCTATACCACATATATGTCATGGGACATATCTGCATTCTTATGGCAGAGGTGTTGTGCGATGTGTCTTGTAATAGTGTACGATTGCAGATGCGTGCGAGTGGTTGGCAGTGCCTGCGGCTATCATCCATGAACATGGATTGCAATATGTACCCGTGTATTCCTGCTGGTTTCTTGGTTTTACAGATGTGCCACAGATTCTGTCCTGTGGTCTGCTGGAGTTTATTCTCTTCGTAGCACCGTAGATTCCATTAGGGTTCAATGCCACCTCTGCCTAATTGACAGGTGGTTAAATAACTGGGAAGTGGGGCATGGGTTTGTCAGTAAAAGGCAGACAAACTATCTATTAATGAGGATGAAACCTCCTGGAATGAGGCGTTTTGGAACAGGGTCTTTCGTGGATGCCCTCGTCCTTCTCTAGTTGTGAAGACTTTAGGAATGTTTATTGATGCTGATCTTTCCGTGATTACACAAGTCTCTAGAATGGTGAAATAATTATCCTACCACTTGCTTAAACTGCAATATTTGATCCCTTTTTTTGTCATTTCCCCATACAGTTATGGCTTAAATACATGTGTGTTCGTCCTATCATGATTAGAGGAACAGAATTTACCTAGGCCTGCCCACAAACCAGCTGACCTATTTCAGACTTTCAGAGTACAGTGGCCAGGTTAATTATAAGAAAATAAAATGACAATATTTTGAAAGATTTAAGAAATATCAAGGCTAAATACCACTCAATAGAAATACACTAGTCACGAGTACAATGGTAGAAGTACACTTTTAATTCACAGAACAGCTGTCTGGTCTCTCAACACCTCCCAATGTGTGATAGTGGACACCGTGAGATGAGAGAGTGCTGGACATTACAAAGCAAGCATATTTATATTTTTCTTTCACAATCCCAGACACATCGTCCAGCCCATCTTCAAGTTAAATATTCATTAGGGTTCACAGCCTGTTCACATACTAATGCAGATTCAAATAACTATACATTGTTCAATGTTTTCCTCAAACACTAGACATGTTTAAAGTTAATCTGGTTTCAAGGAACAGACACAAAGGTTTCTGCAAAAGTACACGGTTTCAGATATTCAACATTGTTTTCCAATGTTTGAATTCTAAATTACTGTTCAGTTCCACTCTAGTTTAGCTCCAAGGTTTCTTAGTGCAGGACAAACAATCCACTCTCATCAGCCACAACATGTTTATCTGCGTTGACACAGTGCAATGTTAATTTTTATCTGCTGGAGCCCAAAACACAAAGTTTAACATGTGGCAAAAACAGGAGTTAATCAAAATGGTGGATGATTCTAAAATGGCAGAGTAGTCCGCCTTTTTCAGGTTTATTAAAAATGCGATTTTCAGTGCGATGCAAATGTGTTTATGCCAATGTTTGTTATCAAGCGGTATTATGTGAAATCTATTTTTAAAATTTCACCTGGCCTGAATTTCCTTTCTGAAGACAAGTGCTATTTAAGACACTTCAGACCTGATTTACAAAGTGTTTTACAATGGCACAATCCCATTGGAAAAAAGACCCTTGGTCACACGCACAAGATCACTTATGATCCCAGAGAATCTGTTTCTTTTTTGTGTTTGAACATTTTTATTAAATACAGTAAGTATATAAGGTTCTTATAACAATTCGAACAGCAAATGGAATGGCACAATTGCCATAATTGGCTATAGTAGTAAGAGTTAATGAATTATCATCTAAGCAACAATGCAGCCTTACATAAAGTATATATAATGTTCTATTCTAATGCATAAAATGCAATGTCTAATAAACTAATAGTTATATAACTCCTTTGTAAGATAAATATATGAATATACAAGACTCACAGGACTAAAATGAACATAAGGAGGGGGGATGGCAGGGGTTCTTGTATATGGAAGTAGGAGCAATAATAGTCAATAGTGTTCTCTAATCTTGACTAGGTATTTCATTATTCAAATAATCTAAGAAAGATTGCCATTTTAATAGGTAATTACGCAACAATAATGGGGAAACTGCATTACATGTGTCTAACCTGTGAAGATTAAAAACTGAATTCCAATACAATTTAAAGTGTACTCCTTTAAGATTTTTCCAATTCGAAGTAATAGTTTGGATGGCTATGGTGATAAATAAGTCAAACAGATAACCTTTATGTTTATCAATTGCAGGTTGAATCATTTCACTTCCTTGAAATAAAAGATCAAAAGAGAGTCAGCTGTATTTGGAAGGTACTTCTGATAATTTCCCTAATCCTTTCCCAATAAGTTTTAACATGAAGACATTCACAAATCATGTGCTTAAAGGATCTTTGAGAGTTTAGACAACTCCAACAATTGTCATTTTGAGATATTCCACTTTTAAAGAGCATGAGTGGGGTTATGAAAGCCCTACGGTGGAAGAAATACAGTGTTTGCAACAGGCTAGCTGAGACGATTGCTTTGGAAATCCTGATCCATACACATGGTCATCTAGATTGTATGATGCTGGGGGAACAGTCTTGATTCCATGCTATTCATGCTATTTGACATTTATGTTTCATCTGTTGACATAGATGAGCATACTTTGTAAAACATGGATGTTGTAACATTAGGATTTGATAAATGGAGTAGTCTTTGAACATTAAAGCTATAAGGTTTGGGAACTAACAATTCATAATTTTCCATAATAGCATTTATTAAACTAACGTATTTCAGGAGGAAAAACCTTTGGGCTTCAAATGTAGTTGTAAAATCTTCAAATGTTAATGGGGTATCTTGAATAAACAGCTGTCCTATATATTAAATGCCAAAAGATAGCCATGGTCTCCAACAGATAGCTCTCCTATCAATTTGTATTAAGGGGGTCCATCCAAATATACTGGGATATGAGCTGAGAGCTATTTGTAAGTGGTGAGATTAGGTATGACTGGAGTACTTAATGGAGATATTAACACTTATGCTAGTGAAGATTCTATTCTTATAATTGATATATAGGCAATCAGGGACAACATGAGGGGAGACCATCACTCTCTCTATGAATAGCCAGTTAGGCATATCCATATTGTCTGGAAAAAACTATAACTGTGTTTGTTTTAGAACAAAGGCAGCCTGATATTTATTATAATTTAGAAAGCTCAATCTGCCCTCGGATCTGGTCTTCTTAAGTTTACACAACAAGAGCCTCTCTTTTTTTCCCCCATAGAAAATTGAGAATACAAGAGTCTAAAGATTTGAAGAAAGATGTAGGAAAGGGAATAGGAAGCATATAAAGAAAATACAATATAATAGGTGAAATCATCATCTTGATAGCCTCCAGTCTCCCCCACCATGAAAGATATAGAGTTACCAAGTATTTGTTAGTTCCTTTACTCTGGTGATGATGTTAACTGTGTTCTGATTAACAATATTCTTAATCGATGGTGAGATTTGGATGCCTAGATACTTATTAGGCACCATTTTTTCCCAGGCTTGAACAGTGATGGCTTGTGCAATGTATATTAAGTGGTAACACTTCAGACTTCTCTATGTTAAGTTTGTACCCTGATGCAAGAGAGAATTGTGTAGTGATACATTTTAGATGTTGTAGACATAAATCTGATACCTTTAATAAAAGTAGTACATCATCTGCACATACAACCATTTTAATATTAATATCTTTATACTGAATACCAATTAAGTTTTCTTCTTGTCTAATAGCTTCTAAAAGAGGTTCTAATGCCAATATAAACAGAAGAGGGAAAATGGATAGCCCTGACGAGTACCTCTATGAAGGGGGAGTAATGGGGAAATCTGATTATTTATAAAAAATGATGGTGTAGGATTGGAATATAATACTTTAACCATTGATATGAACGAGTCGGGGATTCCATGCCATGCCAGAGCTTCAAATATAAAGCTCCATTCAATCCTATCAAAGGCCTTTTCCGTATCTAAAGCTATTGCCGTATAAGGGTTAGGGGAATTTTGAATAAGGTTTATAATGTTAGTGAATAGTCTAATATTAGCTGAGAACATTCTCCCTTTAACATACCCCACCTGATCGTTTTCATTAAATTTGGAAGAAGGGGAATGAGTCTATTGGCTAAAATTTTGGCCAATATCCTACAATCAGTATTAATTAAGGACATGGGTCTATATTTTTGGGCTAATTCAGGATCTTTATTGGGTTTGGGAAATACAATGAACATTGCTTCAGAAAAGGAGCCAGTGGCTTTTTTTTACTAGAAATACATGATGTATATAATTCATTAAGCTTGTGGACTAAAATTTCTTTAAAATGGGCAAAATAATCAATACAGAAAACATCAGGACCTGAGGCTTTGCCTTTTTTTGGGATTTTTATTGGCTTTGTAGATTTCACTCGAGGACAGGGGGTTATTTAAAGATTGGAGATTAGAATTAGCATATGTATTGCAATGTATATGTTTGAGAAAGTCTGATGCATGAGTGCTATTAGGTGTACTTTCAGATGTAGATAATTTTTGATAAAATGTAGAGGATACTTGTAGAATGTTCTTGTCAGTAAGACCTCTATTACCATTTTGGTCTTTTATGACAACAATCCTTGCATTATCTTTTTTAAATTTGAGGTATGAAGCCAATGCCTTGCCAGATTTATCGGAGAACTTATATATTTTGTATTTTTTTATTTATTAAGCATTTAGTGTAAATTAATACAAAACATTTTTGCTTTTCTCATGCATTTGTTCGCGCTCCCGCCTAGCCAAACCATTGAAGAAGGAGAACAATAGTGTGCATTAGTCCTTTCACCTTCAGAGTCCACCTATTTTAGGTTTTTGTATGACATTGGTTCGGCTAGGTATTAATGGTTTCCAAGTTCCACAGAGACTTTGTCAGCTAAGCATGTCAGCTTTGCTACATTTTTTTTAAAAAAAATACCTAGTCCTCTTGCTGTTCTCTTGTTAAGTTCGACATATAGGGCTTCCCACAATAAATTGGAATCCTGTCCACACATCACAGCCAGAGTGTTCTGTAAGTGTTTTTCTCTTTCTTCATTTAAATCTCCACAAAACATTAGCAGGTGTTGTAGGGATTCTTCTTTTTCATTGCAGAGTCTGCATGTGTCATTTTTTTCCAGTCCATATTTCCTTAGAATTTGTTTCGTTCTTAGAACATTTATCCTGAACCGTAAGACCAGGTCCCTATGTTTAGGGTTTGCACTCTTCCTAATGTAGTTAGGCAGGAGATTGGGGAAGTTAACCGAGGGGTATGCAGTGATAAAATTGCAGCAAAAATATTGCCTATACAAAAAACCACGGCACACATTGTGTGGTTTGACCCGGTAAAGGTGTTCCCCATTATACCATTTAAGGAGAGCAGGGATTGCGGGGGATTCCCTGCTCCCCTTAAATGGTATAATAAGTCCGGGGGTTGCAGGGGTGTCCCCCGCATCCTTTACATGGATTGCTGTGGCAAAACCACAGCATTTTTGCTGTGATATTTTGTAACCACAGCAATTTTTGCCAAGATTTTAACACTTGGAACCAACCAAGGTTCTTGACAGTGTGTGTGACTTGGAACCTGAGCGAGTTGCCTCATTTTGAGCCCAATCTACTGATAGGAGCAATGTTTTGACTCTCTTGGGGTGGTTACAAAGTGTTTCGACGTTGATACACAGGTTTTCCAGGATTTCAGTAAACTTCTCTCTCCGCAGCTTTAAGGGCCAGTAGCCCAGGGCGTCATTTTCATGCTTCATAATTTTGTACTGAAGAGGGCACTCCATTAGTTCCACTTTTCTATAGGTTGTTAGAACTTTCCAAGTGACATGTATGTGGATTGAATGTAAACTCAGTTTGTGATGAATAACGCCTATTGGCACCGAATTGGCAAGATTTAGGATTCTTCTCCAATATCTAGCTTCTAGTTTGTCCCATATTTCCCAAGGCATTCTCAGTCATGTATCACCAGCATAGGTTATTACTGGGATTACTTTATGTTTGTAGAAATATACCACTGGTTGCAGCTAGAATTTGCCAAATCTCTTTTTCAGTAGTAGGGCTTGTGCTATTAGTTGGTCCATTTTGATTTCCAGATTTAGAATCCAAGGTTTCTCTCGGCCCCCACTCTGTGCTTATCATGGAGCCCGGGTATTTTGTACTGTGTGTCACCTGGATTTGTTGTGGGCTCAACTTGAATGGTTGTTTTATTTTCGTTTGTGCTTTTTTGAATATTAAGATTTCTGCTTTTCCAGCATTGATCTGTTGTTATTTTCTTCAACATAATATAGAGCATCAAGCTTATGTTTTAAGCCTATCGCGGTCATGTCAAGCAGGATGAGGTCATATGCATAGAGCAGATGTCCCAAGACATTCCCGCTTATCCGTGGAAAACGTGGAGAACATGCTTACGCTGGCTCAATCCATTCTTTGATGTTGATATGTAAATGTTAAACAGAATGGCCGCTAAGGGGATTCCTTGTTTCTAATCTCTCATAGTGGGTAAGGGTTTTCTGAGGGCCCCTTGTTGGTTTAGTCTGATTTGGAGACTTGTATCAGTGTGTAGCGCTATAATAGCTGCAAGAAGGTACTGTAGGCATCCCTTTTTCTTCAGTTTGTACCACAGATTCCTCGATCCACCCTGTCGAAAAAGCAGCATCCATGTCGATGCAGGCTAAGTATAACTTTTTGTTCTCACTTAAAGTTATTATTTTCATTAGGTTGAGTAGCAAGAGGTTTAATCCACAATCTACTCTTTTAACGAATCCTGTCTGTCTCTGGTTACGATTCCCACTCCTAGTCAACCATTCATTTAATCTTTTAAATAGGATGCCAGCGTATAATTTCCAAAGGACATCTAATAGGGAGATTGGCCGATAATTTACAGGTTTTGCACGGTCACCACTTTTGAAAATCGGAATTACGACTGCTTTTCTCCATGATTCTGGAATTTGCCTGTTAATGCTAATTCTGGAAAAAAGGTAGTCACAAAGGTCGGCCCATATTTTTGGGTTTTGTTTTAAAATTAAATTCGACATCCCTTCCGGGCCGGGGGCACGAGACTTGCTTGCTTTGTTAATTATGTTGAGGATTCAGTTTTTCGTAAAGTGTAATTCCCATGCTTTGATATTTACCAAAAGACTTTGTTGATTCATGGCCCCATCGTTTTGCTTATAGATTTCTCCAAAATGTTCTAGCCACTGATGTTCTTGGATGGGATTAATCTGTTCGAGACCCTTTGTGTTTAATTGCTTGTTTATTAAAGACCAAAAAGAATTGGAATTTTTATTCTCTATTGTCATCAACATGTTAGGAGTCCTGCTGGTAAAGTTGGACTCTGTGGGCTTTAACCCAATTGCGATATTATGCCTTCAAACACTTTACATCTGTCTCCTTTGTCTTGCTCTTCACTTTATTTAGGGCTTGCACATCTTTAGACATTTGCTTTTTCTTTTTGGCTACCTCCTGATCAAAGTGATGTTGACTTGTCTTGATTTTCAGGCTCATTATACCATTATCTCTGAAAAGTATAGGACAAGATTCATATTCAACTCCCAAAGATGGTGTGGCTATCCAGTGGTCTATTGCTGTTTTTAGTTGTGGAATAGACTTAGTCGTTATACGCAAATGGTTCAACTGTTATTTACACTCACTTTGTGGGGACAAATCGTGGGTTTTGATTTTAGCACTCTTGATTTGGTAGCTTAGATTACTGCAGGTTAGAATTAACTGACTGAGATCGCTCTTAGTGGAGTCCAGGATTTTCAGGGACTTGCTGTTTTGAAAAGTAACAGAGTCTATGAAAAAATAGTCTAGGGTACACTGGCATTAAAAAATCTCCAATTCTTTGCAGCAAGCCAATCTCCCTCTACGTTTCCATTTACTTTGTTGAGTGTCCTTTTGCTGGTTATTCTGTATTTTCCCTTTAAGATATTTGATATTAGAAACATCTATGTTTAAGTCGCCACAGTCAATGATGCACAAATTCCCAAACTCTGCACGCAGGTTGTCTATACTTCTCATGACTGACTGTACAGAGTTCTCCATGTTTGACTTTGCTGTTCCAGTATAGGTTAATGATTGCCTTTGTCAATTTTACCTTTGGGATAGAGAGAGCTTCCTGCATTACTATTATTTGGATGAGTGGTGAAGGTGCCATCGTCTGGATAACTCTTGCACTCTAGTTGTTTTTTTATAATGGTCAAAATACCAGCCGACGCTCCCCGTCACACCCTTGTATGCTTTATTCAAGTTGCAGGTAAAATCATCTATGATCGGTGTATTTTGTAACAAGCATTCTTACAGACATATAATATCTGATCGCAGTAGATCTTCATTTATGTTTACAAGCAGGTGTTTAAAACCTCTGGTGTTCCATGAGGCAATCTGGAAATTGTCTTGCTTCGGGTTACTTTCAGTCTATTTTTTGTTCATGTTCTCCAGAGATGACGGTAGCCAGTCCCATGAGGAAGTATCATCGATCTTAGTTTTCACCTCATCTAGTGAGATCCCCTTTGGTGTCACAGTGGTGTCTAGTTGGCCTTTTATGATGATACGTAGTGCGTCTGGGCCCCGCAATATCATTGGGGAGAATCTGACTGATTTGGTAGGTTCGTCATCGTCTTGTTCAGCCATATTATCAGATCTTTGTATGTGTGGCTCATCCCTTTTTTCCATCAATCCATTAGGGGCGTCTCTTCTTTCACACCCAGGTGTGTTACATCAAAACCTAGGATTCTCAGTTCTTCTTTCACCGAGGTGATCAGGTTCACAACCACCTTTGAGCCAAAGTGAACACATATGTGATTGTTTTTTTGTTCATGTGGGAAAGCTACTATTTGATATCCTTTGGTTGTATTACTCTGAGTTGTGGAACAGAGTGCAAGGGTCTCATCAGGTTAGAACAATTCAAGATGAGGCCATCTTTGGCCTTAGAGATATGCTCCATCATGAGTTTATGGACTTCCGTCCCATTCTTGTCAAGATTTGAGGCTGCACGTAGACCCATTCTCTTCTTTTGACTATGTGTTCCATGCTTGGTATCCAAATTTGATAGACGGGTTCCTATATGGGCACGTTCTGATTTTGAGTGATCTAGCATTGCTGTAATGACTTGTTGTGATTTCACCCTATTGGTTCGCTTGGCTTCCAGTAATTCTCATTTTGCTTGGAAAGTTATGAACGGTACATGACTCGGAGTAGCGGTGAGGAAATCTGCCTGACCCTCCAGGACCGACTTGCTTTGTGAGATTTTGTTCGCTGCTTCGATAATACTCTCATCTTCGTACAATGAGAGGGACAGTAAAGGATCCTGCTCTTTTCCACTTGACAAGCACAATTCCGGTTCATCACGCTTGATTTGTTTTAGGAATTGCCGCACTCCGGCCTTTGGTAGTTTTTACACCTGTGCAGTTGATGTTGTTGCCGTTTGTATTATTTGCGTGTTCAGGTACAACTGTATTCCGATTGGTTTTAGATTACGAATAATGTTTCGTATTCCGCCATTAGAAATTAATTTTGTCGGCGTTAGGTTTTTTGTTTTTTTGGCTTGGGTTTCCATTTCCGTCCAACTGCTGTTTGTCTGATTCAAATAAGGTATATAGTTCCTGTGGGGGTTTATAGACTTGCCTTTCCTCAAGTCTGGTTTCATCTTGGGTGGTCCGAGGCTCTAGTGACACATTTGAGATTGCTAGTTGGCCTTGTCTGTTTTTGTCCAATACTTGTAATCCATTGGTTCGTGAGGATAGGAGCTCTTTAGGATCCAATTCTTCTCCTATTGGTGCCATTTGGTGGGCCTCCTTCCCTAAGTCTCTTCCCGGTAAACTCTGTATATGTGGGATACTGAGTCCATGATTTTAGCCCCTGCTGATGGCGTTTGAGGTGCGGTCTCCATTGAGTTTCTTCCGGGTAAACTTTGGATGTGGGGAGTGTTCCCACGGCTGGCACATTTTGTCCTTATCTGGTTGCCACCTTGGTTGTTTTTTTTAGGTCCAGTCTTAGTAAGTTTACTATGTCACTGAAACTATTTGTAGTGGCTTGTTTGTCCTCACGTGCGTCCTCCATGAAGTCGAACAGGGTCTTGAAAATTGTGTTTTTGGAATCTCTCCCTCTGTTTCTTCATTCCTTTGTTGCCTCCATGTGTGCCTCAATATAGATATATTTTGACTGCATGAGGGACAGCAAAGTGGTTTGGTCCTTATAGTTTTCGTGTAAGGCTTTGTAAGGTTTAAGGAAAGGTGCCAACGTGATTGTTAGCATAGAGCCCACCGCTGGTTGAAAATTTGCGAGTTGCTCTGCTTGAGAGTGCGTTTCTTGTCTTTCCTTTCTTTTTTGCGGCCCTTGTTGTTTTTTTACATTTCTGTTTGTCCTGGTAGTCCATTTACGTCTCTGATTGTTTTGTTTATACACTTGTTCAGAATTAGCACTTTCTGAATCTTCTAATTGTGTTGTGTATGTTTTTTCAGCTTCATTGACACTCTGTGGATCCTGTGATAGCGTTTGGACCTGTTTATTTATGTCTAGGAACAGACTTTGATCTGATATTGAGTTAGGCGGATTAAATTCCTCACTTGCACCAGGTTTTGTTTTTTTTAACCTTTTTTCCTGGTGCCATTTGGGTTGTGGATTTATTTAATTCCACTTCATCTATTTGTCGTTTTTCCCTTTCGGCTGTGTGCCGTGGAGGTTTTGATCAGAAAGTGCATCATGGGTAGAGCATCACCATCTTGGTGTTTCAATGTGTCAGGCACAAGTAAGACGTCCGTTTGCAGACTTTCTGGTTCATCTTCAAGTATATCTTTTGTTACCACTATTTCTTCTGAGGGAGTTTTTTCAGTTTGTAAATTGGATTCTTCAGTACTTGTAATAGCCAATGGAGGTATGCCACTGTTATGTGGTGTCGCTCTAATGTCACACTTGCCCAAAGCTGATAAGAGCTCTTTATCTGTTACCTCTCGCCAAGTGTTATTTGCGGCTTGGACCATGGTCACAGCTTTTTGTTTTTCATTTGGCTTTCCTAAATCTATTTTAATTTTGACCTTTGTCTTAAAGTGCCATCTGATTGATTTTTGTTCTTTGTTTTTGGCGAGCCTCGTTTAATTTCTGATAATGTAAGACAGGTATATTCGCTGAGGTGATATTTTTGAATGCCTTCTTCTCTGTTATTTTTGGCACTTTCATTGCACTTTGATTACAGATTTCTTTAGCACAGGTTTCTAGAGAATTCTGGGAGTTGGGATAAACTAGTCCCGTGGTAATAGCTGTGCTTAATGGCATGCTCTGTGGTATTTCTGATCGATTTGATGTGTTTATCACTGGCCTCTCATGAATTGTGGTAGATGTAGTTTTTGTGGCGTGGGCCGACATTGGTTCACGCAATGTATCCGTGAAGTAACCCACGGCATCTACATAGATAGGGGGCTCCATGCTTGTAGCAGGACCATGCCTCATTTTGTGATCATTAATTTTTGCTTCCATTGTTGTTCGCTTTTAATTGGCTAGAGGTCACTTGCTCAACCGGTGCACAGAACATGTCTTCCGTGTCTGTGGACTCATCAACATTGCTTCTGCGTTTCCCTGTCACGCTTGGAGCTCTCCTCAGACTCTGCGAGTCACTCAGCATCCCACCCCGGCCTCCGCACGCATGCGTACATGTGAGCTCCACAGCAAGCGACTGTCGAGGAAAGGAACAGGGGCTGGTAGAAAGTGCAGCAGGGGTCGTGGGGTGCCACATAACTTTGCTGTGATCTTCAATAGCTGCTCTGGGTTCCTCCAGTACCTCGTTGGATTCTTGTGAGTTCTACCACAATGGTAATTCTTCCACACCACTGACATCTGTGATATGTGGGAAAGGGTCCATATTGTTTGCAGAGTTTGCAGTTCATAGCAGCCTTTGCTTAGATGAACCCAGCAGCATCCATGATAAACACTGCTTGCCCTTCCCGTCTGAGTCCGTGTGGGAGAATTTAGTGCAGCTCTTTGTTCTTAGGGCTGGGTTAGTAGAAGTTAGGTTCATCTTGGCTCTCGAAGACCCTCTGGAACCCTCCTGAGAACACTCTGCAACACTCTGTGGATGCTCCACGTCCTAGGGGTAGATTTTCTAAGCAGGAACCTCCTCCTCCAATGGCAATAGAAAAAATACTCTGGAAAACAGAAGTAGCACGAGGAGCAGACTGCAGTGTAGAGTAGTCAGCCACACTCTGCCAACACTCGGCGGATGCTCTGCGTCCTAGGGGTAGATTGTGTAAGCAGGAACCTCCTCCTCCAATGGCAATGGAAAAAATGCTCTTGAAAACAGAAGTGGCACGAGGAGCAGACCGCAGTGTAGAGAAGTTAGCCACACTCTGCCAAAACTCCACGGACGCTCTGCGTCCTAGGGGTAGATTGTGTAAGCAGGAACCTCCTCTTCCAATGGCAATGGAAAAAATACTCTGGAAAACAGAAGTAGCACGAGGAGCAGACCACAGTGTAGAGAAGTTAGCCACACTCTACCAACACTCTGCAGGAGTGTTTAAAAGATTAACACACAAATATTCTGTAGTTAAGTTATTATATTGTATTCTGAGTTTAATGATATTTTGATGGATAGGGGTGGAGTTTGTCTGCATATATTGTGATTGTAGGATTTTAATTTGTTTAAGAATATCTTCAGTTTCTTTTTACGTTTTTTTCTTTTTAGCAGCTGTATATGCTATAATGTGCCCTCTGAGTATTGCATTATAGCAATCCCAGTTATTGTGTACTGATGTATCGGTGGGAGAGTTTTCTGCAAAAAAGAAAGAGTGCTGTTGGTGTACACACTTAACTAACTATTCATCCTTTAAGAGGGATGAATTGAATCTCCATCTATTATATTTGTGTGTGTTTTGAGCATTAGACATTTTAATGTGGACAGGGGCGTGATCTGACAAAACAATTGGTTAAATATTTGGATCTAATAAGCCATTAGTCAGGGATTTAAATATAAAAATGTAATCTATCCTTGAGAAGGAATTATGAGGTGGAAAGAAGAAGATGTAGTCTACGTATGAGGGATGGGTGATATGGCAAGTATCAATGAGACCTAGTTTGGATACAAAGTTGACAAATTGTAGGTGAGACTTTGTGGTTTTAGGTCTTACATTTGACTTTTTATCAAGGATAGGACCTATGATTTTGTTAAAATCTTTGCATACAATTAGGTTGTTAGGACAAGATTTGGATATGTGGTTTCTTAAATGAGTCCAAAAACCCAGGTCAGCTTTTGTTGGGCCATAAACATTCAAAATAGAATATTTTATGGATTCAATAAGATGTTTTACTAAAACCCATCCCTATCTGTCTCTGAGGATAGTACCTTACATTGAAGATGTTTACTAATCAAGGAAGCAACCCCATTCTTCTTCCCATCAGCTGTGCTCGAGAAGACTTGACCCACCCATAATCGTTTCAGTTTGGCTGTTTCATCTTGTGAGAGGTGGGATTCTTGTATGCATGCAATAGCTGGTTTGGCTCTATTAAGGTGTGACAGTATTTTTTGCTGTTGAACAGGATTATGCAATCCCTTAACATTCCATGTTACAATTGTAGTGCCATGCGTTTCGAAGCAACAAACATAAGCAATCTAATATCTGTAATTAAAGTTTGGTGAGATAAAACACAGAGGGGAATTAAACACGAGGATGGGGAAAGGACAAACAGGAAGAACATGGAGTTTCGCAATTAATGTAGCAACCAACTAATATATGTAAGAGTAGTGGCTAACTGGATACAGCCACTCCAAACTATGTTGATATGCAGTCAATAAGAGGTGGGGGTAGAGAGCCAGATTTCAATGGGCCGCTCCGTCTCCCATTCTGGCTAAACTATCCTGTTATAGAACAAAACATTCCATATATAATTGTATTTCACGAATGCTGTTTGGTGGTGCCCATCTCCTCTCTTCTGTGGCTTTGGATAAACTTGCACAAGTCTCTTGGATCTTGAAATATATACATATGACCGTTGAGAGTAACTTTTAAGGATGTTGGATGAATGATCACATATCTAGCATTAAGCTGCCGTAGCGCTGGTCTGAATGCCAATAGTTATTTCCTTCTTGCCGCCATGGTGTTTGAAACATCCTGAGGTATGAAGATCTTGGTTCCTTCCCATATGAGAGTCTTCTTCTGTTTAGCTTTATACAAAATGAGCATAACGTGAGTATAATCTAGTATAGCAAAAATCACAGTTTTCGGTGCATTGCGAGACGGATTTCTGGTACCTTTCCGATGAGCTCTTTGGATGTCAAACACTGGAGGCTTGGAGAGATCCAGGAGTGTGGTAAGCATATGATAAATAAACTGAGTAGGGTTGTCATTTTCAATATTCTCGGGAAGACCAACAATACGTATGTTGTTTCTCCTAGTTCTATTTTCTAAATTTTCTGTCTGCTTTTGCAAAGAAAGAACTGTGTTTTCCAAAGATACCACCATTCCTGCTACATCTTCAGCATCGCTCACTCTTTTTTTGACCTAATTTCTTCTGGTTTCAAACATGGACCACTTATCATCAAGCATTTGCAATTTGGCAGTCGTGGCTTCCATAAAAGGTTTAAGGGATTTTATTTCCATTAAGATTGCTTGCATAATTGGGTCCTGCGTATCTTCCTTGGGCATGGGAGAATCACTTTTCCATCTTTTGGGGGTAATTATTTGTAGGTAACGATGCCATATCTTTGGATTGCCCCTTCTTTGAGGTCATATTAAGACAGATTTGGCCTCATTATAAGTTTACCGGTCCGGTAACAACGGTACCGGTAAGCTTGCCGGTATCATTGTCACTGGACTGGCAAACTAGGAGTTCTGCTCGCGTGTGCCTTCCCGCCCATCAGGACTCACCTGGCGGGCATAGCTTCCCCGGCGAGCAGAGCATGCCGAATGCACCGGCCCCATTCTGAATGGTACCAGTGCATTCTTCCTCCTCATTCGCATTGAGCCTTATGGGACTCAATGGGAATGGGGAGCATTTCATTCTTGCAGCTGCTAATGGGCAATTACCGGTTCCGACTGTGCTGTAATGACCCATTAATTGCCCATTTGGGGGTGCCGGAAAAATTTTCAAGTTTGCCGGCAGCCTACCGGTTTCACTGGCAAGGCTACCGCCAAACTTGTAATGAGGCCCAGAATGCCTAATGCTGGACCAAGCAGAGTTTAGCTTTGGTAGCTGTGTTTTCTTTCCAATAATCGGCTAGAAGTATTTTCATTGCTATTACATAGCAGTCGGTGCATTAATGTAGTCAACTCAAAGGTGTCTTTGTCTCCAATGAACTCATAAAGGGATCATAAGCCCATTTTAATCTATCACACCTGCATTATCCATTGTATGACTTAGGCATCACCAGCACAGGGTTAACAATGCACTTAGGTAATTGTTATAATTAGCAGAGTAGTATGTTTCAAAATGCACACAAATATTGTATTTTTAATGTCAGGTAGAAATAGCCCCAGTAGCTGATAATCCTTTGGGGATCTCCCACACCTTTAATATATGCCAAATGATATACCCATTTAAATTGACCATTTAGCTGATATTAGTCCATAAACACCCTGCCAGCTTTATTAACAGCTGAATGCCACTTGAGAACATGTATCCTACAGGCAGTCATATATCCATAGACAAAGTTCAGGGTAAATGAGAAGGGAAACTAAATTACTTATAGAGTCTTTCTTGTCAAATTCTTCTGTATCTTAGTCATAAAATGTTCAAAAATACGTTCAGGCCGATTCATGGAATCAACGTGCGCCGAAAAAACGGCGCACGCGTGCGAAAACGTGCGATTCGCAGTGAAATAGCGAAAATCGCAGTGCAAGTGCGATTATCGCAGTGCAAGTGCGATTATTGCACAGAAAACATCGCACATCTATTCATGGAAGTCCGTGCATGCGCAAAATGTGGGATGTGCGCTGAAAAAGTGCGCGGCGCACGCTGGCGCACGCTGGCGCACAGGTCACCGAACGCCGTGCCATAAGGCCACAGCGAATTCGCACATAGCGCGGCGCACATAACAAAAGTAGGCGTAACACGGGGCGTCACACGCAGGATGGGGAACAACTCGTGAAAATATGGGCGTCACGGGGGAAGTACAGGAGGCAAGTGCGCAGAACGCCCACACGCTCGCCTACAACACGTATTCATGGAATCGAATAGGGAAAAACACGCACGGCCAAAGACACGCACAGGCCCATACAAAGCAGGCGGTAGCGTCCCTGTGCAGGAAAAAAATGTGCGCCAAAGTCCTACACGCGCGAGAAGGCCCACATGCGATCGGGCCTGGGGGAGCGTGTGCGTGTATTTCAGAGGTGCGCGAGAAGTTTCACACGCGATCGGGCCTGTGGGAGCGTGTGCGTATATTCCAGAGGTGCGCGGGAAGTTTCACACGCGATCGGGCCTGGGGGAGCGTGTGCGTGTATTTCAGAGGTGCGCGAGAAGTTCCACACGCGATTGGCCTGGGCGCGTGTATTTCAGAGGTGCGCGAGAAGTTCCACACGCGATTGGCCTGGGCGCGTGTATTTCAGAGGTGCGCGAGAAGTTCCACACGCGATCTAGCCTGTGGGAGTGTGTGCGTGTATATGAGAGGTGCGCAGGAAGTTTCACACGCGATTGGGCTGCGTGCGGGTATTTCTGGGGTGCGCTGGAAGTTTCACAAGCGATTGGGCTGCGTGCGGGTATTCCAGGGGTGCACACAAAGTTTTACACGCGATCGGGCCTGGGGGAGCGTGTGCGTGTATTTCAGGGGCTCGCGGGTGGTTTTACACGTGATCGGGCCTGGTGGAGCGGGGCACGTGTATTTCAGGGGCTTGCGGGTGTTTTCACACGCGATCGGGCCTGGGGGAGCGGGGTACGTGTATTTCAGGGGCTCGCGGGTGGTTTTACACGCGATCGGGCCTGGAGGAGCAGGGTACCACTCACCGTCTGCCTTGCGTGTAGAAGAACGCGTAGCCAACACCCACCCGCTGTGAAGTAATAGCGTGTGGACCCCGACGCCTGCAAGACACACGCACCGCACCCCACGAAAAGCAACGCCCATGCGCGATACGTCACAGACACGCATACGCGCTAAGGGCCTTTGGTCCAATGGAATCGCGTATGCGTGCTGACGTGCTTACGCACTAAGGGCCTTTCCTCGATTCACACGCTGACGTGCAGAATTTTCACGTGCCAAATCACTCCGTATCAAGCTGGCCACGCGTAAGCACACGGAAGACCACGCTCCTGCCCAAAAGGCCAAATTACTGCCCCCCAGAGCCCCGAGCAGCCTCCCACGAGCCATCTGCTGCTGCCTGCCTGCCTGCTGCCACCGTGCCCTGCCATTTGGTGCCTGCACATCAGCCATCTGCAGGGGTCCAGTTGCTGTGTCCACCCCTGCTGGAACAGAACACTCCCGACTGGGATACCATCGCTCCACAGCCCAGCCCCAGGACCCAGTTGCCCACCCACGCCTGCCTCGGGGGTCGCCATGTCGGGGCAAACACCATCCGAGACCACTGGCGACCCCCAGCCAGATGGGCAGAGGGCCACCAGCTTCAGTCAGAAGGAAGTTGGTGTCCTGGTGGAGCTTGTCCTGGGGCATTATGATGCCCTCTTTGTATCACCACGCGCCGACAAGGAAGGACGGGACAGGATCTGGGACGACTTTGTGGTTGCCATCAACGCAGAGGGGGTGGCAACCCGCAACATCAAGCAAGTCAAGAAGCGCTGGGAGGACTTCAGGTCCAGGACCCTCATAAAGGCCCGGCGCCTCGTGGAGGGGGGCCGGGGCAGCATGAGTACCATCCAGCTGAGGGTCCTGGAACGCGTACGCCCAGCGCTCCATGCCCAGATCCTTGAGAGGCAGACCCGTCTGGAGTCGAGCGGTAAGTGGCCAAGCATTGCTGTGTGAGACAGGGCATGTTGCAGCGTGCTGGTTGTCTGACACTTGCCTGTATGTGTGACATAGGCCATGTACGCGTGTGTGTGTGCAGGGACATCATGGTCATGCATGTGAGACCAGTAATGTGTGAAGCACACGGTTGGTGTATGTGTTGAAATGTAACATGGGGAGCCCTATGCGGAATGGACACATGAGAGCATGCCAGTCTCTGTTCCTGGACATGGGTGTGGGTGAGGGATGGGTGCTGATGCCATGTACATGTATGGTGTCCATGTCTGTGTTTCTGACCTGCGTGTCTGTGACTTGTGCATGCCATGGATGCATGACACATGTCTGTGACAATGTTCAGATTCACTGATGCAGCCTAGTTATCCTTGCATCCACTGTGTCTGGGGTGTACGAGTCCAGATGGATGAAAGTACGTTGAAGTGTGTGCATGTGATAGGCATGACCCATGATGCATGTGAGTCCAAAAACAACATTGTATGCTTCAAGAGTCCCTTGGACATGTTTGCTTATGTCCATAGCATGCGCCATGCCTGTTACTGCATGTGTTTTGCCTGCACTGACCCATGTGTTGTGGAGGGACATGATGGAAGTGATCTTTGACAGTGCCACTCATCTGCTATTGCTTCCTGTCTAGGGGACCATTGTACAGTACCCTGATGCTTGTGTTCTATGTCTCCCTCTACACAGCGCAAAGTGAAGAAGAGGGCGGAGACGGCGCTGTGGAGCTAAGCGGCGGGGATGCCCCCAAGGCTGCAGCGGAAGGGGTGGGTGAGCCCCCACAGGGGCTTGCAACGGCGGAAGACGGTGTGGAGCCATCCAGGTTGGTGGTTTCCACAGAGGAGGAGGAGCCCGCTACTGAGCCGCACATGGGGCCTGGTGGGGGGCATTCCTGCTGGTGCAAGTGGTGCAGTCCAGGGGCAGGGGCAGGAGGCAGCACAGGTCGCCGTGGAGGTGCCTGTGCATGTCACTGTCCCTGACACTGTGACTGCACCACCATGCACCAGCAGGGATGCCCCATCCCAGGCCCGTCCGCAGGTAGGGGGGATGTCCATGTCATCTGACTCCCCTCCACCTGCGGAGGAGGGGACCCCTGGCCGTATGGAGAAGGTCCTGATTGGTGTCGCATTGCACACGGCTGTCATTCGTGATGAGGTGCGTGCTTCCCGGGGGGAGCACACACGTCATCACGAAGAGCATCGTGCCAACGTGGCCCAGTTGGGAGCGGTCATGGTCGGGGGTCTCGTACATGTGTCAGGCACTCTGGCGACCCTCTCCTCCTCTGTGGAGGCTATGCGCCAGTCGTACTCCATGCCGTCTTCCGGCCCAGATGCCACCAGGGCCCGCTGTGGACCTGCCCCGACCAATGCAGCCACCTCGGTGGGGATCCCATCCCTGCCACAGTCGGGAGTCGGAGGTCCAGCAGGGGTGGACACACCAGCAACTGGACCCCAGCAGATGGAGGATGTGACGGCATCATCGGGCAGGGCACGTGCACGACGGCGTCGGTGGTTTCCATCAGCCTGGATGCCGTCGTGCTGGCACAGGCAGTTGCGTCGGAGGCAGCGGCAGGCTCGACGTGGGAGGCATCATGGCTCGGGGCCATCAACATCAGGGGTGCAGGCATCGGCCGGAGGGCAGGAGAACCCTGGAATGGGAGTGGCTTCCGTGTGGGAGCGGTTGGGCCAGCAGATAGGTGCGGAGCGGCAGCGGGCAGAGGAGGAACGGCTCACAATGATCAGGGCGGAGAACTCCATGCGGAGGGCCCTAAGGGGGGCCGAGTGCCTCGAGGCAATCCGCAGGGGGTTGGAGGTGGAAACATCGACGGCCCTGCGGACCCTCGCGGCCATGGAGGAGGACCGCCTCCGGGACATTGAGCAGGAGTTCGATGATGCCCTGGCCCGGGACATCCAAAAGTGAGCCGTCAGACTAGCCCGCTGCCCTTGTACATAGTTATGTAGGTAGTGTTAGGTTTCCTTTTTTTTTAAATTTATTTTGGACCTTTTGGACATTGGCCACATTTTTTCTATATAGTTTATTTTATTAGGTAGTATTTTTATGTAGGTTTCATTTCTTCAGTTGGGATCATGGACCCTGGTTTGTTTATCTGTATATTGTTGACTGTTGGATTATTTATTTATTTTTTTTGATTTACCCATGGAGCAATGGTTTTCGGTTTTGTTTTTACCTTGGATTTACTTTCTTGAACTGTGACTTTGGACACCTTTCCTTTGGATTATGATTTGTCGTTTTTCATTATTTAACAGACATGCTGCTTTTGGTTTTTGATGCCCATTGTCATTTGTTTATTTTTATTCCATTTATGCTGTTTTTAATACATTTTTTTCATCAAACTTCAATGTGTAGTATCATCTCATTGGTATCATGCATATCCTGATATGGGTTTTGAGATTCACTGACGCCCATTGGGTGTATGTGAGGGCCATGTGTTCATTTCCAAACTTGCTATTAGGGTCCTATCATGTCATTGCCATTTCTAAGTGGGTGGATGCAATACTCGGGTGGGTGTTTTGCATTTGGAGGCTGACCATAGGGACCAGGGATCTAGATTGTGATGACATGTTGGCTGGGGAACATGAGTTGGACATGGGTGGGGGCCTGCTGGCAGGTGCCCCACAGTGCTGGGGGGTGGGGGGGTGGGAGACATGGGTGGGGGCCTGCTGGCAGGTGCCCCACAGTGCTGGGGGGTGGGGGTGGTGGGAGACATGAGTGGGGGCCTGGTGGAGGCTGCCCCTGCACTGATGGGGGGTGGGGGTGGTGGGAGACGGGTGGGGGCCTGCTGGCAGGTGCCCCACAGTGCTGGGGGGTGGGGGTGGTGGGAGACATGAGTGGGGGCCTGGTGGAGGGTGACCCTGCACTGCTGGCGGGTGGGGGTGGTGGGAGACAGGAGTGGGAGCCTGGTGGAGGGTGACCCTGCACTGCTGGGGGGTGGGGGTGGTGGGAGACATGGGTGGGGGCCTGCTGGCAGGTGCCCCACAGTGCTGGGGGGTGGGGGTGCAGGGGAACATGAGTTGGACATGGGTGGGGGCCTGCTGGCAGGTGCCCCACAGTGCTGGGGGGTGGGGGTGGTGGGAGACATGGGTGGGGGCCTGCTGGCAGGTGCCCCACAGTGCTGGGGGGTGGGTGGGTGGGAGACATGTGTGGGGGCCTGCTGGCAGGTGCCCCACAGTGCTGGGGGGTGGGGGGGTGGGAGACATGGGTGGGGGCCTGGTGGAGGGTGCCCCTGGTGGCTGGGGGTGCAGGGGGACATGCGTTGGTGGGCAGTAGTGCAAGTTGACATGTGAGTTGGCTGGGGGGCATGGCCATGGTGGATGGGGTGCCTGCAGGACATGTGCAGGGTAGGCCCCTGTGGTGTGAGCCACCTGCAGGGGCTGTGGAGGGTGTAGAGGGAACACCTGGGAGGACCCACACGTGCAATTCACATGTGTTGCTCCCCGCGCACCCCTGTAATACACGTACCCTGATGGAATCGCGTGTGGAACTTCCCGTGCACCCCTGGAATACACGTACCCTGATGGAATCGCGTGTGGAACTTCCCGCGCACCCCAGAATACACGTACCCTGATGAGATCGCGTGTGGAACTTCCCGCGCACCCCTGAAATACACGTACCCTGATGGAATCGCGTGTGGAACTTCCCGTGCACCCCTGAAATACACTTACCCTGCGGAAATCGCGGGTGGAACTTCCCGCGCACCCCTGAAATACGCGTACCCTGCTCGCACGGGGCCAATCGCGTGTGGAATTTCCCGCGCACCCCTGAAATACCCGCACGCAGCCCAATCGCGTGTGAAACTTCCCGCGGACCCCTGGAATACCCGCACGCAGCACAATCACGTGTGAAACTTCCCGTGCACCCCTGAAATACCCGCACGCAGCCCAATCGCGTGTGAAACTTCCCGCGCACCCCTGAAATACACGCGCCCAGGGCAATCGCGTGTGGAACTTCCCGCGCACCCCTGAAATACACGCGCCCAGGGCAATCGCGTGTGGTACTTCCCACGCACCCCTGAAATACACGCGCCCAGGCCAATCGCGTGTGGAACTTCCCGCGCACCCCTGAAATACACGCGCCCAGGCCAATCGCGTGTGGAACTTCTCGCGCACCCCTGAGATACACGCGCCCAGGCCAATCGCGTGTGGAACTTCTCGCGCACCCCTGAGATACATGCGCCCAGGCAAATCGCGTGTGGAACTTCTCGCGCACCTCTGAGATACACGCGTCCAGGCCAATCGCGTGTGAAACTTCTCGCTCACCTCTGATATACATGCACACGCTCCCCCAGGCCAGATCGCGTGTGGAACTTCTCGCGCACCTCTGAAATACACGCACACGTTCCCCCAGGCCAATCGCGTGTGTAACTTCTCGCGCACCTCCGAAATACACGTGCCCAGACCAATCGCGTGTGGAATTTTCGCGCACCTCTGAAATACACGCGCCCAGGCCAATCGCGTGTGGAACTTCTCGCGCACCCCTGAAATACACGCACCCAGGCCATTCGCGTGTAATACTTCTCACGCACCCCTGAAATACACGCACACGCTCCCCCAGGCCAGATCGCGTGTGAAACTTCTCGCGCACGCCTGTTCCCGACACCCGTAATCCGCGTTCCCCGCTTTGCGTTTGCTGTTTGCCAGTCCGGTAAACTGGTACAGGGTTGGCGCAGCCCTTTGCGATGGTTTTGAGATCTTGATGGCTTTTCCTTGCGCAAGGGCGTTCTTGGGGGCGTAACTGGCGCTGCTGCAGGGTCGCTGCGCCACTCTGCGCCACGTCTGCTTTTGGAGGTGAGAATCCATGAATACGCTGTGCGCGGAAATTGATTTTATCGCACGCGGCTGGCGCAGACATTCGCACGGGCACGCTGTGCGCCAGCCGCGTGCGACACTTTTGAGAGGAATTACATGAATCGGCCTATTTATCTTTGAGTTGCACATCTCACAATGTGTGAAAACAATATGTTTTCACTTAATTCCGCGTTCGAGTGCTAAATTGCCTTTTTTATGAAGTAATCGTGCTACCCTATATCAGCGACTCCTTCTCAACGCATGGGCTGCACAGCTGATTTAACGTTCCGGCTTTGCTTTCGGCGCAACCACTTGAGTCACGGCCGCGCCTTCGGAGCTGTGCAGCAACCTCGCATGATACAAACACAAGGAAATGCGCTCTCACAGCCTTGGTGAGAAGATTTAAAACCAAACTTCATTTACAAACGTGGAAATTTTGAAATTTTGAGCCGAGACTGCAGCTACAATTTAAGCTGCCATCTGTTACAGCGCCTGGCCACGCCCCCAGAGAATCTGTTTCTAAACTGTGACTAGAGCCGTACTACCCAACAGCTCCACTAAAATCGGGTTTGCTGTACCTTCTGACTGTGCCTATGTATAGAAATATATTCCTATTGCATTTGAACGTCGCAATGCCTTTACAAATGCATTCTCTATAAAATAAAACTAAAAATAAATACAAACACAAAATACACAGTGCAAACATGTGATGGTGCTGCAACTTGCTCTCGCTTTCCGCCACATTCTGCTGCAGTTGCAGGGTTGGATTTCACAGCCTCCCGAACCCACACTCTCAGGCTCGCAAGTGATGGTGGGCCTATTTTTGGGTGTGTTTCCACCTGTGTCATGCACATCAAGCGTGAACAAACCGTAAGTGTAAATGAAGGTATTCATCTGATTTTCCTCCTAATATATTTGGGCCAGTAATAAGGTTCACAAATGTTTTGTGAGCGACATGGTTTTTAGTCATAAAGAGAAAAGGCGGGAAAATTAATCAACTAAATGAATTGGGTGAGAAAAAGAACCTTGCTGTTGGTGTAAGAGGAAAAAAAGGCAAACTGCAATTTTGTATAATACCTAATCCCCCACACTAGCGTGAGATGGGGGTTTAGATTCTATAAAAGACAAGGAGGCGAGTATTATGCATTACAATCTTTACTGAGATCCACAGCAGCAAAGAATAAAAACTTTGTAAAACGAAATTTTTTCCAATAAACATAAAGTTATAACAATGCAATGGGAACATCCCAGTTCAACATGGTGGGCAGGTCATGCCCTGGAGGTAGCCAATAGGGAGCGAGCCAATCCCATATAGGTCCATTCCTTTAACAACTCCCCCTCTTTCTGAAGCTGATCCTTTTCACACGACCACCGAACATTTTCTCCACGTAGAATGAAGACCAAACTCCCATGGAGACGCCGGAGCTGAAACCTTCAGCAACTTGGAGCGGAAACTCTTGCTTCTTCCTGCGTGCCATCAACCGAAAGCTGAAACAACAACCAACACCAGTAAGGGTGGGTGGGTGGGATAATACTCGCCTCCTTGTCTTTTATAGAATCTAAACCCCCATCTCACGCTAGTGTGGGGGATTAGGTATTCTATGGCAAGACAGGAGGCTCATATTATGCAAGTTCAAAGCCCTTGCATTACATTCACCGCTACATGAGCAATACGTTTATGGTAAAATGTCTTAAAAGTTGACTCCCTTGACCAGTCAGCTGCTTTTAAAATCTGTTCCAAACTACCCCCCAGAAAGGCTGCTTTAGAGGCCATAGCACCACGGACTGAGTGGGGACCAAAGGAGGAAGTGTCAACCCCCGCCTCTCGCATAACCCATTTGATCCATCTGGCCAAAGTAGAAGGGTAGACCGGCTTATGGGGTTTTCGGTAGGAAATCAGCAGCTGAGAGGTATAGGGAGGTCTAGAATGTTCAGTTTTGAGCTCAAAACATTTCAGACAATTGACCACACATAATTTACAATCTTCAGGAAAAGCTGGATAAGATATCGAGGAAGTCATGCATTTAGTCCTTCGTGAGATAAAGAAAGTAACCCCCTGAGGGGTGAACATCTTATTATCCACATCCAAAGCTCTGATATCAGAGACCCTTTTAATAGACACTAGACATAGTAACATAGCAAGTTTGGCAAATAACTGCTGCAGGGACAGTTCTTCATTAAGAGGCCAGGACCTGAAGAGCTGCAGTACCATATTAACATCCCAAAGAACCGAATACTTCGGTTGTGGTGGAACTTTAATACGGATAGATTTGAGGGCCCTTCGCACCAAAAAATGCCTACCCACCGGTTCCCCTTTAACCAAAAGGTGACCTGCTGAAATAGCTGAACGAAAACCATTAACTGTCCTGTAGGTTTTTCCTTCCTTATACAACTCCACTAAAAAATTAACCACCTCTACAGGAGGGGCCGAAACGGGATTAAGGTGCCTAGCCACACACCAGCTAACCCATTTGTTCCATGCTGAGGAATACCCCGCCTTAGTAGAGGGCGCCCAGGAGTCCCTGATGACCGCCATAGAGTCTTGCGAAAGTCCTCTGAAGCACCAGGAAGAGCTGAAATTTTCCAAGCCATAAGGGCAAGGTGTCCCTGCAGGACCAACTCGTGAGGGAGACCCTCCGGATCCACCAGCAACAGGGGATCGGGAGGGAGAAGACGGGGAATATCTACTGCTAATTCCAGCAGGGCCGGGAACCAAACCTGAGAGGGCCAAAAGGGGGTAACTAGAACCAGAGCCGCCGCTTGTGTGTGAACTTGGACCAGAACCCGAGCTATCATGGCAAAGGGAGGAAAGGCATACCCCAACTGACCCGACCAATCCTGGAGGAAAGCGTCGGTGGCCAGAGCTAACGGATCTGGTCTCCAACTGTAAAACCTGGGAACTTGACAATTCAGTCTCGAGGCAAACAAGTATATGGTCAGGGGACCCCAGAGGGACGCTAAGCGGGCGAAAAGAGATCTGTTCAACATCCAATCGCTCCTGTCTTGCAGGTGCCTGGAGTTCCAATCTGCAACTTCGTTGCTGACTCCCGGGAGGTATTCCGCTTTCAATATAATATCCCTGTCGAGGCAAAAATGCCAAAACTCTCTTGCCAAATCCGCCAAGACTTTGGACCTGGTACCCCCCAGGCGATTGATGTATTTCACCGCAGAGATGTTGGCCATGCGGAGGAGAACACAACAATTCCCCTGATCCTTGAGGAGACTCCGAACCGCAAAGGACCCCGCTAACAACTCTAGGCAATTGATATGTAGTTGTTTCTCTGACTCCGACCATTTCCCACCTGTGGAAACCTGACCTAATTTGGCTCCCCAACCCGATCTGCTTGCATCTGACTCCAGTACGACATCCGGAGATGGGCCAAATATTGCCTTGCCATTCCAGGCCTCCATGTGCCTGAGCCACCACAGGAGCTCCAACCTGGCTTCCGGCGGCAATACCACCATTTGGGAGTAAGAGAGACACTTGCTCAAATGCTTGGCTTTTAAGAGTTGCAGAGCTCTGTAATGTAGGGGAGCAGGGAAGATAGCCTGAATGGATGCTGACAGCATTCCCACAACTCTGGCCAACTGCCTGAGGGAGATCCTCCCTCTTCTGAGGAGCAGACGAATTTCCTTCTTTATCTTGGAGAGTCTGTTGTCTGGGAGAAGAAGGATGCAAAGCTTTGAATCTATATTGAAGCCCAGAAATTGGATACATTGCGTAGGCTTCAATATGGATTTTTTTTACATTTATCACAAAACCTAGATCCTGTAAGAGGGTCACAGTGAATTTCAGATGAGAACACAGAGTTTGATAATTCTGGGCCAGGAGCAACATGTCGTCCAAATAAATTATGATCCGAATCCCCCTGGATCTGAGAAGAGCCATCACAGGCCTCATGAGCTTGGTGAAACACCATGGGGCCGAGGACAGGCCAAACGGAAGGGATGCAAACTGCCACACCCGGCCCCCCCCATTGAAATTGAAGAAACTCCTGATGCGGGGGAAAGACGGGAACGACTAGGTAAGCGTCTTTGAGGTCCAATTTGACCATCCAATCTGCAGGGAGAAGGGTGTATCTGAGTAAATGAATTCCCTCCATTTTGAAGTGGTGATACACCACAAAAGAGCTGAGGGCTTTCAGGTTGATTACTGGGCGAAACCCCTGGTCTGGTTTCGGGACTAGAAAAATGGAACTCAGAAACTGAGAGGCCTTGTAAGAGGCCGGGACTACCGCCCCCTTGGAGATGAGATCCCTTACCTCCACATCAATGAGGGATTGTTTGACTTCGTCGAACACCAAAGGAAGGGGAAAGGACAACTGACAAGGTGGGGCATAGAATTCTATCGGATAACCCTGAACCGTTTGTAACATCCAAGGATCCGAAGTGAGAGCCTCCCACTGTGGAAGAAACTTGGCTAGTCTGCCACCTAGACTTTTGAGGGAAAAAACTTTTAGCACCTGAGAAAGTACCTGATTGCCCTCTTGATCTTCCGGCTCCTCTGCCGGCACGTCCTCTCCCATTCGAGTTTTGTTGTGGGTAGAACTGGTTATGTGCTCCCCGAGCAGAGGAGGTATGGTATGCGCCACGGGGCGCAAACTGGCGGGGACGGGAGGAGCCCTGGGAAAAGCGGCTGGAGGAGCGGGCCCTACCTCGTCCAGCCTTGTTAAAAACCTTTGGGGCAAAGACCTTTTTTATATTAACCTGCGCCTTGTCCAGCGCTGTAAATGTGTGAACATAAGCCGACAAGTCTTTCAGGAAAGAATCCCCAAATAAATTACCCTGAGCTGAAGGGCCACCTTCCCTCTCAGCCATGTCTGCCAGTTTGGAATCCAACCTCATTAATAATGATTTTCTCCTCTCCCTACATATGGAGGCATTAGCGTTGCCGAGCAGGCATACCGTACGTTGGATCCAACCCCTTAATGTGTCAACATCAACCGGGGTATTAGAGGCCGCCGCCTCTTCTGCCATTTCAAAAATCTGCGTGACTGGACCCAGGATGTCCAACAGTCTGTCTTGGCAACTACGCCACGCTTTATCAACCCCCTTCTTGGGGTCCTTCCCTTTTTGGGATAGAAAAGCCGCCATAGACTGGTCTATTTCTGGCGCTAAAGCCACCTTGTCTGCAAGCACAGGTCTGGGACACTCCGACCGCATCTTATTACGATCCTCTTTGGGCATAGGGTGCCTTATCCAGAACTTGAGGAAAGAGGAAACTTCCTCAGAGGGCTGCCACTCGGCTGACCTGGGGTGCTGTATCAGGGCGGGGTCAAAGAAAGGTACTCCGCTACCATCAAGCAGGGGCGCTTCCTGAGGGCCCACAGATGTTACTTTCTTTTTCCGCCTCTTAGAGGGCGAATCAGAATCAACAGAACTTTCTGAGGATGACACCGCAATAGGGGACTCCGCCGGGGCGAAAAGCGCGTGCGCTGGCCAGGGTGTGGAAGTGAAAGGTTGATGAGACTCTTCCCACCCTCTCTTTAAAGTTCTTTTAGGGGAATATATGGGTGAAATGGCCAAGGGGGGACTGAATTGTCCCTGGGTATGTTTAGTTTTGGCCGTACACTTTTTAGGGGCCTGGGTTGCAACAGATGGGGCAGCATCTTGGGAGGGGTGGAAATCCGCAATGCGGGTGATTAATCTGTCAAAGGCTGACGCCAAGGTGTTATTTAAACCTGTTAAAGCTGTGTCCAAAGAGGACTGAATAGCTTGAGCCACTGAAGGTTGGGCATGACAGGATTGATCCCCCACATTGTCTCCAGACCTGTCACTTTTCTTGGCAGTACGTACTTGAGTGCTGGCATCAGCAGAGGAGGGGAGCACCCCCTTATCCATGACAGCACTTGGCAGTATTCCACTCGGAACAAAATATGTAAATATATATTATGTCAACAAACAGCAGGGCTAGTTGTTGAACTATGCAAGCATAGCAGGCTGAACCCACAATTTCACAGGGTGTAACTTTCAGGGGAAGGGCCACCTAGGCCTCACACAGGCAGAGCCTGCTGACTAGCAGCCAAAAGCACGCGAGCAGCGTGAGGGGAAAAATATAAACACAACTCCCAAAATATAATTATAGAAATTTGTAATTACAGAATAACAATTACACCAAAAAATTTCACACACATAAACCACCAGGCGGATAGCAGGCTTGAACCGCCAACCTCCAAACTAGAAGTGGCACACTTACAGCATGTGCCAGAGACCTTGTGAAAAACGCGCGCAGTCTGTCAGAAGATAAGCTTCCTGACACTGGCTGCCGCGCGATGAACAAACAAAGCAGACGCCGCGGCCCTGAACAGGGACGCGCACCTGAAATAGAACGCTAAAAGCGTTAGCAACAATGTGTCCAGAAGGACCAAACCCAGCGTGTGCGAGGAAACTCGGCGCCTTCAGGCAGCGCTCAACACACCAGACGCGGAGCGGGCTCGAAATTGGAACGCCACACTCGCGTGAGGAATTTGAAATGAAATACCAATGTAAAGGAAACACACGCTTTCAAGCGAACGCCGTAATTAAAGCAAACAAAGATATTAAAGTAATAAATCAAGCAATTCCTACAGAAATGCCACAATGTAACAAGTACAAGCTAAGCAAACTGGAGGTGTGACTTAGCTGTGGGTCAGCAGCAAAGAAAGAGGGGGAGTTGTTAAAGGAATGGACCTATATGGGATTGGCTCGCTCCCTATTGGCTACCTCCAGGGCATGACCTGCCCACCATGTTGAACTGGGATGTTCCCATTGCATTGTTATAACTTTATGTTTATTGGAAAAAATTTTGTTTTACAAAGTTTTTATTCTTTGCTGCTGTGGATCTCAGTAAAGATTGTAATGCATAATATGAGCCTCCTGTCTCGCCATAGAATTGCTAAATCTGGAACAATGCAAAATGACGTTGTCAGAACAAATATTCGCACAACCTTAATATATACCTTACAAGATGCTATCATGTATGTGATAGGAACAATCCAGAATATGGCTTTCATGCCCTGCCAGGAGGGTGGACATGGCCTTTAACAGCCTGCCATCCCAATCTAAGGCAGTCCTGAGTGAAGCTTGGGCATCAACTCGGGCCTCAGCTCAGGCTGTGGGGCATGGCAGGGCATGAAATCCATCTTCACGCTGGGGTTCGTCCGGGGTGCAAATGGCTTACAAAATGTTTCCTTGGGTTATCCACGCTGCTGGCCCAGGGGTTCCTGATGAAAAATTGAAAAAAAGAAAAAAAAAGAAAAGATGGCTGCTGTTATGTGAAAAAGGCACTAAGTCCCCTTTTTATGTTTATGGTGGCAGCCAAACAGGATTAATTTCAGGACCAGAGCTCAATACTCCAGTCCTGCAGGCAAGTGGAAGGGATGGGGAGGCAACAGGCCCTGTTGCCTCCCCACAATTATACAAAAAGAAGAAAAAAAGCTTAACGCAGGGAAGTGCCTCCGATGGCTGGGACAGTGGGTGTGGATTCTGTATTCCTGCCCACTGTTCCAGCCACCTGACTGGCTGAGCACTCTTCTCCGGGTGCAAATGGTTTTTCCGGAGTCAGAAATAGCCAACCAGCTACCACCAGCCTCTCACTTGTCACTATTCTGTTATAAGTGGTTTCAACCCAGCACTTCACCTAAGTCAATGCCTAGCGTGAGATGCCCAGATGAAACCCTTAATTAGATATTTTAATGTCTAAAGTTCTTTTATTTCTGAATGATGTACCCTTATATCATGCCCCTCTCTTTGAATCCCCCCCGGTCTCACTGAACCAAGAAGTAGGTTGTTTTGCAACGTTAAAAGATTTATTTTATGAATTGAACAATATATATATCACACATTTATGAAGATGAACAATACCTAAATATCACACAATTAATATTTATACAATGATCAGCAATAGGTGATATTACAATCAACCATCTCTTTAATCACTAGGAATATGGATGAGAAGAATAATGTAGCATAGAATAAAACTTTGTGTGGGTTCAATGAAATGCAATGATAGGAAATTAATGCAGCACAGAAATAAAACTTGATATGAATTCAATCAAATGCAATGTAATCACTCTTTCCCCCCTGATACTACTCAATCCCCCCCTAATATGCAATATAGAAATGGAAGGAGAGAAAACAGGTTTCAGGAATAAACACTCTTAACAAATGCAGTTTCAATCCCAATTCCACCAGCAAGCTTAGAGAGAAACAGGAATGATTTTAAAACAGGTCAAAGGCTTTTGAATGTGACTTGCAATGAATGGAAAAATGCTAAAAATGACTTTCATTCGCTAAATTGGATTCAGAATTAGTGGGAGCCACTTTGTATAGGTTCAGGTAGACACTAGCAATGATGGTTGGATAACTAGCAGACAGAAACTTAATTCAGAGGTTGAGTGCAAGAAATAGCTATTTTACATGTGATGAAGTTGTGAGCCAAATGCAGAATCGCAGCAAACTTTTCTGCGCCCGTTCAGCGCGATTGCGGCAAAACTATAAGGAGTTGAAATGCAGTTTTGGATTCGTTTGAAAGCTGAGGATGTTAGCTTCAATTTGACACTTAAATTCAGAAGTTATGAAGGTTTTAGTAAAGGTCGATTTTTCTCAAAAAGAGTCAAGATTTCAAATGAAAGATGCGCATTTGAAGATTACAAACAAGGATTGGCTTTACACTAAGGGGCTATGAAGATGCGAGATACCAACAACACAGCCACCAGTCCAGAGGCGCCTCTGTCTGATCTTTGCCCGCTGTGACACTTGCCTTTCTTCATCAAATATATATTAGCGCAAAGATGATTATCACTACAATTATCACAGGACTATATGGATGAAAGAAAGATTCAGGACAGACAAAAGAGATTCTACAATGTAGTTCTGGATATTATAGAATGGTTTGGGATTGTATTACTTAAAGCTAAGAGATTGGCAATGGACAATTCTATGCTAGATACTCACAACTATGGTTTTGGAATCGGCCCGTCAAAGATCTGGTCAACGGTTTTGGACTGGAATTCTGCTAGCCACCGGACAGGATTCAGGTGCTTGGTTCTGCACTCAGCAAGGCACTCTGGTCTCTGAACGGCCTCTTGGACTGGATCTGACGGGTTGGTTCTGGGTTACAGCTCTGCTCTACTGGTTTGGATCTCTGGGTTCTAGCAAGAGTTCTTGGAAAGAAGCAGAAAACAGCACATCCAGGCTGTTCAATTTTGATGTGCCCCTTGGAAGTCTGGGGTTAAAATCAGGTTGCAAGATTTTAAAGGTCAGCTGAGAAGGGTTCAGCTTTGGATTTGGGCCTTCTGCTTTCAGGGTTCTGGAGTCTTGATCTGGGTTCTCCTGCAGAGCGCTTCGCTAGTAAATCAGTTGATGGGTGAATGTGTGTGTCCCTCTAGGTCCTCAACAGTCCCTACTTATGTCTTTCCCAAGTGGGTGGATAGGCTGATTATACTAAGCCCACCCTCTAGGAAGCCGATTGGTCAAAGTACTCCCTCTCTCCTGATTTAAGAAGGAAACCAGAGTGTCATGATGTGTCATGATGATGCTGTGTTTATGGTCCAGGGAAAAACCTCAGCTTTGTTTCTACACAGAAAATATATTTTTCATATAAAGCATATTTACAATATCACCAACTTGCTAATACTACATATTCACATTCCCAATTTAATGAAGCACGTATCTGTCCAAGTCCCATCTTCTTAAGAGTTTTGGTTCACAAATGACAGTTTTCCGTGCTTTTGGTTGGTTACCCAGTGTCAGATATGTACACATTTTTCCACATACATGCGCATAACATCTGGGCATACTTGTGTAAATGTTCATATTCCTAGCATTATCACAATTACTACAACGTCAACATTTTCGTGGTTCAGTCTCTGAATATCGCACACATTCCCGAGTAGTTTCTACTTGTGAGCAACATTTTCATTTTAACTACCTCTAAATTCCAGATTTCTACCAGTTTGGCACAGTTTTCTATGAGTCTTTTTCTCAAAAATATATTTTCTTCTGTTCCAGATACACATTTCAGTCTAGCCCCGCTTCCAAGGTTTGGCTGAGCAAAGAGCAACCTGAGCCTCTTCCTGCCAGCAGCTGGTTTCCGTTGATGCCCAAATTTGCATTTCCTTTCAATCAAGGGAGTCTTTTGTCTCTTGTCAGAGCAACAGGCCAAAGTCCTCCTCCCACCTCCTTTCACAACTCCCTGCCAGTTCCTCAGCATAGAGCAGGGAGGAAGATTCCTTTGTTTGGGAGAAGCTGTGGAATGTCTTTGAAGCCCAGTGTGGCTGGCTTTAACTCACTTTTAAAACAATGTTTAAAATGGTCTTTTTCTAAAATACAATTTACATTTTTAACAAATATAGCCACAAATCTCTTAATTCCAGCCTTTTTAAAATATAGAGATTGAATTGTATCAACCTATATTGATTTTGATGGCAAGTCTCTTCTTTTCCACACTTTGATTTTAATGTACAAGCTTAAACGACAGGTTAAGTAAATACCAGCTTCTGACACAGGGGAGCGGCGGTACTGCGCCCATTTCTGACATCTTTTTCCCATGCAAGCACCTTTGAATGTGGATTTTCTTATGATGAAATGTGCTTCTGCTGACATTGTGCTTAGGTGGATTCTTTAAATAAAGTGATGTTTAATACCCAACAAGGATGTTGGATCTTCTCTGCTGTTTGAGAATCATTATTTTGCAAATTTAACAGCCAAGGAAAAACGGATTTGAGCAGTTCTGGTTTTCCCTTGCAATGCAGCACTACTTTTTCAAGTAGTTTCAGTTTACTCTGTGGGCAACCCAGTGATAGGTTTTGGCAGTGGTCTTCTGTGTTACCACTGACATAGGCAAAATAGATTGGCAGCCTATTTTTCAGGTTTTCCTGTGCACTTTCCATGATTTTTAGCGCATAGATCTTTTGGCGGCCATCCTGTTGTTTTTGGTAAAAACAGCGCACAATGATGTTGCAGGGCATAGACTAGTGGGTTAGAACATCCCACACTGTGGGACAGTGCCATAACAAATCCATGCTTTTAATCTCACTGCAAACGTGAAGCGACAAGCACTGGCAAATTCTATTTAGACATTACCAAGTGTGATAAGTAATTAGTTCTATTCTTAATCTGCATGGGATGAACATTTCATGTCTTGGACGATGGATGGTGTGCTAAATATTCCAGTGCAATCTACGCCTTCAATGTTCTGTCATTCCCTTTGGCCAGGGGAGATATGCATGATGCTTGGAGTCAAAGGTCTTGGTAACGTTTCATTATTGGTGAAAAGCTGTTGGCTTCAAATAAATTGACACATTTACTTTACCCATGAACCTATGAACTGGCCCAAAGTAGCGCTCAGAATCCCTGAGTTTCCTGAAATGATGCTACACATAGTTTAACTCAAAACCTCTGAATTCAGGTCTTGAGTAGTGTTAACACATATAGGGAAGCAAGTGAGCAGGCTTGCCGCTAACCACATCCATGTTATCTGTTTCTGTTTCCTGGCCAAACACAGTAGATGTGCTACACTTCAACCCTGAGAGGCTCATCCACACCACTGGGGAAAATGAACAATTGGACAAGGAAAGGACTGAAGGTGGGAACAAAGATAATTACATTTCTTTTTAAACTGATGACAGGATTATCTTCTACATTCCCAATATTGACCGGAGCAGCAGCATGCCTGATGTCCTCACTCCAAGCAAGGGGCTAACATGTATAATGGTAAATGGACATAGTGAAACCTATGAGGACCAAGAAGTCTCTGCATCTCGAATTCTACAGTTGAATAGACTAATTGATACTTTCCACTGAAACACTTTTTTGCAGGTGCATTATAAATATCATGTCATATATTATATTATATCATATAATATAATGTATTCTGGTTGAAACTGAAAGCTCAGTGAAAGCAAAATCAACATGCAAGGTGTTCTGTTCTAAGTTTGGGAAACAGTAATTCTTCAGGGGTGGAAGTGGGTCTTGGTGGGAGATGATTAAGTAAACCCATATCAACTCTACTGATAAGAAATTGTGATCCTCATACTTAACCAAAGAAAAGGTAGTAATCAAGCATCTACTCAGATTCTAAAGAAGATAAGAATTTAAATGTAATATAGTAGACTATACCAGCAGAATTTCTTCAGATCATGGGTAGGTATTCAAATTGGTCAATTAATTTCAATAGCACAGGACCGGTCAACAAAGCTGCCCATTTCCTGGTCTATCTATTGAGATCCCACAGTGCTTCTCAAGACCTAATCCACATAACTTCTAATGAACAGACTAACCCTTTAGCCCCGTGATAAGGTCCACTGCCTGGCACTGGGGACCAACTGGGTGACAAAGAGGGCCGGGTTCCTTGCCAAGCCAGAAGATGATGGCCCCTGGTGAGGTATGGGGATAATCCTGTGGTCACTCTCCTTTGGTCCCCATTAAGGTGCAGGGGGCAGTCATAGGAATCCTTGCTGTGGACACCTCCTCAACTGAGAGAGTGTGGAGCTCTCTCTTAGCAGACCAAAAGTCTGCCTTGTTTAACTGGAGCCACTTGTGTGCAAACAATATTGGCCATGAAAGTCGTGATGCGGCTATAATGAAATCCTCTGAATCAGACAACCATACCCCAGTGAAGAGCTGTGTGGGTTCTGGGCAGTCCTTCTTGCCACAGTGCTGTAAGCTTGTGACTTTCCAACCATATCATTCTCTGAGGTATCAGAGGTGTCATTTCAAACAGCCAACGAAACCACTCTGTGAGTTATGGAGACCTGTGCTTGATGCAATGTAGATGATTTGTGGCTTTCTGACCACACGGATCCTCGTGTACAACACAGACCTTCTAATTAATTCACCCAGCAGAACGCTTCCTTGATGGACATTTAACGTTGCAAATTCAACATGACCTATCATTCTTTGGACATTCACAAGGCTTTGACAGCATACTAGGAGATCTTCAAACATACAATTCCTATGCTGAGGAAACAAAGGTCAGGGGTCCTGACAAGAAACCTCACAAAGTCAAGGGGACAGTGACATCCAAGATGGGCTAAATGAAAACCTTTTCTAGCACCCTAAGCCTAAAGTGAGGGTAGGTGCACCCTGGAGCAGCAATTCATCCCAAACGTGTCCAAATGATGGGACACAGGTGCATACCCTCAACAAAAGTCCAAGGGGGAGAATGGAACATACTGTTTAACAGAGACACCAGTCAGCCAGTCTGGGTTGTTGGAGTAGGTTGTAGCAGGTGGTTTGAAACACTGTAAAGCAATATAAGGAGTATTAACGAGGTGCTGGAAAACAGAGGGGTAAAGTTCAGAGAAGGTTGAGGTGATGGTTCATGTGACAAAGGTGGTGTGGAGGAGAATGAGATGGTAATATGAGGGTTTCAGGGTGATACAGAGGAAGAGGAAGTGATACGATCAGGAGTTCAAGATGGCATAGAGAAAACAGAGATGATAACATCAGGAGGTGATGGAGGAACAGAATAGTAGGTGTCATGAGCATCAGCAAGTGGAGGTGGTACAGAAGAGATGCTGGCAATGACATTAGGAGGTGAAGTTGGGGTAGAGAAGAACACCAAAAAATTAGGCGGGGGTGTCATCATTCGGAGCGGATGGAGGAACAAGAAAAGAAGTGAGCCTAAACGAAGAAACCCGAAATGGGAAGAGGGAAGAGGGAAGACCCTTAACAGCCATGCTAGTAAGACACAAAGAGGCCGGTACGTCTAAGGCAACCTGGCAAGTCTGCAGGGAGAAGGGGATCCAGTCAAGGAACCAGTGGAGGATTATTCATGGCAAACATGTGGGGGAGCCCTGAGCTTTGTGCAAGGAGGGGGTATGGTCTCTTTCGCAAAATTCATATGTAATAAATAAGGAAAGAACTACATCGGCTACCTGTAGCCACCAGGGTGCAGTTTAAAATAATCACCCTGACACACAAATGCATTCATGGCAACAGCCCCAAATACCTCAGGGATAGACTGACTAGAAATGAGCCTAAAAGAACTTTAAGGTCTGCCAGTGCCTATCTCATTTCTTGCCCTAGAACAAGATGGGCCAATGGCAATGGCAGTCTCTTTTCAGTTATGGGCACTATAGCCTGGAACACCTTGCCTTTGAAACTACACCAAGAAAGTATGCTCTTATTTTGAAAGCATTTGTAAACTTTTTTGTTTAAGTAGACACAAGGTCTGTTTGTTTCTTTGATTATGCCCTTCTCTTCCTGGTCTTGTCATTGATGCTTTGTCCTAAGTTTTTTTGTGAGCCCTGATGTCTGTGGGCTTTTGGCACATAATACACAATACACACACACATAAATAAATACATACATACATACATACATACATACATACATACATACATACATACATACATACATAAAATTCATGGCCCAAAAGATGTGTAGGGGGTCAGAAAGAAGATGGTGTCTGCCAGTCCCTGTCTCATTTCTTGTCCTAGAATAAGATGGGCCAATGGCAATGGCAGATCCTTTCCAGTTTGGGCCACTATGGCCTGGAACACCTTGCTTTTGAATGAATGGCAAGAAAGTAACCTGCTCTTATTTTGGAAGCATTTATCAACATTTTTGTTTAAGTAGACTTTTGTTCTGTTAGTTTCTTTAATTATGCCGTTCTCTTCCTGGTCCTGTCATTGATTTGCTCTGCTAAGTCCTTTTTTGCGCCCTGTTGCCTGCTGACTTTTGGCACGTAATTAATAAATAAATCAATAAAAACAATAAATAAATGGCCCTGATTATGTGTGGGGGCTCAGGAAGAAGATGGAGTGACGCTTGTCCCTTTCTTACTTCCACAGAGAGAGCACCTATTGATCATCAGCGATGTTAGGAAATATGTCTCTCTACTACACTTTTCCTTCCATCTTTATTGACCCCCAAACATTTTACTTTTATTTTTGATGCTGACCTGCTCTTTTGCTTCATTGCACTGGCTTTTGCTCATATGATATGGGGAAACTGACATGTCCTTCAGGTTGTCAGTACTGGGTAACCTTGTTTCCATTAGTCGTGGTATTGTGTTACTACTTTTGGTTACTTTGTATCACTTGTGGTAACCTTTATGATTGTACAATGCAGCCTAGACTGCAGTACAATGAGGTACACTTTTGTTTGGCCCTAAACTAACACTCAGAGGATTTCTGGTTACTCTAGGTGTGCTAAAGGGATAAGCCGGTGGCAGCAAAGACATTTTCCAATTTTTTGGGCCTTTTTGTTTTAGCCTTAACGCGTTTACCGTGTTTGGCTGCTAACTGTGGCTAGTGTCCAAACATGGCTATGCCACATGGTTTTTCGCTTTTCCTCTGGACATCTTGTTCTTTAGCCTTCTTCCTGGTCTGTGAGGCCAGGAAAATCCTTATAAGGACTTCCAATGCCCAGGAAAGCAGTAGCTTTTGGCGGGCTACTGGAGGGCGTGTATGCTGGCAGGATGTGGGCTGGGATTGCCTGGTCCCTATCCACAAACTGGTTTCTGTGTGTCTGAGTGTTATGCATCAATGTTCCTGCAAGTGGTCCTAAAAGGACCACTGCTGGGGTGTGTGTGTGGGCTAGCCCTACTATTGGCTAGTGGGAGTTTCAGCTGTTACCTGGCTTTTAGGATAAGAAGAAGACCCCTGCAGCCATTCCTCAGAGATCCTGGAGAAACCTTTAGGAGCCAAGACTATCCAGCTGTGACACCTGCAAAGAAAGCGGAGACCCGTCAGAAGGAGGCTTGGCTACCAACTTCTGCTGCTGTCCTGAGGAGCCCTGCCTTACTGAAGATCTTTAGCAGTCCTGCGAAGGAGCTGCGACACTAGGAGTGGAGGGAACATCCATTCCTGACATCTGCTTGGTACCCTGCGAAGAAGAGCCTTCGGAGGTTTCCCAGGACCAAACTGTGGCTCACCAGCTCTGAGTTTGGGCTACCGTGCTCCCGCCATCACCATCCCAAGTTCTGACCTGGAACTTTGGGGATCCTCAGGTGCGACATTTGGCTTCCTAGCATTAAGGGTACCCGAGATAGGAGGGAAAATCTGACCACGGCAGGTTAGTCCCTTTGCATCACCATGCTGCAGTGCCCACCATCCAAAATCACTTACCTGACCCGAGTCCAGTCCTGAGAGGGCTCCTACATCGGAATATGCTGCATTCTTCATTCAAGAGTACTTGTACCAGTGAAAGACACCAACCAGAGCTGGTTAAAGTTGGGGCTACTTATGTTAGCTAGTGTAACTTGAATTCGGACAATTAAAACCTTTCACTGGACCCTAGAGACGCTACCTTCATTTTTACCTGCCTCAAAGAATCTGTGCAACTTTACCTGAACTATTGAGCAAAAGGCCCAGACAACTTAGGGCTGGAAATTTTAAGTTAGAGGTCATTCTCTGTGGACCTAAAGTGCATAATATAACCTTACCTTTTATTTGCAGGAGTTTGTGATGCATATTGTGCCCTGTAATAAATGAATATGTAGTATCTATTTTGCTAGTGTTATATGATAACTCTACATGCCAATAGTCATTTTTCTATAGTGTGTTTTGGCCAATAAATAGTAATTGTATTGTTATACATCCTGTCTAAGTGTAATATGTGATTCCCATGGTGTGAACTCATTGTGGACCCTTTGCAAGCTCACCACCACTGAAGAACTTAGCCTAGACCGGCTGCCACTGTTACCTGAACTTGATTGGCTACAGCTCCCCAGAGTTGTCCCTGTCACAATATTGTTTGGCCTTCTATACATCTGTGCACCAGGCCAGGGTATAGAACATCAGTCCTAACAAATTGGTGTACAGTGGTAGGATGACCCTCTCCACATAACATCTGGGTGTTTTGTGAAAATGATCTGTTTTGGTTACCACAGTGTAGAGCACTGGTGGTGTGTCCAGATAATACTTAAACAGCACACTATAATTATTGATTACCTTGTAGTAACAGTCACCTACTGTAATGTATATAATGGAAGCAATCACTTTCACCACTTTAAGTTCCTCCAAAGTGGATCAATTGAAAAAGTGATGTGTTGACAGGGGCTTGATAGTCTCTGGCACTAAAGCAGAGTTCATGTAAAACGTCTTGATTTTGAAAAAAATAAGGTTCTGTTAGTGGAGCTGGGTCTGGACCCAGCACCAGTAATGGTATTGCTGCCACTACAGTGGCTAATGTTGAGGATGAGGAGGAGGAAAGTGCATCCCCTGGAGTATTTCTGTCTGTAACCACCTCAGGGGCTGCAGCATTTTTTAATTTAAAAAAGAAAAACTCAGGCTTACGGAAAAAGAGCTTGAGTTTAATGTGGACAAAATTAGAATTTGACAGGGCTGAAAAACAAAAGGACAGGGATAACCAGCTGGAGCTTGCCAAGATTCAGGCTTCACAAGGTTCTTCCAGAGAATCTGCAGATGGTTCTGGGTTCTCTTCACATCCTAGGTTTCCAAATGATCTTCCAAGAATGTATGAAGATAAGAATGATATCATTGATTGGCTTGCAATATTTGAGTATGCATGTGAGGAATGAGGAGTGAGTGATCCTGATAGGATTGCATGGTTGATCAGCAGACTGCCCCATTCTGGCTGCAGTGCCATTATGGAAATGTCTAAGGCTGATAGATTAGACTTTGTAAAACTTAAGCAAACTCTTATCCTCAAGCTTCTGTTCTCCCAGCTCCATCTGATGGTCCACCCCATGATTGCCTTGTTTTTGCTGAACAGCTTCGGACCCCAGAGTTGATTTGAAGTATGTACCCATACAAACTCCAAATTTATTTTTCTATGCCGACTGGTGTTGTCTGAGAAATCCCCAAGGACAACTTACATCTGGGTGTCGTTTTTACACAGTATCAAGTGCTCGAAGCCTATCACTTGCCAAATGCCAATTTATCTCAAGTTGATTGCTCTTAAAGCATGCTTTTATTATAGTAAAGTACAAATCTGCTCCTATCTATAATGAATCCTTCTATTCCTATGGCACCACACAGGACTTCGGCATACTGTGGAAAAAACAGGGGTTTTAACCTGAGCTGATATCCTGTATGCAATGGCTCTTATGTGACTGCTTTGTTATATGCTTTATTTTTCCCTTCTTGCAATTGTTCAATATAAACCACGTGAGTTGTCTCACTCTGATGTTGCTCAAGGAAACACTCTAGCGGACAAATCACCTACAACCAAAAAAACTCTGTCTGAGCTTTCGACCATGGAATAGCTGAGACTCTTTATCACCCACAACACTGTGAATTGTACAAACTATGGGACCATCACAATATTCCACTCACTTCTATTTATACCTTTGTGAACCCACAGGTATTGTAGGATTATTTAGCGTGTTTTTGGAGTGCAGCACCACTGCATGGGATCAATTTATTGCTATAATGCGGTACAGCAAGCCATGTGTTGCCGGTGTAACATATGGATATGTAAATGAAGACAGGCTACTCAGTCAAAAACACATCATTTTTTTTCACATTTAAAAACGCACCATTTTCTTTTCTCACCTGAAATGCCTCTGTTGCCGGAGACACATTAGAGGATTAATGAACTAATATAATTAACAGTACTAACATGATTCTAACTTATTAATATCATAATGTGTTCTCCAAGTGCAAAATGAGGCAGGCTGAAACTCATTTTAAACGGACATTCAGAATTTTTTTTCCCTTTCGCTTTCTCTGTGCTTTTCAAAGTCCTTGCTAAGGAAACAAAACTTGAATAAGCAAGAAATTAGTGGATACAGTTTCTTACTGAAAAGTGAGCTATTGTTTGAAGAAGGAGGGTATGATATGATAGATTTTTATTGGATGCACATCACGTTAGGGGCTGTAAAAGAGGTCTCTTGGTGCTTCTCGGGGAGGAAGAAAGGCAGTGGACATTTTGCACAGCTTCGGTGAGGACTTGGCGGGAGTTGCTGTGGGGTTGCCTGATTGAGGGGCGTCGTTCCAGTGCACTGCTGACCTTCACAGGCTGGAGATTCCAGTCAATTGGCACTGGCTTGAGGACCAAAGAGTGCAGATTGGAACTGCATGTCCTCGCTGGGTGTTCTAAAAAGAAGCCCTGAGCCATTTAAAGAAAGCGACCAGCCCAGAGAGTTCGCCTGCTGAACAGCTACAATTTGCTGGTAATTATCTTACACAAAGTGAGAGTGCGGTGTGTGAATGAAATCTATTTCAGTCAGGCAGCGTAGCGATATCTGCATTCTAATGTTGCCATTCAGAAATGCAAGTCAACTGATGCACTGTTTTTTTTATTGTTGCAAAGAATCTAATGAAATGCCATGTATTTTGCAATTGTTTCTCTTATGTTTATTCTAGAAAAGACTGCCTCGTAAATCTGGTAATGTATGAGTTTTTAAATGAAACTGATGTAAATCACAATCTGTGTAAAGGCTTCTATTTGCTTCTGTTTTTCTCTGGTGCAGTTAGCCCATATCACCTGACAAAAGGGGAGGTTATTAGGTAATATATGCCAAGCATCCCATGTGTGAAAAGTTATGTTATGAGCAATTATAAATAGCTGTGTGCGTGGTTCCACTCAGTGTATATGTGTGTGTGACTTCTGAGTGGAACACAATCTGATAGTCTGCTGGACGTACATGAGTCAGCAGAGAGAGAGGCCTCTGGAAATAGTTTCACTAATGTAAATAAATTAGTGATTATACCACATGTTATTGTGACTACTTTATGGAAGCATAGCTCACTGGTGTAGATAAATCAGTGATAACAGCCATAAGTGGCACTTCATATGAAAATGTGGTGTTCTTGAACAATGTAGAAGCCTGAGGCCTCTAGAGATCACAAGAACAGTCTAAACAAAAGAAAGGGGTTTTGTATGTTGGGGCCACAAATAAAACAAAGAAATTATGCTCATCACTATACCACAACAAAATGCATACCAACTAAATGCATCTGTGTACTGAAATAATGCATAGCCACGATACCACTAAAATACCAAACCCAATCTGAATGCAAGGAGTGATTATTGCTAAATTACTTTTATTTTTGGTGGCAAGAAATACCGCTAGGCCCCAAATCTACACAAAATACCCTACATATTTATGGTGCGTTGCAGGCCGGGAAAGTGATCATAGAGCACCCGCCATCTGTACATTAAAGGGAACCCATTTCATAATAGCAGTGTGTCACTAAAAACGAATTTCAGAATGTCTCAAAGGGAACCACATTCTCAGACCTAGAGCAATATTTAGAGGCAAAGTTATTTGCACATGGGACGTGGTCATCGAATAGTACCTCAGAATGGCATGACCGTATTCATGGTGAGGTGCAGAAAGAAAAACTAGAAAATAATTTTGCAGAAGGCAGCATAATTCAGATCTGCCTTCTAAGGTTATTAAATGCAGCCGATAAAAATGCAGAGAAAAACTGTTTGATACGGCTATGCGCCAAAATCTGGTTAATTTGAATAGGTCCCTGCGAATGCAAGAAAATGACACCAAGCTAATTAACAGGTTAAAGACTGACTTAGATGGGGCAAGTAAAAAAGAGGAAATGTTAAGAGCAGAATTGGATGTATGCCAAAAAGACATGCAGTTAAAATGCAGAGATTTTGATGTTCAATTGTCCAAAAGCAAGAAACAGTTTGAGGACAGTGAACAAGAATTGGTACACTTAAAAGCATTGGTGGACCACATTAGACAAGATAAAGATGAGGCTGTGTCAGAGATGCAGATTTTACAAAAAGAACATTATGAGAAAGAAAGTGACCTCCAAAATGCGGAACAAGAAATGGTTAAAATGCTTCAAGAAAGAGACAAGAGGAATAAAGAATTTGAGTGCCAAATGCAAATGTGCGACATGCAGGAGGTAATTAATAAAATGAGTGATGAAAACAACTATATGCAAAAAGAAGCAAACAGGCTCCTTAAAAAGTGTAAGGACTTAGAACAGCAAATGTGCATTCCCATGTCCCAGGAGAGGCAGCAAGGTACCACATTCAATGGAGTTGAGGTGAATTCTATTTCTACCCAAAGGGCTAGTGCCCCAGTGACTGGGCTGGTGACTGAACTTGGTTGCAGCGCCCTTGGGGGATTTGATACTCCCATTGAGGGCCGCCACCAATCCCATACACCTGGAACCAGGGTTGAGTCACCAAGTAGCGCAATTCCATGCATTGCAACAAGTAGCCCCATAAAGATAATGAAGTCTATTAAAGCCCTGATCAAACCATTTAAAAAAGGAGGGGAATGCTGCATAGAGGATCACTTAGAAGCGGTTCATGACATTTTTAAAGCCCTCCAGATACCTAAGGAACAGTACAGGCAATATTTTCATTTAACTTAAGATGCCCCGACGGCCAGTATTATAAGAGGATTGAATGAACAGCAGAATATGACATGGGCAGAGTTTAAAAAGAGATTAGGCATCATTGTTCTCCTTTCCAGTCATTGCAGGAGGCAAAGAAAGTTGCTTATACAATCACTGCTGGGCCCAATACATCCCCTCGCCAGTTTTTTCAAGACTTAAAAAGAGCATTTTCTCGCTTTGATGTATCTTTTGACCCCAATTCCAATGAGTTTAAAACTGCCTACTTCTATGGGCTGCAGCAAGACATCATATCCCAATTGGTCAGTGAATTTGACCGTGACAAGTCCCTGGAATGGATTGTACACCAAAGCACAAAACTATATGAGGTACTCTATTGTCAGGGTAGAGAAAGTGATAAAATGAAAGATACTAGACCTAAATCTAAAGAACCCTCAGCAACAGTGATGGAAATCAGGTCAGCCAAAATGTCCCTTGAGTCTGCTCAAAATCCAAGTAAAAATAATTTGGCACCTGAACAGAGGGGTAATCAACAAAGGTCATCACACACTGCACCAATGTTCTAATCACATGATCCTAGTAATAGGGAGAGCTACATCAGCCCCAGGTACTTTGGAGAGAGGCCCCGGGCAGGCTATCAACCTGATATGTCAGGTATGAACAATAACCAGAGAAACAATCAGGATCAAAGAAATGATGGTCCTTATCAGACATTGGGGACACAAAGCAGATTTGATCCCAATACCATGATATATGGTAATCAGGATAGACCCCGATATGTGGATCGATTTGCTGATAATGGGAATCAACATAGGGGCCAGTACCCACAACCTGAGAGACAAGACATGAGGCAGAACATGAACTACACTTCACGTCAGTACAATGATTCCCCACCAGGGGACTACAACCAAAGGATGGGTGCATCCCGCTCCCCTCCGCAAATGAATCAAGAGTTCAGGAACCATCCCAATAGAAAACATTCTCCTGAGAGGTATCAGAATAGATCCAATCAGGGAGAAAACAACCAATATTGATCTAGGCCACAGAGAGAGGATTCTAAAGAGATGGAAAGATTCCAGTGCCTCGAGGCCCAAGTGAAAATGGTGGCTGAGCAAATAGGAAATCTCTGTACAACACAAAAACAGTCATCAAAGGAGGGGGCAGAAGGCCATAGCAATGATCGGGGGCTTCTGAAAAGTGACTAAGTACTTATGATACCTGCAGCGCCAAAAAGACAGTTTGCTCTGATGTAATTTTGCATAATGACTCTGAGATGCCTAATGATTTAAAAGTGAAAATACCAGTACATAAACATGTAACAGAAAATGCAAATACTTCTAAAAGAGAGGTATGGTTTAACCTAGAACTAAATCAAACATTGGCGATATGTACAAATGAAATAGGAAAACCTAAAAATCCAAAAGAACAAAGAGACAGGTTTAAAAAAAATGACTCATGCATGGGGAATACCAGTGAACCGGGAGTAAGTGGCGATGCTATAACTCCTTCCCTGGGCAATCAAAACAATGACCAAACACAGGCAGGAAAAAGAAATGCTCAAAAGGAGGGTACAGGTCAATCACCTGAAGAATTCTTTGAACCACATATTTTTGAAGAGGTTAAAATGGCTGGCATCATACTGAGTAATCACAAATGCACAGAATTAGACAATGACAAATTGCCAAGTGATGTTGTTACACATGTTCATTTGGAGGGTTGTAGTGTGACCTCTGATGATACCTGGATGGATGGGTGAACGGTGGCCACACTCCAAAAACCCTCTGAATTTGGGGAAATGAATAAAGTCTCTCACACAAGAATGAGCAAAAAGGAGGAAAAAATGTCTTTCCATTTACCAATGTGCTTAGCCAAAAGTGAAGAAGGCCTGAGAAGGATGAGCCCCGAAATCAGTAAGAATTCACACTTCTTATGTGTGTTAGAGGAAGTTGAAGACAGGTATTATGCTCCCATCACTGTAGAAGAAAAATGCCAAACATTTGCAATGATTGACACTGGCGCACAGACCACAATTATGTCTAGAGAACTGGTAAAGAGTATCAATGAAGGGAGATCCCCGCAGAATCAGATCACAGTGAAGGAAAATCAAGGTCCAGTGCATAATTTTAACAGGGAGGAGGTGCCTATTATAGGCGTCACCGAGGTTGACATAAAGATAGGTAAACACAGAATGAAACAGGAGGTATTGGTCACATCCATTTGTGATATTCCATTTCTGATGGGAACAGATTGCCTGAAAAGATTATCTCCGCTCATAGATGGGGTGAATGGAGTACTGTGGTCCTTAACTAAAAAACCATTGAGACCTAAGAAACTAAAATCACAAAACAGCAATATAAATGAATGCCACACCGTTGCAAAAACAAATGATGCAGTGGAGGTGTATCTCCAGAATAGTTGCATACCTAGCGTCACTGTTATATTAATGTGTCAAGACAAAATGCAGAGTGAAAATGAAAAATTACCTGTACAAATATACTTAGACCAAAGGAAAGAATGGCAAACTGCCATAGATGAGCACACCTTACGTTTTTATTTAAAAGAGAAGACATGCAAACAGAATACTGCTCCTAGAGCAGGTTCAGGAAAACACATTACCACTCTTGCTGAAATACACATGGAAGATGAACAACCATGGGTTCGTGTTGGGATAAATGACTATTCTAAAACAATAAAAGCCACTTTAGCGCCTGAACAGGAAAGGAGCTTCATTAATGAGAAATTGTTGTAAAAAATAATGGAAAGGGAGGAGATCCCGAAATTTAGGATTAAAAACCAGTATGTCTCTGGTTTGGACGGTCCAGACTTTGACAACCGAATTGCAGGTAGATGCATGCTGAAAATTAGCATTGGACAAAAAACAATTTACCATAATGTTTGGATAGTGTGTGGAACACAAAATGACTTTTATATGGGCAATGACATCATGCACAGAATGTGTATGGTGCTAGATTTCCTTAATTAAAAGATATGGTCACGCATAGGTGGGCCGGCACCTGAATTTGAAGACAAAAGAAGGGCTTACCATTGCGCACAGCTGGTCCCTTATGCAATTGAATTACAAATGAGGAAAGATACTGTTATACCTGCATTCACAAAGCAGTTTGCAATAACACTGAAATGCAAAAATGGACAGCAGATGAAAGATTCTGATGCATTTGTGTGTCTGAATGAATCCATAAAACAGCAAGGCCTGGATTATGAATACATTCCATTGGTAGATGTGGGTGAAGGGTCTGTAAAAATTATGGTGAATAATAAAGGTTGTCAGAATATTCATTTAGATTAAAACTCCCCAGTAGGAATGGCCATACAAAAATCACATTACACAGCAGATCTAAATAACATGGTGATTGGAAATATCCCTGAAAAGTATGTAGATTGCAAGGGTGAGTTGCCAGAATACCTGGACTCGCAGCCCAAAGGAATGTTTCAAATTCATTCTATGTACCCTTATGATTCAAGCGAGACAGTGTGCTGTCATCAAGAGGATTACATAAAATTTAACTTAAATGAAAATGAAACAGAAAATCAGCCCACTGAAGTGGAAGCTGATATGCCAAAACATTTCAAAGTAGCAGCTTCATAAAGAGACACAGCCACACAATTAGAGGAAAGCGCTGGGATTCCCATGCCAGAACATTTTCCAGAATTCTCCAAAATGGTAGAGGAGCAGATTTTGTTAGCGGATGCATGTGACAACGAGGGGGATAGAAATGAATTGAGGAAGATATTTATGGAGTTTAAAGATGTATTTGCAAAAGATGCTTATGATTGCGGGCTAACTAATTTACATGTGGCCACACTTCCGGAAGGGTGTAGCAGAAGCCCAGTATTTGTACGCCAGTATAGACTACCGCTGGCATGTTTAGAATCATTGGCAGAGATTATTAAAAATTTGGAGTCGCAGGGAATCATCAGGCCCATTCATAGCACATCCAATACACCTATTTTAGGTGTGTTAAAACCAAACGGTCAATGGCGACTGTGTGCAGATTTGAGAGTTAAATAAAAGAGTGCCAGTATCCAGATGGCCACTGCTATTCATTGATCAGGAATTAGCTCAGGCACATGGTTCAAAAGTGTTCACCACATTAAATCTCACCTCTGGATATTGGTGTGTGCCATTGGCAGAGGAGATACAGAATTTATTTTCCTTTTCATTTGATAAGACTCAATACGCATGGGTTAGAACTCCATTCGGGTACGTCAATAGTGGGAGTGAATTTGCCATATTTTTGAGGAAGGCTATGCCTGATGCCGCAGAAAGAGGAACCATAATTTATGTGGATGATGTCCTGATAAGAAATGATAGCTTGAAAAGCCATTTCGATGAAATAAGACATGTTCTTGGCCAATTGCAGAAAGCAGGCGCCAAGGTATGTTTAAAAAAAGAACAATGGTGCAAGAAAAAGGTGAATTTTCTAGGCCATGAAGTGACTGAACATGGGCTAAATCCACAAAAGAAGAAAATAGAGGCCATACAGAAACTAAAAGATCCTAAAAATGTGAAAGGGGTAACAAGTTTATTAGGAATGACAGGCTATAACAGAAAGTTCATTGAAAATTATGCTGAAATCACTCAACCATTGACTAAACTGCTTAAACTGAATACACCCTGGAAATGGAAAAAAGAGCAGTCTGAGGCAGTGGCTAAATTAAAGGAATGTCTTGTAAAGGCACCATGTTTAGCATATCCCATAAAGGACAGGGATTTATTTATAGAAATAGGTTTCTCTGAACATTGTATGTCAGCAGTGTCATCACAAAAACATGATTTGAATCACAAAACCATTGCCTATGCAAGTAAGGCATTTTCCCAAGTTGAAATGAAATTCAATGAATGTGAAAAGGCCCAATCAACCACTGTGTGGGCGCTACAACATTTCCGCCCCATTGTTCAGGGAGAAAAGGTGATTATTGAGACAAATAATCAACATTTGCAGTTTTAGAGAGTAAAAGAATTAGGTCAGGTAATTAGCACAATCCAGAATCACTTCATGGACGCTGGCATTTCAAGGCTTTCCTGTAGAAGTGAGATATGGCCAAAATAAAAGAAGCCCAATTGCTCATGGCTTAGCAGATTTACATGACTGTGCAGCTGAACCAGTATCAAACGAAATAGAAGTGGAACCTAATTTGCAGGAATTTGAACAATCACCACACAAAGCTTTTGATGAAAAAACATGCAAGAACATGCCAACTGTGTATGTTGATGGTTGTGCCTTTCACATTGAAAATGACACTGATAAACAATTAGTGTCAGGAATAGGAAATGTCTGGTTGAAATGTGAAGGTGTCCCCAGTATAGGGATGAGGATCGGTGCTAGGAGCAGTCAGGTAGCAGAATTGGCAGCCATTTATAAAGCAATTGCTACTGCAGTTGATAATAAATTCAGTGAAATTGTCCTGGTGACTGATTCTGATTATGCACAAAATAGCTTTGTGGAATATTTACCTGGCTGGAAAGCGAGAGGCATGATTACATACAACAAAAAGCCACTTAAACATGGAAACATGATACAAGCCATAGACAAATTGGTGTCAGAAAATGATTTAACAATATACTGGAGGAAAATTCGTGGGCATTTAAAAACTCCAGGAGAGGATAAGGAGGGAAATGATAAGGCAGATCACCTGGCTAAAATTGGGGCTGTGATGGGAGAATTGATACCTATTGAACATTTACTGGGTGAAATACAAATTGATGCAGTAACACGTTCTAAAGCACCAAAGGAGACAGATCAACCAGTGGTACAGTGGAGTTATGATACACCAGACCAAGATCTGATTGAGGCACAAAAGAATGATCAAATTTTGGGAATCTATTATAATCATTTGATAGATCCTGAACAAAACCCTTTAACAGAAAATGATTGTATGGGAAAAGAAGAGTTGATGGTGCTATTAAAGAATAAAAAACGAATAAGACTACAAGATGGACTCATGATTAGCGAGTCCATAACAGGACAGATACAGTGGGTGGTACCCCTTTCATTCAGAGGGTTAATGCTACATCATGCACATGATGCTATAACTGCAGGCCACAGAGGCTCACAGAAAACAATGGAAATAGTAAAAGATTATGCTTATTGGCCACATATGTCCCAAGATGTAGAATTATATACTAGAGTATGTCTAGTATGTGCCCAATTTAAACCTGCTTCACCAAAGCATAGAGCTCCATTAATGAAAAGAGGTCTAACTCTTCCATGGTCAGATTTGCAAATAGACTATGTAGGGCCTCTAAAGAGGTCGAGCAGGGTGAACCGTTATATTCTAAGTGTGGTGTGTTTGATGTCGAAGTGGATTGAGTGTATTCCTGCACCAGATTGTAGTGCGTGAACAGCAGCCACTTTGCTGGTGAATCATGTGTTTTCAAGGTTTGGGTTGCCACACAGAATAGAATCAGACAGAGGAAGTCATTTTACAAGTGCTCTAATGAGTAAGGTATGGCAAATACTGGGTGTGAAGAGAAAGCTACATATCGCATATCGGGCGGCTTCTTCGAGTGGAATTGAACGCAGCAATAGGTCTGTTGTGGACATTTTAAAGAAATTCATGGCAGAAGCAGGTTCAGCTGGGATTTACGTTTACCTTTGGTTTTGATGGCAATCAGATCAACTCCTGCCAAAGCAACAGGTCTTAGCCCTCATGAAGTTTTAACAGGTAGGAAAATGGTGTTACCACAACACCTGCTATTCAGGACACATGAGCAAACACGTGTGAGCGCATCCACAGTTCATGAATACATTGATGAACTGAGGAAGCATTTACAACATGCATTTGCTTTTGTACAGAAAAATTTAGAAAGAGCTGCTGACAGTGCAAAGTCATATTATGATAAAAAGACGTCAGTAAAGAAATATTGTGTGGGCGATCATGTGTATAAATTTCATTTTGGAAAAGGTAAACAGAAAAATTCCAAATTTCTAGCAGCCTGGCAGGGGCCATTTCGAATTATAGATAAGGTCCCTCCTGTGGTCTATAAAATTTTGAAGAGTGAAGGTGAAACAACAACAGAACAGTTTGTTCATGTGAATCAAATTAAACCATGTCAACTCAGACATGAGATTAAACTACTTGAGCATGTAGAAACAGATAAAGTCCCTTGAACATACAAAAGTAGAGTAAATGGGTCTAGTCAGAAGGTAGTGGCAGAGAAGTTAAATAAAGATGGTTGATTATAATAATGGCACATAAACACTGTAATATATGTAAATATATATATTAAAAAAAAAATGGAAGCTGAAATGTATGGAGTTGGTGTGCAAAATGAAAAACCTTGAATGCTGTTTTATGTATGTTTGTTTTTTCTTTAACCTGTGCTTAATTTCAGAAGGCGAGAGAAAAGGCGCGAAATGTTTTACAAAGCACATTTTATTTTTGGCAAAAGGGTGAAGTTAGTATTGTGCTATATGCTTAATTTGTTTCTTTTCTATTTGATTTAGAATTTTAACATATTTGTACTTGGAGGACACGGGACCAGAGGACACGGGAGACGATGGAGTCTTGGAGTCCCCTGGAAGAAGATCAAATGATGCCTGCCTCCGGGTGGAGGTGAAGACAAAATAACCGGAATGCCAAAGAAAAGATGACTTCTATGGAAAGAAGATCCAAGAGTGCCAAGATGGAAGAGCACCCGAATGAACCAAATGATGGGACATCGCCGGTCGGGACATATCAGAGGCAGACAAGTGTCCCGGAGTATGGAGTTCCACGTATTTATTATTTTAATTAATTATTTTAATCTGTTATGTTAATTATTTATTTTAACTATTTGTTTTATTTTATTGTTTTGTGATTAACTTCAAGTATAAAATTAAAACACTGGACTATCAACACTTCCATTGGGAAGAAAAATGTAAAATATTTTATAAGAACTGATGGACTCAAAGATGAATTTTGATATTATGACGATTGAACAGTGACTTTTCAGTTTTATTTCTTCACATATGAGTATTGATTTTGTTGGATTGCTACATGTTAAAAGAAGAAAGGGCGCAAGTTGGATTTCTTCCAATTGTGGCTTGGACCATGGCCAAAATTCTCAGAAAAAGGAGGGGATATGTAGAATTATTTAGTGTGTTTTTGGAGTGCAGCACCACTGCATGGGATCAATGTATTTCTATAATGCGGTACAGCAAGCCATGTGTTGCCGTTGTAACATATGGATATGTAAATGAAGACAGGCTACTCAGTCAAAAACACATCATTTTATTTCACATTTAAAAACGCACCATTTTTTTTCTCACCTGAAATGCCTCTGTTGCAGGAGACACATTAGAGGATTAATGAACTAATATAATTAACAGTACTAACATGATTCTAACTCATTAATATCATAATGTGTTCTCCAAGTGCAAAATGAGGCAGGCTGAAACTCATTTTAAACGGACATTCTGAATTTTTTTTTCCTTTCGCTTTCTCTGTGCTTTTCACAGTCCTTGCTAAGGAAACAAAACTCGAATAATCAGGAAATTAGTGGATACAGTTTCTTACTGAAAAGTGAGCTATTGTTTGAAGAAGGAGGGTATGCTATGATAGATTTTTATTGGATGCACGTCACGTTAGGGGCTGTAACAGCGGTCTCTTGGTGCATCTCGGGGAGGAAGAAAGGCAATGGACATTTTGCACAGCTTCGGTGAGGACTTGGCGGGAGTTGCTGTGGGGTTGCCTGTTTGAGGGGCGTCGTTCCAGTGCACTGCTGACCTTCACAGGCTGGAGATTCCAGTCAATTGGCACCGGCTTGAGGACCAAAGAGTGCAGATTGGAACTGCATGTCCTCGCCGGGTGCTCTAAAAGGAAGCCCTGAGCCATTTAAAGAAAGCGACCAGCCCAGAGAGTTCGCGTGCTGAACAGCTACAATTTGCTGGTAATTATCTTACACAAAGTGAGAGTGCGGTGTGTGAATGAAATCTATTTCAGTCAGGCAGCGTAGCGATATCTGCATTCTAATGTTGCCATTCAGAAATGCAAGTCAACTGATGCACTGTTCTTTTTATTGTGAATCTAATGAAATGCCATGTATTTTGCAATTGTTTCTCTTATTTTTATTCTAGAAAAGACTGCCTCGCAAAACTGGTAATGTATGATTTTTTAAATGAAACTGATGTAAATCACAATCTGTGTAAAGGCTTCCATTTGCTTCTGTTTTTCTCTGGTGCAGTTAGCCCATATCACCTGACAAAAGGCGAGGTTATTAGGTAATATATGCCAAGCATCCCATGTGGGAAAAGTTATGTTATGAGCAATTATAAATAGCTGTGTGCGTGATTCCACTCAGTGTATATGTTTGTGTGACTTCTGAGTGGAACACAATCTGATAGTCTGCTGGACATACATGAGTCAGCAGAGAGAGAGGCCTCTGGAAATAGTTTCACTAATGTAAATAAATTAGTGATTATACCACAAGTTATTGTGAATACTTTATGGAAGCATAGCTCACTGGTGTAGATAAATCAGTGATAACAGCCATGAGTGGCACTTCATATGAAAATGTGATGTTCTTGAATAATGTAGAAGCCTGAGGCCTCTAGAGATCACACGAACAGTCTAAACAAAAGAAAGGGGTTTTGTATGTTGGGGCCACAAATAAAACAAAGAAATTATGCTCATCACTATACCACAACAAAATGCATACCAACTAAATGCATCTGTGTACTGAAATAATGCATAGCCACGATACCACTATAATACCAAACCCAATCTGAATGCAAGGAGTGATTATTGCTAAATTAATTTTATTTTTGGTTGCAAGAAAATACCGCTAGGCCCCAAATCTACACAAAATACCATACAATATACAAGTTAGTTGATTCAGTGTGCAATGGGCACCCTTTCTGCTGTACAAGGATCACTATGTTGGTGTATGAGTTTGTCTTCTGTAGCAATGTGAAGCAAAGATCTTTGGAGAACTGACCATAACCCGTATTCAATCTCAGCTTTTGACTTGACCAACACTGTAAAAGGGCAAGCTGATATACTTTCTATATGCACATTATTGGCTAGACACATGCAGGAGTTTAGCAGGTCGGGGCTCCATAATGCAGACAGGAAGATGTCCACACACAGTGCCATGTAGAAAGAACCTTTCATTTGAACAAACCTTTACATACAAGATAAGCACTAAAGACAAAAAAGGGGACAATAATTCTGGAGCAATAGGAAGTATATCTACATTGGTTTGGCACAGCCTCTAAGCAGGTTGGCGAGTCACAGATAAGGAGGAACACAAATGACAAATTGAGGAGTGAGGCTCATAAATTAGAAAATATACGAAAGAAGGGACATGTTCCTCTTACTTCAATATGCTTATTACTTCTCATTGCATTACTGAAACAATGCAGGAAAAGAAGACATAGAGGAGTAAGGAGAAGATATTATAGATTACTTTAATCCTGCAAGTGCTGGTCAAACAACTGTGTAAGACTCATCAGCAGCAATATGTTCCCAAGCAGCTTCCCAGCAAGCTCAACCCAAAACTGGCGCCAAATCAACCATTCATTCGCAACAGTCCCCAACAGCATACAACCGTAGAGACCAAGGAAGCACCTTTAGTTTGATCATTCACCTCCTCCCCCCAGTACTCTTGTAGGCACTGTGTAAGGTTCATCTGCTTCACATTTAGAAGCACCTTTATGACAGCTGCCAGGATTTGTCAATGGTGGCACAGGTAACTTAGAAATGCTACCTGCCCCCTGGACATAATGGCATCTTATAAACATGTCAACATATTTTCAAAACTATAGAGAGGGAACAGAACGGTTTTCAGAAAAAATGTAGTATAGTTGTATCACAGTTGTATTTATTTATTTATTTAGCATTTGTAAAGTGTGCCTAACCCTTAGGTATCTGGGTGCTGGACATACATTTACAGACATATTTACAGTTGCATAGAATGAGGCAGCAAATAAAATAGAATAGAATAATTTACAATTTACACAATGTACAGGTATTGCAGATAATAACAGTGTACAAGGTATCTTTCTGGAATCTAAGGTGCTAACGTTTGAACGTTATGGAGCCGGTTGTTGAGTTTTCTGCGTAAGGATGTGTGGGAAGGGTCAGATCTGATGGCTAGCGGCAGGGTGTTCCATTCTTTGGCCGCTACTACTGGAAAACTGCATCCACCGGCTTTGCTTCTTTTGAATTTAGGGACTGTGAGGAGAGAGGCCGTAGAAGCACGTGTACATTTTTGTAGTTTTAGTTGGAGCCATGAGGTTGGTGAGGTATTTAGGGGGCGTGTTAATCAGGCATTTCTGAGTGGTTGCCAGAACTTTCAATCCAATTCTGTCCTGGATCGGCAACCAATGGGCATTTAGTTTTGATATGCTCTCTCCTATGGATATTCAGAGCGGCTCAAAGGGTGTTGTTTTGAGTGACTTGTAATTTTCTGATGTTTCTGTTGGAAGCGCCAGCCAAGAGTATGTTACAATGACCAAGTTTGGAGGGGATAATGGCTCTCGCTAGGGTTAAGCAGCTATCAGGTGAGAGGTAGGGTCTGCAAGCTTTAATGAGTTTAGCTGTGTAAGATGCTGAGGTGATAGATGCATTGAATTGGCCTGACAACGTTAATGGGGAATCCAGATAAACACCTAAGGTTTTGACAGCCTTTGAGACGGTGATGGTTTTCCCATCAATTATGAAGGCTTTGTATTTTGGATCAAGTTTGTATAGTCAGGTTTGTGTGCCGACTAGCATGAATTCAGTTTTGTCGTCATTTAAGCAGAGTTCATTCTGAGCCATCCAAGTTTGGATGATCTGATAGATGTTGTTAAGTGTGGCAGTGTCTTTGTCATAATCTCCTGTGAGGTGCAATAGGATCTGCGTGTCATCCCTGTAATTAGTGTATGACACTCCTGGTTTGTCGAAGTGGTCAAACAAGGGCTTAGTAAAGATGTTGTAAAGCGTGGGTGACACGCAGGATCCATGAGGCACTCTGCAGAGAACTGAGGCTGGGGCAGCACTTGCTATGTTGGAGAAGATTCTCATTGTGTGATCTGAGAGGAAGGATTCAATCCAGGCGATGGCTTTTGGGGAGAAGTTGGCAGCACTAGCAAGGGGTGACATAAGATTTTATGTTGAACTAAATCAAAGACTGCTGAGAGGTCTAATAGCAGTAGGATTGCTAGATTACCATTGTCAATGATAGTGTCCATTTGGATTTTTAGGTCCAAAAGCGCTGTTTCAGTACCATGTCTAGGTCTTAAACCAGATTGACACAAGCCCAAGAGGTTGTTAGTTTCCAGATGTTCTTGGATCTGGATGTAGGCTGCATGGTCTAACATTTTCAGGAGGAAGGGTACAGTGTTAATGGGGCGGTAGTTTGTTGGGATATTAGGCTCAAGCATGTTATTTTTTAGGAACGAGAGGACCCTGGCATCTTGGAAATTCTTAGGGACCATGCTTTCTGCAAATGTATTGTTGATGAGGGATGTGATAAATGAGGCTAGTTGGGTAATACATTATTTAATAAGCGGTGCTGGGAAAGTGTCACCCTGGCATCTCGAAAGTTTCAGGCTGGATACAATTTCGGTAACGTCAGTGATGAAAACCGGCCGAAATTGGAAAGGTGGGCAGGATGGGTGGTGAGTGTGGGAGTCAGTGGCAGAACCTAGACTAATTTATCTTTTTTGTTGGCTATTTTGGTTTGCAACATACAGACTTTGTTCGTGAGTGCCTTCTGGATGTCTGTGCACCAGGTTTCATCTTTGTGACATGATTCAGGCAGGTTAGATGGTGTCTCCTGCTCCCTTAATATAGCAAAGAGTTCTTTAGGACCCAATTTGGCATCGGCAATTAGCTGGTTGTAAATTAGACTCTTTGCTTGGAGTTTGTGATGTTTGCATTTTTTTGCTGAAGCAAGGAACAGTTCTCTGTTTGAATTGGTAGGTGTGGTTTTCCAATGGCATTCTGCCATGCGTTTATTTGTTCTTAAATGTTTGAGGTGAGGTGTAAACTCCTAGGACGGCATTCAGGCTGAAACGCCAGTCAAGAATTAATGGAATTGACTCTCGCAATTGCGACTTATATAGTGGAGCTTTGTATTGTGATTGGAAATTGGAGATATTGCTATCATTAAATTGCACCAGTGGTGATTGACTAGGACCCAAATGCCTCAGAGGAAGAGCTTCACAGCTCGATACACGTGTCACGCTGTTTCTACAATCAATGAAACGTATGCAACTCATGCAGTGATATATTTTTGGATTAAGTGTGCAGTGTGGAAGCAACCCTCCTTTTTTGGAATTTCAGAGGTGTAAACCAGGAATTGAGGTGAGCTTTGGGTTTATGCTTGCAGTGTGTAAGTGGGGCGACATTGTCCATGGCTTGAAGGATGGTGGTGTTATACAGATCGACTAGAGCGTCTGGATTGTTAGGTCAATAGTTGTGCTCGGTGATGAGGCCTAGAAAAGAGAACATGTTGGTACTGTTGATATTCCACGTGTTTCTGGAGAAGGTGGCTGCTACTAGATGTGATGCGGTTTTAGGAGAAAGTTGTCTGGGTAAGGTGAAAATGATTATGTTGTTGTCAGACCACAGGCAGGTAGGAGTTGGTCAACCGATTCAGGTTAGCCAGCCAATATTCGGCCATTGTCGTGTGTGGGCTGGTCTATGTGTTGGGTGAAGCCTTGCGCGGCCTTAGTGTTTTGTATGATGATTACATTAGGGTCTGATTTGTCATGCAGGCCTAGGTTGAAGTTGCCTAGAATGATGATTCTGGAAGAAGGCTTGGTGTCATTGGACAGGAGGGGCGCTAAGTCCTCGTCAAAGGAGAGGCGAGGGCATGGTTCTTGGCCAGATATGAATCAGTGGATGAAAATAATTATGTCCACAGAGATGAGCCAGCGATTAACACAAGAGAGGCAGTGGCCCATGCAAGACTCTGGAATAGGTGCAAAGCCTGCCCAAGTGAGACACGATTTGTTGATTAAAATGACCATGGTATGTTCCAGATAGACAATGTAGGTAAACATAAGCAACTGCAAGCAAAATAAAAACAAATAGCAATTAACATCTTGATAATAAACATCTTTAAAGCAAAAGTCAAAGAAGGGGCGCCAAAAATCTACTTAGCGTTTGTAGACCTGTCAAAAGCATTCGATAAAGTGGACAGAAACATGCTATGGAAAAAATTGGATGCCTGGAAATGTCCCAGATCAGTGCTCAACCCACTAATCGCGCTTCACTCAAACACAACAGTTAGAGTAAAGCTAAACCAACAGGGAACCTTATCAGAAGAAATACAAGTTGAAAGGGGTGTAAAACAGGGTTGCCCGCTTGCACCCGCACTCTTTATCGACTTTCTGGGGGACCTGCAGTACTCAGAAAACAAGATCAGAACGTTTCCACCAAAATTAGGAAAAACTACAATTCCTCGCCTCCTATACGCAGACGACGTGATTCTGATCGATCAGACTAAAGTGGGTCTGCAGCGGAAATTGACAAACCTGACAAAATACTTAGAGGAAAATCACTTGGAGATAAACAAAAACAAAACAAAAATCATGACCCTTGAGAAACAACGGAAAATAACTACAACAACGGAGTCATGGTTCTTAGACGACACAAAAATTTAAAAAGTAAACAACATCAGATACCTGGGATTTGAATTAGACAACACACCAACAGACAAAGCAATGCAAGTAGTACTCTGGGACAAAGCGAAGAGACTGACAGCGCAATTGAGAACATTGGATAAGAAATTTGGTAAATTTACGCTAACCCCGGCAATACATTTCTATAAAATGAAATTGGTGCCCTCGCTGACATGTGGAACGGAAGCATCACTCTGTATCCCGGAGAACATCTGGAACAAAATAGAAGGCATGGTTTGGAGAACCGTTCTGGGGCTTCCCAAATCAACCGCAATAACGGCTATCAGAAGGGAGCTTGGGTTAATATCCCTGGCCTCGATAGTCGACGTCAGCGCAATGAGATTATTCAGAAAAATCATCCTTGCCGACTCCCTGCCAATCTACGCATTGATTAAAGAAGAACTTGAAAATGGAAACTGCATCTTATTCAAGAAGTGGGCAGAACTTAGAAAGGAAAGGTTGTCTGAAATACTGTGCACGGAAACAGACCTAAAAGAAAATCCAGATAAAATCAAACGGAAACTCGAAGAAAGGGATTGGATTAAAACAATAGAGGCAGCAACAGAAAATAAATTATTACAACATCTCCCACCCACGTTCAACAAACCAAAGGTACCAATGAAATACGTGAGCAAATTCCCGGACAAGAAAAAAAGATATTTGTTTATGAAAGCAAGACTAAATTTACTACAAACCAAACAAATACTCGCTACTCGAAACATGGTGGAAAACCAAGTATGTCGACTATGTAAAATCTCAGACACTGTGGAAACGATTAGACGTTTAATTCTAAACTGTCCCTGCACGAAACAAAATAGAATCACCTACCTATCACCGCTGATCACGAATCATTGGATGATTCAAGAAGAAACTTTGTGGAACAGACTCATCGCCGGCGAAGCCACTCGGTGGACAATGGCCATGACAAATCTACTCGAAATGGCTTTCAAACAGATAAACGAGGCCCAGCCCACTGAACCTACTGCAGCAGAGTAAGGCAAGTGGGCCTATAGTCAGACGACCTCGGAAGTCTCCTACAAGCACTCTAACAAGTCGGATCTGTGGAAAGCCATTCTCGATTAAACCTTTTTCGATGAAACCAAGAGTAACAAACTGCAGGACAACACTGTGCCACACTCTTTGACAAAATTACAGGTTTTTTTTTTCCTGAATATAAGTCAAATAAATAAATAAAAAAAATAAAAACAAACTGCAGGCAGATTATCTTGATCGATTAACGATTATGTTCACATAGCATTGAGGGATTAACAAACCAGCAGAAACCATCCAGGAGGATATGACGGCTGCACTTGTTCGAGGGCTGATGTACAAGCTTCAACAACAGTTGAAAACTGTAAGTGCTGGTGGGCAAACAAAGCCTCTAACAGAATTGGTGGTTGTTGCAAATCACTGAATATCTTGACAAGAGTAAAAATGTAATGAATGCAAGTTTACAAGTATAAATACAGATGTAAGCACATATGTGAAAGCTATGAGTGGAGGAAGAAGTTGAGGCAGAGGAAGGAGCAATATTCGACTGCCAGAATTTATCAAGGTTTCAACATGGGTTTTGTTAGGAATGATTTCTCTTTTGGGCAATTTTCCCACCATAGTCTATGGACCCTTCAAACGTTTTGCTTTTGTTTTTGACCTGCCCTGACTTTTTAGAGAGAATTGACGCCTTCAGCGTCACTCCCCTGGCTTGTTTGCTCATTTGTTATGGGCAAACTGACTAGTCCTTCAGACTGCCAGTACTGGAAAACTATGTTGTCCTTTTGTCTTTCTACTTTTTACCTTCTTTGAAAACTTTTGAACATTGCACACCGTATCGCAGAATGCAGTACAACAGGGATACTTTTGTGTCAACCTAGACTCTTACCTATGGGATCTTTAGTTACTTTTTAATGTGCCTAAGACAAGTTGGTGGCAGCAGATACCTCTTTACAATATTTGCTATTTTTTTAGTATGCGCGTTTGTGTTTTCCTCGTTTGACTACTAACAGTGGATGATGTCCAAAGATGGCCATGCCATGAGATTTTTTGCTTGCACGTTGGCCATTTTGATGTTTGGCCTTATTCCTGCTTTCTCAGGTCAAAAAAACCATAATATGGTCATGCATTTGCGCCGGAAAGCTGGTGTTTTCGTGGGCTAGTGCATGCCATTTGTGTATGAACCCAGGACGTCAGTTGGACTGCCTGGTCCCAACCCAAAATCTGGTTTAAGTGAGTCTGGTGTGAATGCACAACAGAAACCCACAGTTGTACCTTATTGGACCTCTGCTGGCTGAGTGAGTAGTGCAGATCCTTGCTATTGGAAGGCTGTTTTTGATCCCTTACCTAAATTTAGGTGAAGAATAGGAGTCCTGTTGCCAAGTATCCTATGTAGCTATGCACCTGACTGAAGACCCGAGGACGACTTCTGAAGATGCCTGGTGAACTTTCCTGTAACTGTCCAGGTGAAGCCCTGCTGGACTACCTGATCTCAGAAGACCCTTGTTGGTGCTCCGTCCCTTGGACTGGTGGTACCAACCAGTCTTCACACCTTCTCATGATCCTGCAGCCTGGTGTCTTCGGAAGTGTCCCTAGACCACCCAGTGGGTTTACCAGCTCTGAATTGGGCTACCATGCCGGCAGTGTTGCTGTTCCGCTTTCTCATCTGGAACCTCAGTGGTTGCCAGTTAGTTATACAAGTCCTCTTCCTAACAGGTTTCAGCTTCCCAGCATCAAAGAATCCTGTGCTGTAAGTGGTTCTTTGTTTGCGACTGGAGAGATGCCTACTGTCGCCTGTATGCAGTGACTGTCGCTGGAACCAGCCATTCCCCTCCTGGTAGAGTGTACTGAAGAGACCTGCATCAGTGCCTGCTGCATTTCTCCTCAGAAAGGGTTGCACCCAGCTCCTGGGCCTGAATGGACTTTTCCTTGCACCACAGCTCCTAGACGGTGGACAGTCATAATATCGAAAAAAAAATGTCGACAGACAAAAATGTCGACAAAAAAATGTGGAAAAAAAAATGTCGACTTTCGTTTTTTTTAATTATATATTTATTTTAGGGGTTCGGGAGTTAAAAAAAAGGGAAAAATTAAAAAACAAATTAAAAAAGGGGGTTTGGGGGGGAACCCCCCCATTTAAAAAAAAAATGCATTGAAAAAAAAGTCGACATTTTTTTTTTCCACATTTTTTTTTAGACATTTTGACTGTCGACATTTTTGTTGTCGACATTATGACTATAAACCCTCCTAGACATCTTCTACTGTATCCAACGGTGGGAAAACCTACCTCTAGCCGCCCCCAGTCAACCTGCCAAGTCCTTTGGAAAAAATCAGAGTAAGGGCAGTAAGTAGTCGCAATAATTATTGGTGCCCCTATATCCTCCATTCTAAATGTTTGTGAACAACTTTGATATATGCCATACTTTGGCTCATTAAATATTTGTTTAATAAGCTATTCTACCTGATAGAAAAGGTATATTACTTACCAGTAAAATCCTTGTGAACACATTTGAAGCATTTCTCACCACCACAAGAACTATTCCTACCTTTGTATGCTCTCCTTAAGGAACTTGATGACTCAAGTTAGGGATTGGACACATAAAGTAGGGCTTCTATTCTTTTGGACTGGTTCTCTCATTGCATAACTACGTACCTTCCCTTTCAGGTGTACATGTGAATTGTGTGCATTTCTACAACCAAAGTTGACTGTATACATTTTATATTTATAGTGTTGTGTGCTTGATTCAGTTTCCTAGTCTGTTTTTGGGCATGTAATAAATATTGCCTTTGTGTACTTGCCTACCTAAGTAGAATCATTGTGCATTTCACTGTGTGGACTCATTGTGTACCCCTGACCCAACTCACCTTTTCTGAGACTAAGCCTTGACCACTCTCCAAGTTTACCTTGTTTGGGTTTGGCAAAACTCTCAGAGTTCCCCAGTTCATTATAACTGGGTTGGCCACCTGAAATCTGTCCACCAGGCCAGATTTGAGAAATTCATCTTAACGGGTTTGTGTCAAGTAATGCTTTTTTTTTTTGCTATTTTAAGAAAGAGGAGCATTGAAAGTAAGAGTACCCCTAAAGACCACAGCCTCTAATCCCCACAGATCTCCTCCCCATTTTCGAATGTGAATGTGCAAAATGTTCACCCTCAAGTATAAAACAAACAGAAGTCTAGGAGTACCTGAGGAAAAGCAACATTGTGATGCAAACATGAATACCCTTAAATGAAGAAAGGCATTTAATAAATTGCCAATATGGTGATACAACTGATTTCCTACTGGTTATGGTACCTGAGTGTTTATGGCCACAGCATGCAAATAATGGTAATAATTTGAACATGCAGACCCTATTTGATTCCATAGGAGTCGCTCAATACCCCTTCCAAAGACGTCACAGTGTTCTCTAAAACCTGAGACAGAAAAAGGGAATTACAGAAATAAGTGAGTCTTTACTGAAGCAAGGTACTATTCGCCCAACTATCAGTCCATGCAATGCATCAATCCTGCTGACAGAGACAAAAAGTGACAGAATTATACCCTTTTCACAGATGGTAAAAAATGACCAAGATCATCTTTAGCCTCAAACCCTCCTGCTGCCAAGGTGACTCATGTCCTGCCCCCCTCATCAAGGATTGCTCTGATGCCCCTGTACCATTAATCAAAGCCATTGTCAACTGTTCCAGCCTCGCCCCCACCAACATTGAAGAAGCCTGGATATCTCCTATCCTCAAAAAAGCATCACTGGACTGGGGTCCCCGAATGTTTAGCTTTTTTTTTTACCTGTCCCGACTTTTTAGAGAGAAGTGATGCCTTCAGCTTCACTTGCCTGGCCTTTTTGCTAATTTGCAATGGAAAACTGACTAGTCCTTCAGACTGTCAGTACTGGAAACCTATTGGGAAAGTAAAGTGACTATTGCGACTGTGCGCCACCCTGTATCAGATGGTTTGGCGTATAAAGTATTGCTGTATCCTTGCTCTAGTAGCCTAACTAGGACTGATATCCACTTTTAGTCAGTCAATTAATTGGACATTTTGTGAAAGCAGTTAGGCCAGGTGCTGCGCTAGGGCTTAAGAGAGTAAAGGTGGTTTATACAAAAAGTGGTGAGGAATGTATTAGAAGCTCCATGAGGAACGGTTGGAACTGATGATCTGTCCTATGTACTGTTTCTGCTTGATTAGAAGCCTCAACTGTGAGCCAACATTAACGTAGTGGTGACAATGCAAACGTATCTCTCTTTAGCGGCCTTTGTGAAGGCATTGCATGGTACATTCACGTTGTTGTGGAGAGGTGAAGCCTAGTGCATACATTACATCAATTGCTACTTCGTATGCAATCACTTTTACAACCTTGTCATAGTACTCATTTGCTTAACATTTAATTTGTAATTTGCTGTTAATTGTCAGATGTAGGGCCTCATTACGACCCTGGGGGTAAGGGGTTAACGCCACCGGTAAGGATGCCGGTGCCGTTAACCCCATACTTCCGCATTCCGAGGTCCCTTAGCGGGTCCCACTAAGGCCGTCCGCTAATTGCGGGCCCGTTATTAGTTCCTTCCTCATTCCCATTGAGCCCTATGGGGGCTCAATGGGAATGAGCCCCCATAGCCCTCCAAACTCGTAATGACCCCCATAATGTTGTTACAGTTGTCACATTGGTTATGTAATGTTACATGGTTGCTGATTTAGTAAATATCATTGCACTTGAAAGGTGCATTCATTAAGTCATTTATAATGGTTTAGTACATATCATTACACTCAAAGTATGCATTCACTGGATCATTTGACATTTGCTTAAGATACATTGGGCCTCATTACGAGAATGGAGGTAGCCATGGAGCTATTAGCTAAATGGATGCCTCCGTTCCGGGCTCCATTACCAGGTTCCTGCAATGGGGACTTACTGGGTTACTCCGACATAGGAGGACCCGGTAATTCCTCCTTCCAGGAACCCATTCCCATTTGAGCCCCCATAGGGCTCAATGGGAATGGGGAGGGAGGTAATAACGGGCAGATTACATCTGGCCCGTCATTGCCTCCCTCTTCCCCTCGCGGGGAAAGCACGTCTGGTTTTACCAGACGTGCAATGCGGGTCCCGCGATGGGAAGCATGTAATCGGCACTCCTGGAATGAAGGGGGCTGGTGCTGTACCGGACCCCTTCATTCCGGGAGCGCCAGCCTTATAATGAGGCCCATTGTCATCTGTGGATGTATAGAGGGAAGAGGCAGAAGGGGAGAAGAGAAGAGAAACCAGAGAGTTAGAGAATGATAAGAATGATCTGTCTGTACAGTCCTGCTGCTATTTCGTAATTGTGCACATTGGCATTGAGTCATGCAGTGTTCTGTTGAGGTTTGTCATAATATGACTAAATATTATTATTGGGCTCATATCGGTGTGTACAGTCCATATTACTAAACCTGGTGGTAGTACTAAGTTGTACATAAAACATGTTTAATGTTTAAGCATGCTTAGTGTGCAGTAGTTCGTTATCGTGATTAGGGTAGTTTCGGTGGATCAGGTGCTCTGTGTTAAATTGATGTGGGGAACATCCTAATGTAGTATGATATGACTGATATTTACCCATAGATTCCTGGACTGTGGGCCGTAAATTCAGCACACCTGTGCAGCGATATATTTCTGCCAGAAACTGGCCACCATGGTTTTATGTGAAGAGTCATAGTATTTTCAGTAGCTCAAATTTCTGAACTAATGGCATTATACAGAGCATCCAGTTTATCACAAGGTACAATAGTTATGTTTCAAGGCGAATACTGGTCCAGCGCAGAGGCAGCATGAACTGCTACCTCCCCTTGACGGTCTTGGGGCCTGTAGCTATGTACACTCAGGCCTCCGCGACCCACACAGGGAAAGATGTTTAGGGTTCATGGATTGGATGGGAAGAGGTAAGTAGGAACACCAGTAAGAGGATTAGGGAGAGGTTATGGATAGGTAAGGGATGTTGGGTGAACCATGCTCCTTAGCTCCTGGCTTGTGAACCTGTTTGCAGCTGACTTCTTGCTGGAGTGCACTCTGGTACTCCATGTACCAATGCACAAACACAAGCATACACATAGCTTGCGGTTTTGCCACTCAGTTGTCTAATCACTGAGTTCCCCCTTTACTCGCTCACTTTAGAGACTGCTCTTTCTGTCTTGTGGGGTGTGATTCAGCCCCTTGACACTGAATCAGGAGCTTAGCACCTTGCCTCTGAGTTTCATTCAGAAGCGCCAGACTTTTAGCGCTCAACTGTTTGTTTGTAATGCCACCAAAAACATGAGAAACATAAAGCACAGGTTACATCAATTGTGCAACCTTACTTTGCCATAATTGCACTGTAAACAATCATGCATTGTATATACATTGCACACTTTAGCATAACATTGTCATTAAGGTAAGTAGCACTTAGCTTTGGCTGTTCACGTGTTCCAGAACCTGTCCTGGTTGTCATCGGTCTCCCATAACCTACGAGCAGCGTCTGTGGTCTAGCAGAGAGGAGTCAGTTAGTGTGTGCCTCGGGCTGAATGCGTGTTACGTTTAGAGCACATCAAAAGCACATGCATCTCAATGTGTGCCCTCAAACACTTTTCATGCGTGTTAATGGCTCTGTTAGAGACTCTGTTAGTTGACTCCCCACTGGTGCCCATTCCCAGCTGCATGTGGTTTATTCCCAAGCCGTTAGGTTTATCTGCTCCCCACTGCTGCACCAAGTGCCCGATCCCCTTCACTTATCTTTAAGGCCCACGGGGCCTGAGGGATCTGCTGCGGGCGAAGGAGTGGCCCCGCAACGGATTTCGCTTGCTGGGAGCTCCTCAGAATGTGTCCGTGCTGGAGAAGAGTTGAACACGATCAAGCGTTCGTTGCTTGCACATGTGCGCATGCCAGGACATTGGTCTCACCGTTGCCCAGAAGGTTTACAGGCTCTGTGGGCTGTGTCTCCTGTGTGTGGGGGCCGCTGGGGCTGCTGGGGATTGTAGTCCTTTCCCCAATAGACCTGGCTTTGGGTTTTCTGCTGGCACGTGCTGGCTTAAAGTGTCTGGTGCACCCGCAGGAGGGACAGACATGGCACCTACTGTGAATCTGGCCCCCTATTGTGCCTGCTACTTTGTGTTTCTTGACGTGCCTGCTTTGCCTCATGCCATTATGACACAGATTATCTGTGCTGTTGGTGTTGCACAGGATTATGGTCACTTTTGGAAAGTGGTTTTCTCAGTGCAGCTGGTACAAATGTTAACAATGCTTTACTTGTAGATGCCCTTCTCAATGCCTTAATGTAACCCGCTGAATTGAAAAGAAATTTTGAATTCACATATTTTAATCAGTATATACGAAACGTTCAATCATTAAAAGTTAAATCACATTAAAAATATGACCAAGTCAAGGATAATTATGCAATAAGAAGAGGGTTGATCAATTGACTCAGATGTTTCCCTCACTTCCCTACTAACCTCTCAATAATGTTATGATAAATAGAATTTACCTGGTTAAGTATGGGCTCTTTCATTTCATCCCAACAAGGCTATTGCTCATGTGTTTAATGTGAGTTTAGTTTTAATGATTGAACGTTTCGTAAATGTTGATTAATATATGTGAATTCAAAATTTATTTGTCTAATACATTTCATGACATCGTTTTTTGGCGACCTTTGTTAGCTATCAAACGTAATACGTGTGAGGGTAGGAAGCTGTGTTTGTTGATTTTTGTGTATACTTGTGACTATGTTCCCCCAAACCAACATGCAGCCATCTTCTTGCACTTTTCTGATGGATGGACCTTCTAGGATACAGGACAATGCCACAGACACTGAAAAGAGTGCCTGGAGTAAAGCAGGCTGGATAATACACTCTGATAAATTGTGGCACTCGGTTGATAGGTTGTTTGTAGTGTCCCAGAACGCTTGAGGTGTATCCTCCAATTTACCTCCAAAAATTAGCAGATTTATTGTGTGCTATAACCAGTTACGGTAAATCCACCAATAATCCTTGTGGACCTTTCAACTTAAAAAATGGGAATTTACACTGCCATGACACCACTCATCACCCTGTCGTAATGCTGTTTACAGTAATGGTAAACACGTTTGACAGATTAACCACCAATTTACTGCCAAACTTGCAATGAGGCCCAATGTTCTTCTAATGCAGGAACAAGGGTGGCCAAGACATTCAGAGAACTAATAGGGCCTCTTATTTTCTGACTCATCTTTATTTCCCAAAGAAAGGAAAGCTACAGCAGAGAGTAATGCTGGTAGCTTAGGAGTGGAACAGTGAGAAATGACACTGAGAAAATGATGGGTGAGGCTATCATTCAGGGTAAGTTCTTTCATCACATTCAAGTAAATAATGAAACAGGCTTTAATAGTGCCTGGGTAGAGTATTCCAGAGAATTGGGTACAAAAGCAAGATGATGGGGGTTATGTGCCTACACATCTAATGCATGATGAAAGCAAAGGTTATAGTAGGTCACATTTTTCAAATCTGAGCCGTGGAACACATCAAGACAAATAGACAGTGGCAAATGCAACTTTAGGCTCAATGCAGTTTTTTTGCCATTATTCAACTTTCATGTAATATCACATTTTCCAATTTGTTCTGCAGGAGCAGCTATTTGTCTGACACAGCAGACGGACATCTTTATTATCAGGATGAAGCAGAAGTACATGCTTATTATCAGGATTAAGAGAAACTTGGAAGGTGATATCTGCAATGGTTTCAACACTGTGGAATCTGCGTGGACAGTTTATAAGAACCAACTACATGAAGATAGCCTGGATCACTTAGATGAGGATACAGGGCTAGTAATGGTTGCTTATTTCTCAAACTTACATGCAAGCAGATCTATGTGAATACTGTAAATCTAAAAAAAAAATGTTTCAACATTGCCCGCAATTATATGCGGGGGGGACCCTCCGACCCCTCATAATCACCTTATATTTCTGATAACCCAAACCCCCACCCCACATTTAAATGCAGGGTAATGTGCCCCTCATAACTCTGCATTTCAGGATTAAACATTTTGGTCTGCTCAGTAGTTGGGTGATACCATTGCACGCATGGGAGAGCTGCACGTAATTGATGACATAAACATCACAATGCAAACTTAGCTAACAAGTCTCACATTTAAAATCCCTTATACTGGTTGACAAGTTGAATGGGACGTCCCAAGTACCAAAATACAGGATTATCCAAACAAGCCATTAAGAGCTATCTGAGATGACATTGCTCACCTATCTTGGCCTGAGGTTCTGAATGCGGCTTTGGGAATGTCATCTACACTTCTGTCATGGCAGAATGTGTGGAAGCTTTCCAGCAGGTGGTGCCATCTTGGGCACTGTTCCTTCTCTGTTTATGGACCTGTCAAAGGAGTGTGGGCCCCTCCACACCCCACCCTGCCTGGTCCATGAGCCAGCTGCAGGGGGAACTGGTTTACCTACAGAGATGTCTGGTAAATCAGAGTTCCTAGAGAGCCCAACTACTACATTGTAAGTGCTTCCAGAGCAAACTATAATACATTAATTGGAACCGGAACTGAATTAATTTTGTGACAAATTGAATCACCACAGCTTGACAAGCTCAGGACAGGTTGTGGAAGCCTAGAGCAGGTTGTGAACTGTGTGCTTGTTAGTCAGAGCAAGGGACAGGAAAGAGCTTGGCCTGCAGAGCTGAAAATCCAAATATATCTTCCGAACAAATTGTAATTTGATTGTGACTCCTTAGAGCCACATCAGTTTGATAATTGATTGCATTTGCTGACCCGGGTACAGAAGCTCGAGACTGTTAAAAAGAATACAAGAGACATATTAAATCAGAATAATGCTTTTAAGTTAGCACATAGAGTGTGTACCCCCCATACTAGAAAATCATATATATTGTACAAGGTCACCCAAGCATTTATCCAACAAAATCACTATATGGGAGCATAATCTGCATAATCACCACAATAAACAAAATAATAGCATTTTCCTGTGCTGGGGTTGCTGCCGAAGGACACACAATAAAGTGATGTATGCACACACTCGTCGAATGTTACGCATGTTTCTAGATATTGTTGAGATGACACCAAAAGATGGGGAAGAAAATGATGAACTCAATAAGGAAGTCACCACGATAATGAGCATTTGCTGTCCAGTCTCAAACATGTATTCAGTTCTCTGATATGAAAGTCCTCTGTCAAGGTAGGGAACGGAAATAGAAGTTCAGTTAAGGGCCCAGGTGTCAATTTCATTACACCTGTAAAACTGTACCAAGAAGAAAATCAAACATATTAGGAATTGCATCTGTAAGCACAAAAAGGAGGGCACTGCAGATACTGAGTGAATGGTGTATGTGTTCCTCTGAGCACTGAGTGTGCAGCTTGTCCTAAACAGGACAGCACCTCAGTTATGATCGCTGATAGGATGCTGCTGACCAATGAGAAGCCACAATTTTTTGGCATAAATTGTAGTAGACTAGAAGGCCGTGCCAGTATAATACAGCACCCTGTTCAGAACATAGCCACTCGCAGTGATGCAAATAAATGACCAGTCATATATGAAAGCAAGGCTTGCCCTAATCTGAGAATGGGAGGGAGTGGCACGTGGAATGGAATGTGGGTCATCTGGTCATAGGCAGGGATTGATTACATTTGGTGGAGTGTTCTGCCAGAGGTGGTGAGTGTGTATCATGCAAGGGGCACATGGTATTGTACAAGCAGGGCATGTGGTGCTGTTCACCAAGTACCCATGATCAAGGAAAGATAATTTAGTAGATGTATTGTTTAAGCATTTCTGACTAAATGTATCCTTCAGTCGAATATATGATTCTATCGTGCATATTTAAAACCCTGATGAATCTCTCCTCTAAGGCCAATTCTCTGGGTCGTGGGCACCATACCAGCATGCTTTTCCATTTCTCCACAGCTTTAAAGCAATGAATTGTTGTCTGCTTTCTGTTGCTGGCTCGAGACGGGGTTTTGGAGATATTTGCATTCATGACACCACGAGGGGAAGTGCATCTTGAAATTTAAGAATGTCATTCTGTGCTCCCGAAACCCTCTCCCTGAATGTAAGACGAACATACAGCTAGATAACATGTGCTCTGGTTCAGCTCCTTCCTTTCCACATAAACAGCTCGAGGTTTATTTAGATTGATAGGGTTTGACCAGTCTTTCAGTGGTCAGTGGCACTCTGTGCATTATGAAGTGAATTGACTCCTTTTATTACTGTGGAACATGGCCGAAGTCCAAACTTTCTCACACTCCTCTGTAGTGTAACCTCTCCCAGGCATACCTCCCATAATATCTTAACTCTAGTCTTGCCTATCTTATCCCCATTTCTCTTCAGCCTCTGGTCAATACCGGACATTGTCACCATGGATGGTCAACCTAGAAGATAAGGTATTGTATGATCATAAAGGGTAACCACAGAGGACAGGATCATTTTGATAGCATGCCCAGTCTGTATCTATTGAGGAAAATCAATAGAATCTAAGTCAAATGTCTCCGTTGTTTCCGGAAACAGGACCATGTTCCTGAATCAATAGAGTTTCCCTACAGATGCTAATAATATGAAAACCTCACCATGTACTCCATCCTGTGAGAGATTCTACCAAACCCTCCAAAGGGTATAACCATGAAGGTTTGAGATTTTTATTCCCTTTCTCAATCTAATGCAGAATGTACTTGGAATAAAGGCCTACATGTACAGTTTTAAATGGGCAAAGTTCCATCCCTTCCACAAAAGGCACTTCAGTCTACTTAGGGCTATCCTATGGCTCTTGCCAGGCCATGGGAACAGTACCAGCCTTGAGGCAAAATGTATATAACTTTGATCTTTAAATGCTACTAGAATTATTCTCAAGGGATACAATATCAGAAGCAATAGGATCATCTGCGTGACATATAGGTAGGCCCACAAGGACAGCTTCAATGGGAACTCTGCCAAGGAGTATCTGTCCATTTCATCCACTAATGTGGATCACAGTGAAGTGTCCATAGATGTCCATAGGCGAGTGGCTCAAAGTATCTATAAAGATATGCAAACCTCTGAGGGCGCCTTGACCATGCTGGCAGGACTTTAGGAAATTGGAAGCTTGTTTCTCCACATCCAGAAATGAGTGTGACAATGTGGAAATGGGGTGTAGTATCCGGTGGATTCCTTAAGGATGAGTGTTCTGCTGTGGGGGGAGAATGTAACCCAAGGTTAAATGTAAAAAGTATCCAGGGGGAGGAAGACATCCTAAACTCTGATTCAAAGGAAAAGAAAATGCAAATGTCCTGTCACACTGCAACAGTAAATGGTGTCCAGTTTTACATCCCTCACTAGAGGGCTGTGACAAAATCTCTCTAAGATATCCAGGCCTGAACACCAGAACATACCGCCATACTACAAGTCCTGCTTGTGGGTGACCATCTGCCCGCCAGGTCTGACCTGGCGGGTGGACCGGCACCCACGAGCAGAACATGATGGTAGCTTTGGTACCGTTATTAAAGGTACCGTGCTACCGCCCTCCCCATTCAGATTGAGCCATATGGGGCCGAATGGGGATGGGGAGTCCCTCATTACTGGCACCCGGGAATGGGCAATTATCGGGTTCACCAAACTCGGCATTACCCGGTAATTGGCCATTCGCGGGTGCAGGAAAAAATGCAACTCCAGCGGCAGCCGTGCCTGTTTTACAGGCACGGCTACCACCAGGGTTATAATGAGGCCCATTGTATCTAACCCCAAAGAATGTCTAGTCACCAATGCTATGAGCAGTCACAATGGGGTTTCAATAGCTTGTGCGCACATATATACATGTCTGTTATGAGACTATACTAGTAAGATACATAGGGCCTCATTAGAAGTTTGCTGGTGAAGTGCTGGAATTACCTCCAGCATTCCAGCACCTTACCAGCAAAATCCCCCATGGAGTCCAATGGGAGTCCATGGAATGGGGATTTACACCCGACACAGCACTCACATTACTGCCAGGATACATGCCAAACTTACATTGAGCCCCATAGTCTTCCAAATATACATATATTACTTTAGAATTGGTCACTAAAGCAAGTGGTGGCAACTTACAATTTGGAATGCAGGTTTGATGAGGGACTTGAAGGCAGAGGCGGTTGAGAGAAGGTTCTGAAGTGAGCAGCTAGGGAGCAAGATCGTATTATCCTTCTCTCCTGAGTGCTGGTAACTTGAGGCACAAGTTCCCTGAGCACAGTGTCTCATGGAACCACTGTCTCCAGTGCTGCACAGTCTGTACTCTTCTCCGAAGTGGAGCAGCAGGTACGTTGAACAGGTAAGTACACCTTTAAGTGAGAGCAAGATACATACAAATGGTGCTCACCACACAGACAACCATTCCCAATGGTTACTGGTGGAACACCAGAAGTAGGGACATTCCACATACACCTATATTCCACACAGGACCACCTCACGGACTCACAGGCATCCACACATACAAACAGGGACAGGGAAAACCCATGCCACACTTTCCCTCCTCATTTTCTGTAGGTTCCCCCAAATACACTCTACTTTGTTTCCCTTGATCTGTTTGACCATTCCCTCCTCCTCGTCCCTCTTCATTTGCCTCTCTCTGGGATCCCCACCAGTTTCATAACTCCAATGTTCCTCCCAGGGATTGGCCCTCTTTTCATACTTTAGCATGCACTGAATGGATTTATGAGAGGAATATGCGCGGCAGCTCTGCGCTAATTGAGAGCAGGCTTTCGGATTGATGGAGACCTGAGCCAACCACAATTTCCCTGTATGTGTACACGCATGCACCAGGCTGCCAGGCCACTCTACACATAGGGGAACGGAAGGGCCATTTTGGACTCACTTCCCTCGTGGCTTCCAAACTTAAAGAGAGTATTGTTGTGTCTGTTGCAGCTGATGTCCTCCTACCACCTGGTCTCTTTTTACCATGTACTGCCCATGAGCTTCTGTCTTCCACACAGGTGTCTTCAGTTGTACTATGGAATTCTATAATGGAAAAAGAGACTTGAAGAGCCATCGATCATGGGTTGACTAGAAGACGTCCTTCTATCAGTATGGCTGCCATGATGGGGATTTTGGGGAGGGTATGAAGCAGCAGGCACACGAGGCTAGTGAAGGGATTGGTTTGTTGAAGGATATCCATATACCACATCAAGGACCAGAATTGCCGATCAGCTGACTACCTCCTGCAGCCAGGGACTCCAAGGCCACACGCCCTGAACTCTGACCCTGCACTGTTTTGATCTGTACTGTAGTTTTTCATCTAGCACTGCTTCCCATTGAAATCCTTGATTCCCGAGTTTGCTCTGATTTCAGTTCTAGTTCTAGTTTCATCCTCCTCTCCTTTCTTGTGTAGGGAAGTGGGGGATATGTAAGTGGTCCTGTTTATCTCCCTGCCCCTTTCTTTTCTTGGATTGAGAGCAGAAGGTGTGTCATTGTTCCTGTTTTTCTACTGCTTTCTTTGTTTCCTTGGATGGGAAGCTGGGTGGTTGTCAGGGCTTTAAGTGGGCCGGGGCCTGCCGGGGCTGGGCCCCGGCAGGCTCCGAAATTTCGTTTTGAGGCGGGGCCCTGCCGGGGCCCAGTAATCTCCCCTGGCAGCCCCGGCCACTACACGAAAAGGCATTTTTTTCTACAGCCTGAAGCTCGTTTGCTTGCTCGTTTGCGAGAGCTTCAGGATACAGAAAAAAATGCCTTTCAGCCATAATGGTGGCGCCGCACCTGCGAGGCATCCCTTTAATCAAGAGATTCCCGTCGGCCGGCGCCACCATTATGGAAAAAACGTGAGGCCGCTGAAAGCAGAGGCCTTGCTTTCTAAATACTGGAGCTGCCGCGCATTCGCGGGAGTTTCAGTATTTAGGAAAAAAAAGGCCTCTGCTTCCAGCGGCCTCAGCCTTAATGGTGGTGCTGCCCCACCCCAGCTGGCGAGGGGCAGCACCACCATTAAGGCTGAATAGGCAGGCGCTGTCCCCTGCCAGGCAAGCCTACACAAAATAAATGCAGAGATCAGCACCCTCTCCCCCATAGGGGAGAGGGTGCTAATCTCTACAAAAGGCTTCCTGGCAGGGGTGCCAGTAGCCCATTGAGCCGGGGCTCGTTAAGGGGGCGTGGCCTAACGGGCCATCAAGACCCCCGCTGTTAGGCCACGCTCCCTCGATGAGCCCCGGCTCGATTTGTAGTGCCACTTAAGGCACTGGTGGTTGTCCCTAGATATTCCCTGCTCCTTCCTCTCCCTGAGTCTTTTATGGTCTATCTTATAAGTGACCTTTTTTTCACTTATGGATCCCTTTTGCACGCTGGGTGTTGTGTGCCTTCGTTTACCTCTCCTTGCCTAATTTTTCCTTTCAGTCATGTAAACAATTTTGGTACGTGGTTCCATATGTATCGTTTCTGTTTATTTGCTTTTTCACCCTTACTGTTTGTTCATCAGTTTCTGTGCACACTGCTAACAGCTCATCCAGGTGGTGCTGCTTGCCCTTGTGAGTACTGTCTTCAACTTGCCTTGTGTAATAGTGTATTAGCTTCATCTTGGTTCGCAAAGACCCATAAAAGCACAACATAGAGCACATATTAAAAAAATAAAAAACAATCCGCACTTAATTCCAAAAACAAGAAAGATTAAAACCAAACAGAAAATGCTTACAATCACAATAATCAATTACAGTCATTAATATATCAAAACAGAACGCCATTTACTCGATACCTAAGATTAAGTTGAGTTGAAAATTACATTCTGCCTTTTTCATGCCTCGTATATATAGCCAGAAATGGAAAAGGTTGCTAAATGTGTGGTCAGTGATCCGCACATCAACATTGCATCTGCCACACTTCTGGCTCCCGCAGCTCTTGAAAATGCATTTACAGTAATTGGAAATAACTAAAACAGGAGTCACAAGGACTATATTGATTACATAGAGTAAAATATGGACAGCTATCAACTACAGTGCTATAGTCCACCAAGGGGTTTTGCGTTGGAATACACCCCACCCGAAAGCAAACTATCCATACATGAATGTTGGTTTGGCCTCCTGCATCCCTTTTCCATGCTCTGTGCTGTCCTCATGGATCTGAATTTCAGGTAAAGGGCAGAGCAGGTGTAAGGGAACAATATACAGCATTAAAAGTAGAGTTACCCCACCCACACCAACTCTGGTGGTAGCCGTGCCGTTAGAAACGGCACGGCTGCCGTCGGAGTTGCATTTTTTCTAGCACCCGCAAATGGGCAACAACCGGGTCATGCCGACCTCGGCGGACCTGGTAATTGCCCATTTGTGGGTGCCGGAATCAAGGGCCTCCCGATCCCCATTCTGCCCCATTGGGCTGAATGGGGATGGCGACATCGGATGCTCCGGCACATGCAGAGTTGTGCCAGTGCATCCGACGTGCTCTGCTCACGGGTGCCGTTACACCCGTCAGGAAAAACCTGGTGGGTGAAACGGCACCCGTGAGCAGAGCACATAGTTTGGCGGTCCGGGAACTATGGTACCGGCATGCTTACCGGTACCGTAGTTCCCACCCGCCATGCTCGTAATGAGGCCAAAAGTGTACTTGGCTGACTTCCATTCGCCCCATCCCCTTTCCCATGGGTAACAGGAGATCTGGTGGAGGCAGCAGAAATGTTGTGTCCCTCTGCCATGATGCCATGACAGTTGATTATGAATGACAACATCCTCTGCTGTTGCATCACAGTAGGAGAGCATATCTATTGTATGCCCTTTTGAGTGATCAAAAGAGCTTTGCTCCTTGTTAGGCAGAATCACCTGCACTACCCTTTGGGAACACTACAGGCAATTAGGACTACAAGTGTAAGCACAATCTCACCTTTGGTACAAGCCTGTACTACACAGTAAAGTGGCAGCGATGGCTGAGCAGCCAGACTTATCTCAAGAGTTTAAGTGAGCAGTAGAGCAAGTTACACAAAGGACCAACAAATACAGTGATTCAAGTTAACACTTTCTCAAGGTTTCTTGGTAAAAGAATATACATTTATTTAATCAGTCAGTTATAAAACATTACTGTAGTATAAGCAGTTCAATATCACACACTAATACTCCACAAAAATCCAACCGGTAGGTAAATGAACAAGTTTAGCTCCAAAATGAAGTGGGAGCAAAATGGCACTTCAGATACTTAATAAAGGAGGGAAAAGACAAGTTTATAAGAATAGACAGCCCAAATACATTCATAGGCAGGGCAAAGGGTTTCAGTTAAATACAACCAGCAATTCTTCTCAATAGGCCTGGGCCAAAGGCAATGGTTCAGAGTCTTTTGTATATGATAGCACAGTTCTGGTAAGTAACGGTTAAGTCTTTGCCACAGATTTTTAAAGGAATTGGCTAGGCGAAAAGTCTGAAGAATGTTTAGGGAAGGACAAGCCTTTGTAGTTGAGAAAAGTTTCACGCACTTTCTCGATGTCCGAAAAGATTTATGGACCGCGTTTGCACAGTACCTTGTCAATGCAGAAAGCTGTAGCTGAGGCAGTTGTCCCTGGCAGTTCGAGCAGATCTCGCTGTTCCCGAGCTTTAGCCGTGGGGACAAGAAGGAGGACGTTGGGAGGTTCCTGCACTGCCCAGGGAAGAGGCCCAAAGCTGTAGCAAGATGTCAGTTTAAGAGTGAGTGCCTTAAAGTCCACAAGCTGGTTTCCTTCCCTCTGGCTATCCGGTTTTCAACAGAACTCTGATGAAAATTCGACCAGAATAGGAGGGCATCCAGGTGGTTTGCGAGTTGGTTGTTCACACCAACTCAAGGGAAGAAGTTAATCTTGAAGGGCTTCTCTGTCGTCAGAGTTTCAGGCATTTCGGACCTGCAGCAGGGCTTTACCGGTCGTACAGGAGTTGCAGCAGTGCTCTTCCTTCCTCTCCTCTTCGGTTCTTTCGTTCCAGTGGTCGACTCTGCTTTCCAAGTCCCAGAGACCTGCTTTTAAACAGTTTTCCCCCATTCATTCCAGCCTCGCTGTCACTGACACAGCAGGGTGGCTGTCCTTGCTGGACAGCCAACTGGCCAATCACACCAGAGTACATTCAAGTCTTCTAGGAGACTAAGCACAGGGAGTTTCAAGCACCTCACTCACATCCTGTTTACCCCAGACACTCAGGCGTCAGAGGAGGGCTTCAGCAATGAAGCCTGCCAAAGGCCAACAAACAAAGGGACCAAACCTGGTTTGGCGCACACAGACAAACACAAGAAGGACCTTTCCTAAAAGAAATGGTGAAAAAAGATGACCAGAGTCTGTTTTTACAGATAGGTCTTGGGCGCCATTTTGAAAAACATGGCTAACCCGATTTCTAGCTACCGTTGTTAGCGGTAGGGAAAAATCATGGTAGTTTGATCTAAACCATTGCCACCAGCCATTTAAAGTAGGAAAGGGTAACATGTTACTGTTACATGAGTGTTTTGACTCAGGGGAAGCTAGGCAACCCCTCTAGCACTCTATAGCAAGATAGTGTGTGCTGGGTCAGTAAATATAAACAAGTCAATTTAACTTTACATGCCCTGGGAGACAGTACTCAATCCCAGGCATGGTATCTAAACCTTGGGGAGTATGAAAGACACCCCTGTGCCACTGCACTGAAGGTGCTGTGTGACACACAGAAAAAGATGATGCCCATGGAGTTGTGTTAAAACTCCATAACCAGAGAACACAAAAGTAAAACACACATCAAAATACATGAAAGAGTGGGAAAAAAGCCTCACACTCTTACCAGGTAAAACATGTAATCCTAGAAATCCAGCAAATTTGCTGGGGGTCACAAAAGGTAAGGGAAATTAGCAAATATTGAGTATTGTCCCTAACACTCGTTCCCCCCACCCACACTAAGGGACAGGAGGATTTAATCCACTCCTGGATGAATCTCCTTACTCCAGTCGGTCAAACATCTTGGAGAGACCATCAGCATTTTGGTGGTGACACCCTGACCTGTGTTCAATGGTAAAATCAAACCCTTGCAGGCTGATTGACCATCTCAGTAGTTTTGGGTATTCCCCTTTCATTTGCATCAACCATCTGAAGGGTTGGTGGTCAGCTTGAATCGCAAAAGTAGATGCATACAAGTATGGTCTAAACTTCTTCAATTACCACACAATAGCAAAGCATTCACGCTCAATGGTTTTCCACCTTGTTTCTGGTTCCTTCAGCTTCCTGCTGATGAAGCAAATGGGGTGCTCCCTACCTTTCTCATTTGGTTGACTAAGGACTGCACCTATACCTGTATTTGAAGCATCTGTCTGCACAATGAAGGTTTGGTTGTAGTCAGGAGCTCTTAGGACTGGAGCTTGACAAAGGGCTTTCTTTAGGCCTTCAAAGGCTTGAGTGCACTCCTCATTCCATCTAACCTTTTTTGGGAATTTAGGAGAGGAAATCACATTCAAGGGAGAAGCTATGGTCCATAGTTCTCAATAAAGTTCCTATAGGACCCAGTGAGGCCTAGGAAGGCTCTCACTTGGGTTTGAGTAGTAGAGGTGGCCTAGTTTTGTACGGCTTGTACTTTGCTAGGCAATGGCCTGATTTCGCTCCCCCTACCTCATGTCTAAGGTAGACCACTTTACCCTGACCAATTTGACATTTACTAGCCTTTATGGTCAGATGGGCCTGCTCAAGGGCCTGCAAAACATATACTAAGTGGTCAACATGTTCTTTCCAAGTAGGGCTGAACATTGCAATATCATCCAAGTATGCCATGCAGAAGTCCTCCACCTCATTCATAACTTGATTAACCATCATTTGGAATGTAGCAGGTGCATTCTTTAGTCCAAAAGGCATTACCTTAAACTGGAAGAGGTCTGCTTGGGTTGAGAATACAGTTTTCTCCTTGGCATGGTCTGTCAGTGCTATTTGCCAATAGCCTGAAGTGAGATCAAATGTACTGAGGTACTTGGCTGAACCAAGTTTATCCACCAGTTCATCTGTCCTTGGTAAAGGGCGGGCATCAGTCCTGGTGACTGCATTAAGAGCTCTATAGTCCACACATAATCTCAACTCCTTGGATCCTGCCTTTGGTACTAGAACAAATGGACTAGACCATGGACTAGTAGGTGACTCTATTACCCCAAGATCAAGCATCTTGTTGGCCTCCTCCTTTGTGTGGGTTCTTACATGATGTGACATCCTGTAACCTCTGTTTTTGACAGGTAACCAGACACCAGTTTGAATATCACGCTAGCCCCAAGGGGTATAGCCTGGTGATAGTGAAAACAGGGAGGCAAACTGGTTTAACAGAAACTTGCACTCCTCCTGTTGTTCAGGTGTCAAATTAGAAGGGAGATTAACTCCTTCTATTTTCTCATCTAAAGGCTGGCCTACGAGTAGGTCAGGTAGAGGTTCACACTCCTCCTGCTCTTGGCCTGAAACTAGAAGAAAAGATCCCATTTCTGGTCTTGAGACATAGGCCTTTAAACGGTTGGTGTGAAAGACTCCGGGAGCCTCCTTAGGATTGTCTAAGTCCACCAGATAGTTGACCTCTCCAAATTTTCCCACAACCTTGAAGGTTCCTATCCACTTGTCCTGTAAGGCCCTCTGCCATGTAGGTACCATAACTAAAACTTGCTGGTCTTGAGTAAACTCAACCATGTTGGCCTTCTGGTCATGCCAATGTTTGACCAGAGCCTGACCTGCTTTTAAGTTATCAGATGCTTCTGCCATCATGTGTGACATTCTCCTCTGGAGACCTATCACATAGTCAGTGACTCTCACTGGCTTGGGGGAAGGAGCACTCTCCAACCCCTCCTTAATTAGGGCCAAGGGACCTCTAACTGGATGGCCATAAAGAAGTTCAAAGGGACTAAATCCAATCCCTCCTGAGGGACTTCTCTATAAGCACATATAAGGCATGGTAGTAGACAGTCCCACTTTCTCCTGAGGGGTTCCTCTAAAGCACCCATCATGCTCTTCATTGTACGCTTGAACCTCTCTACCAACCCATTGGTCTGAGGATTGTAGGAAGTTGAGAACTTGTAAATTACTCCACAGTTTTACCACGTGGCCTGCATGTAGTGGGGCATAAAATTGGATCCCCTGTCAGAGATAACTTCCTTAGGAAAACCTACTCTGGTAGAAATACCAAGTAGGGCTTTAGCAACAGCCTGAGCTGTAACAGTCCTCAAAGGTATAGCTTCAGGATACCTAGTAGCATGGTCTACTACAACCAGGATAAACCTGTTTCCTGAAGATGTGGGAGGGTCTAAGGGACCAACAATGTCAATCCCTACACTCTCCAAAGGAACTCCCACCACTGGGAGAGGCACAAATGGTGCCACAATCTTGGCTCCACTCTTGCTAGAGGTTTGGCAAGTGTGACAGCTCCTACAGAACTTATCTACATCAGACCCCAACTTAGGCCAGTAGAAAAATAAAGAGAGCCTTTCCTTGGTCTTCTTAAAACTTAAGTGACCAGCCAAAGGTATCTCATGGGCTAACTGTAGGAACTGGAGTCTGCTTTGAAGGGGCACTACAAGTCTTCTGTAGTCCCCTGGGATAGACTCAGTTGGTTCACTATAGAAGAGGCCGTCTTCCTAGTATAACCTATGCTTTCCTGACTCTTGCCCATCCAGCTGGGAAGCTGCCTGTTTGCGAAGACCCTTAAGAGTAGGACACTCTCTTTGACCGCTGCTGAAGTCTGCCCTACAGGGTCCACCTTCCGCCAGTAAAGACTGCAGCGCAGGATGGTCTGCAGGATCCAGATCTCCAACACGAGCAAGTTCCTCTTCCAGATCTGATTCCTCAGCAGCTGATTCAACCACACAAGGTTGTTCCACACACTCAGCCTCAGCTGGTGTAGGAGTCACATGTGTGACTTTGGACAGTCCTCTCAGGGATGTCCTTGTTGGTAGCACAGGAGTGCTGGCTGGTTTCTTCCTGGAGGGTTTGGGTGCCCCTTTTTTTTTTGGTTTGTTATAAACCTTTAAAAACGGTAGGAAAATATAAAAGAAACAATCGATTGCTTATCATGTTATTACAAGAAAAAATTAGGAAGCAGAAGATGTTAAAATAAACAAGCCAACGAAACAAAAACTAAAAAAGAAGCAAACAAAGACTAACAAGAAAGAAAGAAAGAAAAAGGGGTGTCAATGATGCTGGCGCTCACACACATGCCTAAGTATACAGTTTGTGTTACTAGTTCAATGGTCTCATTTCCCAGTTTCCATATGAACTTTTTGTTCTTGCTCTGTTCTTTTGCAGGTTTTGTAGAACTAGAATTTCAGATTTTTTTGTGTTAACACATAGACGATTTTGATTCATGTATTGTTGTAAGATGTTTAATTTGCACTGGAGGCCTATGGGTGTCAGGTCCACCAGGACCAGATCATCTGCATATAATATCCAGTTTACTTTAGTGCTGTTAATCTTTGGGGGGAACACCTTTGCTATTACATACGCCTCACCAATGTCAGATATAAACAGGTTGAATATGATCGATGCTGGTGGGCACCCTGTTTTACACCTCAGCATGTATTTATAGGTGACGATAGTGTGCCCTTTTGGTCCAATCTCACTCTAATCTCTGTGTCAGTGTGCAGGTCTTTTATTGCCGTTAGAAGACTATAAAGACACTTCCAGGTGCTGATTTTTTACCAGAGCAGCTCCCTGTCGATGCTGTCAAAGGCCTGCAATAGGTCAATGCACGCAAGGTATATCTTCTTGTCTGTTCATTTTTAGTAAATTGATGGTCATCAAATTTAACCCACAACCAACTCCCATCACGAAGCCAGACTGCCGGTGGTCCAAGTGGCCGCTTGTTGTTATCCACCTCAAGAGTTGTTTTTGGAGCTGGGTGGCGTAAATCTTGCCTAAAATATCCAAACGTGCGATGGGTCTGTAATCGTTTGGTTCTACGCGATTACCTTTTTTTAAAATCGGGACCACTATTGCACTTTTCCAGGTCACAGGGATTACTCCTTTACTGGCTATGTTGGCAAAGAGATTTGCACAGAAGATTGCCCACTCTTTTGAATTTTGTTTTAGAGTGTGATTTGTTAGTCCATCGGGCCCGTGAAGAACTACATCGTTGAATACTTTGCAGGATGTCCTCTACTTCAAACTGAAGATCCCATTTGGATAACTCTGGCAAATTGGGTTCTGATAAACTTCCCTTTTGTTTGTACAATTTCCCAAAGTGACAGAACCACTGGGCTTCAGTGACCATGTTCGTTTGTATGGCATACTGTTTGCAGCTGTTATTGTTTATTAATTTCCAAAAATCCTGTGAGGTTTTGTTAACTAGGCTCAACATCATTGCCTTTGCATTGCGTTCTAAAAGATTCCCCTATGAGAGATTAGTCAGTTTTTATATTTTTGCCTGCTTGCTTTTTTCCCTGCTAGTCACTCACTGCTGCTTAAGAAGGCATGCTGTCCAAGTTACTTTCACAGTTGTTGTTTTCTTTTGGCGATTCCTTCATCATACTGGTGCTTTGGTTTGAAGGAGCCCCTTTTCAAGCCTTGTTCTTGGTGCATGTACTGCTGTAGCAAGTGTATATAGTCAACTTTGTTTTCCATGGGGCTACTTGACCACTTGGCATAAGCATCTGTGATTGATTGACCTCATGTGGATTTATTTTCAATCTTGTTCGATTTGTTTCCACTGAGACACACTGTGCCCACCTCTCGGGCTTGATTCTCTCCAGATAGAGGACTGAGATTTTTAGTTGACTATGATCGCTAAGAGGGGACTTGGATATTTGCAGTGAGACTACTCGCCGGTTCAGATTTTCGGAAACATAGAAATAATCTATGGTCGAGCACAGTTCCTTATAACTCCATGTTGTTTGCGCGGGTATTTCCCCTTTGATGTTTCCATTTATCATTGTTAAGTTTCTCTCCTCCAGTGCCATACACCATTTTACAGCACGTTTTTCGGCTCCTCCCCCGGTCTTGGAGGCTTTTATGCAATCCAGATTGAAGTCGCCACAGAGTATTATATTGGGTGCTTCCTGGGCACTGTTCATGTCGTCAATTAGTTCACAGACCATGTTTATGAATTTGCTGGTGTCTGCCATTTTGTGATGCCAGTCAACGTTAATTATATCCAGGCAATTTTTGTTCTCAATTGTGGTGCATTGTGCTTCCACCAGAGTATGCTGTATGAAGGCAGTTTAGTTAGTTGAGCTTGTAATCTTCAAACCTGAATTTATCTTAATTAGGGTCAATAAACCAGCAGAAGGTTGACCTTTTTGTCTCGTTATAGCTGGGTTCATTACCAGAACAAAGTCATCCGAGATAGGACAGCTAGCCATCCACATTTCTTGTAAGCATATGATGCTAATTCCCTCAGTCCATGCAAGGGGTTCTTTGAACAAATGACTAAAACCTCTAGTATTCCAAGAAACAATACTGAGGTTAGGGCCTTCACGCCCTTGCTGGCATTAGCTAGTTTGGCCTCCCAAGACTCCAGCTAACCAATTCCACTTTGTTGGCATATTCGTAGAAGTCGCACAGACAAGAGCATCATTGCTTCCACCCTTGAGATTTGGTTTACATGTGAAGGTGATTTTAATTTTCTCTCCCGGAATTACTTCTCTTGGACAAGCAGCCGTTTCACGCACGTCATGTCGCTCACTGCCGACCTAGTTTTCTGGCATATCCCCAGCGTTGGGCTCAATTATTCTCTGCTTGTCATGATTGAATTTGACAAGACTGGATCTGTCACTTTGGTTTATTGGGTTTTCCCCCTTAAGCGGTTTGTTATCCTTAGGATCGAGGAATTCTTCATGAATGTCAAAACCCAATGATAGTATGAAGGGTACGGCATTTAATAAAAGATCACATATTAGTGTTGAGTCTATGTGAAGGCGAGCTCTATCGTTGTGAAGCTCATCAATAAATTTGACTGTTTGAATGTCATTAAACTCTATGGATTTTAATCCCGGGTCATGATCTAATAGTCGCAACACATTATTACGGTTCAGAGTCAAACCATCTTTGCAGGTTAGAATTCTTTCGATGACCTGATGGTATTTTGCTGTTTTACCCTGGGGTTTGAGTATTTTAATCCCCATGGGAGCCGGGCTCCATCTGCTTTGAGCCTCACCAGGTCCCTTCTTTTTGTAGGAGTTTGTTTGCTGATTTTGTTGGTTACTGAGTGGAAAGTCAGACTTATTCTTTACACCATTCACCAGTGGCGTCACCTGGTCTTGTCCATTGGTGTTCTGTTTCATTGCACTAGGGCTTTTTAAAATGGTATGTACATTGCTCGACGCCGCCAGACGCTTCCTTTTTTCATCCATAGTTAAAAAGTTTGGTTCTTTGTCAACCTTTTTCGGCATCTCAGGAGATTCAGGTGGCAGCACCAAGTGGCAAGTTCTACCAAACACTTGAGTGTTTGGCTCAGAGACACCTCTGTATGATGGTATAACTGGACATGTGGTGCTTGCAGATTGTTGATTATTAGACTCAAATACACCTGTAAGAGTCGACAACTCCAAACATATTATTCTTGCAGAAGATTTGTTGCTTTCTTCACGACAAGTTCTTTGACTCTCATCTAGGCACTCGTTGTCATCAATCGTAGACATTTTCATTAGTTCGTTTGAGGAATTTTCTACAGATGCGTTCGGTTCTGCTGGTCGATTGACCTGGCACTCAAAATTTTGGTTTACAACTTGCCTCACATTATTAGGCTTAACGTTAGTTTGCTCAGAGTTAAAGACAACATTAACGGATTTTTAATTTCTAAGGAATTTCCTGGAGCCCAAGTTGTTTCGTTTTCTTTTGCATTTTTGGTTTTTCAATTTTTTTCCTGCGTTGGGTTCGTAGTGAGACTATTTCTTTGAAATATTGCATACGTTTTATCTCCTGGTTGCATATGATGCCTTCACCAATCGCCAAAGTTGATGGTTGGAGATGAATTACATCTCTTAAGGATGTGTCATTCTGCTTTTCGTCATTTTCATTCGAATCCAGACGATTTAGTACAGAGTCTGGGTTTCACTACTCGCAACAATGTCAATTACTTCTCATCTCATAGGGGGACCAGGCATAAGGTTGCACTGGGCCTGTTGATCCGTGGACGGACTTAGTACTCTCTCCATTGCTATGGCTTTAATGGGCAAGGTCGAATCAGTACAATTTGTGTCAGGAATTCTAGCACCCCATGAGTACTCTTCTCCATCATCCGGCTCGCTGAATATGTGCTTATGTTGTTCTCTAAATTTTGAAAGTTTGCAGATGACATTGTGTGTCATCTTTATGCACAGTTTGATTGTGTTTGAGGAGACCCAGCACTTCTCGGGCCAGTTCTGCCAATAGTCTCTTAACTTCACTGTTATTTCGTTTTTGGTCCGCAAGTTCTTTGATGGATACATCAATTCTTCTTATGTTTTCTCATATTTTGGACTTCGAAGCAGCGTTTTCCAGTTCACTGCTTGCTAATTTGGAATTCATTAACGCTGAAAATGTAGAGAGGTCTTTTATGTTGTCATTGATTTGCTCATACAATTTCATCATTGGGGCAACTGATATAGACAGAGAAGACATTATATATGACCTGAGGTAATTCAATGCATCCTTCGCCAACTTCTGTATGTTCTTCTCGTTCAACGCATGGTTTTTGTTGGTTTTATATTGTAGGCACCTTATTTTAGGATACTGGCGTTCCATAAGGAAGGACTCTAAGGAAGTTTCATCTGTTCAGGAAGAAGAACTCCGGTCAGCTTTGTCATGCTCTTGTGGTTCTTCATTATTTGGATCCCACATAATGGGACTCATAGGATTTATGTGTTTGCTTGGGCAAACAATTTTTTTCAGACAGTTATTTCTATTCTGTGAACAGAGGACCGCTGGTAAGGAACTCGAGTCAACCCGTTGTCATTTCCTAGCTCCTGCTGGCCATATTGTAATTGGACTATTCATAGTTACATTGGTAGTATGAGGGAGAGAGGTGTCCGACAGCTCTTTGTCCTTAGCCTGTTTATCACCTGAAAAGTCAGTTATTACAGCTTTTGCATTTAAGTCACCATTCATTTTGGTTAAATCCTGCAAGAGCTTGTTTAATACAGCCAAGGAATTGCGCCGCTTCATAGGACTTGGACTCTTGTTGCATGATATATTAAGTAACTCGTCATTTTTTATTTGGGACAAAGAGTCAGCTTTTACTTGAAAAACAAAATCATGCTCATTACATTCCAAAACAGCTATCTCATTCAGACACTGTTCTTCTTCCAAATCTAACATATACGGCGTAGATTGTTGAAGGACTGAGGAAGTGCAAGGTGGTGCTCGGCACTCTCTCTGTGTCTCATTGGGCACAATCAGCTGCAACAAGTGATGCCCTACTGGTGGAATTGTTGTTGTATAGCTGGGGCTTTCAATCCATGCACCAGTACTTTCAGAAATCAGGCGCTGCAACCTGCTAGTGCGTTTGTTATCTAACGTCCTCAAAGATGTTTTAACCTTTGCCAATTCAGCCCAAGCCGAAGCACATAAAGATGGTATGCGAGCCGTACCCCTTATAGCTTTTAGTTCGGCTACGGTTGGTAATGTAAGATTTTGGAGTGTGCAACCATTTAGCATATTAAAGTACGATGGCGGCAACTCGCGTGACAGGGATGGTTTTTCGCCACACTCTATGCTTCGTGGTGTCGACGTGCAAAGAACTGATGCATGCAACAGTGTCAAGAGCTTTGCAAGCATTACTACCAGTAGCACAAACCTGACCATGATATGATATGATATGGCATTTGTAACGCGCCTATACACAAGTGTACAAGTGTACCATTACGGTAAGAACGCTTCAAGCTTTTTGACATCGTGGAGGAGAAAAGTTCATTCACAATGTTCACAGCAGAATTCAAGGCGACAGTAGCCAAGGCTGGAATAGATTCAAAAGGTCTTACTTGCATTTTGCAACTCGAGGCTTCCAGCCGGCTCATGTGTAGAGTTGGGTTCCCAAGATTCCCTTCACACCCGCGCTGTATCTGAAGGCGAGTGAGCGGCTGGTGCTACTGCTTCCGAGCGTGTTCTTTATCGCGTTCCATAGAGTAAGCTTTAGTGGCAGCTCGAGCCTGGCAAGCCTCCAGAGATTCACAAGACTCTGCCCCAACTCTGCGCTGCTCCGCAGGCTACAGGGGGTTTTAACAGCCAACTCCTCCCAATTGGTGTCAGAGGTAGAAACAGGACTATCAGCAGCAACACAGTCCCAACAGCAAACAGGAATAGCAGAGACTCACGAGACAGTGCCCTTTTCCTCCTTCATCTTAGAAATTGAAGTTAGTAAATCCTGTGGACTGGGAGTTATAGTTTCCTCTATAATCTCCTCTGGAGAGCCCATACGTTACTATCTCTGGCCTTCCCAGTCTGCTCCTGTTTCCTTTCGCTGGTAGGCCTGGGGGTGCTTGACACAACTCCAAGAGTTTTTAAGTCATTCCTCAACAGGACTCTCCCAGGTACTTAACTCTGCACACTTACAGGTATATTGACAGTCATATCATTACACTGGATGAGAGGTGGTAATGGTGGAAGCATTTTGACAAGGCCGCCAGCAAGCTTAGTTAGGAACTTGGGTGCCTTAGTATCATCCTCTTCCTTGAAAAATGATTCATCAACTACAGTTATGCTAGCCCCAGTGTCTCAAATGGCAGGGGCCTCCTGACCATTGACAAGAACACTGTATTTGTAATACTATTTAGTATTATCTGGAATAGAATTGCACACATCTACTGGAAAGAAGGCTAAGGAGACAGTGTGGACCCCTGAAGGTTTACCCTCACATCTGGGATCCCCTTTCACATGGTCAGTTGACCCACAAGCATAACATTTACCAAATGTTTTTATGAATGGGGGTTTGTTCTGACCTCCTTCTGGTTTGTCCCCAGAAGGAATAAAGAATAGGGCGGGAGGCACTACGAAATATTCGTAAAATTCACTCAAGGCAATTTGGCCAGAAAGTCTTTAATGATGTGTGTACGTTATGTAAGTAACACTTCAGGTGCAGCAGGGAGAATCTCGAGGCCACTCGAGATTCGGAAAACTAAAGCACAAAACAAACGCTGACCATTGCCAGTCGGTAGCCCTATGCTGCACTCCTGGCGGGAACTAGTCCCCAATAATAATTGGACCCCGTAGACTCTGATGTCTCCCACATTGGGGAGTTTGAATTACGAGGATTGAATTTAATCAAATTGTATTTCTGAGTAGTTGAATAAACATTACTTAGGTCATATTCAATTAATAACCAGTATACATAAGGATCTGTCAATCTGTATGCCCACAGTCAAGAACCACAAGGCTGAGAGAACATTGGTATAAGACAGACCAAATCTTTTCAGGTAATAGGTAACCAAATAATAATTTACACCACACTGTTATGTTACAATGTGGGGTACTTATTCACAGATTAATTCAAACAAGTCAAAAAAGCAATTTCAAAAACAGTAACAGTAATTCAACTGAGCTGAAGATGTGTTCAAACAAACCGTCATTTATACAAAAACATATGTAATGTTCAACTCATCAAAACAAGCATGGTAAAGAAATTCATGTGTAGGTAAATAACCACATTTCTCTTTCTCTACTCCTGGGCAGTCTCATTCATTCTGCTCAGAATTTCCTAAAAACACTCCTAAAGAGTAATGTGTGCCAACGCGTTTCGGATTATTAGAAATCCATCTTCAGGGCTGGATGTGTTTTAGTTTCAACAATTTTCAATTGGGGTTCCTAGAAAGTATAAAGATACACTAATTAGACCTTTATACATTTTTAAGACTTGTCTAGTGACTCTCTTAAGGATGGAAATGCACTAACCTTGTTTTCTCGGTAAACAAAGAAAGTTCTTTATCACCTGCATAGTAAATATAACATAATACACAATTATCAGTATCCAATTTTTATCAAGGACCTTGCTCTAGAGTACTACATGTGTTGTTATAAATTACTCACCCGGTAAGAAGACTAAAGCGTCTCACTGGGTACTGTGACAGTGTCGGGCTGTGATTCAAAGTGTGGGCGGCTACAGGCATAGAGAGAAGAGTATATGAGTCATGTCTGGACGACATCTCTCATTATTACAACAACAACATCAACACTGTTCTGGTCTGTACCCACGAATAAGTGTAGTGAAATTGCACTTAAAGGTGTCTATTGGCCTAGATGTGATGGGAATCTGTGATACGATCACCCAGTAGTGCTAGCAATCGATGGTGTGTAGTATAATACCAATTCTGTAAATACAAATATAGATTTGTGCTTGTTTACCAAAAATGAGACCAACGCTGTTCAGGGACAGCGTGTGGTGTCTGTAGGGGTGGAAGAACTTGGGCTCAATGCATCTGCATCCAGGAACTTACCTAATGCAAACTGCATCCGATTTTCAAGAAGTGCAGCCCGGCATCAGGACGCGTTGCTTGTCTCTCCCCCGGCATTATAGGTTGCCATAGGAGCAGCGCGCACGCGCGTCCCTGCTCGGGGCACCATCTTTGTGTGAGACTACGCGTCGAATTTGCAACATTCGGTTGTGGGGTATGTACGTTAATTGTGTTATCAATCCAACCATATGGACAGTGGGCCAGGTCCTTATAATGACTTTATAGTCATGTGTGTTCAAAGTCTGGCTGCATCATACATCCGTATCACTTGAAAGTGTAGTGGTTGCCATGGCTGTGCTGCACGTGCGTCTCACGACCATGGTTTCCAGGGAAGCACACGGGTGTGCACACGTCATCCGGTTAGTGTACAATGACCCCTTACAGAGTCTCAGATGATTGTAGGGGTATATTAAAGATACCTGGTATTTGGCCAATAGTGTTAGACACAGGTATTAATGATTACAGACAAGTAAACCCAGATTAGCAGCGGGGGGAGGGGCACCAAAGCAGTTATCTACTGTGTGGTGCCTCTACCCCCCACAACATTTTAAGATGAACAACAGGTTTCACCAGGGGGTCAAAGTTAGGTCGCCTGCCAGTACCCCCCTCAGCCCGACGGTCACTCGAGTCATAAACTAATATGATAGTGTTCGTGGTTACCATCAATACGATACCTGTGGATTTATGGAATTCACAGTAGTTTCTGTACACAAACTCCAGTTTTCATTCAAGTTCTACTCGGCACCCGGCTAAGGGGCCGATCACATTCTAATTAATTTATAAATTAAGCCAGAGCTTTTTTCCACCTTCAAAATGAATGATTCAGCAAGAGTGTTAAATCTCCCGGTGCCAGTGCCGTTCACATTCTAGAGCGCCACTGTCAAGTAGGACGCTTGGGTCATTTACACCTAGTTTAACAAACCTGAAGTGGTAAGTACATGTACAACTCAATGGTCGCAATGTCTCTTGCTCCAATAAACCACATATGCGGTACCAATTACCAAAAATGTAACTCTTGACACTACAAAAGAGCATTACAGAAAGCACAAAAATTACACTCTTAAATGCACTGCAAAAGAGCATTACAGAAAGCTTATGACGTCGAATTCGAAGTTCATGCCACTTGGGGTAAGGCAATCCAGAAGATCGATCCAAAAGATCTCCCTCTGTAGCAGTCTTTTGTGTACACCCACCCCCTCGGACCCACTTTCACTTGTTCCAGAATCATGCATTTCAATTGAGCAATAGAATGCCTTGCTTCTAGAAAGTGCATAGACACAGTTGATCTGAGACTTTTTGTCCGAATATTGGACTTATGCTCAGTCCATCGCAGTTTCGCCTTCCTCATGGTAATGCCCACATAATAGAACCCACAGGGACATTTGAGATCATAGACCACATTTGTGGAATCACAAGTACATGAGTGTTTGAGTGTGATGGGTTTACCTGTATTTGGGTGCGAGATTGTATTTCCTGGTAGAATGTTGCTGCAATGCTGACAGTTATGACATGGTTGTGTCCCCTTGTATCTTGTGGGTGTCCCCTGAGCCATAGGCTAGTCCGCTCTGACTAAACTGTTCCTTAAGGCATTGCTATTTCTGTAGGTGAAAATCGGCAGTTGTGTGAAGAGTGGTTGTGTCTGAGGGTCCATTGCAACATTGGCCAGTTTCTTTGGATAATGCTCCTGATTCTTTTGCTCTGTGCTGAATATGTTTTGACATACACCATAGAATCATCTCTTTTGTTACTCTTAGATGTAAGTAAAGTATCCCTCTCGATGGTAGGCACCTTCTCCTCAATTTGGGCTATAGTGGTCGGATTATAACCTCTTTCCTTGAATTTATGGCGTAAAGACGCTGACTGTCTCTTGTATTCTGTGCCTTCTGAGATATTCCTCCGATAGCATAGAAATTGGCTTAGAGGAATGCTGTCAATTGTCCTCCGAGGGTGGAAACTTGTTGCTAATAAGAGGCTGTTTCTGTCTGTGGCTTTACTGAAAATTCTTGTCTCCAGCTTATTTCCTTTCACGTAGACCTCAACATCCAAGAAATTGATCAAAACTTTGCTCATCTGAGTGGTACATTTGATCCTCAGGTGCATTGTATTCATCATGATGAAAAATGTGTTCAATTCATCATCTGGGCCTGACCAGATGCCAAACACATCATCAATATATCTTACAAAAATGGTCAGATGACGTAACAACCTCGCAGACGTCAATACGTGTTCTGTTTCCAGATAATACATATGAGTGTTGGCGTACGCTGGGGCCATCGCGACCTCCATACAGGTCCCTGATACTTGTAGGTAAAATCTACCGAACCAAAAGAAATTGTTCATCAGCACCAGTTTGAGCAATGTTAACACAATTATCTTGTTACCCTGGCAATTATCACTCCTGAGCAGTAGCCATTCAACAGCTTCTAGGCCAGCTTTGTGTGCGATGTTAGTGTAGAGAGAGGTTACATCCATAGTAAATAGGGTATCCCTTTCATTAACAAACTCAATCTCCTTTAATTTTGTCAAGAAGTAAGTGGTGTCCTTGATGTAAGTAGGGGTTCCCTGTAAGAGGGGTTGTACGATTTTGTCCAAGTATCTAGCCAATGGTTCCAAGAGGCTGTCCGTTGCTGCTATAATGGGTTGCCCAGGAGGGTCTGTTAGTCTCTTATGAATCTTGGAGAGGATGTATATCACAGGGGTGATAGGGTGTGTCTTTTCCAGGAATCTATGTGTATTTTCGGAGATCACCTCTCTTGTTTCTGCCTCATCTAAAACCTTCTTTATCAGGTTCCTGATCTGCTCGTTTGGATTATAATCGATCTCCTGATAAGTTTCTCGATCTGCTAGTTGTCGTTCAATTTCTGCAACATATTTTATCTTGTCCATCAGGAAAAGGGCGCCTCCCTTGTCTGCTGGTTTGAAGATAATTCTGTTGTTGTCAAGTAGCCTTTTAAGAGTTTGGCGTTCAGTTTTCATGAAGTTACCTCTCTCCTTGGTCCTAAAAGAAATGTTCTTGAATTGGTCCAGGACTGTTTTTATCGAAGACTGCCAGCACATGGTTGTTGATGGGGAGATTTAAAACCCTGTTAGGTGTTAATTCAAGGAATTCAGAGGGCTCCCTGGTGTCTTCCTCTTCTTCGAGGTCATTGAAGAACACTTTCAGTTTCAGTTTCCTCATCAGTTTGAAGAAGTCGATTTTTCTCTCTCAGTAGACTAGTGTTATACTGAGGTACAAATGAGAGGCCCTTGTGAAGGACTTGTGATTCCATACGGGACAGTTGGTATGATGAAATATTCACAACTATGTTTTTTTTCCCGGTTTGCTTCAGAAGGTACACTAGCCTGATTTGGTTTTCCTTGGGGCTTACCCTTGTTATGTTTGTGGCCCGCTTTTGGAGTGGAAGTATTTTAATTCTCTTTGCATTCTTTCTTGTGCTACTTCCCCTCATCCTTCTTCTCAGTTACCCCAGAATCCTTGTGAGTAGCCCTTTTGGCAACCCACAAGTCAGCAGCTCTTGCTAATGTCTTTGGATCAATTTCCTTAGAGTCAGCCAAGTGCTGTCTCAGCTCAGGAGAACAGGCATCATAAATATATTCCAACATAAACAGATTTCTCATACCTTCATAAGTGTTCACTCTGTAAACCTTAACCCATCCATCTAAGTTTTTCAAACATTCAGTCACCCAGGTAGCCCAAGGGGTACCATCATGCTTTTTGAGGGTTCCAAACCTCTTAAGATACTGAGAAGGGGTCTTCCCAAATCTAGCTATCAAATCTAGCTTCAAGTTTCATACTTTCTGTCTATATCCCCCAACTCCATTACCACATCAGTTTCCCTGTAATGTCTTGAATCCCATGGTTTTATTCAAAAGCAGCCAACCAATCCAAAATATCAAGCTTAACCTCATACATACTTACTGCATCTTTGGGCATGTGAGGCCTCTTAGGACTGGAAGACCTAGAAGACTCTGGGAGAGAACCTGTTTCAAGAGACAACTTTTTCATTTCAAGTGCATGATTCAATTCCGTTTCTCTGAGTCTAATTTCTTCATGCTTTGTTTCAGTTTGAGCTTGGATTCTTTTAAATTCTAATACCAGTCTCATCTTTTCAAGTGCGACAAATTCAGGACGTAGGTTTGGACCTGATGGGGTCTCTGTGGTCAAAGGTTTAGGCCTATGAGCAGGTAGAGGTAAGACAGGGCCTACATTCTGACTCATCAAACTCATCTACAATATTAGAGCTGGGCTCTGACATAATATCATCCTCATCAACATTTTCCACATTTGCAAGGGGTTTCAGACCCACTCCTCAGACTTTGGTATTCTAACAACTTTTCTATCAATTCAACCTTTTTGCCTTTTACAGTGAGATTCCTAGCTTACACATATCTCTCAATTGATCAACAGTTAAAGTCACTAGGGTCTTCTGTAGCTTTCCATATCAGCTTTCCATATCAGTCATGAAAAAACATGATAAAACAATTGCTTCTCTAGTGTTGATTTGCCTTGGGAGGATTATTTGAACAAAAGTAAAAGTAGCACTCTAAATGTAACAAGTACACTTTATCCTCACCACTGTACACCAGTGTTTGGCAGAATCACCTGCACTACCCTTTGGAAACACTACAGGCAATTAGAACTACAAGTGTAAGCACAATTTCACCTTTGGTACAAGCCTGTACTACACAGTAAAGTGGTAGTGATGGCTGAGCAGCCAGACTTATCTCAAGAGTTTAAGTGAGCAGTAGAACAAGTTACACAAAGGACCAACCAATACAGTGATTCAACCAATCACTTACTCAAGGTTTCTTGGTAAAAGAATATACATTTATTTACTCAGTCAGTTATAAAACATTACTCTAGTATAAGCAGTTCAATATCAAACATTAATACAGCACTCAAATCCAACCGGTAGGTAAATGAACAAGTTTATCTCCAAAATGAAGTTGGAGCAAAATGGCACTTCAGATACTTAATAAAGGAGGGAAAAGACAAGGTTATAAGAATAGACAGCCCAAATACATTCATAGGCAGGGCAAAGGGTTTCAGTTAAATACAACCAGCAATTCTTCTCATTAGGCCTGGGCCAAAGTCAAGGGTTCAGAGTCTTTTGTATAGGATAGCACAGTTCTGGTAAGTAATGGTTAAGTCTTGCCTCAGATTTGTAAAGGATTTGGCTAGGTGATAAGTTTGACGAATGTTTAGGGACGGACAAGCCTTCGTAGTTGAGGAAAGTTTCATGCACTTTCTCGATGGCCGAAAAGATTTCCGGACTCCATTTGCACAATACCTTGTCAATGACGAAAGCTGTAGCTGAGGCAGTTGTTCCTGGCAGTTCGAGCAGATCTTACTGTTCCTGAGCTTCAGTCATGGGGACAAGAAGGAGGATGTCGGGAGGTTCCTGCACTGCCGAGGGAAGAGGCCAAAAGCTGTAGCAAGATGTCGGTTTAAGGTGTGAGTGCCTTAAAGTCCATGAGCTGGTTTCCTTCCCTCTGGCTATTCAGTTTTCAACAGCACTGTCATGAAAATTCCACCAGAATAGGACAGTGTCCAGGTGGCTTACAGTTGGTTGTTCCCACCAAACTCAAGGGAAGAAGTTAACCTTGAAGGGCTTCTCTGTCATCAGAGTTTCAGGCGATTCGAACCTGCAGCAGGGCTTCAGTGGTCATCCAGGAGTTGCAGCAGTCCTCTGCCTTCCTCTCCTCTTCGGTTCTTTTGTTCCAGTGGTCGACTCTGCTTTCCAAGTCCCAGAGACTTGCTTTTAAACAGTTTTCCCCCATTCATTCCAGCCTGGCTGTCACTCACACAGCAGGGGACAGCCATCCAGCTAATCACACCAGAGTACATTCAGGTCTGCTAGGAGACTCAGCACAGGGAGTTTTGAGCACCTCCCTCACATCCTGTCCACCCCAGACACTCAGGCGCCATAGGAGGGCTTCAGCACTGAAGCCCGCCAAAGGCCAATGAACAAAGGGACCAAACCTGCTTTGGCACGCAGAGACAAATAGAAGAAGGACCTTTCCTAAAAGAAATGGCGAAAAAAGATGACTGTTTGTACAGATAGGTCTTCGGCGCCATATTGAAAAACATGGCTGACCCGATTTTTAGCTACCGTTGTTAGCGGTAGGGAAAAATCATGATAGTTTGATCTAAACCACTGCCACCAGCCATTTAAAGTATGAAAGGGTAACATTTTACTGTTACATGAGTGTTTTGACTCAGGGGCAGCTAGGCAACCCCTCCAGCACTCTATAGTAAGATAGTATGTCATGGGCCAGTAAATTTAAAAAGGCTAGTAAAGTCAATTGAACTCTATACGCCCTGGGAGACAGTAGTCAGTCCCAGGGAAGGTATTTAAACCTTGGGGAGTCTGAAAGACACCCCTGTGCCACTGCACTGAAGCTGCTGTGTGGCACACAGTAAAAGATGATGGCAATGGAGTTGGGTTAAAACTCCATAACCAAAGAACACAAAAGTAAAACACACATCAAAATACATGAGAGAGTGGGAAAAAAGGCTCACACTGTTACCAGGTAAAACATTTAATCCTAGAAATCCAGCAAAGTTGCTGGGGGTCTCAAAAGGTAAGGTAAATTAGCACATATTGAGAATTCTCCCGAACTCCTCCTGTATAAACATAAATAAATACATTTGGAAAATAAAATAGTTGCTAATAAATTAGAATGGAAGCCATACACACAACAGATTGTGTATGTAATTGCACACATAAACACACTTGCACACACACACACCCCACCCAACAGAATGTATTGCGATAATTTTCCTACAGCCTTACTAATTAATGAAGCATAGACCAAGATACACCCCCTGCAATGCTCACACACTTCACCCGGAGATTATTGCAGAAGGTAGAAGTACTCAATGTTGCTTAAGCAAAAGTATTTATTAACTATATCAATGTAGAGCTAGAGTACGAAATCAAAATAAATGATGGGACTTTCACACCAATTATCATGCGTGGTAAATGAAATCTATGATTCATAGTAAAAGTAAGACAATTCCTTACTGCATTACGGCAGGGTGGATGACAAAACTTCCCCTGTAAACTTTGTGCCTTCCCAATTATACATACAATCATAATAATGGAATAGGGAGACAATGCTTTGGAGATCTAATTCCGCTTAATAGACTACGCCATTGGGCCTTAATAGAAGTTACGGGCCCTGAAGACTGAGTTGAAGCCCGGGGCAGAGCAAGGAAATTTAACAAGGCTTATGGCAACAAGACTCAAGGTACGGTCAGAGGTTATGGTTTATAAAGCTATAAAGACCCGAGCATGGAAGTGTGGTGGGTTTAAAAAAGGAGCACTCTACCTAGCCTGTTAGCTATGAGCTGACTGGTTCCCAGCAGATTGAACACAAATAAACGTGCTGAGGAAGGAGAGAGGCGGGAGAAGAGACTGCTGTGGCTTCCTAATCAGGGCCGGCAAAAATGCAGAGTGGGGGTGGGGGCAGCGGGGCTGGTGTCAGAACCAAGGCAATGATGTGTCAGCCAGGTGCGGCCCATAAAAACAGAGTGCGGCCTCTAGGGGTTGAGCCATTTTCTTAGGTTGCCTATGCAAGGAGTTACCCAGGTGGTCATATAGTGCTGCGGATTCTGAGCGCCCCTGGTTGGCCTCTTTCAGATGCAGCACGGGTGAGGAGGATAGAGGGGCAGGTGGCAAGACTCTAAGCACTGCATCCTGCGATCAGAGTGAGCGCAGCAGTGAAAGCTCTGTGCGCGCCGGTGATAGGGTAAGTCATGCACCCTTTCATTGGCCAATATCTGGGCTGTTTATCTGATTTCCAAGCCATACCAGCTTTTATGGCCCAGAAATTGGTCAACCGGGGAGTGAGTGCCTTGTCACTTCCCTGAGTCATAATTAAGCATATACGGCATGGGGAAGGACCATACACTTTGAGGAGGAGATGAATCTTTGATCTTTTTGAATCTTCCTTAAGTTCATCTCAGGGTGGAGGGTTATTGGTGAGGAGTTTCATAAGATTGTGCCTCATAACTGAAGTGTTTTCAGCTCGAAACGGTTGTACGACAATAATATAGATATGATGTGATATGATATGGCATTTATAACGCGCCTATACACAAGTGTTTCATGTCTTTTGTGGGTGTCTCCCTCTACCCTGCTGGTCAAAGGCACGGGTGAATAGCAGCTTTCAGATGCAGTCTAGATGGGCACAGCCATGTGGACATTTGTGCATTAAGCAAAGTTCTATTCTGTGCCTGACCAGCAGCAAATAGAGTAGTTTTATTTTCAAGGGTAAGATTTTGTTTATCCAAAAATGAGTCGGGCTCCCTAACTTTGGACCCTTCCAAGTTTTCCTCATGTTTATGCAACCTACCTGTCTAGGTGAACAGGATAAACATGCAGAGAAACCCCCCACCTAGAGACTTATGGGGGCTATGGGTAGAGGTTCAGAGAGCACCTACAAAAGAAGAAAAATACGCAAGGTGGCGGGGTGGCGTCTGGCCTGGGTGGGGATTCCCTCTTTTAAATCTCCCCCAGCGTCTACATTCCATAAGAGAAAGACACAACTCAAATATCAGGTAGTATTATTAAGTACCTCCTTTTTCCTGGCAGGTTTATTTTTTTCAACAAGACTTTTTATTGGCATTTTGTAAAACACACATGCGTCATGTAATATTCCTGGTATAATGCAAAACGAACAACAGAAGAACGCTCAAGGATTCGGGGATGGGCGGGAAATGCATGTTTTACGAGTATGCACATTTTGACAACATGTGCAGGCAATTCATCCCAAACATGATTTGATATGAAAGACCGCCTACCCCGTGAATGAAATAATAAGCCAAATACACACATTAGCTTGTAATTGTTCGATACTAATGACGTAGCACGTGTTTCCACTCTCAGATTCCTAAAATAGAATGTCCGCATTTTGTAAGAAAGGGCCACATATTGAAGGACTACCTCATTAGAAGGCCAATTACACTGTTCTTTTATTACAGTAAAGTGCAACATGAAGGCTACGCCATTATATAATACTCATTGTAGTAGAAATATATGTAGGGCACAAGCAATGGCCAGCTACTGCAAGCAGGCCAAGAAGACCGGCATAGCGGGTGTCAGGAATGCAGTGGAGTTTTGGTTCAACACACAATTGATGTGCTGGCCTTTGATTTCGTCGCTGCCACCAATGAAAAGACACATGGAAGTTGTTTTAGCATCACTTATATTCTTGGACGTGGTTCCCTCTTTAAAAGGGGGGTTATGAATAATTAATCATTTGTATAATGTTAAAGTGTTTCTTTTTCTTCAAATTGACTATTCTTTTTTCTCCTTTTTTGGCCGCGGGCACGTGATTCTTCACATTCGAGAACAGCCCTCGTACACACAGTGTACAACATCACACCCGAGAGAAGCTGTTTGCGGCTGCATCCCACAGCATGCCTGATGCGAGAGTGAAAATTGCAACATCCAGGGGCCTTGACCAGCTGTTGTCTGACAATTTCAATTGCTGACAGGCAGCAAGCTGTGCCGCTGGATGCAGGGAATCTTAAACACTTCAGATGTGCTCTCAAGAGGACAACTGCTTATCCTAATCACTTTGAAGAATCACCGCCAAGCCTTGCGGGATGCACAAACACACCACATATGCCTGGCTGTTTGTTTTAGAACCTCAGCCAAGCAGGACTGCTACACAAAGATTGGAAAATAATAACAATTCCAGTTTTTATATAGCGCTAGCTCACCGGAGGGCATCAATGCGCTGTAATAACAGTTGATATCATTACCCACCTGTGTGGTACTCAATTTATCGAACTCAGAAGGATGAAGGGTTGAGTTGGCCCACTGGGATTGGAACCTGGGTCGGCAGGATACACACAGATGTCAAAAACGAGCACTCAGCTACACTGGGCTATCTGACCTGCTTTCTTCTTCCGACATTCGTTTTTTGCGTTTTTAAATGAGAACAAAGAGGCGCACCAATGAAAAAATGTATAGCGACCGCCATTTTCTATATGACTCCTTCAGGGCTGAAGGAATAAAACATATATTTCCCACATAACAAAGTGAAAAGCCACATCTATAGTTTTCAACGTAGAACAAGAGGGAAAGGCGCGTCAAGTCTACCTTTGGTAGTAGTAGAAACTGTATGGAGGGTATGACAGTGATACTGTTTGACTGCATGCACTGTGATTCCTATTCCAGGTATATTGTAGATGGAGACCATCAGGTGTAATGCAAGATCACAGTTCAGGTGAGGAAGCACCCAAGTTTCTGGCGCCATCCACCTAGGAGGCTTGGAAAGCAGGTTACAAAATGGCCGTTAGACGCCCACACTCCATTTCAACCTCCAGCGCCACTACCTGTAGCAGCCATTTTATTTGGCCTTCACCCTGAGCCTCACCCTGTGGTTCCCTGCACCCCAAAACCTGTGCCACCAAACCCAGCCAACCCGTGTCCCACTTACCTGCATGCCTGTTTTACTGCACAGACCATACTCCAAGGAATTAAAATTATAAATGAGTTGGAGAACCCATGCGCTAAAGACACAAAAGGTCAGATAGAAGCCGAAGCATGGTGTGCAACAATTCAAGAAGGCATGCAAAATAAACTGGATGGCATTAAATAGAAGATAATGACCCAGGCTCAGATGTTGACAATAGAAGAGATAAGGACAGGATAGAGGCTTTCCAAAGGGAAACTCCTCATCTGCCTTTCTTTTCAATTCAAAACTGTAATGGAGAGTGAGAGCTCTGATCTTATAAACAAATTTAAACCTACAAGTTGTAAGGGTGACACATGTGCAGCTATGACAATAAAAGCGTGGCTTCCTTCCCTGTTAGCCCCATTGCTAACCTATATTTTAGAGAATCTTATGTGCCCGAGATTTTAAAGAATTCATGGGTTACTCCTTTGCTTAAAAAGACAGGGTTGGAGCCTTTTATTCCCCTGAATTACTGACCAATCACAAAAATATTTTAGAAAGAGTTGCTTACGAACAGGTTTCAGAACATCAGGTTAATAATCAAATCTTGAATAATTGGCAATCTGGCTACAGACCAGGGTTCGGAACGAAAACGGTGTTGTTAGAGCTCAAATCCAGAATTCTGCAACACACGGATAAAGGTCAGTTAGTACTCCTCATGCTATTAGACCTATCTGCCGCTTTCGATTTAATAGAACATCCCACACTAATCAAAGGATTGTACACAGTGGCATCATATTCTAAGGAAGCTGCAGATTGAGTTAAGTAATTTTTAGAAAATCGATTGATGAGAATCAGCACTAAAAATTCGGAGGCATCTCCCGTGCAAATGCACTACGTGGTACCGCAAGGGGCCTGTTTATCGCCCTCTTTATACAACATCTTTTCGGCACCGCTTTTTCAGCTGTTAGAGGAGAAAGGCGGAAATGCGGGCCGTTCACAAATTATGCAGACGACACTCAGTGCATAGTTCCACTTTCTGGTCATTATCAGAAGGATGTTGTGAATATTCATATGCTATATAGCACTATCCAGGTCTGGATGGTTAGGAATGGTCTCGCGCTAAACGACGAGAAAATAGAACTTGTGATAATCAGAACTAACATCAAACTGCAAAAGCTGAGTATAGAATATCAACATACACAGATCGCTGATTGTAAGATCAAGGTCGAGAAGAAAGTTAAGATGCTTGGTGTCTATTGAGACCAAACATTGAGCATGAGATCACATGTCAAAATATAATATCGACATTGGCATATTACTTAATACGTCTTGCTCAAATTTGACCTTTTCTCTCATAAAAGTATAGTGAGACCATACTTGGAGCAATCATCAATTCTAAAATCGATTATTGCAGCAGCCTCCTTGCTGGGATTGTCAAAGAAGACTGCGCTAAATTTCAAGTCATCCAAAACAGTGCTATAAGAATCATCGACAGGCTAAAGAGAATAGATCATGTGACAGAAGCTCGAAAAAAATGGCACTGGCAGCCAATAGAGGCAAGAATACAGTTTTGCCGTATAACGATCACACACACATGTCTACTGGGAATTAACCCAACCTATTTGGGTGAAACATTAGAAATAAAACCTACAGACAGAGCTCTTGGGTCAACTGACAAGATTCTTTTTACAAGCCCAAGACTAAGCTAACACATGCCAGGAATTGTGTGTTTTTCTCAGCAGCCCCCCAAGCATGAAACTCTGTTCCAGCAGATCATTGGGAAATAAGCTCTCATGAACAATTTAGAAGAAAATTAAAAACCTTCTTGTTTAGACGAGTCCCTAGAATTGTAGTCTATCAGTGACCTTTTTGCCCCTTTATTCCCCTTTCTTCTGGCTCTCCTACTGCGCCTCTAAGCCTCCGGTTCTGTGTGTGTGCATCACAAATGTATTAACATAACATAACATACATGACCTCCAAACTTGCTTCAAGAAATATATTTGGAAATTAGTAAACCTTTTAGATATGTGACTAGTACAGACTGAGAAGCTGGAGAAACAAGGAATTACAGAAAGGGGCAGGCTATTTGCTCTATCCCCTTGGAGGTCCAATGGCATTCACCCTTAACATCCCTTTGAGTGCCATCAGACTGCACTCTATGTGCAGCAGCAATCCAATCGGGCAATGCGTGCCTCCTCCATGACACTGCAGTATTTCAGAGAGAATAGCCCCATTTGTCCCACTAGCCTCATTAGAGTTTACCAACTCCAATGTCACCTACCGTCCCACCACCGGCTACACGGCGCCAGCAGCACAGGGATTAGGAGGAGTACCAGAAAGCACCGGACTCCTTAAGGCAACTTCCCAATGTGGCTAGGCAGATGGATGAGGCAGGGCGGGGCTGGCCCACAAAAATCCCTCATACCTGTTTGCAGCCACAGCCAGCGCTTTCCGGGAGCCCCTGCACCGATTAGAGGAGAGGACCAAGTGACTTATGCGTATGACATATGCAATATTATCTCACTTTGTTCATACCTAGAAAAGTAATAAAATGTATCTAATTCCATGACTACACCACCAAGCAGAGTCCTGTTACTACTACTAAACCACTCAAAACAAAGGGGAAATGGTTATTAACTGCTATCCATTTTGTAGGGAAAAAGAGGCTCCAAACTTCAGCCAGGACATAATTGCATCAAAAACCAGACTCTGATGGCAAGAGGTGTGAAACTCTGGTGTGAGACTTTGGTGTGAGACTCTGATGTGAATCTGGTGTGAGTCAGCTCTGTTTACAAAGCAAAAAGAAAAATGTGGACCCAGCTTTGCATGGTAGCCATACCATGGCATAGTGCACCACACCATGGTATAGCTATGGACTGAGTTGCAATGAGGCATAAGACTAACAATTAATAACAATTAATAACCCTTAACCACTAACCTACTGATATCTAATACCATGCTAATATTTACAGCTCAGTCCATAGCTCTTTGGTGCAGAAAATTGGTACAGCTCATTGGTACAAGCCAGCTCATCTTATGAGATGGCAAGCACAGGCTGTGCAATGTCGCTTGGAAAATGAAAGAAATAAACGTGCACAATTAAAGCTGTTTTGGGGTAAAGACATGACAAGTTGAAGGGCATGGAATGTGCAAGTTCATGTTGCTCAAAGCAAGCTTATTGTTAAAAACTTCCAGCGCAGGGAGCCAGTGTAACCTTTTGGCATATGTTTTCTGCGTTGAATCTCTGTCCAAAGGTGACAGGCTAGATATATGTTCTCTGGAAGATTCTAGAGATTTGGTCACAGGAGGTGGTGTCTGATTGACATTTGACAACAGAGTCAGGGGCAAGAAATTCTTATATTTTCCATAGTGGAATTGTCAATAAGGGGCAGGTGGAGGAGAGAGCCCTTTTTAAAAAGGGAGGAGCCGAGAGAGAAAAAGAAAACTGTCTCTTGGAGGATCTGGCTGCCTCTGACTGTTTGCTGGGTTTGTCCTGCTACAGAGGAAGGAGGGTGCAGTGAGGGGGAGACAGCCAAGCTGGGACCAAGGGCACATTGAACCAATGCTTAGCTGACTTTGCTGATGTGAATATTTCAAGAATCCTTTAGGTGAGAAAAAGTACAAGTGAGGTGGGTGTTGTCTGATTGCGCATAGTATAAAGCAGATGTCAAATATAACTGGAGGCTTTTAGATGCCAAAACCAATGCTATGTTTCAAGGCAATTAGATAACAGTGTTTTGAACTGCAAGTGTGATTGAAGTCCATTGTGGGAGAAGCTTTTATCACAGAGTAAAGCATTACTACGAAATGTGCTTGTAGTTATGTTTTAGCCTGAAGACTAAAATGTGTTATCATTGTAAAAGAGATACAAGAATTTGAGATGTGCGCTTTCATTCTTGAATTACGTAGAAGGTCATGTTAAACTCATTAAATTGCACATGTGTTTTTATTACTCATAAACTCTAATTGCTTAAAAAGTATTTGAAAAGAATTAGATCAGCTTTGGTCTATTTATTGTGCGTTCTTGTTACTTGTGATGTCAGATAGACAGGAAGAAAGCTAAGGAGGTATTTTTACTGCCACTAATGGTAAACAGCAAGATTCACCAAAACACTGTGAACTGGGGCAAATTGTAAAGAACTGATTCCCCATATTTTTTTTTTTTATTTTTTATTTTTTTATTTATTGAATATAGTTGAAATTACATCAACTTTTTCAATTTATACAGATTAGAAAAATTCATAAGCATAAAATCTAGTTAAAAAGACTACATAAATTACATACTGTACAATCATCATCATTCTAGGTTCAAGGCCTGTAAAAAATGAATCGTTGCAATTCTTATACTCATACATTCAGTGGCAGCCAAGGCGACCCATCTATTTTTTGGATCAAGTTGTGCAAAGTATGCAAAATGGTTAACAAAGTGCAATTTTCTTAAGGTACTAAGTGCTGGACATTCCAATATTAAGTGTTGAAGTGATTCTACAATCATAAAATTTTTACAGAACCGACACCAGTTGAGGTCAGAGGCGATTTGTTTCCTTCTTGTTTTGACCTCGCGGGTGGCCCAGATGTTGAACCTCAACCGGAGAATGGCGGTTCTTAAAGCAGCAGATGGTGCTAAACATAAGTAGGACGCAATGTTTTTAAAACGTTTTGGACCAAAGATTGTAGGGTCAAAGTCTTTATAAGTTAGACACTGAGTTCTGGTGTCAATACAGTCCATCATATACACCTTCTTCTTCGCAAGCTCTGGGTGAGCAATAAGAAGTTTAAGTGAAATGTCGGCATGTACCATGATTGTTAATATTTTCGTAGACCAGTATTTCGGAAACATTTCTGTAGAATTGAGCAGGTAACTTGAAATGATGGATAATGTAGAGTTACCATATGTAGATAATAAACATTTGCGAAAAAAGGCACATAAGCGCCAGTTATATAATGCACTTAGAGAAATTAATCCCAGTTCATATCTTATTAACACACCTGGAATACATTGAGGTAGATTTAAAATTGCACGCCAAAACTTGGCTTCTAATAAATTCAGAAACCCTAAGGGGACAATTAGTGTTTCCAGACCATAAAGGACGGTTGCTACAACATTCTGGTCCCAATAAGTAATGGCCGCTTTGATGGAAAATTTACCATATTTAGAAGTGATTACTCGTGTCTGACAAATTGCCGTGGTTAACTTCTGCTTAATTTTATTTAGATGTGAGTCTAACGTTGGGCTGCCCTCAAAGATCAGGCCCAAATAAACATAATTTGGTACCGTCTTTAAGGGGATCCCCTCAATCTGCCAGTTCATTAAGTGTTTGCGTGAGCCTTTAGGAACATACGCAATGATTTGTGTTTTACTCGTGTTTACTACTAGTTCATTTTCTTTGAAATAAGAGCATAGAGCTGACAGGAGATTGTGTAAACCACTTGAGGTTTTTGATACCAACACAAGATCGTTTGCATACCACAATGCACAGATTTTTACATTCCCCATATTACAGTCTTCAGGTGATCTGACAAGTCCATGCAGATTTTATACACCATACCACCAATGAAATACCACCAAAGAAATACCATCAATGAAATATCACTAAAGTAGAAAACTCGGCCCTAGTGCAACCAGGCCCAGTTTTTAAGTTTGCATCTCATGAGTCCAATATAAAAATAACATCAGGTAGCCCTGTGGCTTTGGGTCTGATAAAATACCCCAACATATTTATCGTCTGTTTGCTGCAGAGCGATAAAGCAATTACTGGGTGTTGCTTGCATAGTCATATTGTGTGCTCTCTCCCCAACCTGAAGTGCATTGCGAGGGAAGGGGCAATGATTGTGCAGTGTGCACGCTGAATTTGTTTTTAATGTGTTATCAGCATTGAGTTCTGTCATGTCGGAAATAGAAGCTGAGTTTTCTGTTCTGGCTGATTACCTTGATATGAAACATTTTGCTTTTGGTACATGGTCATTTGAAAATGTGTTAACTTGGTGAGAAAGGATTAGCACTGACGTGGAGAAAGAAAGCACCAAAGAGATTTTTGAAAAGGAGGGTATTTTACAAATGTGTCTCCCATGTCAATTTCAGGCAAAAGAATGCAAACAAGAGATTGATTGTATTATCCAGTTATGTGCCAAGTTGTGGTTTTGCTTGCATACGTTTATTAGGCTGCGAGGAAATGATTCTAATGTCATTGCTGGGTTATAGTGTAGTTTAGATGCGGAACGTGGATGTTTGATACAGATTGAATCAGATATCAGATTTGAAAAATAGAGAGATGGACATGTAGCTTCCAACTAAATGTAACAAACTCATTTAATCCAGAAAGACAAACCGTTTGCAAAGAGTGAGGAAGAATTAATACATTTGAAAACCATGTTAGACAGTGTGCAAAAAGATAGAGACGTGGCAATTTCAGAAATTCAAACACTATTGAAGGATGGCAGTGAGAAAGCTAAGGAAATGCGAGCAATGGAAAATGAAATATTTAGGCTGTTGGATGAAAATGAAGGAAGAACCAAAACAGTTGATCATTACCAGACACAAATGAATGAGTTGCAAGGGGTAGTCACCAAAGTGAGGTGTGAGAATTCTGACCTTCATCATGAAACACAGTAGCTTCATGCTCAGTGCAGAGAAATGAAGCGACAAATCTCAAACTTTGAATCCCAAGAAAAGCGACAGTGCACTACATTCACTGAAGCTGAAATTAACCACAGCTCTAGTCAGGGAAACTTGCCAGCATCTGTCCGCTTGACAAGGCTTGGCTACGGTCCAGTGTTCGAGGCTGGACCACCCACAACTGCTCACCCACATGCTCTCCCACAAGAGAACAGGAGAGGGAAAAATGACACATCCCATAATGCACTGTGCAGTGCTATTAAAGATAATGAAGTCCATCAAGGCCTTGATCAAACCATTTAAAAAGCAATCATATAGCTGTATGCCTCTGCCAGTGTTATTCGTGACCTAAATGAGCAACAGAACCTGTCTTGGGAGGATTTTTAGAAACCTATTAGATGTCTATTCTCACCCTTTCATTCTATTCAACAGGTAAAAATGGCTGCATATAGCATGACAGCTGAGCTAATTTGCCTTGGCAATTCTAAAAAGGGCTTTCTCATGCTTTGATATGACCTTTTACACTCATTCAGTAGTATTCAAGTCTGCTTACTTCTTGGGCGCCAGTGAGATATCGTATCTCAGCTAATCCGTGATTCGACAGTGAAAACACCACTAGAATAGAACCAAAATCTATGAGGAAATATTCAATAAAACAGAATAGACAGCTAAGAGTAGAGAAGCTAAATCAAAAGCTAAAGAATACCCACCGCCAGTTCTAGAGGTAAAGTCTGTAAGATACCACTAGAAACAGGCAAATAATGACACACCATGCAATCAAAGGGGCGTGGCTCCGCAGAGTACACCACCACAAACCCATGTGTTGCAATACATATATCTGTAGGGAGAGGGGGCTCCAAATTTTAGCTAAGGCTCCGCATTTCAACAGGGAGGAAAATCGATCCCAGTAGTGAGCAAGAGTGTGAGATATGTCAGTGTTGTGAATGCATAAAGCACATGCCTGCTAAAAGGTGAATTTGAATTTGAATCAGCACAACATGATGTTAGCATTTTGCTCCACATCAGTTATGGACTGAATTGCAGTGAACCATAAAACTAAAAATTATTAACCCCTAATCTCTATCCCCTAACCACTAATATCCCCTACTAATATTCAGAGCAAATCATTTCATGATTTTTTGTTTACAAATTTTTTGCAGAATGATAACTGAATGTCCAGACATTTGTGCTGTGGGAAGTGAATTTAAAATGCAATAAAAATAAACATGAAAAGCTATATTTGTTTTGCTGTCTTCAAGTGGCTTGAAGTGAGCCCATTGTTAGTTTGCAAAATTGGAATGCAGCGATGGGAAATGTAACACTCTCATCCGTTTTGCTGTCATTCCAAGCAGCTCAGGCTAATCACATGCTCTGGAAGTTTCTGAAGGGTGGTTGATTAAAAGGGAGGTGGTTCGGATGGAGAATGACATCACAGAGAAAGGCAAGCACTTTTGCATTTGTAAAATGTATATGCGTGGGCAGTCTTAAGCAGAGGGCTTGAAAAGGCTAGTTGCCGGCTGGCTTGCACTCTTGGGCTGGTGTAGGTGTCTCAGAAGAGTTTGGCGGTCTCTGGCACTCTTAATCTCTAGCCGACCCTAGGGACGTGCGGCAGCCGCTGACAGGCAGAAAGGCAGCGGAAGGACTTTGTGGGTTGTTTCCAGGCTGAGACAGGGAGTGAAACAAATAAAGAATTCTTATGGTCCAGGCAGCTAGTTGGAGGCTGTTTGCAGTTCAGGGCACACATGATTAAACATAATTTTCTTGGGTAAGATCCAATTAATTGAGGAGAGCGTATTTGTGTGAATGCACATAGTATACTTGTATTGTGGGAAGCTGCAGGCTGCTGATACTTTACACGTACAAATAGAGACAGCAAATTTCCATGTGTTTTATTCAATGTCCAAATAGCAAGTTTCAGTTTTAAAAGGAGCTTATGCCTCTGCCAAAGACTTCTGATAAGTTGAAGGTCAGCTTTAACAGAACTCTGGGCATTTATCAAAAAGAGACGATTTGTAGTTGGTTATGAGAAAATCTATTTATCTTGAGGGAATCTTTTATTAGAAATCATCAGCACGTCTATCGCGGGGAAGAAACTTCAGATGGGTTGTATTTTTGAATGTGTTATTTTCATTTGAGTCACAGATGTAAAATGCTGTGAGAGAACACTGTGGGTTTCTTTGTTTTGATTTTCTTAATAATTCTAACCTTCTTTAAAGAGCAGAAGTGAGAAAGTGAATTCATCTCAGAGTCCTTATTACACGTCATTGTGTTTTGTGTTATTATAGAGACTGATATAAAGCAAATGGTACACTAATTTTACCACAGGTAGTAATTCAGTTTATCACCTGTGGTAAAATACAAAAGCAACTGGTCACTGTGAATTGGAATCTTTTTAGTGGCTCTGTATGAATGATAGAATTTGGTTTACATGGTAAATGTATACTGAGATACCGCCAAAAGGGCATAATGTGGTATTGTAAATAAAATACCAGAGGTACATGGAATTATGATCTAGAGTGTACTAAGTCCAGTATTGGCTTACTGTTGGTGACCCTAGTATAATAACAATTATCAGGCAGTTCCTCATATTTAGGCTCACCACTAAACTGCAGAAATACCACCAGAAATAGAGCCAAAACTTACTAACAAGATATCTCTAACAGATTTATTATGCATTGGCTGGGAAGCATAAAATAATTACTGGCCGTGGCCTTGCATCATAAAACATAACCATACTGTACGCTCATTCTCTGATATAAAGCTGTGATGAAAGTAGTGCGAAGCAGTATGCACATTTGACTTTTGTTATAGTATTATTAGCACTAATCCCACCATGCCAGAGATATAAGCTGATTTTTCTGAATTGTTGGCTTATCTTGAGACAGAACTCTTTACTCTGGCAAACTGGTCATCTGACAATATAGTAGCAAGGAAAGACAGGATTAGTACCGAAGTTCAGAAGGATACCCCCGAAAAGATTTTTGATGAAGGGAGTATTGTGCAAACATGTCTCCTAAGACTTTTTCAAGCGTCAGAGTGTCAGGAAGAGAGAGATTACATCATCAGGTTGTGTGCTAAGCTTTGGTCCCTGCTATACAGATCCATATAGCTGTAAGGGAAAGACTGTGATGTCATTAGCAAATTTCAATGCGATTTAGATGCCGAATGAGAGCGATCGCTACAGATGGAAAAATATCGGGAGTTGAAAACACAATTGCAGGCCAAATGTAGTGAATTTAGTGCCCGGCTGGCAAACAATTTGCTGAAAGTTCGCAAGAATTAATTAATTTAAAAACAGTATTGCATGATGTAAGACAGGACAAAGAGGTCACAATTTCAGAAATTCATACCCTTAGAAAACAAAATTTTTAATTTTCAGTCTTAAGAAAAGTGGCAGTGCACCACGTTCACTGAAGCTCAATTTAATCACAGCCTTAGCCAGAGAAATTTGTCAGATTTGTCAGCAGCTCTCTAAATGACCAGGCCTGGTTATGATCCAATATTAGGGTCAGAATCACCCACAACTGCTCACACACATTCTAACCCAGAAGAGAACAGGAGTGAGGGACATTTCAGCAAAGTAGGAGATTGTTGCATAGAAGATCATTTGGTAGCGGTCCATGATATATTCAAAACCCTTCAGGTTCCTAGGGAACAACATGGGCTGTATTTTCACCCCATTTTAGATGCGACTTCTGTTAGCGTTATCCATGGTCTGAATGAACAGGAAAATTTGTCATGGGCAGATTTTGAGAAAAAATTTAGACACACATTCTCTCCCTATCAGTCTAAACAGCAAGCCAAGAAAGCTGCTTGTAGCATGTCTGCACAACCAAATGAATCCCCTTGCCAATTCTTTCAAAATATAAAAAGGGCAGTCTCATGGTTTGATGTGACATTTAAACCTAACTCAGTAGAATTTAAAACTGCATATTTCTATGGTCTCCAAAAAGAAATTGTCTCCCAATTAATCCATGAATTTGATAGGAAAAAAAAACATTAGGATTGATTATTGAACAGGCAACCAAACTGTATGGGGTAATATTTAATCAAAAAGAGGAGGGACCTAAACATAAAGAGACAAAATCAAAGTTTAAGGAATCCACACCAGCAATTCTGGAGGTAAAGTCTGTAAAGATGCCACTAGAATCAGCCCAAACTCAAGCAAAGAATGACATGACACATAATCAAAGGGGCGTAGCTCCACAGAGAACACCACCCCAGGCTCCTATGTTCCAATCCATTATGATATGATATGGCATTTATAACACACCTGTACACAAGTGTTTCTAGGCGCGACAAGGCAAGGGGAGGAACAGAAGGAGGACATAAAACAATGATCTTACTAGGCCTAGTGACATTCAGATCACGCAAGAGCGGGGGCACCGGGAGGGGAGAAGTGCTGGGGGGGAGTTGGCGGTAGGACAAGTGCAGAACAAGGGAACAGGAAACAATGAGTAGTGCAGCCAAAGGCTGGCAAGTGCGGGTGTTTGGAGGTGCAGACAACAAGTGTCTAGTAAGTACAGGAGAGGGGACTGTAGGGTTGCAGATACAGATCATAAGTGCAGGGGGTACCAAGGCAGTTTGGAATGCAGCTGGACAGGCAGAGACCTGGGCCCAAATTCAGAGGGTGGCCGGGTGACCAGTGTAGTATCAGACATGAGATCAGCAGGGGAGAGTATGAGAGAAGGCAGAAGCAAAGAGGAAGGTCTTGAGGTGCTTCCGGAACTAGAGATGGTTCGGCTCAAGTTTCAGAGGGCAGGGAGGCTGTTCCAGAGGGAGGCGCCAGCCGAAGAAAGAGATATGCCCCCAACTCATTGCTTGGAGAAGCGACTGACCCTCAGTTGGAGGTGGAGGAGCAAAGAGCTCGAGTAGGAATATATTTCCGAAGAGAGCGTTGGCGGTATTGTGGTCCCAGGCCCCAGAAAGCCTTGTGGGCAGAGGGTCTTGCACTTGATTTTTGCAGCCACTGGGAGCCAATGGAGAGATTTGAGGGCTGGAAAGATACAATCCCAGGTCTTGAGACCAAGGACAAATCTTGCAGTTCTATTCTGGATGAGTTGTAGAGGACGGACAGTAGAGGTGTAACGCTCACCTGATTCTCGCAGAGGCGCCGGTCTTGACTGGGCGACTACCGTATCTTCAAAGGTGATGTGTAGCACCCGGTTGGCTCTTTGGGCTGCACCTCTGTGCACTGTATGCCTGACGTGTAGAGTAAGATGTCTGTAGATGGAAAATATGGGGTTAATGAACTGGGGTTATTGGGGTGTCCCTATCTCTTTCCTCTTCTCCTCTCCTGTAGACCCCCAAAGGTTAACGCTCTCACCTTAGGTAAGTGAATGCCGAGCTCTCCATCTGCCTCGGGGCAGGGTGCTGTAACCAGTTTCTTCACTGGATAGGTAGCGCAGGCCTCTTGACTTCAGAGGACTGCTGTCCATCGTTTACTGCTCGAACGGTAAGTTTCGAGTCATTCAAATGTCTTTAAAGTCTTTAGTAATGATGTCTCTTGTTTTGCAGGGTTCCGGCGATGGCGGATGACGGGCTGAAGTGAGTTGAAGATGGAGCCCGTGTGATGAATAGAAGCGCCTGGAAGCACGTAAGTAAGCGCTTGTTGCCTGCTTCACTATGCGCTCTAACTGTCTTTTATTTTGCAGGTACGAGTTCGGAGCGGCTGCAGGGTGCCGGAATACCCACTGGATTAGATGTGGAAAGGAGTAATGGCACGTGAGTATTAAAGTTCCCCAATGTCTTTAAACGCACCTTGTTTTGTCTTTCAGATGCGGGATGCAGCGCCGAAGGCCTCCGGAGCGTGCGAAGAGTTGGTAAACTTTTGTCTTTCAGATGCCGGAATGCAGTGTGAAGACCTCCGGAGCGCACGAAGAGTAGGTAAGCCTTTGCCTTTCAGATGCCGGAATGCTAACCTGTTCTTTCTTGTCTTTATAGGTGTTGCTGAAGACTGGATTCAGGATGGTAAGCCTTTGCCTTTCAGATGCCGGAATGCTAACCTGTTCTTTCTTGTCTTTAAAGGTGTTGCTGAAGACTGGATTCAGGATGGTAAGCCTTTTTCCTTAGGCCCAGGACCGGATGCAGAAGACACGATGAGCGTTCTGCTGCAGAGGTTGCAGAATAACGCAAAGCAAGATTCATCCACCGGGTGTGGTTTAAATAGCCTCCTGTAGTGCTTAGGTGTCTCCTTCCACAGCCACGCCTAAGTAAGAAAAGAGTTCCTGGTAAGAAAAGAGTTCCTGCCTTCCAGAAGAGTTCCAGTGTTCTGAATCTAGGGAGTGGCTCCAGCCCCACCCAACAGGAAAAGTAGTTCCAAACAGAAGAGGATCAGAGGCTCAACTGGCAGGCAAGTAAGCAGCATGGTCTGCTGAAGGTAAGTCCACCCAAGCATTATGAGCCCGGCGCTTCCAGCGCTGGGACTGGGCATATTTATGAGCCTGGTGCCACTGGCGCCAGGACTGGGTCCAAAAGGTCCCAATTGGGACTGGTTGGCACTCGGAACCTGGGTTATGGATCTGCTTCCAAGGGAGTTGGGAAAACCCTGACCTTTTGGAAGCAGAGATCATGACAGTACCCCCCCTCAAGGCCCCTCCCAAACCGGGCTTCTCCGGGGGTTTTGGCTTGTCAGGAAATGTTCGGTGAAATCTTTTGATTAGGCGAGGAGCGTGGACATATTCAGCAGGTTCCCAGGATCTCTCTTGGGGGCCGTAGCCTTTCCAGTCAATTAGGTAGAATAGTTTAGATTTGGAGATCTTGGAGTCCAGAATGCTTTTGACTTCAAACTCGAGTTCTCCATCCACTAGGATAGGTTTTGGAGATTTGGTTAGTCGGGTTTGAGGTTGCACGGGTTTTAATAGAGAGACGTGGAAGACCGGATGTATCTTCATGTGCGGGGGCAAGTCCAACTTGACCGCTACTGGGTTTACTATGGTAGTGATGGAATAGGGACCAAGGTATCTTGGGTTGAATGTGCGTGGCCCTTTTAGAGATAGATATTTGGTGGATAACCAGACTTGATCCCCTACTTGATAGTGAGGGGCTTCCTTCCGATGTTGATCTGCTCCTTTCTTGTATTGTTCTTTAGCCCTTTGAAGGTGAGAAACAGCTTCCTTAAAGGCTTGGGTGATTGTAGAATGCAGGTAGTCTACTGCTGGTGTTTCAAGATCTTGGAGGGGATCCAACTCCGAGGTTCGAGGGTGACTGCCGTACAAAAGAAAAAACGGGGTTTTCCCAGTTCCCGAATGGACAGAGTTATTGTAGGCATACTCGGCTATCCAAAGGATATCTTTCCAAGTTTTTTCAGTTTGTTGCAGCATGCAGCGTAAATACTGTTCCAGAGTTTGATTGGTCCTCTCGGTTTGTCCGTCGGTCTGAGGGTGGTGACTGGTCGATAGTCTCACATCAATTTGAGCCGACCGACAGCAACTTCGCCAAAAATGAGAAATAAATTGACTACCTCGATCCGAAATTAGAACCGAAGGAAAACCGTGCAGTCGGACGATGTTTTCGAGAAATTCTCGGGCCAGAGTTGCTGCTGTTGGCAAGCCTTTGAGCGGAATGAAATGCGCCATCTTGGAGAATAAGTCCACGATTACTAGAATCGTATTGTATCCGGAGCATGGAGGTAGATCGGTGATGAAGTCCATAGAAAGCGTATGCCAAGGGCAAGGTGGGATGTCAATAGGGCGTAAGAGGCCTGCTGGTCTTTCCTTTTGACTCTTGTTTTGGGCGCATACTCCACAGGACATTATAAAGTCTCTGATATCTTTTTTCCAAGACGGCCACCAGAAGTAGCGCTTGATCTTTTCTGAGGTCTTGGCTATACCGGGATGACCTTCCATTAAAGAGTCGTGATAACAAGAGATTACTTTTTTCTGTAAATCTGTGCTGTGTAGGTATAATCGTTCTTGCAAATACAATAAGTTGTCCTTTACTGCAAAGTCCTTTCCCTGCAGATGCCAATTCTGTATGTCTGCTGGAGTTACAAGTTGCCTGGCTTTATCCTTAACTTCCTCTATGGATTCTGTGGCGATTACACCCAGAATTCTTTGTTTGGGAATAATTGGTACAGGTTTAGGGTTGACCAAGTGTTCTTCCACTCCCATCCGAGAAAGGGCATCGGCTTTACCGTTCTTTGTACCAGGTCGATAGGTAATTATGAAGTCAAACTCGGCAAAGAATAATGCCCAACGGAGTTGTCTAGAGGATTGGGCTTTTGCGGTCGTCAAATATTGCAGGTTTCGGTGATCCGTAATCACAGTAACGGTGTGTCGGGCCCCCAGCAGATAATGCCGCCAAGCCTTAAAGGCAGACTTGATAGCCAGAAGTTCCTTGTCAGTAATCGTGTAATTGATTTCAGGAGGCGAGAATTTGCGGGACCAAAATGCCACGGGATGCAACTGATTGGTTACCGGGTCCTTTTGTGATAGAACTGCCCCCATGGCAAGGCTTGAAGCATCAGTTTCCACGATGTAGGGGAGTTTGGGGCGAGGGTGTTTTAAGATTGGTGCAGAGATAAATTTAGTCTTCAAATCCTGGAAAGCTTGTTCCGCCTCGGTAGACCATTCAAAACGTTTGTTTTTCTTTAACAAGGCAGTGATGGGCTGGACTATTCGAGAGAATTCGGGGATAAACCTGCGGTAAAAGTTAGCGAAGCCTAACATGCTTTGCACACCTTTTACGGAGGATGGTGATGGCCATTTGAGAACTGCATCGACCTTCTTTGAATCCATACGCACTCCGCCAGGTGATAATATGAATCCCAAGAATTCAACTTCAGTCACGTTGAAAACACATTTTTCCAACTTAGCGAAAAGTTTGTGTTGACGCAATCTTTCGAGGACCATTTTCACGTGTTTCCGATGTTCAGATTCCGATGAAGAATAAACGAGGATGTCGTCAATGTAAACAACAACACATACATCTATGAGCTCTCTGAGGACATCGTTCATAAAATATTGAAAGGCGGCCGGGGCATTGCAAAGTCCGAAGGGCATGACCTGATATTCAAATAGCCCATACTTGGTGCGGAAGGCCGTCTTCCATTCATCGCCCTCTTTTAATCGTACCAAGTGGTAAGCTCCTCTAAGATCCAGCTTTGTGTATATGCATGCTTTTCTGACTTGGTCCAGGAGTTCAGGGATCAAAGGTAACGGATATCTATTCTTAACAGTGATCTGGTTCAGGGAGCGATAATCGATACAAGTTCTAAGGTCTCCTTCCTTTTTTGGAACGAAGAACAAAGCTGAAGAAGCAGGGGACTTCGAAGGACGAATAAACCCATTTGCCAGGTATTGATCCAGGTATTGTCGAAGGTGAAGGTTCTCAGGCTCGGTGAGGGCATAAATTCTACTACAAGGAGGAGTAGATCCAGGTATCAGGTCTATCTGGCAGTCATAAGACCTATGAGGAGGTAGAGAGTTAGCCTGATCCTTCCGGAAAACATCTTGGTATTCTAGGTATTCGGGAGGTAACTGGGGAGTCTCTGAAGAAATTGCGGCCAGTGCAACACCAGGTGGAGGGTGACAAGTAGAGACACATTCTGGAAACTGGACCGTTCTTGCTCGCCAATCGATCAGAGGATTGTGTTTCTCTAACCAAGGTATTCCTAGAATAATCTGAAACTGAGGGGCCTTGATCACATCGAACACGATCTTCTCATGGTGTCCATCTTGACTTACTAGCGTCACCTCTTGAGTGGTATGCGTTACTGGCCCGGAGGCTATCTCCGTACCATCCACCGTAGTAATGACGTCCTTTACAGCCTTGGGACAAAGAGTTAGATTCATCCTCAAAACCATTTCATGATCCACATAGTTGCCGATGGCACCGCTGTCGACGTAAGCTTCAATTGCATGTAATCGATCCGGATTATCAGGGCTAATGAGGACCATAGGTATCACGAAATGCGAGGTCACGGAACTGGTTTTCACGCTCGGCAAGAGGACCTCTATTCTTGTCGGGCGAGGTCGTTTCCCTGCTCAGAGTTTGTAACTTTGGTAACTGCAGCTCCTACTGCCTTCTTGGCAGGTTTCACCGGACAGTCTCGAAGAAAGTGCCCTGAGTTTCCGCAATATAGGCATAATTGCAACTGTTTCCTCCTTTCCCGCTCCCTTTGTGTTAGAGGACCTTTCAGACCCCCTATTTGCATGGGTTCCCCGGAGTCTACTCCTTTGGAAGGAGTTGGCGGTTTGGAAAATACTCGAGCATCAAACTTGGAACGATCGGCCTTCCTGTTCTGCAGCCTGTGATCTATTTGAACGACCAAGTCTATATAATCCGAACAGTCTTGTGGGGGATTCACTACTTGGGCTAAAACGTCTTTGAGCTCTCCACGTAGACCTCTATAAAACAGCGTAATCCTTTTGTCCTCAGGCCATTGAGTTTCCACTATTAGTCTATTGAAAGATGCAATATAAGCCAAAAGGTCTTGATTACCCTGTCGCAACGAAAGAAGCTCATTGTCCAAGGCCTGCCCCTGTGAATGTCTTGCGAACAGTTTTTCCATATTAAGCTGAAAGGCTTAAAAATCATAGAGAACCGGATCATCTTGATTAACTAGAGGGATCGACCAGTCTGCCGCATTGCCACTAAGGTACGAAAGTACAAAAGCTACTTTTGCTTGATCAGTTGGAAAGGCTGCTGGCCGGCATAAGAAGTGCAACCGGCACTGATTGATAAATACTGCAAACCTCTTTGGGTCACCAGAAAATCGTTCGGGCGGAGCCAGAGGTACATTCCCAGGTAGGTTGATCTGCACTGGATTCATAGAGGATGTTGAAGGAAGATTTGCCCCTGATGCGGGTAACGGGGTCTGTCCGGCTTGTGACTGTAGCACTTGTCTAGCAAGATTGTCTGTTCTCTCCTTGGAAATAATTAGTTCCCTTCTTAGAGCATTCGTTTCCTGACGAGCTGCATGCACTTCTGCCCTTAGTTCCCCAAGTAACCGGGCTAGGTGGTCAGTATCCGAGGTTTCCATAGCGCCTGGGCGAGAGTTTTGCGGTAGGCTTTGCGTTCTGTAACGCTCACCTGATTCTCGCAGAGGCGCCGGTCTTGACTGGGCGACTACCGTATCTTCAAAGGTGATGTGTAGCACCCGGTTGGCTCTTTGGGCTGCACCTCTGTGCACTGTATGCCTGACGTGTAGAGTAAGATGTCTGCAGATGGAAAATATGGGGTTAATGAACTGGGGTTATTGGGGTGTCCCTATCTCTTTCCTCTTCTCCTCTCCTGTAGACCCCCAAAGATTAACGCTCTCACCTTAGGTAAGTGAATGCCGAGCTCTCCATCTGCCTCGGGGCAGGGTGCTGTAACCAGTTTCTTCACTGGATAGGTAGCGCAGGCCTCTTGACTTCAGAGGACTGCTGTCCATCGTTTACTGCTCGAACGGTAAGTTTCGAGTCATTCAAATGTCTTTAAAGTCTTTAGTAATGATGTCTCTTGTTTTGCAGGGTTCCGGCGATGGCGGATGACGGGCTGAAGTGAGTTGAAGATGGAGCCCGTGTGATGAATAGAAGCGCCTGGAAGCACGTAAGTAAGCGCTTGTTGCCTGCTTCACTATGCGCTCTAACTGTCTTTTTATTTTGCAGGTACGAGTTCGGCGCGGCTGCAGGGTGCCGGAATACCCACTGGATTAGATGTGGAAAGGAGTAATGGCACGTGAGTATTAAAGTTCCCCAATGTCTTTAAACGCACCTTGTTTTGTCTTTCAGATGCGGGATGCAGCGCCGAAGGCCTCCGGAGCGTGCGAAGAGTTGGTAAACTTTTGTCTTTCAGATGCCGGAATGCAGTGTGAAGACCTCCGGAGCGCACGAAGAGTAGGTAAGCCTTGGCCTTTCAGATGCCGGAATGCTAACCTGTTCTTTCTTGTCTTTATAGGTGTTGCTGAAGACTGGATTCAGGATGGTAAGCCTTTGCCTTTCAGATGCCGGAATGCTAACCTGTTCTTTCTTGTCTTTAAAGGTGTTGCTGAAGACTGGATTCAGGATGGTAAGCCTTTTTCCTTAGGCCCAGGACCGGATGCAGAAGACACGATGAGCGTTCTGCTGCAGAGGTTGCAGAATAACGCAAAGCAAGATTCATCCACCGGGTGTGGTTTAAATAGCCTCCTGTAGTGCTTAGGTGTCTCCTTCCACAGCCACGCCTAAGTAAGAAAAGAGTTCCTGGTAAGAAAAGAGTTCCTGCCTTCCAGAAGAGTTCCAGTGTTCTGAATCTAGGGAGTGGCTCCAGCCCCACCCAACAGGAAAAGTAGTTCCAAACAGAAGAGGATCAGAGGCTCAACTGGCAGGCAAGTAAGCAGCATGGTCTGCTGAAGGTAAGTCCACCCAAGCATTATGAGCCCGGCGCTTCCAGCGCTGGGACTGGGCATATTTATGAGCCTGGTGCCACTGGCGCCAGGACTGGGTCCAAAAGGTCCCAATTGGGACTGGTTGGCACTCGGAACCTGGGTTATGGATCTGCTTCCAAGGGAGTTGGGAAAACCCTGACCTTTTGGAAGCAGAGATCATGACAGTAGGCAGGCAGATTTAGAAAGAGGCTGTTGCAGTAGTCCAGAGAACCAGAGCTCTGGACACAGTGAGCATCTGGGGAAAGAGAGGAAGGGAAGAATACCTCTGAGGAGGTACAGCTGGTATTTTGACTTCTTAGATATGTCAGAGAAATGAGGAGAGAAGGAGAGTGTGGAGTCAAAGATGACCCTGAGGTTCTTAGCCTCACAGGTGGGAGCAAGAAGAGAGTCAAGGGAGACCAGCAAGGGAGTGACAGGGAAGGCAGGTGCAGGTCCCAGCAATAGAAATTCTCACATTAGTCCTCAATGCCTTGATAATTCTCCCAGGGTAGGGTTTCGGCATGATATGCCAGGCCTAAATAACAATAGAAATTAGATGCACAATGGTCCATAGCAGACATTAGGGTCCCAGAGTAGATTTGACCAAAACACAATAGTGTATGGCCATCAAGGAAGACCAAGGTATGTGGATAGATTCCTTGAAAATGGAAATCAGCATAGGGAACAGTTCCCACCAAATGAAAGACACAATGGGCCTCATTCCGAGGCTGGCGCTATCCATGGAGTAAATAGCACCATGGTAAGCAACCATGGAGCTATTTACTCCATGGAAATCCGGCATGGTGAATGGAGTAGTTACCAGTCCATTCCAAGGTTGGAGGGACCGGTAATTCCCCATTCACCATACCGGTTCCCCATCCCCATTCCTGCCCCCATAGGGCTCAATGGGAATGGGGAAGGAGTAAATTACGGCACCGTAAATTACGGTGCCGTAATTTACTCCAAGGTCCCTTTACGGGTTGGATTTTTAACGCCTGCTAAAAGCAGGCGTTAAATGCCAACCCGCAAAAGGGAACTCGGAATATGGTGGTAAGTGTTAACGGTCACCGTTGCCATTAACGGTGACCGTTAACCCTTACCTCCAACCTCGGAATGAGGCCCAATGTGCCTCATTCCGAGGCTGGCGCTATCCATGGAGTAAATAGCACCATGGTAAGCAACCATGGAGCTATTTACTCCATGGAAATCCGGCACGGTGAATGGAGTAATTACCGGTCCATTCCAAGGTTGGAGGGACCGGTAATTCCCCATTCACCATACCGGTTCCCCATCCCCATTCCTGCCCCCATAGGGCTCAATGGGAATGGGGAAGGAGTAAATTACGGCACCGTAAATTACGGTGCCGTAATTTACTCCAAGGTCCCTTTGCGGGTTGGATTTTTAACGCCTGCTAAAAGCAGGCGTTAAATGCCAACCCGCAAAAGGGAACTCGGAATATGGTGGTAAGTGTTAACGGTCACCGCTGCCATTAACGGTGACCGTTAACCCTTACCTCCAACCTCGGAATGAGGCCCAATATGAATTATGTACCCCGCCAATATAGTCAATCCCTACCACAGGTTGACCATGGTTAAAGAATGGTCACCCCATGTTTCCCACCTCCTGTGTCACAAGAATTCAGGGGAAACACAAACAGAAATCAATCTCCTGGAAGGTATCAGAACAGCTCTAATCAATGTGAATTCAACCAATAACGGCCCAGACCAGGGAGGAATTCAGATACATGGACAGATTTCAGTGCTTAGGGGCCCAGGTTAATATGTTGTCTGAGCAAATAGGGAAGTTATGTACAGTTTAAAAGCAACAACAAAATGAAAGTGCAGAAGGTCATAGGAGTGAGCTTGCATGTAGCAGCAACAAGCGACTAGCTATTCACCTCTGCCATGATGAGAACACAGATGCCTATGAATTATATTTGAATAAGAACACTGAGCTGTCTAGCGAGTTGAAAACTAATGAATGAAAGTGAGACGGGAACAATAACACACACAAAAGGGAGTTTGATGCAACTTGGATTTGAAGCAGACCATTCAGTTGTGTAGAAATGATGAACAAAAAGAAGAAAATGAACAGAGAGGTCAATTTAAAAAGAATATGCAATGTGAAAATGAAACACAAAACAAAGAGTCAGAATCAACAGATAGTTTACCCTTACCTGATAATCAAGATACCATTTATACCATCACAGAAAGGAAAGTTCCACAAAAGGCAGATGCAGGTTGGTTACCTGAGGAGTATTCTGAACCACAGATATTCCAAAAGACAGAAATGATAGGTACTGCAGGTAAATGTCACACACCAGAAACTGGCATGCTGACATATGACACTTGTAAAAATACACAGCTAATAAGTTCCAGCGTGGAGGTAAGTGGAGAGGACCAAGACAATGAGGAAGACACAATGTGAGATTGGGGTGTGAACACTGGTGGTCCCAAGTCAGAGGGGCAGTCAAGTGGCTACACTTCAAATGGATTCTGAGCCCAGGAGAATAGAAAAAGAAACTCAAATAGAAATGGGCAAAAAGGGGGGTAAAATGTCATTTCATATGCCCTTTTGCCTAGCAAAAAGCCAGGCTGGTCTTAGTAAAGCGAGTCCTGAGATCAGTGCCAATTCACACTTTCTATGAATATTAGAAGAAGTTGAGGACAGATATTATGCTCCTATAACTGTTCAAGAGAAATGTAATGAATTTGCAATGATTGATACAGGTGCCCAAGCAACAATAATATCAAAGGAAATAATGCAAAGCATAAAAGAGGGGAGATCTCCACAAAACTATGTAAAGGTGAGGCAAAGTGAAGGCCCTTTGCACAATTTTAATGGAGAAGAAATACCTATCGAAGGTGTGACTGAGGTTGACATAAAGATAGGGAAGTATAGGATGAGACAGAAGTATTGGTCACACCTGTTAAGAAATACCCTTCCTCATAGGGACACATTGCCTGAGGAGGCTGTCGCCTCTCATTGATGGGGTAAATGGGGTATTGTGGTCCTTAGCAAAAAAAATACTCAAAACCCAAAGCAACATCATAAAAGAATGCCACACCGTTGCTAAATAAGAAAGTGCAGTGGAAGTATATCTTCAGAATGGCTGGGTGCCTAGCGTGACTGTCATTCTCATGCGTCAGGATGAGTTGCGAGGAGAAAACAAGAAACAATCTTTGGAGATTTATTTGGAGAAAAACTGGAAAACAGAAATAGATGAACACACATTGTGCGTTTAATTTAAATGAGGAAAACTGCAAACCAAACATTACCCCAGAGTCAGAGCAGGAAAAATGCATTTCAACAATTGCAGAAATACACATGGGAGAAGGGCAACCATGGATCCCTATCCATGTGAATGGACATTCTGAAATGATTAAAGCCACTTTGGCACTTGAACAGGAAAGAAGTTTCATTAATGAAAAGGTGTTCAGGGAAAGACTTGAGAGAGATGAAATTCCAAGTTTTAAAATAAAAAAGCAACACATCTTTGGCCTAGATGACCCCGAATTGGGAGCAATCATTGTGGGAAGATGCATGCTAAAGATTACAATTGGCTCTAAAAGCATTCATCACAATGGGCCTCATTACGACCCTGGCGCTAAGCGCAAAACGATGGCGGTAAACGATTACCGCCATCGTTTTCCGCTAGGGCCGATTACGACCCCTGACCGTTAACTACGATGTCACTAGCGGCATCGTAGACAACGCTGCCGCTAACTGCGCCAAGGGCGCGTGCACGCGATCTCCCACACCGTAACTAGCGCCATGGCGGTAAGGTACGCGAATGCCGACCCAAGCGGACATGCACCTTACGCCATCACCCAGCCCGTAAAGTACCTTACCGCCATGGCGCTAACAACGCCATCGCGAATCAACCGCAAAGGGACAAGTCAAGTGAATGCAGCTGCCACAGGTGCACAGAAACAGCACAGGTGAAGGCAATACAGACACAGGAAGCACAAAAAGAGCACACCCCACCCCTGCCCACACCCAGTCACACACCACAATGCTACCGATAGGACTAGAAATGTTGGGGCTGGAAGACCTGATAGCAATGCGAGTGCTACAACAGCAACTACAACAACAACAACAACAACTACAACAACAACAACAACTACAACAACAACAACAGGCTGCACAGAGGAGACGCAGGAGGAGAAGGAGGGCAAGGCAGGCCCAGCATGCCCCACCAGCACAGCCAGTGCTACCACGCAGGCAGCCCCCAATCCCACGCGTCAGACCCAACCCATTCAACCTCACCGCTGAGCAGATCCACACCCTGTATCGACTGGACCGGGACACCATCACCACCATCGTGGACATGATACACAATGACATTGCCAGCATGATTGAAACACCCACCGCCACCCCCCCCCTACTGAAGGTAGTGTCCGTGCTCCACTTCCTGGCCACAGGCACCTACCAGCACACAGTAGGGCACTTGCATGGCATATCACAACCATCGTTTTCGCGTACACTGACGCAAGTGCTGGATGCACTCCTCAAGCACACAGATGACCACATCTCACTACCACGGACTGCCCAGGAGATTGCCAACACCAAAGTGGGTTTCCATGCACTAGCTGGCATACCTGGTTGCATCGGTGCCATCGACTGCACCCATGTGGAATTGACGGTGCCACGTGCCCAGGAGGTACCGTACCGGAACCGCAAACAATTTCACTCAATCAACGTGCAAATGGTCTGTGACTCCAACAGTATCTTCACACATTGTTGTGCCCGATTCCCCGGATCAACCCATGATTCATTTGTCCTGAGGAACTCTACATTACCACGCTACATGGAGCAACAGGCAGGGCCCAGAACCTGGCTACTCGGTGAGTCCAATGTCATGGGCATTGAAATGTGAAGTGGGTGTGTAATTGACATACCAATGCAGGGGGGGGAATGATGCATGCTCCAACTGGCGGGAAGGGGGGGGGAATGATGCATGCTCCAACTGGCGGGAAGGGGGGGGGGAATGATGCATGCTCCAACTGGCGGGAAGGGGGGGGGAATGATGCATGCTCCAACTGGCTGCGACTAGCATTAGCCACAACACACCCTGAGGCAGCACTCACGTCACCTGACACCTGGATACATGAGGCCTGACCTAAGAAGACCTGACATGTCAATGAAGGTGTCACCCAACCCTGACACAACCACCTACAAGTGCATTGACCATACCGTGACCACATACACTCCAAAGTAATGTACGTCCATGCACGTCACCAACAGCTCCTACAGAAAGGCCTGTTCCCCATGACTGTGCCCAAAGGAGGCACATGATGGACTGGAAGAACAATGCACCAAAACACAGACAGCAAGGCCCACAGACTGTCCCCATGGGCAACAGTCTTGTTCACTGGGGTAATGATGAGCCAGACTGCATTCCCGCTATCATGTGAATGCAACCCTCACGGGACACGTGCCAGGTCACCTACAGAAACAGCCTGAACGGACACAGTGGATCGGCACTCACAAGGCACATGTCACCCCTGCATACCTCGTGCCTTGGAATTCAGAAGCGGCACATGTGAGACATGTGGCACACTCTGTGAAAGTCGATTATAGAGGTATATCCAATAGACGCTCCATAAAGTTGCACCTAGAAATGTGCCCAATAGCCTCTAGATAACTGAATTTAGAAGTGTGCCCAATAGCCTCTCTATGGAAAATAGTATTTAGAAAACCGCCCATTAGCCTCTCGTGGGAAAATGATTTTTGTAGTTTGCCCGGTACCCTCTCTGGGAAAAGTTGCATTAATAAATGTGCACATTGAAAGAGCATATAACCCATCAAATCACACCACCACGCTTACTCTCTCCTTTACATCACCACTCAACTAGAACACAGAGATACTATGACACCATTCGGTATAACTGTTCCCATACTAACACCGCTTACTCCACATCAATCTATGTAAACACTGCTGGTTTCACACCCCCAGCCAGGCGTTTTCCTCAGGCCTAACGCAGCCACATCCGTCCTGGATAAATCCTGCCTGAACGAACACATTATCCTGATCTCTCAACCACCACATGTTCCGCAAAGAAGCAGCTATTACACAAGTACCGCACGAGCTGCACACATACCCGCTGCTCACAGGCACCTTTTGACTCTCCCTACTCTCTCTGTTGATCAGAACTTCGGTTCCCAAGGACGTTCAACCTACCAGCGCCTTCAGACCATACCAATGGTATATAAGGCGCTATATAAGTGCAAAATAACAATAACAATAACAATATAGCGGTTGCACGGTGTGAAACCAGTAGCACAGAAGAAACTGCTGCAAAATCAATGTTCAATGCAATTCATGGTGGCATTACATGTACATCACTCAAGCTCATCCCTGACGCATACATTCTTGCCCACATACAGGTGATGCAGGCTATCCCCTGAAGAGGTGGCTCCTTACACCAGTCCGAAACCCACAGAACCAGCATGAGGAGGACTTCAACCATGCCCATTCCCGTACGCGTGTAGTGATCGAGCAAGCTTTTGGCCTACTGAAGGCACGTTTCCGCTGCATCAGCAGGTCTGGCGGGGCACTCCTGTACCGGCATGAGAAGGTTGCAATGGTCGTCATGGCATGTGTCATGCTACACAATATGTGCGTCAGAAGAAATGTGCCCCTGCCCCCTGACGTAGATTTGCTACCACCTGACGATGAGGATGATGAGGGTGGGGATGGGGCACCACCTCAAGGAGGCAGCGATGCACAGGAGGGGCGTGTCATGCGTCAGACTCTCATTGACCAATGCTTCTAGCACACACAGAGTTTGCGTGTCACATGGAGACGGCACTCGGCGCACTGTGTGTGTGTGGGACATGCACACTGTGGACTCTACAACAATGTAGCACATGGACGCAATAAAGATGTCAACACATTTGGTTTGTGGTAATGATAAATGTGTATTGCAACAGTGAAATCTTGTGACACACCCCCTCCCCCCTCCCACCTCCCCCCTGAACACCCCAACACACCCCCTCCCCCCTCCCACCTCCCCCCTGAACACCCCAACACACCCCCTCCCCCTCCCACCTCCCCCCTGAACACCCCAACACACCCCCTCCCCCCTCCCACCTCCCCCCTGAACACCCCAACACACCCCCTCCCCCCTCCCACCTCCCCCCTGAACACCCCAACAATGGTGCAGTAGTGTCCGTGCTACAAGGTGCGGAGTAGTCCTGCTGAACAGGCAAGTCAAGGATGTGTATCCCCTCCCATGGCCCCTGGGGCACCCCTGGCCGTGCTGCGGAGAGTGCGCCCAGATCTACGGACGGGGCTGCTCTGTGCTGAGCTGGTGGTTGATGAGGCTCCACGCCCCACATCCGGTCGCATGTCCCTGATGGTGTGCACAAGTTCACTGAGTACATTGCGCACAGCCGCTAGCTCAGTGCATATACTCCTTGTGGAGTTCTCTATGGCAGCTGTGACACGGTCAGCTGACCGCTCCATGGCATCCCTTGGCCCACCACACTGTGCCACATGTGCATTGAGGAGGTCAGACAGTTGTTGCTGCCGTGTTGCAATGTCCTGTAGTGCCTGCTGGTTCTGCTGGCCTATGGCCAGTGCCATTTGCATCTCCGGTGCGATGCCCACCTCAGGCTGGGGGGATGGGGTGGCTGGCCATTCGTCGGAGTCGGACTGCCCCTGTGTGGCATCCGCCTGCAGGGGGCTTAGGGAAATTGTGGGGGAATGTGGATGGGCAGTGGGCCCTTCTACATCAATGTCCTCAGTGCTGGCTGGCCCGCTGTCAGAGTCTGCCGCTATGGCTGCACTCTCCCCAAGGGTGCTGCTTGCGGCAGAGGCTGTCCCCTCAGTGGCCACAACTAGTGGCATGTCTGCTGCTGCTGCTGTGTCTGTGTCAGCAGTAGTGGGGGATGGCACTTGCCTGTCCTCTACCCCAGGCAGGGTTGGTGGCTGCCGGTGGGTTCCCTTCCGGAGGGCTGGGGTGGATGCCTGCGGCCTGGCCATTCTGGAGGAACAGGATGCGGTGTTGCCCTCTTCCTGGGGCTCTGTGTCGGAATCTGTGGTGGAGCAAAGGAGGGATGTGTTATTGATGGGTCCGCGGACATTGGACGTGCATTAGGGGATGACATCTATACAGTCGGTGCATGCAGCGCATTTCATACAGGTTTGGTGGCTTTTGTGTGGAGGTAGCATGGTGCTATATGTGTTCCAGCAGTTAGGGTGTGCATGCTGCTTGTTTGCAGGGTGGTGTTGGGTTGTGTCTGTGCACGTTCGCCTGTCGATGTGTTGCATGTGCACTATGGGGCAACTGGGTACTTCGCACAGTGGGGCTTTGTTGAGTGTGGCATGCATAGCTCTGGCCACCTACCTGCGTCTCCTGGGGTCGGCACTCCTCTCTCCATGGCTCCGACACCTTCAATGCTCTCCATCCCTATGGTGGATGCGCATATTTCCTCCCACGCCTGGAGCTTGATAGGTGATTCTGAGCCTCCGCCAGTTGACATGGCTAGGTTGCGGTTAGCCGAAATGATGCTACGGACACGGAGCCTCAGATCATCCCACCGCTTGCGGCACTGCTGGGCTGTGCGGGGTGCGGCCCCCACTGCACTCACTCGCTGTGCCACTAGGGCCCATATCGCCTTCTTCTTCATGATAGCCGCCCTTGTCATCTGTGTCGAGAATACGACTTCCGCATTCTCTTGCAGGGTCTCTGCCAGCATGTTGAGTTCCTCCTTGGTGAAGCGGTCTTGGCGCTGCCTGTCACATGCCTTTTTGACAACTTTGGGCATGTTGGATGTGGTTTTGGGGTGGGTGATGGGTGTGGATGGTTATGGGGGCCGGATGAGGTATGGTAGTGGAGGATGGCGATGGATTGTGTTTTTAAAGATGGCCGCCATGCCATTTCCCGTTCCTGCGCCATGGCGCTATTTCCGCTTCCGCCTATTTACGGTGACCGCTAACTGCGGTGACCGCTAAGTACGGTGACCGCTATGGTGTGCTTGGCGGTAGTGCTCCATGGACGGTGTGCGATGGCGGTAAGGGCCGTTTTTGGCCCATTAGCGCCATGGCGTACTTTACATTACCGCCATGGCGTAAAGCACGTGCCCGATGGGTCGGTATTAGGTGCTATTTACGTCTTCGCTACTCGGCGTTAACGTAATTTACGCCATGGCGGTAATTTACGGAACTTACCGCCAGGGTCGTAATGAGGCCCAATGTGTGGATTGTGAGCGGAACACAAAACAAATTCTATTTGGGAAATGACGTCATGCACAGAATGTGTATGGTGTTAGACTTTCTAAATCAAAAGGTCTGGTCCATATTGGGTGGTGCTGCACCTGAATTTGAAAACAAGAGACAAGTTTAGCATTGTGCCCAAATGGTGCCATATTCAATTGAACTTCGGGTGAAAAAGGATGTTACCATTCCTGCATTTACAGTGGCATTAAAATACAGGAAGGGACAACAGATAAAAGATCCTGATTCATTTGTGTGCCTAAATGAATCCAAAACACAGCAAGGATTAAAATGTGAATATACACCATTGCAAGAGATTATGGATGGCCAATATCTGAATACCAGTGAGCAGTAAAGGTTGTCAGGACATTCATTTGGAAGAAAAGATAGCGTTAGGAATGGCAGTACAGGATTCCTACTACATTGCTGATCTATGTAACCCAGTGATTGGGAATATCCCTGAAAGCTATGTGACTGCACAGGGTGAATTACCAGAATCATTGGTTTCTAAACCAAAGTGAATATTTAGGATTGAGTGTGTATCAATTTAGGATTGAGTGTGCCAAATTAAGTGATATGCTATCATCAGGATGATTGTGTCCTATTTGAATTAGATGCATCTGTAAGAGAAAAGCAGCATATTGAAGTGGAGGTTAATATTCCAAAATATTTTAGGGTAGCTACTCTGCAAAGAGACATTGCCACATGGTTAGACGATTTCCCAGAACTTTCTAAAATGGTAGAGGATCAGATTCAGGCTGCAGATGCTTTCACAAATGAAGAAGAAAAAGATCAACTGTGGAACATATTTATGGAGTTCAAACAGGGTTTTGCCAAAGATGCCTATGACTGCGGGCTGCCCGATTTACATGTTGCCACACTACCAGAAAGATATGGTACGGAACCCGTATTTGTGGGACAATATAGTTTATCCCTGGAATGTCTGGAGTCACTGGCTGAAATAATGAACAATTATGAATCTAGAGGCATCATTAGGACCATTCATACTACATCACATACTCCCATATTAGGTGTGCTAAAACCCAATGGCGTTTGTGTGCAGACTTAAGAGAATTGAACAAAAGGGTACCTGTTTCAAGGTGGCCCCTTCCATTTATTGATCAGGGCCTTGCACAGGTTTAGGGATGAAGGGTATTTACCACTTTAGATCTCATGGCTGGGTATTGGTGTGTGCCAGTAGCTGAAGACAGTGGAGTAACTTTACTGAAAATGTTGGGGGTGACATGACAACTGAAGGAAATGGGTCGGTTGGAGGAAGGGTGGATGGTGGCTCTGAGGGATAACACTAAACTACGACACCACAAGAGTCCCTTGCTGATGCTCTGTCATAACTTGCATAAGACTGGTGGTGTATCTTTAAAATTAAATTCTAAAGACACGCCAGTCTTCTGAAAGTTATAACACCACAGTGTTTCTTTAGAATTCACTGCATTGACCACTGTAAAAAATGTCAGTCTAGACAATTAATAACACATACCATGCATGCTTTATCAAGATGCCAGAATAAAGTCATTTCACAGAAAGAAAGGGCTAGACTGGCTGCCCCAAAAAGCCAGTCTGAGTCTAGCCATGTAATATTTCATATTTGCCTTCTCGATGCCCATAAACAAATGCTGCACTTGCCAAGCGCCTCTCATGCTAACATATACATACATACATACACACACAATTTAAAATTCATACCCATTCACCATGGACGTCATCAGGGCCTTTCAACCTTTTCAAATAGAAGAGGCCTCGAACCTCAGGGGTGGCCCCCAGCACTTGCCCCATGTTGCCAGTCAGCACACAGTGGTCTTGTAACACAGCAATATATTAATTTCTCTCTATTTTCGTTCTGGGGCTTAAAATGTGCACTTTACAGCGCTCGCATTACAAAGTGCATTTTCTCGGCCCACGGGATACATCAAAGTGTTATCACCTCATTGCCTTATAGCACTGGTTCCTCCACATCAGCCACTTGCTGACAAAGAAGTGTTTAGAGCTCTTCAGTGGGAATTTTGTGTTTAAGCTCCCTGATGGCTGGCCAACTCGAGATAATTGGCGGCTAATAACCTTATCTCTGTCACCATTGCAATTATTATTTATTTATTTTATTTATTGATTTATAGGGCTCCGAAGCCCACAGGCATCAGGGTGCACAATCAAAAACACAGTGGACAAACATAAAGGGACAGGACAAAAGCGCAGGAAGAACCAGCGCATCAGGGAAACAGCATTAGTTCAAGGTAGAACTATGGGTGCCTCAGACTGTTTTCGCTCTAAGCAAGGGGCCCTCAACCATCATGTTGAAAATGTGCCCACACACATCTTCATTCCTGCCTGCCAGTGACACAACAACATAACATTCACAAACTTAATTCCACCCAGAACATACAAACAATGCATTATTAATCATTCATTCAGACACAAACATCAACACACCCGAAATGTTGGGCTATGCTGACTTGACCTGGCTGAACTACATTGCCATTGCAGGACAGGACCTGAAAAACAGTGCTTGGGGGTGGGTGCGAGTGCACTTTTAGAAAGTACTTGGCAATTAGTAATAATTTAATGCATTTCATTGTTAGCACCTGTGTTTGTATGCATACATTTTTAGGCAATTGAAATCATGATGGGTGACGTGCATGTCAGGGGAGTGAGCAGGTCATGGGAGACAGAAGGCAGCTCTTTCTCACAGGTCTTAAGTGTGGGTTTTTGACACAGAGAGGCAACAACTTTCAACATTTAAGCTGACTAGAATAGTCTCATTAGAATATGCAGATGCACCCACAAAGTTTGCCCCTCTGCCGGCAACTCCCGCAGTCTCTCAAAGTTTTGTGGAGCCCGTCACAGAAAATTATGTAAAAAAATGTGTCATTAAAATCCATAGGGATCAAATAAACTGACGTTCAATATCTGAATTTTAACTGTTAATATTGCGGTTGTAGCAATATCAGTAGTGAGGCTTATATTGGAGTAGCCAACCGAGTGAGCTGAATCATTTGCAGGATTGGAGGCCTCAAAAGATAATACTGTGATGAGGAAGAGCAGGGCAAAGAGAAATGAAGATCACCGGTAAGTAATCCAAACATACCGAATGTGACTGCATGTTCCAAGGATGTAAGGGCAGGGATTGGCCCTGGGCCAGACAGGGCAAAGTGCTTTTGCTGCAGGATAGTGAAATTGTAACAAAGCCTATTTACCGGAAAGGTATTGAGGCAGTCGTAGTAAGCAATTCTGCAGGTCTTCAAATGTCATCAATAGGGCTCAAGTCCAGAAAAAAGTGTGGGGGATCATTAACATATACGCACAGGGACATTTCCTAATAGAAGAAAATTCAAAATAGAAATGAGCATTGTCGTTCACAAAATGAATCAATACCCAAAAAAAAACAAAAACAGATAGAGGAGATTTTCCTAGAACACTGCTGCAAAGTATAAAAGGTGTGCACCCTTTTAACCCAAAAATATTTATTGAAATACCAATACAAGACATGTGCTCTGAAGACACTTTCATGTGGTTTTGTGGCTTCAAATCCTGTGGGTAAAAACTTTGGCAAAAAAGCTTTTTTTGCATGCTGACCTCAAAAACACCCAAGTGGGATGGAGTCAGCACTGTGAAACAAGTGAGCGGATGCTGTTAACCCACATGTAATCTCAACTTGTACCCTGAAAATCAACACAGCACCAGGGAGAACATCTCCAGGCCTGCACTGTCCAATTACTTAATTGAAACATCAGCTGCAATGTGGCCCCCGCTGCCCCTGCCAAAAGATGGGGGGGCACTTTGGCAGGCCACAAATTTGGGGGGACTTGTCCCCCCTGTCCTTCCCTATAAACTGAAGATATAGACATCTAATTTGTATTTTCCTTTGACAAATCACAGTATGAATGGTATTGGACACCTTTTGGGTATGTCAATAGTCGGAGTGAATTTGGGATATTCCTGAGAAAGGAGCTCCCAGATGCAGCGGAGAGAGGAATCATAGTTTATGTGGATGATGAGTTAATCATAAATTAAGACTTGATGGTTCATTTCAATGAAATTAGACATGTGCTCAGTCAGCTACAGAAAGCTAGGGCAAAAGTGGCTCTTCAGAAAGCACAGTGGTACGGAAAAAGAGTACATTTATAAGGCCATGAAGTGAGACAACATGGGTTAAACCGACAAAAGAAAAAGGTGGAAGCAATTCAGAAAATAAAAGATCCCACCAACATGAAAAGTCTAAAGAGTTTGCTAGGAATGACAGGTTACAAAAGGAAATGTATTGAAAATTATGCAGAGATCACACAACCTTTGACACAATCACTGAAGTGGGGCGCACCCTTGAAAAGGGACAGAGGAACAGAATGAGGCAGTGGCAAAGTTAAAAGGCTGTCTGCTAAAAGCGCCATGTTTGGTATAACCAATAAAAAACAGGATTTCTTTAGAAACATAGGAATCACAGATCAATGTATGTCAGCAGTGCTATATCACAAACATGATGCAAATAACAAAACCATTGCATATGCCAGCAAGGCATTGTCAGAGGAAGAGACCAAGTTTAGTGAATGTGAAAAAGCACTTCTGACCACTGTGTAGAGGAGCAGCCAAGTGCCCCTGTAGGAAATCTCGCCCCTTCACACCTATATGCTGGAAGCCAGAGATCATGCCATTCTTGACGTCAGTGACTGTGACTTTTCCGAGGAGAGTCTTCGAGAAAATGTATCCACTAAGAACACCCTATCTGATATATCCCGACGAGATGACAATCTCTTGGAAGAGGTCCCTGAAGGAATATGAAGAATGAAAGAAAGGGAAGTTGGTGACGCCACAAGAGATGAACGTGATGCACTAAGAAGACTGGGTGAAGAAGAGAATGTATGGACCTTGTAGAAAATGATGACAAAGTAAAGAATTGAGTAAACCTTCATATGCAAAGTGAGGATTGCATGTGTGAAGAGCACTGCAGAAAATGTAAGCTGTTTAATAACTGTACAGATGCAGCAACACAAGTAGACTAAGTGATCATAGAAGTTAGTGAATAGACTGCAGGCGAAGTCACCATTATATAGAAACTGAACATCAGTGTCACAACTTTACTAAGCTCAAGCCCATGGAGAAGATGGCAAAAGCTGTGTCGCAGCACAAAAAGCAGCTGGGATTGTGGAAGAACCTGAGAAAGACTGTCTGGCCTGGTGTCAAAGGCTGGAGCAGTGAAGAACTGGTTATCTATCCTTGAAGAACAGTGAATGTGAGAGGCTGAGTCATCCCTTGTTAATGTGCAAAGAAATAATAGTATGAGTGCCCATTTGTATTCATTTAATACAATTAAATACTAGAAAATGGGCTGTATTGCGGTCTCCTGTCACGTGGATTATGGATGGAAATAGAAGATTGGGCAAGCGGCTCTAGAACTAAGATAGCGCATGCTCACACTCCCTTATATTCCCAGGGCTGAGAATATATTGCAAGGCCAAGTTCAAAGAGAGTATGCATGGCAGAAGGCATGGGTGAGGAGAAATGTTGGGCTAAATTTGGTGGAGAGATACAGTCAAGTCCACCTCCTGACACCTGGGATAAAGCCTACCTGCTGCTAGTGAGCCGAATGTTCCAGAAAGGCATGAGCTTGCCAACCAATTGTAGAAGCATCTAATAACTGTGAAGATGACTTGCAGTAGGGGTGGGCATGAGTAGTCCACCTGACAGTAGAGATCCATTCACAACCCGATCCCCTACATAAAGTATACTTAGATGTTCCCCTTAAGCCAACCACAACCCCGGTAGGTTTTTCTTATTTGCCACATAGTATGACATCAAGTATGATGAATTTTCATTATAAAAGTATGTATTTTATGAAATGTGTTGAGTTGAGCGGAAAAAGATAATGTTGTGCGGCGTCCGTTGATGTCCGTTGTAACTCCCTGTTTTAGATAATAGATATTAAAACAGTAAAACAAATTTGCCTTCTTCCTGAGTTGGTTTGTTTATTTTGTGTAAGAGTTACTCCGCATCCCATCTACTGCATGATAACACACTCCAACAGTTGATCAGCCTGTGTCACAGTGGATCTTTGATACTCCTGATCCAAACGTGATTAAGGTGTAAAAAGAGGATCTTATTATAGGTCCATTTTACGACCACATGCTAGATGCAGAGCAAAATCCTTTGAATGAGGAAGATTGCAAAGGGAAAGAGGAAAGGAGGGTGCTGTTGAAAAACAAAAAGAGAATTTGTTTACAAGACGGGCTGATGATTAGGGAATCTGTGTCAGGCCAAGTCCAGTGGGTAGTGCCTTTGTCATTTCAGGGATTGATGTTACATCATGCCCACAATGCCATAACTGCAGGCCATAGAGGTTCCCAGAAAACTTTGGAAATTTTAATAGATTATGTCTAGTGGCCACACATGTCTGCGTATGTAGAGCTATATACAAGGGGATACTTGGGGTGTGTGCACAGTTTCAACCTACTTCCCCAACAGACAGGGCACCATTAATGAAAAGAGCACAAACACTTAAATGGTCAGATTTCAAATCAATTTTGTAGGTCCCGTACAAAGTTCGGCCTGGGGAAACAGGTATTTGCTGACGGTCATTTGTTTAATGTCTAAATGGCCAGAATGCATTCCGGCACCGGATTGCAGTGCGCAAATGGCAGCAACTTTGTTAGTCAACCATATTTTCTCTAGGTTTGATTTACCTCAAAGGATAGAATCAGATATTGGTAGTCATTTCACCAGTGCAGTGATGACAAAGCTGTGGCAGATCTTAGGTGTAAAATTAAATCTGCACATTTCATACTGGCCCTTTTCTTCTGGGGGTGTGGAACATTGCAACAGGTCAATTGTTGATATTTTAAAGATATGTGTAGCTGAGGCAGGGTCCTGTTGGAATTTGAGACTCCCTCTGGAGCTAATGGATATTAGCTCAAAACTGTCCAGATCCACAAACCTCAGTCCGCACAAGATTCTGCCGGGCAGAAAGATGGTTTTGCCGCCGCATTTACTGTGCCGGGCCAATGAACAGGTTCTGGTAAATGCAGCCACAAATCACCAATATATCGATGAGCTGAGAAAGCACTTGCAACATGCATTTGTGTTTGCACAGTATAATCTGGAAAAAGCCGCTGACAGTGCAAAGGCATACTATGACAGGAAGACAGCTATGACAGGAAGACAGCTGTGAGAGAATATGAAGTAGGTGACTTAGTCTATAAGTTTTACTTTTTTCAAGGTAAACATAAAAATGCCAAATTCCTCGCATCGTGGCGCGGGCAATTTACAATTGTGGACAAGGTTTCAGCTGTGGTGTACTGAATTGCTAAAAAAGAAAGGAGCGTTAACTGGGCCAATTTTTTCATTTTCACCAAATCAAACCATTTCACCCTAATCATGAGGTGAGAAGGCTTGAACAAATTGGAGAAGCTAATAGGGAGTAAAAGGTGTAGTTGTATTCAGGAAATAAAGCACTGTTACCTCGAAGAGATTCACCATAGCAGGTAAGTAGGTGCGAATGTAGCTATTCATTTAATTGGGAAAAGGGGGTAAAAAGATGGGTACATCAGGTAAGTAACTGTGTGTACATTTTTAAGATTTAGGAAAAATAGGGGGATAAAACAGGTGAGTATATAAGTGGAAATGTGGGCACAAGGTGTGTAAACAAATATATACACAAGCAAAAAGGAGTAGAAATAAGTCAAGAGTTCCAGATTGACATTTGTTTAGTTTCCTAAGTGTCACAGGTTGATGAATGATTAGAATAGCAGGTGTTTTGAATGGATGTTGAATCTTTGTACCAAAGATTAATTTGTTTCTTTTGTTTCTTGAAAATGCTGTGTTGAATGTTTTACCTACATGTGGTCATTGAAAAAGTCAAAATATCATCATTGTATAGATTGCAAATGTTATGTTGTTTAATCCACAGTTTTATTTCAGGTAAACCTCAACGGAAGGGGAACATGAATGGGTTTGGTGTACTTGGTTCTTAATCTGTCTTTTTCTCTTTTGATTTAGAGACTAAATTATTTACCCTCCAGAGCTTTTGGAGCTGGCCGCCAGATCTCAGTACCTTGGAGTCTTCTGGATTAACGGGAGTACCCTGAATGGATGAAAAAACCTCTGGACTGAAGAAGGGGGAAAAGATGTACGACTAGTGGACCTGAAGGAAGCCCCACTTGCTGAGGATGGAAGCTTGCTTCACAATAAAAAAGCTATGGTATGGACACGGGACTGATTGAAAGTTCAGTGTTAGGCTTTCTGATGGCCACCACCAAGTTAAGAGACATGTTATCTTGCACTTGGTATTATACATCCTATCTAATTCTTTCTTTTGATTCATCCGCATGTCACGAACAATTGAAGGTGGAACACTAGTTTTGGGAGTAACTTATTTTAAACAGAAACATTGATTTCAATGGATTCATTTCCAGGGTTGGACTGATGCAGCCATCCATTCATAGAATAGGCACTATGGACAATATGGACAACATCATAATTTTTAAAACTATTTTTCACTTTCTTTGTAGATCAAAAGGTGATAAAAAGAAAATACATATACACATAAAAAGTAAAAAAGCATAAAAAAACCTATACAAAATATAACTTTTTTTAAAAAGCATCCAAATTTAAAAAAAAAATCAATCTATTTAAAGAAAAACTATTTCTCCCCTTTAAATTGACCTTTGAAAATGACAAATCTACACTTTTAAACATTAATACAATAGGAACACCATTGAAGCGACTCAAACAAACATATATGTTAAACATGCATTTTTTGTTTTGGCAAGCAATTTACATACAGAAATATCAAGTATCCTGTTTTTAAATAGCATTTATGAGAATGCTGTTTGAGATGCTCACATGTCTATTGGGTAGAGAGGAGGTATTTATGCCAAATAAATAGAGAGATTTATATAGGCAGTGATGTTCTGAGTTAATTTTATTTTTATCAAATGGAAGCTTTACTCTGAACCCTGAGAGCATGTCCAATATGCAGTGAAAAGTGTATGCGGTTAAACCAAATGTACATATGGTGACGTGTGTCTTTTCAATCAACCAGTATATGATAATTCATCATTGTAATAACCAGTGACATTGGGATTTCATGGAGGAATTATGAAAATGTGTAATTTGGTTATATTTTGAATTAGTTTAATTATTTCTAGTTTTTAACAAATAGACATTCTGTGCAACCCTGTGTGTTCCTTTTCCTGAAAGGGGAGGGAAGCTGTAGGGAATCAACGCTATTAAACTGCCATATCCAAGGTTCAAAAAAGGAACTTTGTTTAATAACCAAACATTGTTTATGCCCTATGTGTCTTAATGCAATTGAAGATCTAGGTCACTTTTTGGTGTTGTGTCCAGTCACCTTGCCTTTAAGAAAATGCTTTTTAAAACCAATATGGTGCTTGCGGAACTGCAGATGAGTGGTCAATGCAATTGCAGTCTGTCTCAATTCTGCGGATACTCCAGCAATATTCGCAACTGTAAGATGGGCTTGGTGTGTTAGATCTAGGAGGATACAATTGTGACTGTGATTATTGCATAGGAAATTGTTCAACCAAAAAAGTGATGGGTGGAAGGTTTTGAATAAATCTGTCCCACTGGCAATGCTCTGGGCAACCTTCCACAGCACCGTTTTTAAGCCTGTCTTCGCCATTGCAAAAGGGGCCCAGCCATATGCAAATCAGAGGCCAGATCTCCTATGCATGTAAACACAAGCAACCCCAGACATGTTTTGGCCTTGTTGGGCCTCCTCAGTGATTGTTCACCATTACCAAGTGGACACTGCAAGTAAGTAATGAAGTATATTGCTCATTGAGCTCCAGGAGTGTGTAGAAAGGGCTTAGCTTAGTAATGCTACTGGGTTGTTTTATTACTGAGACAGTTTGTTTTGAATGGGTGAACCTTGTTTATAGTTAATTGTATTATTAGAGGCTGCGAGCAATGCTCTCCTCCTTTTTCACATTGTCATTTGCGTCTCTTTTCTGTGGGTTTGTCATTTTTATGGGGGGTTCATCTGTGATCAATATTTGTTTTCCGTCAGAATTTTACATTTCTTGGTACTTAGTCTATTTAACTGTGTGAAATTTTAATTGAATAAAAATGCATTGTTTTATCATGGCTTTTATGTTCTTATGGTCGAAATAAAGCTTTACAACAACAAAAATAACTTTGTTTAACAACCAAACATTGTTAATGCCTAATTTGGGGTGGGTGGAAATTTACCCAGAAGTGGATGTTGCACCAATAAAACCTCCTACAAAAGGAGTACAACTACATTTTCAGTCCTTAGTCACTGGCTTTGTTTGGTAAATGTCAAAGGGTACCGATAAATAAAGTACTGTAAAGACTAGTTGTTGAATTGAAGGAGAGCATTTGATGTGATATTTATTTAATTATTTGCACCGTGCTATAGCCCGCAGGCAACAGGGCTCACATGCACACATGGACTTTTCTGGTTAGACAAGGCATAACATAATGTGAGGCATTTTGCAGAGTCATTATTCAAATAGTACGTTTTTCAGGCATTTCATGAATAAGATATGCCTTTTTCTAGGCGTAGATCGACCAGATTATTCCATGCCTTGGCTGCCTTTACCTGGAAGGATCTGCCATTACCCCTTGTTCAATAACTTCTCCTTTCAATGCATTTAGGCACCAGGGCAAAGTTTGCCATATGGCTAATATAGAATAGTATTAGCCCTGTGACCAAGTTTGCCCTGTGGCAAACATTAATTAAAAGTATATGTTTTTTGCATGAGGACACCGGTTGGTGATTTTTACTTGGAAGACCACTCACAATCTGCGCCCATTGCACCCTTATCAGAGGAGATTATAACTTCAGGGAAGCAGTCACAGCTTGAGACATTCATATAGAGATGCGAGATTTGGAATATTAACATTTCACAACAAAATCTCCCAACTAGCCAAGTTCTGGTTTTCATATGTATGATTTGTGTTCATCAAAGAGAGACACGTGCTTCTCAACATGACTAAGATTGAGGAAAAGGGGGGAGTACGCTGCCACTGTGGTTCTCAGGTGCCCACCTCTTAGATAATCGTTTTTTAAGAGTCCTCTAGGATTTCTGTACTGTAGCTACGTTCCTAATGGCAGTCATTGGGGATGCTCCATTGGTATGGAACAAAAAGGGTGCAGGGGTAATGTCCAGGGGTTTTGAGGCAGTGGCAGCATGTGCAATAGGAGTTGGTATTTCCCATTGTGCACCAACAGTCACTCATTTTGTCATGCAAAGTACGAGCACTGTACATGTCTGAGTGCGTGTCTGCAGGGAGATGCCTTACAGACCCTCATCTAGGGAGAACTCCCAAGTTGAGCTCTGCAAGGCCTCTGTCACTGCAGCCAGGGGAAGGGTCTAAGGAGCATTGCGCATAGAGGGACATTGGGGGCATATGTTTGAATGCTTGTCTGATAACATTCTGTGGGCCTTGCTGTAGACAGGAGGTGGTCGTGGAAGTCCATCAATAACAAGTGTCCCTGCGTCTTGTTTCTGTGCAGGTCCAGTAGGGGCACATAGCTGAGGGAAGAGGAGAGGGATCATTTCCTAAGAATAGCTAATAGTGTGTGCCCCATGAGTCTTATGTTAATGTTAGATCTAGTATGTAATTGTGAGCGAGCTCGTGGGTATATATGTGTGTGTGTGTGTGTGTGTGTGTGTGTGTGTGTGGGGGGGGGCATTCCTGTGCATGTGAGCATCTGTGTGTATGTGTGAGCATGCATATGCTTGAACATGTGGTTAAGCATGAAGGGGGAGTTTGAATGATCGGCAAAGAATGTGTTTTCCTACACATGTCAACGTGTTGTGGATAATAACAATGATACTACTACTACTAATAATAATAATAATAATAACAATAATATTTGGTGTTTAGTTTACGGTTAATAGTGGTTAATATTACAAATTCACCTGTTGTACTCAATTTGTGACTCTGGTAGATTGAAGGCATGAGCCAGTGGCAGCTTAACTTCATAAGAAGTGTGCATTCTATGGGTACAGCTATCCACCTGCACTGTGCACTGGGGGTCTCCCAATGGCACTGCCACTGTAAGAATACAGTTGTGTTGGCTTTGTCTGGGTGTTATTTGGCAAAGCAAACACAAGTGGTTTCTTAGAGTGGCAGCACTGGGATTTCATTCTGACAGTGGTTGGACTGATATTATTATTATGCAAGGCCAACAGAAATGTATTCCTACAGTGGCAGTACTGACATTTTTACGCAAATCCAACACAACGATATTCTTAAAATGGCAATATTGACATTATTGTGCATAGCAATCATGAACATGTATTAAAAGTAGCAATACTGGCATTATTGGGCAAAGCTAACCAGAGTGTAGTGGCATTAGTGGCATATCATGCTGCAGAAAACGTGACAACATCTTCTTAGTGCGGCCATATTGCCAACACCAATAAGAGTCTGTACTTACAGTGGCAGCACTGATATTATTGGGCGTTATTAGGCAAAAGCTTCGACAAGTGTGTTTTTACTGTGGTAGTACTAGGCTTATTGGACACATCCATCAGGAGTGTTTTTTTTAAAGTAGCAGTACAGGTGTTACTGGCAGAAGGCAAAACAACCATGTACTTACAGTGTCAGTACTTGGGTTATTCGAAAAACACCAACATGAGTGTTTTCTTCCAGTGGCAACACTGGCCTTATTAGTTGAAACCTTCATGAATGTGTACTTACAATATCAGTAATGGCATCATTGGGCCAATCCAACACAATTGCGTACTTCTAGTCAACTGGCGATATTAGACAAAAGCCAATACTAGTGTATATGTACAGTGGTGGTACTGCCTTATCAGACAAAGCCAATATGAGTGTGTTCTTACAGTGGCAGTACTGGGATTAATGCCTTAAGACAGAGTGGCAATAGTGGTGTTACTGGGCAAACACCAACATGAGTGTGTTTTTAGAGTGGAAGTGCTGGCCTTATTGAACTAAGCCACCATGAGTGTGTATTTAGAGTGACAGTACTGTCATATATTGGCACACCAGCATTGAAAGGTGTTCTTAGAGAGGAATTATTGGCACAGTTGTGCAAAGCAAATATAAGTGTGTAGTACTTATGTGATAAAAGCCAGTAAGGTAAGTGATTTCTTAAAGCAACATTAGAGGCGCATTATTGGGCAAAGCCATTCTGAGTGTATTTTACGGTGGTAGCACTAGCATTATAGGGCAACCCAACAATGGTGTGCTCATGCAGTGGCAATGTGGATATTATTGATCATATCCATCATGCGTGTGTTCTTACAGTGGCAATGCTGGTATTATTAGGAAAAACCATCATCAGTGTGTTGGTGAAGCAATACTGGTGTACATTGGCACAGCTAGCATGGCCATGTCTGCTTGCAGTGGGAAGTCTGGCATTAATCAGAAAAGACATGTGATTTCTTACAATGGCAATACTGCCAGGTATTGGCACAGCCAGAATGAATGGGTCGTCTTACAGTAACATCACTGACAATACTGAGCATGTTCTTGCAGTGGCAATATTAGCCTTCTGAAAATACACTGGGAAATGTTCCTGTGTATTGATGGTGACCGGGTATCTAGTGAATGTGTTTATTGTATACTTTATATATCTAATTTTATCACTTTTTGGCTCATTTGTTTCCAAAAGGTGTATTGGAAAATTGACAAATGTAACACTTTTTTTTAAACACATGTTGGGACAAATTCCCACAAAAATCCCTTTGTTTGATTTGTATTCCCTTGGTCACTTATGTTCATATCTGGGAAATAAGTACAGCCTCTATTGAAAAAGTTCATCAACTGATTAGGGTGAACTGTAAGTTTGTGTACATCCTGAAAGACAGAGTTATCTCAGTGTGAGCAGGCCATTCATGGTTTTGGTTACAAGTAGGAGAAATCTGAATAGGGACCAGTGTTGCATGACAAACCATCAAACATGAAGACAGTGTGCAGTAGACAGCGATGAAGTGGAAGATTAAACAGGGTGAACTTTGCAAATTTAGTTTTTCTCATGGGATGGAAAAACGAGTAGAATGTAGGACCCAGGGATGGGTTACAGTGGTCAAGCCCTTTGAGAACAAGACTGGAATTCAGGGTTTTAGTAGGGTGTTAGTATGAAATGTATTCTCTGCATGTTTATACTGCAGCTGTGGCAATAGAGGCAATGCATTTTTGAGGTTTTAGTTTGCGATCAAAGAGGACCCCCGATGTGTGCACTTTACGGCTGGGGTCAGAAGCTTATCTGTACATGTAACAGGGAGGGCAGAGGAAGTGAGGAATTGGGATCTGAGATATGGAAGAGTTAAGCATTAGGTCAGCATTAGGCAAGTGATTGTCTGCAAATATATGTTAACAATATTAATCATTTATGTATGGCACACTGAACCCTGACTGTTATATTGGAAATGCAATAATTGGTATAATTATCATTACATAATTAAATGGAACTCAATTTATCAACCTCCAAAGAATGAAGAGCAGCGTCTGCCTACTGGGATTCCTGTGTCTACAAGTTAAATGTATATGTTTGATGCGAGTGCTTAACTCACTGTGCTATATTGCCAGATACTTGTTCTAGGAGAAACACAAGGCAAAGGTTAGTTTACAGAGAGAGGATTTGCACAGCTTGAAGAGAAGTGGGCCCAGAGCAGAGCCTGTGGGAAATACTAATGTGAGCAGGGTGGGAGTGGAATGTTCCATTGTTCAATAAGAAAGAGACGAAATGGTTTGATAGGTAGGAGGAGATCAGTCAACAGTCAATTGTGGAGTCACAAAAGCCAATACTGAAAACTGTACATTGGCGAGAAGGGTGATCACCATTGCTGAAGGGTATAGAAACATCAAGGATAAGATGGCATGGATTCGATCTCAAAAGGGACAGTCCACACTCACTGCTACACTAAGTCACATCTATTCCGCACTAGACTAGGATCAACCCCCATCATGTTTCATCAGTGAGGTGTCGATTGGGTATCTGTTAAGTTATGTTATTGGGCATTTGTATAGCGCCTTTCACCAATGGTGTGACCTCAATGCACTGTGGCTTGAGATCAAGCAAAATAGACTCAGGAAATACATCTGAGCATGCCAAACTCTCTTAGGATGACTTACACAAACGGAAATTACCAGTTGGTTTCTTCTGGATCCAGTTCCTGACATCAAGGTGTTAGTAAATCTCATGAACCAGTATGGAGAACGTTTTACTTGTGATTCCCCTTTCTATTCGCTGTACGACTCGTCCCTTTCACTGTTCATACATTTGCAGACTGCATCTGGTGAGCAGGGCTGTTTAAAAAATAATTTGACACCCCCCCTCCCTGCGCGCTCCTGGTCAATGTGTGCGAGGGGGGCAGAGCGCCAAAATTTCTTGTGATATTGATAGTTATAGTAAGCATGTATTTGTTCACTCTACTGATATGTATGTACTGCTACTTACCTAATGGGCATTTATACCCCACTGAACGGTACTCATTAGTAACCCACTGCCCCTAAGAAGGATTAAAGGCTCAGTGGGCTCTGCTGGAACTCAAAGTCACAAACAGAGCTCTGCGGCTGATGCTCAGCCCCTGCGCTATTTTACCAGCCTGAGGGATGGGCTGACTGTGGGGAAATATTGGGTGATGCTGGAGTGCCCACAGGAGATTGGAGCAAAGGTGCGCATGGCTCTGCGGAGTGAACGTATCTCAATGCAAAGGGTCAAACATTAGGGTGGACGGAAGACGACGAAGACCAATATCCTGGACCCAACCGAATACCCTGAGTGCATGCCTCGCCCCTTCCCCGTCACGCCCACTCTCTCTGTCTCCGAATGCACGGTCTTTCCATTGTTCAGGACAGCACCCCCACTCGATACCATTTCAGGCTCAAGCCCCTTGGCAATGAGTACAAAATGTACAGTTGCGGCAAAGAGGTTAATGAGTGAATGGGTGCAGGCTAGTTTGAAATCCACTAACCCTGCACATGTAGGATTGGTGCACATTGACACGCAGTGTGAGAAGCTGCCACTTCTATAGGGGGCTTTAACCCCTACTGCCCTGAATACATCTTCAAATTCACACCTTCAATTCCCACAGTCACAAAAATAGCCAATTATTTTCTAATTGCCCGCTCTGGCATCTGCGCAGGGAGTTAATCACTGGAATAGGGGGCTCATGCTAATACATGAGCACCCTATTGTAATGAAGACCACCTCAGAACGTGTCAGGGCGTGGAAGTAATCATCTGAATAGGATGCTGATGCTTTGCGGATGCATTTAATAACAATAGGGCTCTTGCCGTGACTTCTCCCACTACGCCAGCTCGGGGGAGCCCTTGAAAGACTCACTCGAGCTGGCATGGCAGGAGGCTAATGTAATGGTGCCCTGGAAGGCAAGGCAGCTCCCGGGGAAGTCACCCTTCCCGCCCTGCCCTAAGGCCGGCGCTGCTGGTGAGCTCCACTTTTTGCCACCCTCATCACCATCCTTTTCACATTCCCTGTTCCTCTTCGCCTCGTTCCTCCTTTCAGATAGCAGCAATGAGTTGCTGCTTGCGGCACTGCAAAGTGATCTGTGATAGTGTAACCACATAGAACTTTAAAACATAATCGCCCAGACACACAATTTAACCATTAGGTTGGTGGGAGATCGGGACATGTCGTTCTTCCTATGACTTATGTGAGTACAATACATTGTCCTAGGGACAAAAAATATTTCGGAGCATATTTAACATATGAGTTTCTTTCTAGGTTGTAGGCCAGATACTGTCAGTCAAAAATGCATCAGTAGACTATATGGGGAAGGGTACACGTGAGGCTCAAATCTTGTTTTGTTGGTTTTGTTTATTAATTTATATTACGCACCGGACCCGAAGGTATCAGGGCGCGGAGGTTGCAAGATGATTTGCAGCTAAATTACCAAGGGCAGAGATACACAGTATCAGTACAGAAAAATACAGTCATACAGTTATAACATGTCATAAAATAATACAATTACATAATGACATAGAGGAGAGTACAAAGCAGTCAGAGTTTACTATGATACAAGCAGAGATCAGGCCTTACTGGTCATGGGCTTTGAACCAGTTGATGAGTTTCTGTCTGAAATGCGTATACGGTTGATCAGTTCATAAAGGTGGTGGCAAGGAGTTCCAAAGCTGAGCAGCTGTTACGGAAAAGCTACATCCCGACCCTGGCTAGCTTAGCTCTTGGGACAGTGAGGCAGTTCGAGTTAGCTGTTCTTGTGGGCCTAGTGGAGGATTTTCTGCAGAATCTCTCACTGAGGTAGAGAAGGGCAGCATTGTTTAGACATTTGTAGGTGAGCGAGGCAGTTTTAATCTGGATTTTGTCGCTCATGGAAAGCCAATTATTTTGTCTTCTGATCTCAGAAATGTGCTCTCTCCTTGAAATACCCATGGCAGCTCTGAGGGCATTGTTTTGAATAGTTTGAATTCTCTTGGTGATGTACTTATTGGAGCCAATGTAAAGAGAGTCACAGTAGTCCAATTTAGACAGGATGAGGGCTCTGGCAAGGATACTGCGGTTGTTTTTAGATATCATTGCTTTACCTGCTCTGATAAGTTTGCATGTATATGCAGTGGTGGATGCTATGGAGTTTAATTGTTTGGTGAATGACAGAGTGGAATCGAGGTAAAAACCTACAGTTTTTACCTCTTTAGCAAATTTGATAAGATTGCCGTCGATCATAAAGGAGGTATATTCCCTGCCTAGTTTTCTGAGGTTAGAGGTGGTGCCCAGAATGATAAGTTCAGTTTTGTCATCATTCAGGCATAGACTGTGTACTGCCATCCATACCTGGATGATGAGGTAGACCCTGTTCACCAAGGCCAAATCCTTGTCATAATCCCCAGAAAGTGGTAGGAGAATCTGAGTATCATCTGCATAGTTCATGTAGGTGATACCAAGATGGTCCAGATCATCGAAAAGGGACTTGGTGAATATGTTGTACAGGGTAGGTGGAACACAGGATCCCTGGGCACTCCACAAGTGATAGGGGTGGGGTCAGCAGCAGCTGAAGGTGAGAAGACCCTGGTTCTGTTGCTGAGAAATGATTCAATCCAGATTGTGGCTTCCTTGGAGAAATGCGCAGCTGAGTTCAGATGACTGCATAAGACCTTGTGATCCACAAGGTTAAATGCAGCTGAGAGATCTAGAAGGAGAAGTAGGGCTGATTTCCCTTTATCTCTGAGTACATCTATTTGAGCCTTGAGGTTGATTAGAGCAGTTTCTGTTCCTTGTTGTGGAGGGAAACCTGATTGGGGAACCCCTAATAGGTGGTTGTGTTCCAGGTATTTCTGGATTTGTAAGTATGCAACCTTATCTATTATTTTAAGAAGAAAGGGCACTGTAGTAACGGGTCGGTAGTTGGTTGGGATGAATGGGGCTAGTGCCTGTTTTTTCAAAAGAGGGAGTACCCAGGATTCTTTGAGGTTGCTTGGAATGGAGCCAGAAGTGAAGGAGGTGTTGATAAGCTTCGATATGAAAGTCGGCAAGTCCCTTGCTCCGTCCGTGATGAGTTGGGCAGGGTATTGGTTGCCCTGACAATTCGAGGGTTTAAGTGACAATATAACTTTTTCAGTCTCAAGAATGGAGACTTTGGAGAAGCTGAAGCGGTTTAAGGGGATGTGTGGTCATGCTGGGGGTGTACAGGAGGGGTCACTGTGGGTAGAAAGGCTTTTTTTTGCAATTTTGTCTTGAAGGGCAGTAACTTTGTTGACTAGAGCAGACTGAATATTGGTACACCACATTTGATCTTTTGTGCATAAATTTTAAACTGGGATGGGTGTTTCTAATTCTTTAAGAATTATGCATAGTTCCTTCATACTGGATTTGGCTTGTGCGATACGGTTATTGTACAGATCTTCATCAAGTATTCCCTGCCTTACCATATATATTATCCCCTTGGAGGTTGTATAAAGCACCTTATTTCGGTAATTGAGGTTGCACATGGCATATGATGGTAGCAGCTGCACATGTGTGGGTATAGCTTACTAGACGGTGACTATGCCAGGCATCTGATGCCAGTTTTGGCAACTGTATTAATTGTGGCTGTTCCGTGCTTTTTTTAAACACATTTCTTAGATAATATGCTGAGGGCTGATTTCAACCAGAGAAAAGAATCATAATGAAAACATTATCATATGTTTAAAAATAATTTCATTTGAGGTTTAAAGGGTAAATGAGAATAAGTAGAATGACTGTTTAAGGTCAATGTTAACTGGTTGCTGTGATCATAGTTCTGTTATGGTATTTCCAAGCAGATAATGTGAACAGAATGTCTCTCTCCTCCCCCCATGGAAATAAGGAAGGGACAGAAGAGGCCATTTAACATAAATAGGCCAAAATGCAATCATAACTTAATGCGGAGAAAATCTTTAAAAACTGTGCTATGGATTTCAAAGGCATTCATATTGTGGTTGCAATTTTATACAGCTCATTAGAGTGCGGCATACATTTATCTGTACAGGAATGTGTCTTTCAGTCCAAATAATGTATTTCTTACCAAAATTAATTGCCTCTAAACGCGGAAAGAAACATAGTATATTTGCAGCTTTGCACAATTAGCGCTGCTTCTAAAAATGCCAAAGAGGAACCTATTAACGGATTCAAGATGGTCTGCAGAAATTATGTATAAACCTTGAAACCCCGGGAAGACTGCGATAAATGATCCACCAGGAAGATGAGGACAAAAAAAAAAAATACAACATACTTTTTTGATGATATGTTTTTTAAGCTCATGGCAATACCTCTGTGCAAGGTTTATCGAGGCCTAATCATGTTTTTTTGAAGGATTAGTAGCAATTATCGTTAGGGTTCAAGCATTTAACTGTGACTGCTGCAATAAATCCTTAAACTAACTGAGACATACTTTTTTGCGTGTGCATGTGGCAACCTGCTTCTGCATCGCAACCATCTGCACACGGTTACTGCCTGGTGCACACAGATGGTTCTCAAAGATCTGTAGAACCATGCTATTCTTTAATCACGCCCTGCACCGACACAACATTGACTGAAATCCTCATCAGATCATTGGCACGTGAAAGACTATTTGATCACCTTGATTAACTAACTCAGCCTGTAATCCTGTTAGGAAATGTTTCACTAGTGCCTGATCTGGAAAAAAAAAAGAAAGGAAAGAAAATGGCAGCTTAAATAATGTGTTCCAAGAAGATCCAGGCATTAGCAGTATGGCTGCTAGAGAATGGAAGGCATCCACCGTTTTAAATTGAGAATCTAAGGAGGGCAGAGACATCTAGGAGTCAGCAATATTTCCCCGCCCCCTCCCTTGCACTTGCGCGATCTCAATGCCACTTGGCCTAGTAAGATCGTTGTCTCTGCCCTTCCTCTGTTCCCCCTCCCTTGCCTCGTTGTGCCTTGAAACACTTGTGTATAGGCGCGTTACAAATGCCATATTTCGAGTCACTCGCCAGATCTACAGTACAGAACAAATATTTTCCACGCTATTTTGAGCATCATCAGACAATCAAAATAATATCCGGGATACACAGAATATGCTTAATTTAAAACTTAATTAGGCGAGTGAAAAGAGTGTTTGATGTTTCCTGCACTGAAAAATAAATACAAATACATCTATTTTTCATTTGGAGCAGATGGAAATGCACAGGAAACATAGCAAATATATAACATGTATGCGTGGTAAAAACAATAAAGGAATACAATCTGACAACATAAATATATTATAGTATTCCCTAGACGAATGCTTCCTTGAAATTCTGGTTTTGAAGGTCCCCATCCTATAGTATTCACATCCTATAGGTGTACACCCTTACTGATAAAGGAACATTACCCAACATTCCTCCTGTTTGCTTTTCCTTTTGCTGACAAGAGGGTATGTGGTCATGACTCATGTGGCAGGGCCTGGGTACAAAGAGGCCCTTCCTTTGCGGCTGCCAGCTCCCTTGCCAGGGATCAAAAAGAGGACAGGAGGATCGAGGCTTTCCCAGGCATTACTGGACTTGGCTGCGATTAAGCATGGGTCCAGCAATATCTCCCTTTCTCTCTCTCCCTCTTTCAGCCTCTCTCCCTCTCTGTTTCTGTCTTCCTCGCACTTTCTCTCTCTCTCTGAGAACAATATCAAAAGGACAGGGAGAACCTACCCAGGAGTTTGCCACTCCTATGGATAGAAAAGAGCTCTGGAAGAAGGCTTTCTTTTAAGGAAGGTTCCAAGTCTGGATTAAAGGAACCCATGAGAAACTATTTGGACAGAAAAGACTTGGCAGAAAGGTTTGCTAGACATGTTATAAGTATGGGATGTCCTGCTCCTTCGGCTCGAAGAGTCCTCCATCGCTCAGCTAGGGCATTCCATGGGCCATCCTAGAGCAAGACTTCCAGTTCACTAGGTGTCAAAATATGTTATACTTACGGAAAGGAGAGAGCCCGATAAACTAGGTATTCACTGATTTATGACAGTTACCTAAAAAGGTCTCCAGACTCCTTACCGGTTAACTCTTTGTTATCAAGCTTGACAAGATGGCCAACCATGGCAGCTAAGAAGGTGACTATTTGGCTCAGAACGCTGCTCTTCTTCAGATATCCAAAAAGGGTAATCATGTTTTTGGGGTCGATCTAGAGGAAAGGGTCCACAAGGGTTTTAGAAGCAGACACATTCACAACCCTGGCAATCTAAGCCCAGGTTTTCTCTTCCAACAATCTAAAATACTGTTGAGACAAAGCAGAGTGGAATAATCAATTTCTGAAGAAATAGTTTGACAAATCCAGGCTGTAGGCCGCTTTGGCCACCATAAGCAAAGACTTTAAGCATTGGCCCTGATTATTCCAAGCGGGGAGCGAGACAGGCGGTTCTCGCTACCTGTCTGCCTTGCCTGACGTGCACCACTTGACACCTGCAGCCAATTCAGAGGAGGGGGCTAGGCTGCAGACCACGCATTTACTTTTCATAAGGGCTGCTCCAGCGAAGCGGCGAGCGAGACAGGCTGTTCTCGCTGCTCCTCCCGTTCCGCTACTCTACCAGTTCAGGAGCGTTCACAGAGCTTTCTGGTGACTGCACCCATTGCGTGGGCCAGAGGCCAAGGAGTAGGCGAAAGAGAAAGAAAGAAGGGAAAGTGGTCTCATGACAACTCAAATCCAGCACCAGCTGATAACCAACATAAAGAGGAAAACCCAAAGTTGCTGACGGATGATTACAGCTCTGTGAAGTATCATACATCTGGTCCTGGCACTAGCCCTGAAGAGTGGTGGGGCATGAGGTGAGCAAAGGTTGATATTGCAAACTACCCCTGTTGAGGTATATTATATGCTACGTTCTGCGGCCTGTACTGTGAATCCTATATCTTATACCCTGCCCATACTCTGCCACACTCAACGACCTGCCTTTCTCTTGGATGGCAGCTCAACCAGGTGAGAGACTGGGCTGTGCTGGGCTTATGCCTTGTGCTTTTCCCTACAATCCCCCCGCTGCCATGACTGCCAATTTCCATGAGAATCACACACACACACACTACTCCTCTCCTGTCCTGCCATGCCAAACGGAAAATCCTGACTGCAAAGTAGAAACGCTGTAATATGCTTGATGATGTAAGAATGTATGTGGAATATGATGTATGGGTGAGTGGAATGTATGTGTTGGAGTGAGTGAGAATGCAGGAGTGTCAGTGAGAGAGAGACAGTGCAGGCTTGTTGAGTGAGAAGAGGGCACTCTGCTGGTGGGCTGTAATACTGAGACATAATAAACTACATGTCTTACCTGGTAACTGCCTCCGACTGGTACTTCAACTTTGGCGACGAGCGCCCACCAGCATGAATCCACGCATTGCCTGACGAATGCTGCCTATCCCGTGATCCTGCACGCCGTGTATCCAGCACCATCCTGCTGATAAGGGTGCGTTCATTGCCTCTGCATTCACTGCCGCAGTGCCCGCTCTGCCCCCTGTTGGGCTGCTCTGATTTGATTTTACTGTAAATTGGTAAGGGGGCCATGAAGCGCATGCGCTCCAGCGAGTACGATAAAGGAAGCTCAAGCGCATTTTAAAAAAAAAGGACCGGTGCAGTAGAAAACACGCTGTTCATGCATTACCTGGGGACACCAGGACAAGAGAAATTTGATGATTTACCTGACCTTAGTGAAGAGGATTCCACAGGTCTCAATGAATGTGAGAAGTGTATAGTAAAGTTGGATAGACATTACGAAGCCGATCTAAGCATTATATTAGAACCTTACAAGTTTGGGAAGAGATCACAAAAAGAAGAAGAGACTGTAGAGTGTTTCATCACAGCTCTTAGAGGATTTGCAAGAACTTGTCATTTCGGTAAACAAATGAACGCATGTTTATGTTAGAATGTTGGCATGGAAAAATAAGAGAACGTCTATTGGAAAAGGGTGACCCGCCTTTAGCAGGGTTGATACCAGCAGCCCTGCGTTAGAACACAAGTAAGTTCCCAGTTGGGGAACTCCCGTCCCCTGCACACTATCAATGGCTAGAATAGCCCAGTAATTTTAGAAGTAGGTATTTAGTAAAGGTAAATATTACAATTAAAGTCACTGGGCCTCATTACGACCCAGGGGGTCAGGAAATAACGGTGGCAGGAAACCCACCGCCAACGTTGTTTCCGGACCGCCTGAGTCCGACCCCTGCAGGCGGGAGGGGATGTTCCCGCCAGGTCTGACCTGGCGAGTTTAACACTTCCCGCATGCAGGCAGACGAGGAAACACCGGAAGCATTACGAGATGCTGCCGGTGTTTCCATGATCCCCATTTCCATCGAGTCCCATAGGACTCAATGGGAATGGGGATTTACACCATTCCGCCTCAGTGATTCCCGGAAAACCGGGGTTGTAATGCCCCGGTAATTCCGGGAATCAGGGAGGTGGAATGGTAATACGAGTTCGGCGTTAACCAGGCAGTTTTACCGCCTCAGTTAACGCCGGACTTGTAATGAGGCCCACTGTCTTCTTTAAGGGTCTATCGGTCAGATATGATCCTGAGTACACCATTCACAAAGTCTTTTTGTTCTTTTTCAAAGATGATTTATTCCAAATATAAGTGCCCAACGCGTTTCGAGATACAATCTCTTCATCAGGGGCTGTGCGCTGAATACATTTTCATTTTCATTTTTCATATCTACAAATATTCAACAAAAAAGTACAAATTAGTAAATGTAAATTATCCCAAAGAAAGGTTGTAGCTTATCGTGTTAATATTCTAACCAAGTTCAAATTGTGCAGTCAGAGAAACAGATGCAATCATCTTCCATAAAACCCAATCAGGTTTCTTGTTGGTAAGAACAATTAGAGAGACATAACACATATAGATATTATTACCATTATTAAGTCATCATTTTCAATTTCAAATATGATTCATCCTTGTGAGAACAGTAAAGGAATTATTGACAAACATCAGCCTAAAACCCATGTCAATCGAGATAAACAAACGGGCAGACATTGTTATAAAAAAGCGTAAGTAAGAAGTAAATAGAAAATGAGCCGTCTGCCAATTGAAATGGCTTGCAAGTAGTCTACCTAAGGAGTGTGAAAGAAAAGAAAGGAAAAGGTACCTCAGATTGAACCAATGTTTTGGTATAATAAATGACAAGGAGCAAGAGGTTAGCATACTTACTAGAGTATGGTATAAGGCCCGGTTCCCAAACTAAGTGTGGAAAAAACGGCTGTGAGTGTCTTGCTAAAGCATGTAGGCAGAAAGTCTGTTTTCCTCTGTACAAAAAACAGGGTAAAAGTAAACCAATGTCAATTCTCAGGGCTAAGGGTATGTCTAAATGAAGTGAAAAATAGAGCCTGTGGGTACTTAAAATGGCTTGCTATACGAGTAGTTCGATTCCAGCCGTGTAAAGAGCTATACAACATGGCGGTTATAAATATACGTCATGTACGTGACGTCATCACGTGGTTTACGCGTGTGATGTCACGAATGTCAACAAACCGCATAAAGCGGCTGAATAGGTGACACTGTGGCTTAAAATGTAGAGGCTGTTTCTAATATTTTAGTGGATAAACAAAGTGGGGTGTTGTACAAGATCTGTAAGCACAAGCAGTATGTAAGGTACTGAAGAACTCGTGTTTATTGATGTATATAAAAGAGAAACCCGGGGTGGGGAGCATATAATGGAACTAAAGGTGATGGGTAATGGGGATACCTTGGAAAACGGGAACCCTGTTGGTCTCTGTTAAAAGAGGATAAGATGGATGGGGTAATAGGATTACACTGAAGGGTTCCTAGGATGTGTAAAATCATATTTTTAGAGCCGACTGATCCTGTCTCCTAAACCGGAGTGCAGAATCTAATCAGGCACTTGCCAATTTACAAGTAAAAACCATAGAGTATGCATATTATCAAGAAATGCAGATAGGTAATGGCTAAATTAACATTGAATGTACAATCTAATTGATGGCCTGTCATGTCAATTGGTTAATGAAGGTGTGAAACATATACCTTTAGTTAAGAGCTTGTGTCAATGTAACCAACAACCTTATTCAAAGAAAGGGCCCTAAATAAAAATCTTCATAGAGACCAGCAGCCCTACGTGTCAGGTCCCAGACACCTCTATGGACAATGATGCAGCTGGCTCGCCAATGCCTGAGGACCTGTCTATGGGTCTCTCTGTCGCCCCAGGTGAATCTTATTTATGCTTATGGAGTTCAGGAGGTGCAGGGAGTGAGTACACCACCACTTAAACCGCCTCACACCAGGAGGCCTTGCTTCCTAACACGTTTTTGGCTACTAGCTTTGACCCTCCTGATCCTCCGGATATCTTTGCCTTTCCTGATACCCCCTGTATTCCACCCAGCAAGCGCAAAGATGAATGTGCGCCAATCAGGGCTTGCACAGCCCCGAACCATGAAAAAACTGTGTTGTAAACTGGTTACAGGAGGGGAGGACCACTGGCCAGGAAAAAAGACCAAGAGAGACTCCAGAGATGATGCGACTGCAATTATGCAGGACCCGCAACCTGAATCTGAACCTGAACCCATGACGTGGACACTGCCACTGGCCCCAAGTAGCCTTATTACATTTATGGAAGATTCAGAGAATGTGGTGAATGTGGACAATGAAGGATCTGTAGTTCATCAGTGTGCTGTACATTTTGCAAGCCATCTCCCTATGGATGTTAAGCTAAATATGAAGGAGCTAGCAAAAATGGTCCGGTTAACCCCTGCTCTAGCTGCTGTGCACACCCCATATCCTGCTGTAAAGAGGGCACCTGCGGTTACTGGGTGTATGTGTATCCTTGTCTTGACAGAGCTAGCAGACCCAAGGGGACTACTTCTGGTTCTTCTAGACACTCACAGACGGTGGGGGGGGCACTATGTGAGAGCCGCAAGCCAGACCAGATGATGCCCTATGGGCTCCAAAACCACCACAGGTGATAGATACTCATAACCCTATCAACATGACTATCACTAATTTGGTTGGATTGCAGCTCAGTAGCAAGCTCATAGAGAGCACAGGCACCAATAGTACACTGATGGATATGGGGTCACAGGCTATAATTCATTTAGACCCACTCTGCCCTATCTTTAGACCACTGTCTCATGCAGCGTATCCCTCCCCAATGATGGGGGGATGGTGCTTTTTGTGCCGCCAAACCAACGGTTGACAATCTAGCTAGTGAGGAAGGTCATGTGGCACCCAACTACACCCCCCCATACAGCTTGCCCCAGGGTCCGTAGATCACAGAATGGTCAAGACATAATAAACAGCAAGGGGAGCAGGGACTGCATGGGGGTGTAGCATTCCTGTATAAGGTCCCCAAGCTCGCCCCTGACCACATAGAAACCAGGGAAGCGCTTACCAAAAAAAGTATCCACTGTCTCCGTGTTGTACGTGGCTGTTTATTTGTAACCCGTAAGGACATTTTCAATTGCATCAGACTTCACTTGCCAGGGGAGAGTGCCCTCAACCTTATTCGGACTGATTTTGGGGAGCAGAGAATAGTGAATAGGATTTTGGGCTTCGATATGAAAGCTGCCTTCCACAAAATAGTGCGATCGAAGTCAAATCAATTTTGTCCATAATAATGTTTGCCCTTTTGAAACTAGATTACACGTTTTTGGGCTCTCTGGCACCAATGCAGTGCCCTTGGGGAAAAGGACTTTTTGGCAACCCCACCAGAACAATTCAACCTGTATTCCTGGCCGAGCTGAAGAGAAGCTAGTGGGGTCCTGAGACTGTTCACCAAAGGTGGGCGGGGGCGGAGAGGGTCTTGTAACTGGCTTCATTGTACTTTGGAAGTATGTATATTTATTTTGTTTTATTGATCTTGTATGTTTTAGGATGTGCTTTTACGGCATTATGCTGAAAATAAAGTTATTAACTGACTGACTGATTATTCCAAGACTGTTGCTCTGGTACTTTTGGAGTTCCCTGTTTTCACAGGTTGTGGCATAGTAATGTTTTTGTCTGTAGCAGGTAAGGGTATTGTCTGGAGTTCTCCTTTCCCTCCCCTTAAGGAAGGGTGATGATAAACTCCTGTCCTCATTCCAGAGGGAATTGAAGGCAAATTAAGAAGGAGAGGCAATCCTTACAATAATCGTGGATGATCATCTGTATCCCATTTGTAGGGGGACAATTGTGCAATCCATTATTTGTTTGGTAGGAAATGACTTAGGCAGTTTTGCCTATTGTTTGCCTTCTGAGCCACTTTCTTTTAGTTTTCAGATTCAAGGAGGAGAGTGTGAAAATGATCACCCCTGTGATTGATATAGGGAAATATTTTGCATATTTAGATTTGATGGATGCTTGTCTCCACAATCCACTTCTTGACAATAACCAGAGATGCCTCAGGTTTGTGACTGGGAACAGTAATTCTAATACGCTTGATCACAGTTTAAGTTGGCACCTCAAGGGTTTATGAAGGTTCTATTGGTAGGCATTCTCCATTAGCAGGGCTTAGCCATCTTTTTGTACCTAGATGATTGCATGGAAGCTGACCTTTGCCAATCTCTTGTCAACAGGAATCAACAAATGGTGCATTCTGTCCTTCATGACATTCTGATAATTGGAGGAAGTCCCAACTTTTTGGCATCATAGGACATCACTTTTGTGAGTGCCTGTTATTGACAATGCGGGGTAGAGTACTTCTGCCAGATAAAAAAGAAAGTGGAACTCTGAATAGTTGTGCTTGGATCAGGCATTTCCATGGATCCAGGGATACATGCTGGTGTATATCATTGTAGTACCTTGATTGGGACAACATTTTCTGTCGTCTGTGGTCTCACGTTTGTGACCATTGCAATTCTCCATCTATGAACTATGAGACTAGTATCACAATGATTTGAATGGTTCAGGAATCCTTTGTTGTGGGGTCTGTATAGGGTTCAGGGAGGTTCAGAAACTCTCGCTTGGAAAACAAGCAGAGGAAAGATATCAGCCCTCAGAGGTAAAGGGGTTGAGTTGCAGTTGACCCTCGTGTTCTTGCCCCATGCCCTTTTTCTCACCTACCATTGCAAATTTCCAATTGAAAGATTGTTTTCAAAACAGATATGATGATAATGTGTTTTCCTGTAGTGCGTCATGCAAAACTCATCTGGAGAAATGTAATAAAAGGTGTTAGTATCACCCTATTTTGAATGATACTTGATTCATAACTTCATAAGGTTAAAGGGCTGAGTTCACCCTTAAGTGGGATTCAAACATGTGAAGTGCAGGCTGCCCTCATGTAAGAGGCCACCATTTTACTTGTGTATATATCCACATTGGGTCCCAGAACACATTTTGTGAACCTGTATGCAATGGGCAGAGAGAAATGCAATGGGAAAGGGAGTACAATAAAAAGGGGAATGAAAAGCACCACACATGATAACAGGTCAGGGAGATACAGAAACAGGTAGGAGAGTAGGGCAGCATAGGCAACAGGGGACAGCATAGGGAAGACAGGCGCAATAGACACGGGAGCAAGAGGAAATGTAAAAGAAAGGCAAAGCAGATCAACAGGCAACATAGCAGGACAGAATTCTAAGCTGCACAGATAGTAATCAAGAAATAGTCAACTAATACAAAAACAAGTGGGCAGACATGTGTAGTGACTGGAGTATACAAAGGCTCACAGTGCAGACAGACAATGAACAAAGGAGCCAGGCACAGACACAGTATAGACCGGAGTTATCAAAATGGGTCATACACAATGTTAAGGAGTAGACACAGATAAACAACATGAAAGAGAAGAAGGAAGATTATATTGAATTCACAGAGAATACAGCAAGAAAAGAGAAGTGATCAGCCTCAAAAATTAAATCCAGCTCCAAGGCACACCCAAGAGGTGAGGTAGAGTTCACATTGAAGGAAATTGAGCTGAGCCTGTCAGTTGCTCATGCCATTACAACATTACAAAGGACAACATTTGGAAAGCAGACTGTCATGCTTTGATGCAATTGTGACACACACTGCGGCTCCCACTACTGCGCTGCCGCTGGAGCACTGTCTATGATTTTGACAGCCTCAATGTTATTCTTAATGTATCTGATGATTAAACAGAACACATGGTCACAGTCGGCTCACCACGTTTATAGTGCCACCCTAGGCAATCACCTTGCTTTCCCAGTGCTTAATCTGGCCATGCATAAAACTATTGCTCTGATGAAATCATGGGTTATTGTACCATAACCCTTGAGGACAACTGCTTAAGTAAGGTATGTACATTGCTCAGGGGGATGCACAATGTGGTAAATCTACTGTACTATATTTATTTATCTATTTAAATTTGTATAACGTGCCACACAACCGTAGGCCTCAGGGCGTACAGAGAACATAACAGGACAGACAGATGGAGATCAGAATACAGAGTGAGGTGAAGGTAGAATAATCCAATTAAGGAGTAGGGTTGAAGAGATGGGTCTTGATCCTTTTTTTGAATCAATCAGAGTTTTTGTCTTTCTCAGATCAGGAGGGAGAGCATTCCAGGATAATGGAGCCTGGACATCAAACATAGTGCCACTGAAGGCGGCTAGGTTGATATACTTTTGTGCGATCAATGCGGTATGAAGGGGCCTCGTGATTCAAACACTTGTGACTCAAAGTTAAAACTTTATGGGTAATGTGATGTTTCATGGGAAGCCAGTGAAGCTCACTCTTGGCGTTATGGTTGTAAGACCACAGGTTGCACGCACTGCTCCATTTTGAATCACCGGCAACACTGTGATGATTACTTAGTACGTACCAAGAAGCAGGCTGTTGCAGTAATCTAGGTGTGAGGTTACCAACGCAGAGGCAAGCAGAGAGCTGTTCCTAGATTAAATAAATGGGTGAATGTGGCTAAGAAGTTAATTAGTATAGCCACAGGATGTGACATGGTGTTTCATGGTTGGCTCAGCATCATGCGTGACACCAAGGGTCTTTGCTCTCTTAGCCACTGTGATGTCAGTGTCAGCGATTGTGAAACTCTGATAGTCATTGGCCAGTTTGTGTAGCCTGGGCCCTGAAGCAACAATCAAGAGCTCAGTCGGTGTTCAAGGCAAGAGAGTTAGCTGCCATCCAAGCCTTGATAGATCCATAGATTTTATCAATGGCTGCGGCATCCTGTGTATAAATGCCTGAGAGCTTCAAGACCACCTGGGTATAATCAGCATAATTGTTATACTGGACACCCATGCTGTCCAGGAGCATCAGAAAGGGCAGGATGTAAATGTTAAAGAAGGTCGGTGAAATACAGGACCCCTGTGGAATCCCACATGAGATAGCAGCTTGGGCAGACACTGCATCATTAACTGCAACCCTTGTGTTGAGGGGCCCCAAGAAGGGAGAAAGCCATTGGGTAGTAATTCCTGAGCAACCACCAAATCCCTTAAACTGGTGACCAGAAGTGAGTGATCGACTAGGTCAAAGGCCACACAGAGGAGGAGCAGCATCAGGAGAGCTGGATGACCTTTATCCACAATATGCATTGTCTAGTTCTAAAACCTGACTGTCTTGGCCCAAAAATGTTGTTGCTCTCAATTAATCTCTGGAGTTGAAGATAAGCCACTCAATCCAGGATTATTTTTGCAGGAAAGGGATGTTAGTGATTGGACAATAGTTCTTTGCCAAGAAAGGATCAAGGTTGTTCTTTTTCAAGAGAGGGGTGATCCGGGCTTCTTTCAAAACCTGGGGAACATGGCCCTGAGCGAAAGAGAGGTTCACTAATTCCATCACCTAGGGAGCTAGAATGTCCAAGCAGACTTTAAAGATAGGGGCAGATGTCACCACGACAAGCAATGGGTTTCATGGCGGCTATGATCTTAACCATTTCTGCTTTAGTGCAAGGGGTAAATATAAACTCAGTCTTAGATGTAGCAGTGGATCTGGAGGGATTTGGGGGGAAGAGGGGTAGTACCCATAGTGTGGATATTAGTCGGAATAGGGCGTATCCCTTTGCCCCACCTCGGAATGAGGCCCATTGATTCTCAAAAGAGGACATAACTTTGGGGAGTCTATAGATGACAAGAATGTCATTCATCTCAGGAGGATAGCTCATGGGCAAGGTGCTCGCCTTGAAAGCAGGATGACGTGGAGCAACACAGGTTTGATCCCCGGGTCCGTGCTTAGAAACTTCTGGGTATTAAGCGCGTTATAAATAACCAATTACAATTACAATGGTGAGTGAAACTTTGTGATCAGTTTTCAATAGAACCACAATACTTTAACACTCATCAGGCGACCCATAAGCAATAGTTTATTGTATATAATAGCAACCCAGCGCCTCTTTTCCCTTCATGGTCAGTCTAGAAAAGTCTATGAACGCAGGCTTCACCTTAACTATAGGGTGGCGACCTCCACTATACTATATAAAATATTGTGGCAGTCACCACCCCCTACAGTTAAGGTGAAACCTGTGTACATAGACTTTTCCCCGAATTCTAATGCTAACAACCTTTCACTCGCTGGATGGATTTGGATGACATTTTCAAAAATAATTTTATCCCAGGTGCTGTTTTTGGACTACTCCCATTCATTTTTACATAAGAGGAAAAGTACTTTGATCGAACACCCATATCGCGAAAACTGCTGGTAGGCATTTTAACAAATAAGAAGTAACTTGGGGACACCGCACCACAGATGTGCCTTTTCATGTTTGGCGCACATCCTTCCAGTCATTTTTAAAATATTAGATGACCCCCGAAAAGCTTTTATATATCTCTCATGCTACTTTACAGCAGAGAGGCTTTGAGGGTTTCAGAAACGAAAATCTGCCATTTCTTTTTCTGCTTAATACAAGCGATTCCCGCAGTAATCCTGGCAGAAGCCGAAAAGGAAAAGTGCACATTTTATTTGTAGGACCACATGAGCAGTGGAAGAAATTGGGATGGCCTGGGAAGCCCATTTGTGGAAGAAAATGTTCAATGTATCAGGGGATTCTCACCTGAATCTTGTCGGAATGTGGTTTCAGAAAAAAAAATAATGTCACTTGAGGAGTTAAAGGGGGTAATGGGAGAGTGCGGTGGAGGTAAAACACAAGGAATGGGGTTTGGGGAGACCAGGTAAAGATGAGGGGGACACAAGATGATGGACAGGGAAGAATTTCAAATTTGATGGCGTTTTCCCATTACTGAGGGCATTTGCAAACTTTATGCTACGAACTTACTAGGGAGGCTAGCTCAGGGGCAATGTGCTCTCCTTGGAGGCAAGATGACACCGAGCAATACAGGTTTAAGCGTGTTATAAATTACATATCAAATAAAGAACAGCAGCAAGAGATAATGTTCAGCATGAGAACTTGTTGCGGGAAAAAATACAGGAAAAAAGTTGTATAATCAATAACATGGTGATATTCTTTTAAACCTGCACAGAGGTGGGACCAGACCTACTAGATGGGCATTTGTTTTTTTAAATAGTTGGTGCCACATTCACAGTGGACATGGGCAAAGCCGGCCATCTAAGTCCCTGTGTGCCTTTTAATATTATGGCAACATTGACAATGCCAATGGCTGGTAATCCTCTGGCAAAGGTAGAAGTGCATTGGATCAGGGGGTTGCTGGATATAGGCTTAGACTATGGTTCATGGGATCTGCTAGTGAGAGGAGTATGGACCTCTGCCTTCCCTCTTTTAACATCATTGGTGCAACAGGTAAAGTGGCAAAGGCAGGTGTGGGAATTAATAAGCATTTTCCTCTGCATCACCCTCGTTGCAAAGCCCACAAGCACAGACCTGATATCAAAGAATGTATTGAAACCGATATACAAAATGACATCAATGGGGCCATCAAGTGTGGGTAAGTGCTCAGCACTTCCCACACTCTCTGTATTTCAAAAGATATGCTGTGATAAATGAGATCACCTTAAATCACCCTTAACTAACATTTATTTACTGAATTTTTCCATATATCTATCTATAAAGATTTGAGAAACATTTTTTAGAAAAGAGTTTAGGTTAAACTAGCAAACATGTAAACTCTACAAACATAAGATAATACTAAAGTTATGGTAACAACATACAAAAATATTATCAATACATTTATAAAAATATTATATTTGTATTAAATATCATGTTATCCTTAACTCATCTGTAACTCATCTTTACATTATCTCACTCTATTCTTGACCTATTTATCCACCTTAATCTTCAATTTCTGTGTCTAACAGAAACCTGGCTTACTTGTCTATACCTGCTCTCCTTTCCTCCTCCTAGACTCGGTTCAGCCACATCTCTCGATCCACTAGTCGGGTTGTGGTAATGTTATACTCTTTCACTCTTCTTGACTTGCATCTTCTACTCCAACCAATCTCTTAGTCTTTGCTTCCTTTGAATATCACATTGCTGCCTTCTCTAAACCATACGCTCTAACTTGTATTGCTATTTACCACCCGCCAGGACCTACTTCTTCCTTCTATGATGATTTAGATATTTCTCTTCCTATCCTTCTTCCTCCTTCTTCAACCTTTTTTTTTCTGCTTGGGGACTTTAATCTTCATCTTACCTCTACCCACTCATCCTCACCTCATCTGCCTCTTCTTAACTATTTTTCTCTCACCTCTTTGCCTACTCCCACTTCTCATATCTCCGGGTCTTCTATGGACTTAATAATCTCCTCTCTTCCTTCTTTGTTTCTCTGTTTTCTCACCCCCTTACCCTTTCCTTTCCTACTCCTTTCTTCCAACATGACCTACACTATTGTTCCCCCGTATCCTTTCTTTATTCTCTCCACTCAAATCTCCCTTCTCAGGCACCTTTTTCTACTTTCTCTCCTGATCAAGAATCTGCCTGTCTTCACAGCTCTCTTACTGCCACTCTCAGTTCTGGCCACCCTCTCATCCCCTTTGACCCTTTTTTTCCTCTGCCCTCCCTGTCCCCTTTTCTCCACTCTATTCATACTTCCCTGTGTTGTGCTGAATGCCGAAGGATGAAAACACAGAATACCTTGGACCTCGCTTTCTTATCAATTCTTCACACTTATTAAGAATCTTCACTACTTGCCTCAAAAACTCTTCTTCTCTTTGCTAACGCTGTCTCATTCTTAGCATCCCCTTACCTTTGTTCATGTCATAAATCAAATGCTCCCCCCACTCCTCCTGATGCCTCCATCACTTCTAGGCTTTTTTCTTCAGACTTTTCCTGACTTCTTTACTTCAAAAGTATTTTCTTTACATGCATCATTCTGCTCTGTTTCACAACTTCCTCCTTCTTCTTCACCTTCTGACTCTGCATCCTCCTCATTCCTATCACTCACGTCTTTCCCTACTCTCTCCAACTCTGACACAGCCTCAATTCGTGCTTGTGCCCATCCTATGGCCTCAACTCTCAACCCAATTGCCTCTCTCCTTATTCCCACTACCTTTCCTTCTCTCATCCCTTACTTAACCATGCTTATCGATCTGTCTCGGTCTACTGCAACTTTTCCTACATGCTGTTAGTATCCCATTTCTCAAAAAACCCTCCCTTGATACCATTTAATGTATGACCTCTCCCTTTGCTTCCCTTTCGCTCAACTCTTGAAAAGATTGATCAACTCCAAAAACTCCTCATTCCTTAACATCCATTCTCTACTGCTTTTAGCCCAATCTGGGTTCCGGCCTGGTAATTCCACAGAAACTGCTCTTCTCCATGTTACCAACTCCCTTCTTTCCTTTCTTTCCTCTTAGCACTATAAATCTTCATCTATTCTCTTTCTACTCGAGCTTTACACTGACACTGTTGAGCATCCCGCACTTCCCGTTCTCCTCACTTCACTAGGAATTTCTAACCCCATTGTTCCCTGGTTCCATTCCTATCTTTCCAGTCACCCTTACTTACACTTTTGGGTTGGTCAAACCACTTCCGCTTTTTCTCTCCTACATTGTGTTCCTCACAACTCAGGGTTACGCCCGTTGCTTACCTGTATCTAAACTATTACACTTTTTTCACTCATTGGGTCCTTCAACCTATCCTCTCATTCCTACATGGATGACCTCAAGATTTTTGTCTCTTTTTCATCCTTCCAGGATTCTTCCCCTCTACAATTTTCGACTGTCTTTCCACTGACTTTCATATCCATAATATCCATTGTATTCGTCCTTTCCTAGCCTTCCATGCTTCTAAACCTCTTATGACCTCTACTATTTTCTCCCATCTCGATTTCTGCTCGGCCCTTCTTGTGGGCCTTCCTTCTTCTCATCTCACCCCCCTCCACTCAATCTACAATTCTGCTATTCCCCTTCTTTTTTCCTCGGCCGCCACAATCTTCGATTACCCCTCTCTCTTGAGCATATTCTTCCAATTCCATTTTTTTCAATTTTTTTCCAGTGATACTATATCCTAGCCCCGACCGATATTGCTGTTCTCATCTCATCCTAGACTCCTTCTCGACCGCTTCGGTCCCAGCATCTTCACCTTTTAACCTCCCCATTACAAACATGAGCGCCATCTCATTTCTGTTTGTTTTCTCTGCCCGCTCCTAAACTATGGAACTCTCCGCCCCTTGATATAGGCTCTTCGTCTCCTCTCCACAACTTTTGATCTCCTTTAGGAGATATCTTCTTTCTTCTCCTTTGTCACTCCAATCATTTTTTGATTTCTGTTAAGGTTTTTGCACCATTTCATATGAATTGTCTGTACAGCGCTTTGGCAAAATCACTTTATAAATCTCAGTAAAATACAAATACATCCTGTTTTTTGTTGTGTAATATTTAGCTTGGGTTGTAACAATTTTTAACGTGAACGTGATGTAATTTGCTTTAGGAAAATGTGTTTGAGTTTGAGAAAAATGTGAAACCATTTTGACTGATTTATGTTTTTAATGTGTATTTTATTTGGGCTGCTTTTTTTCTTAATGCGAGAGACAGCATCGGTTATATCCCTGGTTATAGCTGGGGGTACTGGAAAATGAAGCACAGAAAAAAGACTTTTGCAGGTCAAAAAACATGCCATTGTCATCAGGCTAGAGGTTGGGGGGATGAAATAGTACACCAGGAGGTGACTAGTGACTGAGTTTGCAACACAAAGCTTATATGTAACCATGGCTATCAGTCAGAATAGCTGCGTATAGCTGACATTTCATAGCAATTTGCGTCACAGAAACAGTGAGAGTTGTGGGAGGAATTGAAGAGGTCATGGGAGGTGAGGAGGCCTTCAGGGGAAGATGGGATCTGGCACAGATGAGGGGGCACTTGGTGAGTTCCTGGGGGGACAAAAAAGCATTATTGTTTTCCCAGCTGTTTATGGCTATAAAACAATGCATACCCATGGCTATCCTTAGTCCATATTAAACTAGGCATCCAGTTCTACCATCCATGCAGTAGCTGGTTCCAACTCTGCTTAGCTTCAAAGCGAGGAAGACACAGACCCTCTCAGGCCATGTTGCATAATAAATGAGCACAAGTTACAAGACACGTTACAAGACACTTAGAGCAACATGGCGTGAGGGGGCTACCCTTTCCCAGCTTTGAAGCTAAGCAGGGTTGGTCCCAGTCACTGCACAGATGGGAGACAGTCCACAGTCCCGGATGCTGTGTGTTTTCTTAGTTTTAAATATATCATGACACACTAATAAAACATACAGCATTCTCGTTATTTTTGTTTAACTGTGCTACTCTCAGTCGTTGAAAGTATTGCACTCAGAGACAATTGTTTTGCTTTTTGCTGAATTGCATTCTGGTACATGTAGTCTCCCAGTCATGATTGGAGAATAAATGCCACAACTGTACAATTTTGTCCAAGTACTCTTTATAAAGCAGAGTATGGTTGAAAGCCAGAAATGGGGGTGAAGAGGGGAAATGATGAGGGGGCAAGTAAGTTATGAGTATTTTCCCATGATGTGGAAAGAGAGTTTACAATACTGGACACTGGTGCAGTTATTTACCCCTGATTGTGGCTGTTTTTCAGGGCACAAATAATGGACACATGTGGGTGGACAGTGTAACTTTGCTTCAGAGAGCGGATGCAACCCATTAGGTTTTTTTGAGTTTTGGCAAGCTTGCTCAAGTATTTGGCTACATGACTTTACTCGGGCTGTCATGTTCCTAATGCAGACACTTACCCACATGACCACAAGCAATTGTTTTTTATTGGGATGCTGTTTTCCAGGGAATATTACACTGTGGATTGCTGGGTTTAAAACGTGAGAAAATTGTATAGTTTGCCGGCATATTTATTGGAACATTTCCTCTCTGTTTTTCTGGTTTTCATTACTTTTTTTAAAAGTCCAATGTTACTTTGTCTTGTGCACTTTCTTCTAAGGGCAAGGCCAATTTAACTCCATTTTTGTATTTCACTTACGATCTATGTTCATTTACTGTGTGTATATTCATGGCGATAGCATTTGCTATGGGGGCAAAATTACCTGTGCATATGTTATTCTTGCAGGAAGTCATTTTTTTCCCTTTTTTGTGCTGCTTAAATGCGGTTAGTTGGGGTTGTGCGATTTATCACAAAAGTCACCAAGGGACCGGCCATAAATCAATGGGCTTGTAGCACGCTGCTTAGCCAAAGTGTGTGATCCATGGAAAATAATGATATCTCACTGCCCATTACCTAAAAAAATGGTGAATTCTCAAAACCTGCCATCTTTTATAAATAACAATATCACTGTTAAAACAGGTCAGCATCAGTCTGTGATGGATGGATATCTTTGAGCAAAGTGTTTTAAAAATATAGTAGGCACGGCCAAAGGCTGTGTCCACTGGTTATGGCCAAAGGCCATGACTAAGTAGTCTGGTAGTGTTTTAAAATATACAATGGGCACGGGTGAAGGCTGTGGCCACTTCGTGGAAAAAAAGCTATGGAAAATTGAAACCCATGATATTCAAGGAAAATACTTTGGTTGCATGGATGTTAAGGTGAGAAATTAACACAACAAAACCTCTGAAATTCAGCTAATGCCACCTTAACTTTGCACCCTCTGTTGCACAGCCTATGATCACAATGATGTCATCACATATGACGTCACTGATGCCATCATTGATGCAATCACTGGTGACATTACAGGTGACATCACTGTTTACATGATATATCACACCACTGATTACCTTTGTGATGGCATCAGACATATTATCATTTATGACTAAGCTAATAAAAGCTTTGATTAACTAAATAACAATTTAAGCCATGGCCTTTGCCATGGGCAATTATGTGGACACTGTGCATGGTCCAAAGCCATGGCTAGTGGCTGGTTAGTGTCGTGCAATGAACAGTGGGCACGGCTGAAGGCTGGGACCACTGCCTATGGCCGAAGGCCATAGCTAGTGGTGGTTGAGTGTTGTAAGATATACATACACAAAAGTCAATGTATTAAAAAATTGGATACTATTTACTATTTAAATATTACTTTTACTTTGTACAGTTGGTGTTTTATTTCAATGTTACCGTGTTAATCACTTACAATACAAAACACAGTAAGAAATATACATCTATGTACATGTTTTCAAGCAAATGTTGCATTTTAAAACTTAATATTTCTTTTACATACGTATATACATTTAGAGTAACAATCACTTTTTTTTCAATACCTATTTATGGAAATCTTCAAATATATAATAATATATAGTTGTTCCTTGTTTTAAAGTACTTTTCATGTCAGTTAGAAAATGATACATATACATGCTTACAATTAACAATTGAGTATTTACATATGTTTATTTTAAAACATAGTAAATAATTAGGGTTTAACATGTGTCTCTTCCTATTTATTCCTATATTTATTTATTTGTACAAATTATTTTTGTAGATTTATATACAGATTATATATAAAATGGTCAACAAGTCTTAGATATATTTGGTACAAACAGGAACATTCAAAGCAGTGTATTATTTATATTTCAGATATCATATTTTACCAAACTACTACAATGGAAAGATTCACAAGTAGTGATATGATGCATGTGTAGCTCTTTACTGTTTTAAACAATGTACTAATTGGTATGAACTATTTTAAAATGCTAATATCATATATTTGGAAATATATATATATGGGTGGTCTAAATATGTGCAAACAATTAGAGTGATCTTGTATCTGATGCCATTAGTTAAATAATCATTGATGTCATATATGATGTTATTATCAATGTCACCAGTGATGTCATCAGTGAGGCCATCAGTGATGTCATCATTGTGGTCATAGCCTGCACAACAGGGGGCACAAAGGTAAGGGGGGTTTAGCTGAATTTCATTTTGTTGGGTTAAGTTCTCACCTTAATGTCCCTGCAACTAAAGTATTTTGTTGAATTTCAAAGGTTTTTTGACAATGTATTACTCACCTTAATGTACCTATGACTAAAGTTTTTTCCTTGAATGTCAAGGGTTTTGTTATTCCGTAGATTTTTTCCACACATGGCTAGTAGCCACGGCCTACAGCCGTACCCACTGTATATTTTAGAAAACTACCAGAACACTAGTTATTGCTTTTGCCCACTACAAGATTTTGGCAATGCCCACTGTCCATTTTAGAACACTACCAGACCACGAGCCATTACCTTTGGCTTTTGGCCTGGCCGGCGGGCAGGGCCACACTATATTTTTAAATACTTGCTATCCATCGCTCAAAGACGTTCATCAATCACAAACTAATTTTGAACTGTTTTGACAGTGGTATTGTTATGTATAAAAGATTGCAGGAATTGAAAACTAGCGTTGGACTTTTAAAAAAGAAAAATAACCTAAGAGAGGAATTGTTCCAATACATATTTTGGCAAATTATAAAAGGTGCTCATCTATTAAACCCAGCAATCTGTTGTGAAATATTTCCTGGAAAACAAAGTCCCAATATGAAACTAGTGCTTTTGGTCTTGTGGGTAAGCATCTGCACTGGGAACATGACAACCTCAATAAAATCCTAGTTGTCAAATACTTGAGCAAGCTTGCCAACCTCAAAAAAGCCTAAAGGGTTGTGTCTGCAAAGTTACAGTGTCCACCTACATGTGTCTTTTACTTGTGCCCTGAAAAGCAGCCACAATCATGGGCAAATAACTGCACCATCATCCAGGATTGCAAACTCTCTTGCCACATCATGGGCAAATACTCATGACTTACTTGCCCTCTCATCATTTCCCATCCTCATCCCTATGTCTGGCTTTCATACTCTGCTTTATGAAGATAACTAAAGTACACATACCATAGTGTCACTCAAATACATAAATCCTTATACAACAATGTTAGGCAAAAAGTGTACAATTGTGGCATTATTCCCTCATCTTGATTGGGAGGCTACAAATACCAGAATACAATTCAACAAAAGGCAACACATTGTCTCTGAGTGCAATACTTTCACGGACTGACAGTAGCACGTGTGCTCTATGTGGTCTTTTATTAGGCAACATGGCCTGAGCGGGCTAGCCCCTTCCTTGCTTTGAAGCTAAGCATGGGCAGTTACTGCATGGATGGCAGACCCAGATGCCTATCGTGTCATGACCAGTGATTTTCTCACCCGACGTCACTGTTGCTGTAAAAATATCTATTTAAAAAATTAAAATCTTTCTATAGCCTTGGGTATAGAACTAAGATACCCTTGGCTATCTGAAGTCATATTACAGCCGCAAATATCAGAAAAATGGCAGAAAAGAAATGCTTTCCTGCCCCAGGCTGTCACCAAGTGCCCCCATCCTCTGTGCCAGTTTGCTTTCAAATGTCGACTATTCGCTGCTTTTTTGTCCATAACCGAGGCTACTGAAAAGCTTTGTGTTGTAAACCCAGTCCCTAGACCACCCCCAACTCCTCAAGCAAATGCTTGTTTCGGACCTGGTCCAATTCATCCTGCGGTTTGGGCTTTGCAGTCTAACAAAAACCTTTTTTGTCTATGGGAAAATAAATGGGAAGTAGGCCTCAACTTTTTTATTTTTGAACACATCTTTACCATTCTTTGCAGTCTGGGGTGGAGGGGCGTCCCTAATTGACTTCACAATTTTGGCCAAATGCATTGCATGAGTCAAAAGTTATTAGCAGTTCATTTTTTTGAGGTTCCTATGGGAGTCCGACTCATTTTTACTGCAGGGCGACGACTGATGCCCTATGATATATCGTTTTTTGTTGTTGTTGCATAAATCTGTACATAATCCACAAGGCCCAAGCAAAGCAAGTACTACAATGCCCCAAATGAGTGCCACTAGAAGAAAAACACCCTCAATAGTCAGTTAAAATCCATCTCAGAATAGTTACAGTTACAGTTAATCTTTTTTGTTATAATGGCATAGAATACATTTAATTAATGTTATCACGAGACACACAGGTCAGTTATTCCAATCAATTAAATCTCCCATTTGTTCTTTTGTATACAGTATTGGGCACTTAATTTTTTGAAATGGTACAGTGATTTAATGGTTGCTGCGCTTTAGTGAAGTTGACTGTTAAGTTCCATGTAAACCCGATCATTGAGTTGGCAATAACATTTGACTCGCATGAAGCATTTGGCTGATATTTTGCAAAGAAAAGGTTTGTCATGGGACCCCCAGACTGGACAAGATTTGTCAAAATCGGAAAAAGTTATTAAGAAAGCAAAATAAACACTGTTTTCAGCCTAATGCCATTAATTTCCCCAAGGAGAAAAAGTCCAATTTGCTGCGCAGCACACAACAAAAACCAATAGTACCGAATTGGGCCAGGAACAAAACAACTTGGGCACGAATCATTGACTTGATTTCCAGGATGGTTCTGGGGTTACTCCGTCCAGTAGTTATTAAAATATGTGACAAGGAAGGAGGAGTCCCCTTGTCCCAAAATTATAGCATTGTGCTTTACAGCAGAGAGGTTTTTCAGAAATTAAAAATCTGACATTATTTTTATGTTCAATACGAGAGATAACTAGAGTTATTTCCGAAATAACTGAGGTAAGCCGAAAACAAAAAGTGGAAAAAATGCCATTTGGAGGAGGAAAAAGGATGAAATGGCATCAGGCTAGAGGTGGGGAGAGTGGAAAGAGGACACCATGTAAAATGAGGGGTTAGGTAGGAGCTCAAACGTTTTCTCATAACAAGTGCTATTTTCACATATCAGGGGTTATAGTAGAAAAGGAGATCTGTAATGAAAGTGTGTCATATGAATGACCTGACCAGGGTTATTTTCTGAATAACTGGGGCAATGTGTAGTACATTACTACTATCGGGGTTAATAGCGGTTATTGGAAAATGTATTTTTATGATTTTATGAAAGAGTTTAAAAAATTTGACTAATACAAAAAAGTGGAATAAGACTATGGATACTGGGTTACTTTAAGAAACCGAATAGTGCAATATGGAAAGTGCACACGGCCAAAGGCCATGGCTAGTGGGCCCCTAGAAAACCTATTGGGGCAACATGTCCAGGGAGCACAGAGAAAGGCTGTGGCCACTGGCCATGGCTAGTGTGCCCGAAAGAAACCTAGTGGTGTGTCCACGGCTGAAGGCCATGGCTAGTGTGCCCATTTCGGAAATCTATTGGAGCAATATGTAGAGTGATATGATATGATATGATAGGTTATTTATAACGTGCTTAATAGCTAGAGGTTTATAAGCGTGGACCCTGGGATCGAACCTTTGTTGCTCCGTGTCGTCTTGGTTCCAAGGCAAGCACATTGCCCCTGAGCTATCCTCCGGAGACCAAATGCCGTGGGCACTGGTCATGGCCAGGGGCCATGACTAGTGGGACTGGAAGAAAACTATTGGGGCAACATGTAAAGGGGCAGGAAGCAAATTTGAGTGGGCACCACAGGAGTATCGAATCCTTCTGGCGTTATCAAAAGTTTCTAGTGTGATAAGTCTTTGTTAGGAAGTTAGATCCTCTATGCAGGAGCTGGCTGAAAAAGGCCTGGAGACACCCAAACCCAAAAAATACAGCAAGAAACAAAGATTAGGTGAAAACCCAATCATACAGCCGCTCTCTGGAATCCCATACTGGGTTTTATATTAGTTGTAATTTCACTATGTATAGTTCCTTCGATCCAATTCTTGAAAAAATACAAAAGTCAAATATATAGTGATTTTTCAATGTTGAAAATTGTTTTATAGAAAGAAGTGACTAGTAGCCACCAAAATTGTTCTTCGTGAGGAAGAGATTGCCATAAATCACTCTATCTGAAGACTTATTTTTGTGCCAATGCATTTCGGAATATAACAAATTCCTTCATCAGGGCAAGTCTGATGTAGGTGAGTAATGGCGAAATCTATGTTTCAGAGGTCAGGCTGCTCCACCGTGTACGGCGAGTAGGTGCATATGTAAAGAACGAAGCGGAGAAGTTCTCTCAGCGTCTGCTCAAAGCAGACTGTCTTTGTTGCATCGGCGCGTTGCCGAGCAACCTGGTTTAATAAGACACGTGATTGAAGGCAACTATACATAGTGAAATTACAACTAATATAAAACCCAGTATGGGATTCCAGAGAGCGGCTGTATGATTGGGTTTTCACCTAATCTTTGTTTCTTGCAACATGTAAAGGGGCCACGGCGGAAGGCTGAGGCCAATGGTCATGGTCGATGGCCATGGCTAGTGTACAGGAAAGAAAGGCAGTGTTTTAAAACATACAGTGGGCATGGCCCAAGGCTGTGCTCAATAGCCAGGGCTCGAAGACATGTACAGTGGCCACCTAGTGGGTCCAAAAGAAACATATTGGGGAAATATGTATAGTGGGCACAGCATAAGGCTGTGGACACTGGCCATGGCCGGAGTTGATGGCTAGTGGGCTGGAAAAAAATGATGGTATGGCAAAACCCTTGAAAGAAAAAAATCATAGTTACAGTGCAGTTAAATTGTGCAGATTTAACGCAACAAAACCCTTGAAATTACGCAGATATGGAAGCCATGACCAGTTTAGCGCATTCCTTTTGCACACATTATAAGAGAAGGGATTCACAATGACATACAAAATGACATTATGGGGGACATCGACACAAGCGTGCTGAGTTAAGCTGGTCGTAACTTCCCACATCTGCTGAATTTCAAAGGTTTTTTCCGTTAAATCTGCACAATTTATCTGCAACTTAACTAAGGTTTTTTCAGTGAATATATAATTAGATGTTGGTGTGATTATGTTAAATAACTCTCACTTCTTATTGTGACTGCCAACATAAACAAGACAACAGAAGGGAGGTTGTGCTTTCCTTTCTGTGGACATGCTGCCTTTATCTATACAAATCCTACTGTTCTAAACTGGTTCTTTCCAAACATGTGCGGTGTATATTTTTTACTTTATGAGTTCATTTACAGTTTACAGATATAGATTGGATCTATACATCGTGTTCTTAAAGTTTTCAACTCATGTCATCTGTTATGTTGTGGTTGTATGTGTGTTTGTTTGTACTTCAAATGTGAATGTTGGATGTTTGTTGTAGAATGTGGCATGAAGACTTTAGCAAGAGTATATGTTATTGTGAAATAGCATTTTTAGTAAGTGTATTGAATGTTTTCAGATGATTAACTTTAAGGTGTCTATCATTACTATGGGCCTCATTACGACCCTGGCGGAAATCGAAAAACGATGGCGGAAATGCAATACCGCCATCGAATAGCGCTCGGTGCGATTATGACCCGTCACCGCAAAGTACGATGCCATTAGCGACACCGTAGTGAACGCCAACGCTAACTGCACCAAGTACACGCACGCGCGCCATGCCAAACTGTAATTAGCACCATGGTGCAACGGTACGCGAATTCCGACCCTAGCGGACATGCACCTAACGCCATCAAGCACGGCGGAAAGTACCATTCCGCCATGGTGAGAAGTACGGCATCGCGAACCAACCGTAAACGGCCCTACTGAGTGCTTGTACACCGCTCCCTGGACACATTGTACAACCCCCCGTAGGTGCAATGAAGTCACACAATGCAACCAGTGAAATGTACTAGTCATCCATGCCTGCCAACGAACAAATGAATCTCAAGAGGGCCCAATGGGAGCTGCAGGGCACAGATGGCACGAATACAGAAGCCATACAAATGGACATGACCTCAGTCTCCCACCAAGAAACGCACGCAAACACAGGCACCTGTGACCAGCAATATTCCGATAATCACATCATTCCACCTATCCAACTGGCTGACCGGCATCTGTTACACAAAAGCTAATCCCCCGCCCCTGAGCATGACATCATCAAAACAGTCATAATGGCAGCCCTCATCCCTGACCTCACTGGGCTTCGTAGGCAAACGCGCCCAGCACAGTACCACGCAACTATACCCCGAAGCTGGAACCCAATGCAGATCTCCTCACAGTACATCGCTCCCCAAATAGTAATATGCCACATCACTTGCAAAGAAGAACGGTACACGGTTCATATCAGAATAGAAATTTAATGCACAACAAATTCTCCAAGCCCATACAGCCATTAGGCCATGAACTCCAAAATATATTTCATTATTGTGGGCTGCATCCGCAATAAATGACCAGCTACTTCTTGTGTGACGCCCTGTTCCTTCATGGTACACAGGGGCTACATTCCCGTACGAAAAGGCAACATGGAAGCGCCTAGAACCGCAGGGCCGTCCCAATAGGGAGGCACTAGTCCAGCTGAAAGGCCGAAATGTTGCTCCTAGCCACTAGTACTGCGTAAGGGCATGTGGCCCATTGGCGATCGTCCCATAAGATCGTAATGCTGCTCCACTGATTAACACGAAGCAGCAGGTGTCGGGAGTAAAATCCATCTGCAGGAGTGGCATACAGATGGCAGTGGCAAAAGGGGAGGAGATACCTGTTAACCAAATGAAATGAAAAAGAATAGTATGGCCATCAGAACTACATTTGAATCACTCACTTCAATGATCACACCAAATCCACAGCCATATGCATGCTAGCCCACTCCAAAGGATCATCACCACCCAAAAACCACTTGCGAATCATAACTATCTATATCGAGGTGAAAACACTATCACAAACGAGTGTACCTGTGCATGCGTCTGTTAAAACAGAATCCATCTGATGGGATTGGTAACGTGCATAGACACAAGTGTCTGAAGGCGCGTCGAGACAGGGAGGGCTCAACAAGGCCAGATAGACGATGGTCCCACTATGGCAGCCCTGCATCACATAGCGCAGGGGAGGCGGATAGATTCCAAGAAGCCCTGTACATGGCAAACTCTGTATCAAATCATCTGTCCATGCATCCATACATCATTCCCTCATCCCGTAATGAAAACGCCTGTCTCCATACTCACATAACATGTGAAATTTCCATTGAGTCTGTGCGTTATGCAGCCTGCAAAATCCACTGTGCCCCAGCCCGTAATTCCAGTGTTGTGAAGTAACATGTATTTGGGAACGTCCGGCCTCATCGCCCACGTCGCTATTGCGCATCCCAAACTATTCATATCAATCATTGCATCCTCGCCATGGCCCCTGTCCCAAGGACATTGAACAATAGAACGTTATATTTGCAGTCAGACCTGTGGGCATCTCCTCGCCGCTAGCTGAAAACCGAAAGCGCCGCCCTTCGAATTCCTCATTTGCAACATCACGTCGAAAAGGCAACTGTGGCCGCTTGAAATCACAAATTAATCCATCTAGTGCGGCTGTGTGTGAAACCGCAACTGCCTTCACTCACAAATGGGACGCCCCGCCCGTCGGTGAAGCTCGGTACAGTGTTGCATGAGGGTCCACCGTTACTCGAGTACTACGTTCCACTGATCCTTCACAAGTCTGTTCGCGACTGCAAAGATAGTATGTGAAACAATGGGACCATAGCCGAATGAACATATCAACCAATGTTACACTGCCATCGGGTACAAATACATGATTGCAATAGCAAGATGCCATTCGTCGAATTGCAGCGTTGTGTGCGGGACGTGCTCACCCAAAGGGGAGTGCAGCTTGCACAGGTGGAATGAATCACCACAGGTGGAGGCCATACAGCCTGAAAACACATAAATTGCACACCCAGCCTCCTCCCACAACCACACCCACTCCGAAATGCTACCGGCAGGACTAGCTATGTTGGCCCTGGGGGACCTGATAGCACTGCAAGTACTCCAACTTCAAGAAGAAGACGAACACCAACTACAACCGGCCGCACGGCGGAGACGCAGGAGGAGGAGGAGGGCAAGGCAGGGCCAGCAAGGGCCGCCAGCACAGCCACTACCACCACGCAGGCAGCCCGCAATCCCACGCCTCCGAGCACATCCGTTCAACCTCACTGATGAGCAGATCCACACCCTCTACCGTTTGGACCGGGACACCATAACCGCCATTGTGGACATGACACAGGCTGACCTTGTCAGCATGATAGATAGCCCAACCGCCATCCCACCCCTGCTGAAGGTGGTGTCTGTACTCCACTTCCTGGCCACAGGCACCTACCAGCACACAGTCGGACAGTTGCATGGCATATCACAGCCACTGTTCTCACGGACACTATTGCAAGTGCTCGATGCCCTCCTGAAGCACGCAGACGACTACATCTCCCTACCACGCTCGGAGCAGGAAATTACCAACACAAAAGTGGGATTCCATGCACTTGCCGGCATACCGGGTTGCATTGGTGCCATCGACTGCACCCATGTGGAATTGGTCGTCCCACATGCCATGGAGGCCCAGTACCGCAACCGAAAACAATTTCATTCTCTGAATGTACAAATGGTGTGTGACTCCAACAGGATCATTACACATTGTTGTGCCCGATTTCCTGGATCAACCCATGATTCTATGGTCTTGAGGAACTCTACTATACCACGCTACATGGAGCGACACGCAGGGAACAGATCCTGGCTACTCGGTGAGTCTCATTTCATGCATGATGATGTGGGGTATGTGATGCGGCAATGACCTGGCAGGAAGGGGGGGGGGTGCGTACGTAGCAATGGCATTCCTCAAAATTCCTTACTTGTCCACATACAGGTGATGCCGGGTATCCACTGAAGAGATGGCTCCTCACACCAGTCCGGAACCCACGGGACCAGCATGAGGAGGACTACAACCATGCCCACTCATGTACCCGTGTAGTCATAGAACAGGCATTCGGCCTACTGAAGACTCATTTCCGCTGCCTCAGCAGGTCTGGCGGGGCACTCCTGTACCGCCATGTGAAGGTTGCAAAGATGGTCATGGCATGTGTCATGCTACACAACATGTGCGTACGTAGAAATGTGCCCATGCCCCCTGACGCAGAACTGCAAGCACCTGAAGATGGTCATGATGAGGGTGGGGATGTGGCAGCACCTCAAGGAGTCTGCGAGGCACAGGAGGGCCGTGACATTCGTCAGCATCTCATAGATGCATGCTTCTAGCACTCACGCCTGGTGGCTGTTACATGGACATGGGACTCGTGGCACTGTGTGTGTCTGGAACATGCACAATATGGACTGTACGCCTATAATGGCCTCGTACACAAAGATCAATGTCCACACATCTCATTGCATGATCGTGCATTGTTTATGGCATATGTGATATCATGTTAAACACCCTATCGACCCGCCACCCAAGTGAGCCCAACACACCCCCTCCACCCTCCTACCTCCCCCCCGAACACCAGTGTCCATAGATGCTCATTGTCAGTGGGCAGACGCTATTGCAAGCCCCCTCTGCGGGTATCAGGGGCACCCCTGCCTGTGGAGCGCAGGTTCCTCCCAGATCTACGTTGGGGGCTGCCCTGGACGGAACTTGCAACGGATGATGTCTCTGCCTGCTCACGTCCATGCATGTCCCTAAGGGTTTGTGAGAGCTCAGTGAGCACACGGCGCACTGCGGCTAGTTCGGCACATACGTCTTTGGACGTCGCATGCAGTTCCCCCCTCAGGCTCTCGGTGCTTCTCTCCATTTGTACTCTCAGGCTCTCGGTGCTTCTCTCCATTTGTACTCTCAGGCTCTCGGTGCTACTCTCCATTTGTGCCCTTAGTGTCTCTGTACTTCTCTCCATTTCTGCCCTAAGTGTCTCAGTTGATGTTTCTATGTCTGCCTTAGTGCCCCCACATTCATCGGCATGGTCCTTGAGGAGCGTGGCCAGTTGCTGCTGTTGCACGATTACCTGGTCGAGGGACTGTTGCCTCTGCTGGGCCATGGCCATTTGCGGTGGTGTCACAGAGGGGCTGGTCACCTCATGTTGCCTTGCCACAGGGCTTGTGGGGGATGGCCAGTCGTCGTCTTGTGGGTGCCCCTGCGTGGTATCCTCATGGTGTACGGGATGGAACAGACAGGGGGATTGAGACAGGTCATGGATGGATCTAACTTCGACATCCCCGTTTTCTGTGTCGGAGCATGCTGCCATTAATGCAGTATCACCTATGGTGCTGCTGCCACCAGAAGCAGTGCCTACTGTGGCATCCATTGGGGGGACCTGTGGTGGTGGTGTTGTGGGCATGCTGGCTGCTGGGGTGCCTGTTGAAGTCCCCTCCTGTGTGCTGCCACTTGATTTGTGCTGCTGCCGTGTCTTGATCCGTGCAGCTGAGGTGGAGGGTCTTTGGCCGTTGGTCTTGGCCCTCTTTGCAGGTGTGCTGGTAGGGGTGTCCTGGTGCTCGTCGTTTGGATCGGACCCTGTGGTGGAGTAAAGGAGGGCGAGCGTTATTAATGGGTCTGTGGGAATTGGAATGGCAATGTATCACATGCATTGGGGTGGTACCTGAGGGTGATTTGGGTCGGGGCCTTGGAGGTGGTTTCATTTGTGTGTGGAGTGTGGGTGCAGTTGTTTGGCAGCCTGCAGTTAGGGTGTGCCTGCTGCACGTGTAGAGGGTGTTTTTAGGATTTTTAATTATTTATGTATTTGATGTGAGTTTTAAAGTGTGCTATCAGGCCTATGTATGTGGACGTTCTCCTGGACATGTGTTCCTGTTGCACTATGTGGGCACGTGGTACTTCACATGATTGGACGCTGTGGTTTTGGCATTGTTTTATTTGGGCCACCTACCTGAATCTTCGGATGTCTGCACTCCTTTCTCCATCCCTCCGACTCCCTCTATGCTCTCCATTCCAATGGTGGAGGCACATATTTCTTCCCAGGGGGTCAACTTGATGGGTGATTCCGATCCTCCCCCGGTAGCTGTGGCAATGTTGCGGTTGGCAGAAAGTATGCTACGGACGCGTATCCGCAGGTCGTCCCATCGCTTTCTGCATTGCTGTGGGTTGCGGGGTGCGGTCCCCACCGCACTTACCCGCTGTGCCACCAGGGCCCATATGGCCTTCTTGTTCGCAAGTGCCGTCTTGGTCATTTGCGTGGAGAAGACGGCGGCAGCATTCTCCTGGAGGGTCTCCGTGAGCACGGTGAGTTCCTCAAGGGAGAAGTGGACCTGCCGCTTGCGGTCGCACGCTTTCTTCGCTACTTTTCCCATTTTTCTTGGTTTCACTAGGGTGGATGACGGGTTGGGATGTGTCTCAGGGTAGTATTTTTTATGGTTGTGTGGAATTTGTGGTTTTATAGGTGTACGGCGGGATGTTTCCCGTTCCGGGACCATGCTTTTACTTCCGTTTCCGTATATTTACGGTCACCGTACTTTCCGGTTGGCGCTCACTGCGGTGTCCGCTGAGATGGGTGGCGGTATTGCACCTAGGGCGCCGTACGGCGGCGGTGTGGGCCGTTTTGTGGTCATTTCCGCCATCGCGGACTTTGCACTTCCGCCATGGCGTGGTGCTCGTGCCCGATGGGTCGGAATGAGCCGCACTTTACTCCATCGTGCAATGGCGGAAACGCTATTTACGCTATGGCGGTCCGGTCGGTTGATTTCCGCAAGGGTCGTAATGAGGGCCTATGTATTTAACAGGTAATGCAATACATTTTTTTTTTATTGTATGTTTGCAATGCCTGTTTGTTTGTGGTGGGTGTATGTTGTAAATATATATATTTGGGCTGATATTACATTTTACTTGCTATTTTGGAGAATTAGTTAAGGCTACAACAATATTTATTTTACTTCATTTTATGCTCAGTGTTTAAGAATGTGCAACCATACCACTGGAATTCCCAGTATTTTAGTTTTTAATTCATTAATTTATTATACATAGCAAACTTAACTTTATTTTTTCCCCAACTGATGCCATCATTTTATTTTAGAGAAATGGTATAAATAGTTTGTGAATTATGTTGACAGATTTGCATGGATATGATGATTGTAATTACATGCATGTTTAACTCAAATTTCTAAGATGTTTATTTGTGTCTAGATAATTTTGCTAATTTTTCACATATATGCGGTTTATACAACAAATTGTGGAAGAAGTGTGACTTTTTGTAATGTATTGCTAAAGTGCTAAAGTATGAGTTAACCTTGTAACCAATGATGATAGTTTCTGTTTCCTATTTCTGACCATGTTGAATTGTGTTTGTGATTGTTTTTGGATAAATGGATAGATTGTTCTAGAGCTATACACAAGCGAAAGTAAGTCTTGTAGTATGAACTATCAGGGTTTACATGTATAATATGCAGCTGCAAGTGACACTACGCATGAAGCCACTCAATCAAGCCATTGGCTTATTGCCACTGTAGAGAAACATTGTGATGAAAAAAGGCTTAATAGGCCAGAAACACTTTGAAGTAATACCCATTGAAAGGAGTAGATGATTTGTCTTTAAAACAGACTTTATAGCATATTCTAACAATATTGTATCCAGAGTGGGCATTACTGATGATATTTCAGGATATCTTGAGAATTCATCCATTGCAAATAGAATTGAATGACTGTAGCATTGTGGACTAAAGATTTTGACACACATTTCTGCCCTTATGTTTTCTGCCCTTGCTGAAATGCTGAAATGTGTGTGTTTTCCTTGTGCTTTGGAAAATTTGACAGTGTTCCATGGTGCCTTCAACCATTTTAGGAAGGCCCAGTAGCAAATAGTTTGCTTCATAAGATCTTTGGTGCACACTACCGCCAAGCTCTTATTTCCTGTTTGAGAATGAGCTCATTCAACACCTGTCAAACTCCTGCTGGTGTAGAAAATTATGTTAGGGAATTGTTGTGTGTTGTGCCAGTGTTGTTTCCAGGATTGGTTCACTGGGCTTGCAACCACCGTCAACTCAGGGCACACACCTGGGTTGAGTTATGCCATACAATCTGCACTAGTGATGCATATTTTAAAGTATACAGAAAAGCAGATGAGTCAACAACTGCAGGGGAGAATTTATTGTCGCAGAGTCCTGAATATATCTGGCACATAACTTTCCATGTCCAAGAGCAAACAAAATTAGGAGGCATGTATTGGAGCGGGTGCCAAAGTCCACACAGCAATCTTCTTAGTGTTTGGATGCATGCTGTCCAGTCAAGGAACAATGGCAACATAGGCGTAATGGGTCATTGAAGCCTGTGACTCAGGTGGCATAAGCCCATGATGACATATGCCACATATCAATGAAATGTAATTTATTAAAGTCCCTTTATTTATGATTGACAAGGTGTGAATGGCCTCGTCAAGAGTTGAAAAAGGCTCCAAAATCAGTGTGTCTCTGAACAAGTATAAAGCATTGGAACAGTCAATGAGTCAGAGCTCCTTCTCTTCCTCCTCAGAGGAGGAGTATTCTTCCTCCTCCATGGCAGGTTCTGCAGATTCAGAAGAATAGGAAGAAAAGGGATAATAATTGGACAGTGAAGAGGTGGAAGCGCTATTGGCCCAGGTATGGAACAGCATGGGTTTTTCTGATCCATTGGCCTGGCAGGTTCTGCTGACCTAACAGTACAGCTATACAATCACATGCTGAAAATGGGGCCCAACTCATTTATGATATTAAGGACAAGATTCTTGCTGAGTGGAAGGAGGCTGATTATACCTCTATGCCCTTAATTGAATGAAGTCAGTCCTGACAATCAAAGGTTGAGGTGGGTGACATCTTGTCCAGCCTTGTTGGCAGACCCTCTATGGCAGCAGTGAAAGTGGCAGCCTTGGACCCTGTGGACACAAAATCTATGTGGCAATGAAGAAGGTTCATATGGGGACTCATCTTGCTTTCTGGGCTAATATATATAGACTGCTCTAGTCATTTTAAAAATTCTCTGGAAAACTATGGAGGAAGGTACTGACTGCACACCGGTGTTGGCAGACATGCAGAAGCAGGTGAACGTTTGTCTGAGCTAGCGTATTACAGTGTGAAATGGTTTGCCACGGCGATGGGGGCAGGTATTGCAGCCAGAAGACACCTCCAGATCTGAGATTAGAAGTCAGAGGGTTCTCAGTAGGACATCACTCTCCAGATCTCTTCAGAAAGAAACACGTTATTTGGTGATTCCTTGGAGGACAAAGTGCATAAGATGTTTCACACTGGTAAACATGCAGACAAACTGAGAGAGAAAAGTGTGTCCACCTCCTCCAAATATAAGGGGTCTGGATCCCGGACCAGGAACTGCTCATCAGGTAGTAAGGAACAAACCTTTCACAGATGGGTAGGATTTTGAATCCTGAAAGGAAAAGTGAAATTACCTGTTCGGATGCAGTAGTGTTGGGGTGGTCGGGAAAGGTCCCCTTGATTCTGAGGGGTTCATGTTGCACGCTCCGTATTAACAACTGGGGGTGGTGGCAAACTGGGCATGATGTTGCAATTTCATATGTATTAAACTGCAGTTCATTATGGATGGATAGCATTTCTGTTTGTCTAAACATTGATACATATTACCTTGCACAAGTGTAGAAAATTAAAATCTCAAACCCACCAGATGAAAGACATACATGCACATTAATACAACTACATGGGGAATTCATAAATCTTAATATAGTAGGCTTTTTACAAATTAATCGAAACACAGTAGTCAAGGGCTGTTTTGCAAAGTAAACTAGTTCTGTGAGGTTTTTGGGAGCCAGAGAATAGGTGAATAAGTAACTTCACAAACATTCACAGTCAGCACAGCTGTAGAAAATAGCCCTGGGTTTTTATGGTCTGATAAGTAACATAGATGTAATCTGCTGATGCCTGAGAGTGTGACAGAAGGATTTTCGTTATTTATTTTGGCTAGCAGAAAAACGTGGGGTAAGCAAGTGCCCAAGGCTACACAGGAGTTTCAATTGTGCGAGAAAGTGGCAGTTTTTAGATTGGAAAGTTTCAATGGAACAGTGACCTGGGGAATGAGATGGTATCGCTAACTCAAAGAGAAATTATTTACCTAGCCTTCCTCATATCGCTTGACATATTTACTCAAAGCATGTGCAAATTAAAAGTTAAGGCTAAAGAGCTTAGGCCAGTTATTGTTAGTAATGGATTATATTTCAAAACCAATGTTTAACCATGTGCTGATATCATGACCTACTGCGGACGGATCCTAAGAAGCTGTGTGTTCTACATATGGTCTGAAGATGACAATCAAGATAAAACTGGCCAAGGGAAATGTAGGAATTTGGAAAAGATGGGGTTTCTTTGAAGATGTTTTTGGCCAATCATATGTGGTGGGTGGATTGTAATAAACTATCTGGGTGTGTTTTAACTGTTGCAAAAATGTATATAAGACATGAACTGGTGTGGTTTGTTGAGACTTAGGTTACTTTAGTCCTGCAACACCATCTGACTGCTCCCCAGATAATTGTACAATAAACCTGCTTTATGTACAGCCCTGTACTCACTTCTTAAGTGATGGGCCTGTTTGGGTTACAGTGATTAAAGGCCCATCCGCATAGTGTCCTGACAACCAGAGAAGGCCGGTGGGTGGAAAACGTTGGCTCTTTTTCAAGACTTGGAAACAGCAGTCTGCAGATGTTTGGACAAATCAGACTGTTCTGAGGGGGTAATTGATAGACTTTGCAATCCCCCCTTTGCATTCTGCCATGATCACGACTCCTATGCTAAAAGGCAGTCAGAAAGGGTGGACATGTTGCATGCCATTTGGGAGCTCTTGCAAAAGAGGGCTATTGTCAAGGTTCAAAAAACATACACCGGGTGTTGCCATCGGATAACCCTGTGCTGCACTCTAAATGGGATATAATCCAAGGTACCTTTGTGGCCAGTTGTGAATGGGGGTCTCCTACCTGGAGGCCGCAATCCCAACTGGTTAATGCAAACAGTTTAAATGTGTAGATTTCACTACTGGAATTCCTTGTGTTTATCAAGTGATGCACACCTGTGCAAGTAATAATACTGTCCCCCTGATCTAGCACAGTCAGGAACCAACAAGACCACAAGTAATACAGGTAGACAGAATATTAGTTTATAACAAGATTCATAAAGAACACACTGCTCAGGCGTCAGTGTGCAAAACACAAAGTTGAAGGTTGACGCGGCTATCGGACCGGGATCGGACGATGTAAAAGGGGTCCCCTTTCTTGGATGAGAAGTGACACCTCAGCAGCGCTGCATGATCCGATCCCTGGATGGTGAGCCCGCGGTCTGAGTCGACATCTTGATGAGGGTCCATATATCGAGGCGGGCAGATTTGCCGAAATCACCAACCACGTGGGACCTTAGTTAGAACTTTGTAATCCAATCAGAACTCCTTAGGCTTTGATCAGGTGAGTCGTGACCCGATTCTTAAGTATCCTGCTAATTTGTTTTGGCACATTACACTTGCAAGTGCAATTATTGACTAGGTAACACCAGTATTCTGATATGTCTGGGAAATTGTCTGCCTGTTTCAGGGTGTTATTCTGCAGTGACAGACAATCTTTGGAATTTGGCCAACCAGCACCAATGGAGGGGTCGCCGGCGTGTACTATGTACTGTAAGCACGGCATTGGTAGTATAGTATTTAATGAAATTTGGCACAGACAAACTAGACATGCTTCCGAAACTTCAGTGGACAATCAATGGTAGTTTTGAAATTCCTCGTATTGAATACTTAGAATCCATATTATTAAAGAAAAAGGCTAGACCTGCAGCATTCGATGTATTACAGAATTGGAAGAAAGAAGCTATGCAGCAGCTTAAGAGTAGAGAAAAGCATGCACGCCGTCATATGATGAACGCCAAAAAAGCGTTGTTATTTGACCAGAATAAACACTCTGAGTCAGTAGGAATATGGATAGGGCTTTTTCACTTGGTATCCAGAAAATGTATCTTTCTAAGGACTTTCATGTGTCTGATGAGCTCATTGAAAAACATTTAAATGAACAAAGGCCTGGTGCCACTGCGCCACCTCCGTATGTTCCTCTTCCTCCTGTTTTGCCTCTTCCTGCTGTTATTCCTCCTCCCGCAGTTCTTCCTGCTCCTCCTATTGCTCCTCTTAATGTTCCTCTTCCTCCGGCTATTGTTCCTCCTCTTGTTGTCGCTCCGCACATGTTCCTCCGCCTTTGCCTGCTGTTATGGGTCTGGTGGGTTTGCCTGCCGCGCCAGTGATAGTACCTCTGTTTCCGAATATACTAAATTTGCCTACTCTCCCTCTTCCAAGTGGTTCTACACCGCTTGTAGTAGATCGGGCAGTGGGATCAAGAATTATAACTCGTAATACTGTGTCTTCAGAGAGAAAGCATGAATTGACTGCATGGGCTAAGCATTGTATGGAGAGGGGTGAACAAACTGATGTTCTTGCCACATTCAGTAATTTAGACAATTTACCTGAGAAAAACGTTTTTATTGAAGGATTAGGAATTCATTTATGTGTAATGTGGAACAGGCTAAATGATGTAGATCGACCACAAGGGTTAAGGGATCTGAATACTTTAGCATTTTCTAGAGACACTGCGGAGAGAGTACATGAGCATGTAGAGAGGGTTTTAGTGTACAGAAGGGAGTTGGAAAGGTTACAGAATGAAGATGTAGATGGTGATAGTTTGGATGCTATGTTAGTACAGAAACGTTTTTTTTCCTTGTCACAAATTGTTAAATGAGGAAACACGAATTTCCATGAAAGATGCGATTAGGTGGATCTCAGACCAGTCGATAACTTCCATTGAAGTATATGACACGTATAGTCAGTATACGCCAGAAATGCAGAGGAAAGTGATACAGGTAATGGTAGAGTACCTACAGGATGAATGCGTAAAAAGAAAGATTTGTTGTCCCGAAGAGTTATTGAGTATTTATAAGAGGGCTTTTTCGTTTTAACACTTCTGTGGCTGCTTTAGCGCTCGATTTAGCTCTGTTGCTTAGTAAGCGTTCGGAGTTGCCTACTTCTCAGTTGCCTATGAGAGAGTTTCCTCCGACATTTGTCCCAAAAGTAGAGATTCCCGCTAATGCTGCAACAGGTGCAACTGCCCAAGATATTCCTGCACATTATGTGTCACAGTTCTTTCACGTGTGGTTTTCGAGACAGGAAGTGAACACCATTAAACAATCTATTCCCGATATTAGGAAGAATCCGACAGGGAAATAGAGTCTGTTTTCCAATCATCAGTATTCACCTTAAGTGATATTGATTTGTTATTTCCCGTACTCCTGCCTGTTCACTTGTGGAAGCAGATTAGGACTGTAGATGATGCACCAGGGTTAGGAGATACATGGAATAACATGGTTAGACTCGATAGAGAAAGGCCAGCTGGTGGGAGACCACTGCCGGTAATATTAACTTTGCCTGATAGAATAGTTACAAAATTAAAAACTATAATTCCAGAAAGAAGGATTATTTGGGACAAATTTACTGCCTGTGTTCAAGGAAAGTCTGAGGGTGCTACCGAGATCTTTAATCGGTTCAAACAAGTATTTTCAGATTTCAGTGGGCAAGACTTAAGCAAAGAGTCTGGGAAACGACTATTTGTGGACACATTTGTGCGTGGATTGCTGCCTGACATCCAGTCACAAATAATGTCCTCAGGGAGCGTTCGGCAAGCAAAGTCTCAGTCAGAAGTACTGCATATGGCTCAGTACTATGAGAATCGTGTCAATAACGAAAAAGAAAGAGTTGAAAAGAGAAAAGGACACTTGAAAACAAAAGTATTATTGCAGCAAATTGTTAGAAGCCCTAGAGGGGGTAATTCGCAATTTAGGGGTCAGTATGTCCACAGGGAAATGCACCATTGGGTCCTGTACACATAAACCAGTGTGCTTATTGCAGACAGGAGGGTCATTGGCATACACAATGCTCGATCCTCCAACAGAGGTTGAATAACACATTTGGGATTATGGGTAGACAATCCAGAGGCCGCCCAGGTGTAGGAGGTCCTGGTAGAAGTCAGTTTTCACAGGATTCACAGCAACCTTTTTCACAGGACAATCATGCACCAAGTGTGGATAATAGAAACATTTTTGATCATCCTTCTGCCGCTTACCTCTCTGAAGAACTTCCTTTCGACGATATTCTGTTTCACTAGGATTGCCCGAAGCAGGGTTTGGAACAAACGCCTATTCCCGTTAATCAGAAAGGTCCCTACGTTGAGATGATAGTGGGAAATAGGAAGCATCCATTCTTGATAGATACAGGGGCACAGAAGTGTTCCGTTGACCATTCATGGGTTCCAAATATTCCACTGTCAGGGCAAACCAATGTTTCTGTAGGGTTTTCTGGCACACCAGTTGTCTGTCTGGTTTCTTCGCCGGTACCTATTACTTTGGGTCCATTTATGGATCACTGTTCATTCCATTTGACTACAAATTGTGGAGAGAATTTGTTGGGGTTGAATCTTTTGAAGTAATTAAATGCGGTAATTCATTGTTCTTCTGATGGAGTGTGTTTGATGATTTCACCACAGCAACTTTCTGTCTCTCAATTCTTGACCAGAACTTTGCCGCCGGAATTCAGTGATGTTCCGGAGTGTTTATGGGCATTTGACGATAATGATGTCGGTGTTTTGCAAATTGAGCCCGTTAAGGTTATTTTGAAACATGGAGTGAAGTTGCCACATATTCCCCAGTATAAGATCTCGGTCGATGGTGAGCAAGCTTTGAAATGCATCGTCTCCGATTTTGTGCATCGAGGGGTAATTGAGGAAATTGCAGGTAGTTTGTGCAATAGTCCGATTTTGCCCGTGTACAAAAAAGGCGATAATGCAGTTCCCTTCCGTTTCATTATTGATCTATGTGCCATCAATAAGATTGTTGCTCCACAATTTCCCATTGTGCCGGATGTGACGATGATATTAACCTGATTCCGGCTTCGACTACTCATTTTAGTGTGGTGGATCAAAAGAACACCTTCTTTAGTATACCTATAAATAAGGACGGTAGATACCTGTTCACGTTCACCTTAGGGGGACGCTCGTTTACCTTTACCTGTGCACCGCAAGGTTACATGGAAAGTCCTTGCATTTACAGTAGGGCTTTGAAAGAGCAGCTTGACACACTTGAGTTGCCCACTACTTGTACACTGCTTTAGTATGTAGATGATCTTCTCTTAGCCGCTGACTCAGAGAGCGCTTGTAAGGAGGGCATCGTGTTGTTGCTTATCCACTTAGCACAGCACTGACACAAAGCTTCGCTTAAAAATACAAAATTTCAATATTGTCGACAGGAGGTCGCCTATTTAGGCTATCTCCTGTCAAAGGAGGGAAGAAGGTTTACGCCTGAACGGATAAAAATAATTTCTAGCATGTCTGTCCCAAATAGACAGAAGGAAGTTAGAGCCTTAATAGGAATGACCTTCTCCTTAATGATTAAACCAATGTTGGATTTGACGAAGAAGGGAATTTCTTCGCCATTGCCGTGGAACTTGGAACACCAGCAAGCATTTGAACTGCTCAAGACTGCATTGTGCTCGGCACCAGTTTTGGTCACAGCAAACTATGAAAAGGCCTTTGTGTTGTATGTGTATGAATGTAATGGATGTGCTTTGGCTGTATTAATGCAGTAACATGGAGGAAAGAATAGGCCGTGCAGCTACTTTTCTTCCGCCCTTGATCCTGTTCATGCGCTTTGCCAAGATGTTTGAGAGCTGTCGCTGCTGCTGCATCTGTAAAACAGAGCGAGGGAATGGTCCTAAGCCATGCTTTAACCCTGATGGTACCTCACTCTGTAGATGTTCTATTAAACAGAACACAAATGCAACACCTCACCTCAGCACGATTAACGAGATACAAATTGATCTTGTTTGCACCACACATCCAAATAAAGAGCTGTTGTGTCCTTAATCCAGCTGAACTTTTACCTTTCCCGCAAGGTACTGCTTGCAGTGACAAAGAGTCACATGACTGCCTTTACACTACAGAACAAGAGACTAAAGGCAGAATCGATCTAAAGGACACTCCTTTGAACAATCCACAAGGGGAGCTGTTTTGTGATGGCTCCTGCTTCAAACTCTCGGATGGTACATCCACAGCTGCTTATGCAATCACCACGTTGAACACGGTCGTGTAGACCATAAAAATCACGCATAACTCTGCGCAGGCCGCAGAGATTATAGCATTGACTCGAGCTTGTGAACTTTCCAAAGGGCTTATCGTAAATTTATATACTGACAGCCAGTATGCCTTTGGGGTGGTTCACAACTTCGGTAGACTTTGGGTGGAAAGAGGTTTCTTGACCACATATGGCACTAAAATCCAGCATGGCTCCTTGATAATATGGTTACTCCAGGGCTTGGACTCCCTATTCAGCTAGCAATTATAAAATGTGCAGCACATCAGAAGATTGTAGTTAATATAGGAAAAGGTAAAGCTTTCGCAGACCAGATAGCCAAACAGACTGCCACTGATCTCTCTTCAGAAATGTACACTTCAAGGGAAGCCACAAATGCCTGTACTTTGGATGAGGGTATCGAATCTGTAAGGAAAATTCAAGCCGATGCCACGTTAGAGGAATCTAAGAAATGGGCTGAGGGTTTGGCGAAATTGGATGATGACGGGTTTTGGGTGGACAAGGTTGAAGGGAAATGGTTACTGCCTGACACGTATATTATGATGATGGTTGTTATGGCTCATGGTCCCACCCATATTTGTACTCGTAAGGTCACCAAAAAGCAGCAAAATGTGTGGGTAAATGATAAAATCCCTAAAAGAGCTTAACGCTTCGTTCAAGGTGCATGATTTGTTTGCAGCATAATGTGGGAAAGGGCACATCCACTTCTAGGGATAGTTTTGGTCCACCTTCTGTCCCCTTTGAGGTAATACATTTTGATTTCCATGAAATGGAGTGTTGTAATAACTTCAAATATGTACTAGTTGTCATCTGTGCCTTCAGCAAATGGGTCGAAGCTTTTCCCGTCAAAGATGTCACCGCTATGACTACGGCGAAGACCATGATGAAGGAATATTTTCCTAGATTTGATCTGCCAAGAGTCATCTGGTCAGACAATGGTCCACATTTTATCGCTGCTGTAATTCTGCAGATATGCGCGGGATTACAGATTGATAAACGGTTCCATTCGGCCAGACACGCACAGAGTGCTGGACTAGTAGAAAGACACAACGGCATTCTTAAGAACAAGCTTGCTAAGACGTGTGCCAGCACCAAATTGAAATGGTCGGAAGCCTTACCGATCGTGTTATTGTCCATGAGGACAACCCCTCAATCTAAGACTGGGCTCTCTCCCTTTCAGGTGGTCATGGGTAGGCCAGCTAACATTTGGAATATCCCGAAGCCCTGTTCTTTACGAGAGGTCAAAAATGTACTTCTTTCTGATTACTGTTGTAACGCTCACCTGATTCCCGCAGAAAGGTCATGTGTAACACACGGTTGGCTCTTTGGGCTGGACCTCTGTGCACTGTATGTCTGACTCGAAGAGTAAGATGTCTTAGGTAAGTGAACGCCGAGCTCTCCATCTGCCTCGGGGCAGGGTGCCGTAACCAGTTTCTTCACTGGATAAGGGTGCAGGCCTCCTGACCTCAGAGGACTGCTGTCCGTCGTTAACTGCACGAACGGTAAGTTCTGGGCACTTCAAATGTCTTAAAAGTCTTTTGTAATGATATCTCTTGTTTTGCAGGGTTCCGGCGATGGCGGATGGCGGGCTGATGAGAGTTGAGGATCGAACCCGCGTGAGGAATAGAAGCGCCTGGAAGCACGTAAGTAAGCGCTTGTAGCCTGCTTCACGATGCGCACTAACTGTCCCTTTTATCTTGCAGGTACAAGTTCGGAGCTTTAGAGAAGCTGAAGGCCTCCGGAGCGTGCGAAGAGCTGGTAAGCTTTTGTCTTTCAGATGCCGGAATGCAGTGCGAAGACCTCCGGAGCATGCGAAGAGTAGGTAAGCCTTTGTCTTTCAGATGCCGGAATGCAACGCGAGGCGTTGGTGACAGCCGATGGACCAGGTAAGAGATGCGCTGCCACTGAAGACCGTAGTGCTAACCTGTTCTTTCTTTGTCTTTACAGGTGCTGCTGAAGACTGGATTCCAGGATGGTAAGCCTTTGTTCCCTTAGGCCCAGGATCAGAAGCAGAAGACACGATGAGCGTTCTGCTGCAGAGAATGCAGAATAACGCAAAGCAAGATTCATCCATCGGGTGTGGTTTAAATAGCCTCCTGTAGTGCTTAGGTGTCTCCTTCCACAGCAACGCCTAGGTAAGAAAAGAGTTCCTGCTTTCCAGAAGAGTTCCAGTGTTCTGAATCTAGGGAGTGGCTCCTGCCCCACCCAACAAGAAAAGTAGTCCCAAACAGAAGAGGATCAGGGGTTCAACTGGCAGGTAAGTAAGCAGCATGGTCTGCTGCAGGTAAGTCCACCCAAGCATTATGAGCCCGGCGCTTCCAGCGCTGGGACTGGGCATCTTTATGAGCCTGGTGCCACTGGCGCAAGGACAGGGTCCAAAAGGTCCCAATTGGGACTGGCTGGCACTCGGAACCGGGGTTATGGGTCTGCTTCCAAGGGAGTCGGGCAAGTCCTGATCTTTTTGAAGCAGAGATCATGATAGCACCCCCCCTCAAGGCCCCTCCCAAACCGGGCTTCTCCGGGGGTTTGGGCTTGTTAGGAAATGTTCGATGAAATCTTTTGATTAGACGAGGCGCGTGGACATATTCTGCAGGTTCCCAGGATCTTTCTTGGGGACCGTAGCCTTTCCAGTCAATCAGGTAAAATAGTTTAGATTTGGAGATCTTGGAATCCAAGATGCTTTTGACTTCAAACCCGAGTTCTCCATCAACTAGAATAGGTTTTGGAGATGTAGTTAGTCGGGTTTGAGGTTGCACAGGTTTTAATATAGAGACGTGGAAGACCGGATGTATCTTCATGTGAGGGGGCAAGTCCAACTTGACCGCTACTGGATTTACTATGGTAGTGATGGAATAGGGACCAAGGTATCTTGGGTTGAATGTGCGTGGTCCTTTTAGAGGTAGATATTTGGTGGATAACCAGACTTGATCTCCTACTTGATATTGGGGGGCTTCCTTCCGATGTTGGTCTGCTCCTTTCTTGTATTGTTCTTTAGCCCTTTGAAGGTGAGAAACGGCTTCCTTAAAGGCTTGGGTGATTGTAGAATGCAGGTGGTCTACTGCTGGTGTTCCAAGATCTTGGAGTGGATCCAACTCCGAGGTTCATGGGTAACTACCGTATAAAAGAAAAAACGGGGTCTTCCCAGTTCCCGAGTGGACAGAGTTATTGTAGGCATCTTCGGCTATCCAAAGGATATCTTTCCAAGTTTTTTCAATTTGTTGTAGCATGCAGCGCAAATACTGTTCCAGAGTTTGATTGGTCCTCTCGGTTTGTCCGTCTGTTTGAGGGTGGTGGCTGGTCGAAAGTCTCACATCAATTTGAGCCGACCGACAGCAACTTCGCCAAAAATGAGAAATAAATTGACTACCTCGATCCGAAATTAGAACTGAAGGAAAACCGTGCAGTCGGACGATGTTTTCGAGAAATTCTCGGGCCATAGTTGCTGCTGTTGGTAAGCCTTTGAGTCGAATGAAATGCGCCATCTTGGAGAATAGGTCCACGATTACTAGGATCGTATTGTATCCGGAGCATGGAGGTAGATCGGTGATGAAGTCCATAGAAAGCGTATGCCAAGGGCGAGGCGGGATGTCAATAGGGCGTAAGAGGCCGGCTGGTTTTTCCTTTTGACTCTTGTTTTGGGCGCATACTCCACAGGACATTATAAAGTCTCTGATATCTTTTTTCCAAGACGGCCACCAGAAGTAGCGCTTGATCTTTTCCGAGGTCTTGGTCATACCGGGATGTCCTTCCATTAAAGAATCGTGATAACAAGAGATTACCTTTTTCTGTAAATCTGTGCTGGGCAGGTATAACCGTTCTTGGAAATATAATAGGTTGTCCTTCACCGTAAAGTCCTTTCCCTGCAGATGCCAATTCTGTATGTCTGCTCGAGTTACCAGTAGCCTGGCTTTATCCTTAACTTCCTCTATGGATTGTGTGGGGTTTACACCTAGAATTCTTTGTTCGGGAATGATAGGTACAGGTTTAGGATTGATCAAATGTTCTTTCACTCCCATCCGAGAAAGGGCATCAGCTTTACCGTTTTTTGTACCAGGTCAATAGGTAATTATGAAGTCAAACTCGGCAAAGAATAGTGCCCAACGGAGTTGCCTAGAGGATTGAGCTTTTGCGGTTTTCAAATATTGCAGGTTTCGGTGATCTGTAATCACAGTAACGGTGTGTCGGGCCCCCAGAAGATAATGCCGCCAAGCCTTAAAGGCGGACTTGATAGCTAGAAGTTCCTTATCAGTAATAGTGTAATTGATTTCAGGAGGCGAGAATTTGCGGGACCAAAATGCCACGGGATGCAACTGATTGGTTACTGGGTCCTTTTGTGATAGAACTGCCCCCATGGCAAGGCTCGAAGCATCAGTTTCAACGATGTAGGGGAGTTCTGGGAGAGGATGTTTTAAGATCGGTGCAGAGATAAATCTAGTCTTCAAATTCTGGAAAGCTTGTTCCGCCTCGGTAGACCATTCAAAACGTTTGTTTTTCTTTAACAAGGCGGTGATGGGCTGGACTATTCGAGAGAATTCGGGGATAAACCTGCGGTAAAAGTTAGCGAAGCCTAACATGCTTTGAACACCTTTTACGGAGGATGGCGATGGCCATTTGAGAATTGCATCGACCTTCTTTGAATCCATACGCACTCCGCTAGGTGATAATATGAATCCCAAGAATTCAACTTCAGTCACGTTGAAAACACATTTTTCCAACTTAGCGAAAAGTTTGTGTTGACGCAATCTCTCGAGGACCATTTTCACGTGTTTCCGATGAAGAATAAACGAGGATGTCGTCAATGTAAACAACAACACACACATCTATGAGCTCTCTGAGGACATCGTTCATAAAATATTGAAAGGCGGCCGGGGCATTGCAAAGTCCGAAGGGCATGACCTGATATTCAAATAGCCCATACTTGGTGCGGAAGGCCGTCTTCCATTCATCGCCCTCTTTTACTCGTACCAAGTGGTAGGCTCCTCTAAGATCCAGCTTTGTATATATGCATGCTTTTCTGACTTGGTCCAGGAGTTCAGGGATCAAAGGTAATGGATATCTATTCTTAACAGTGATCTGGTTCAGGGCGCGATAATCTATACAAGTTCTAAGGTCCCCTTCTTTTTTTGGAACAAAGCTGAGGAAGCAGGGGACTTGGAAGGATGAATAAACCCATTCGCTAGGTATTGATGCAGGTATTGTCGGAGGTGAAGATTCTCAGGCTCGGTGAGGGCATAAATTCTACTACAAGGAGGAGTAGATCCAGGTATCAGGTCTATCTGGCAGTCATAAGACCTATGAGGAGGTAGAGAGTTAGCCTGATCCTTCCGGAAAACATCTTGGAATTGTAGGTATTCAGGAGGTAACTGGGGAGCCTCTGAGGAAATTGCTGCCAGTGCAACACCAGGTCGAGGTTGACAAGTAGAGACACATTCTGGAAACTGAACCGTTCTTGCTCGCCAATCGATCTGAGGATTGTGCTTCTCTAACCAAGGAATTCCTAGAATAATCTGGAACTGAGGGGCCTTGATCACATCGAACACGATCTTCTCATGGTGTCCATCTTGACTTACTAGCGTCACTTCTTGGGTGGTATGCGTTACTGGTCCGGAGACTATCTCCGTACCATCCACCGTAGTAATGACGTCCTTTACAGCCTTTGGACAAAGAGTCAGATTCATCCTCAAAACCATTTCATGATCCACATAATTGCCGATGGCACCGCTGTCGACGTAAGCTTCAATCGCATGCAATCGATCCGGATGTTCAGGGCTAATGAGGACCATAGGTATCACGAAATGCGAGGTCACGGAACTGGTTTTAACGCTCGGCAAGAGGACCTCTATTCTTGTCGGGCGAGGTCGTTTCCCTGCTCAGAGTTTGTGACCCTGGTAACTGCAGCTCCTACTGCCTTCTTGGCTGGTTTCACCGGACAGTCTCGAAGAAAGTGCCCCGAGTTTCCGCAATAGAGGCATAATTGCAGCTGTTTTCTCATTTCCCGCTCCTTTTGTGTTAGTGGTCCTTTCAGGCCCCCTATTTGCATGGGTTCCCCGGAGTCTACTCCTTTGGTAGGAGTTGGTGGTTTGGAAAATACTCGAGCATCAAACTTGGAACAATCGGCCTTCCTGTTCTGCAGTCTGTGGTCAATTTGAACAACTAAGTCAATATAGTCCGAACAGTCTTGCGGGGGATTCACTACTTGGGCTAACACATCTTTGAGCTCTCCATGTAGACCTCTATAAAACAGCGTAATCCTTTTGTCCTCAGGCCATCGAGTTTCCACTATCAGTCTGTTGAAAGACGCAATATAAGCCAAAAGGTCTTGATTACCCTGTCGCAATGAAAGGAGCTCATTGTCCAAGGCCTGCCCCTGTGAATGTCTTGCAAACAGTTTTTCCATACTGAGCTGAAAAGCTTGAAAATCATGGAGAACCGGATCATCTTGATTAACTAGAGGGATCGACCAGTCTGCCGCATTGCCACTAAGGTACGAAAGCACGAAAGCTACCTTACCTTCATCAGTTGGAAAGGCTGCTGGCCGGCATAAGAAGTGCAACCGGCACTGATTAATAAATACTGCAAACCTCTTTGGGTCACCAGAAAATCGTTCGGGCGGAGCCAGAGGTACATTCCCAGGTAGGTTGATCTGCACTGGGTTCGTAGAGGATGTTGAAGGAAGATTTGCCCCTGATGCGGGTAACGGAGTTTGTCCGGCTTGTGACTGTAGCAATTGTCTAGCGAGATCGTCTGTTTGCTCCTTGGAAATAATCAGTTCCCTTCTTAGAGCATTCATTTCCTGACGGGCTGCATGCACTTCTGCTCTTAGTTCCCCAAGTAACTGGGCTAGCTGGTCGGTATCCGAGGTTTCCATAGCGCCTGGGTGGCAGTTTTGCGGTAGGCTTTGCGTTCTGTAACGCTCACCTGATTCCCGCAGAGGCGCCGGTCTTGACTGGGTGAATGCCGTATCTTCAAAGGTGATGTGTAACACACGGTTGGCTCTTTGGGCTGGACCTCTGTGCACTGTATGTCTGACTCGAAGAGTAAGATGTCTTAGGTAAGTGAACTCCGAGCTCTCCATCTGCCTCAGGGCAGGGTGCCGTAACCAGTTTCTTCACTGGATAAGGGTGCAGGCCTCTTGACCTCAGAGGACTGCGGTTCGTCGTTAACTGCACGAACGGTAAGTTCTGGGCACTTCAAATGTCTTAAAAGTCTTTTGTAATGATATCTCTTGTTTTGCAGGGTTCCGGCGATGGCGGATGGCGGGCTGATGAGAGTTGAGGATTGAACCCGCGTGAGAAATAGAAGCGCTTGGAAGCACGTAAGTAAGCGCTTGTAGCCTGCTTCACGATGCGCACTAACTGTCCCTTTTATCTTGCAGGTACAAGTTCGGAGCTTTAGAGAAGCTGAAGGGTGCTGGAATACCCACTGGATTCGGCGTGGGAAGGAGTAATGGCACGTGAGTAATAAAATTGCCCAATGTCTTTAAACGCACCTTCTTTTGTCTTTCAGATGCGGGATGCAGCGCCGAAGGCCTCCGGAGCGTGCGAAGAGCTGGTAAGCTTTTGTCTTTCAGATGCCGGAATGCAGTGCGAAGACCTCCGGAGCATGCGAAGAGTAGGTAAGCCTTTGTCTTTCAGATGCCGGAATGCAGCGCGAGGCGTTGGTGACAGCCGATGGACCAGGTAAGAGATGCGCTGCCACTGAAGACCGTAGTGCTTACCTGTTCTTTCTTTGTCTTTACAGGTGCTGCTGAAGACTGGATTCCAGGATGGTAAGCCTTTGTTCCCTTAGGCCCAGGATCAGAAGCAGAAGACATGATGAGCGTTCTGCTGCAGAGAATGCAGAATAACGCAAAGCAAGATTCATCCATCGGGTGTGGTTTAAATAGCCTCCTGTAGTGCTTAGGTGTCTCCTTCCAAAGCCACGCCTAGGTAAGAAAAGAGTTCCTGCTTTCCAGAAGAGTTCCAGTGTTCTGAATCTAGCGAGTGGCTCCTGCCCCACCCAACAAGAAAAGTAGTCCCAAACAGAAGAGGATCAGGGGTTCAACTGGCAAGTAAGTAAGCAGCATGGTCTGCTGCAGGTAAGTCCACCCAAGCATTATGAGCCCGGCGCTTCCAGCGCTGGGACTGGGCATCTTTATGAGCCTGGTGCCACTGGCGCAAGGACAGGGTCCAAAAGGTCCCAATTGGGACTGGCTGGCACTCGGAACCGGGGTTATGGGTCTGCTTCCAAGGGAGTCGGGCAAGTCCTGATCTTTTGGAAGCAGAGATCATGACAACTGTGGCCAGTTAACTAAAAATCTGTATTTGATTTATCGCCATATGTGAGAGGCTTTACCGGTTAAGCACGAGGGCCCCGGTCACATCATACGGCCGGGAGAGTGGGTCCTCACAAAGTCATTTGAGCGATCTTCTTGTCTCGCACCTCGTTGGCGGGGCCCCCATCAGATCTTCCTGGTCACACAGACGGCGGTGTGGGTAGCAGGCAAGAAGCATTGGATCCACGTGTCGCACATCAAGAGAATTCCGTACCCTTTGCCACATGCTACAGAAGATACAGAACCCCTCACTAATGCTGTGACCAACGATCACGAAGCAGCAACCAGCATCGAGAGTGCGTCGGAGACTCTCCCTGACCCCGTGGGGCCTGGGGAAACAGCCATTTAATCTCCACACTCTCCAACATTTCCGTTTTCAGAAATTTCTCCAAATCTTGTATCTGATCTTGCTTTGCATTCGCCGCTTCCATCAGGGAAGTGACGACATGTTGTTCACAGATCATACAGTACCAGGGATCACAAGGTACGATCTGCGTCCGAGGAAGTAGACTTACTGCACGGTTCGGCTGTGCCATCAAAGAAGAATCATCAAAGGGCTTGTCTCTTTGGCCCAATCTTTTTGTGCATGAGGGGATTCTGTTGGCTAGGGTTTGTGAAAGGACTAAGAAGACGCGCGGTCTGGAGATCGCCAGCAAATAACTTTGGTGCAAATCGTTTGAAGAACAATGCCTGCAACCGCTCCCACTCGTACAGAACTGATAAGAGACTGTATGACCAGCTGCGAAAATGAAAAATCAAATGTGTGGGCACCGAAAACGTATTGTTGTCTCGTGATAATGTTAACTGGTTTTACAATAGTCATTGCCTTAGGTTTCTGGTATCTAGAAGAAGTACATCTGCTTGAAAATGTGTTACCTACTGAAAATGTACCCACTGTTTCTACGCCTTTCGTGCATCTGCACACTCTATCTCCTAGAGACTCTCAGCACAGACAGAGTTACCACAACAACACTCTATTACTCATTATGAATGCTACACATGCCATTTTTAACAAGTCCAACTGTTGGGTCTGTTCGCATTTACCGCAACATGGGGATAAGGGGATGGGTTGGTATATTCATCCTTTACCTTTGAAAACTGCTTGCTATGCTTCTCTTAGAGCACTGTTCTTTGGCCGATGGAACGGTAGCGTCTCAGGGAACTTTGATGGAACTAACTTTAATGATTTTGAAAAACGTGTTCTAACACCCCTGGGATGCTCACTCTTTGCAAATAGGAGCAAGCCTAATGTTGCTTCTATTAGGCCTTCTGACAAATTGTCCCATCCTTTTCAATCTTTAATCTCTTTCAAGATGGCTCCTATAGGCAATAGGGATGCCACGCCTCCTTCTTATACTGTCAACCACAGCCCCGATTCAGTTTCTTTCTGCATACAAAGGAATGAAACTCAGTCAATGGGTGATTTCAAGGGTTGCGCCAACGTTGCAAATTTGACTAGAGAGGACAGACCTTTGTATGTAGGCGAACCTTTCTACTTTGTTTGCGATAATGTAGCATTTCCATGGTTACCCAGGGATTGGCAGGGAACCTGTTTTTTAGGGATTCTGTTAGCCAGGGTATTCATTGCTAGCACTATAGAAGTTTCAAAGGGTCGTCCAAGGCGGGAAAAGAATGGCTATACTTCAGCACAAATTCTGGGCGATGTAGCTAAATCCGTGATGCCATTTTGGGGACAAATGCTGAACTCTGAAGATATCAGGAGACTAGCGAGAGTACTGGAGAGGACCATCAACCGGACTACTGAAATACTCTATAATATGACTTTAGAACAGAAAGCAATAAGGTTAGTGGCACTTCAGAACCGGATGGCATTAGATGTCATCCTGTCTGAGCGTGGTGGGGTATGCAAATTAGTGGGGTCCCCTTGCTGTGTTTTCATGCCAGATTCCTCCCCAGCGATTTGTAGAGCAATACAAAATCTGCACGTCCTTAGTTCAGAAGTGCATGTTCCCGAGGGAAACTGGGATCTTAGCGCTTGGTTCTGGGACTCCTTGCAATCTTGGAGATGGAAGCTACTTTCGGTCTTGCTGATTATTTTAGGTATTCTGTTGTTTCTTTGTTGTTGTATACAATGTCTTCCTGGTATGTGTTCGATGTTAGGAGGATGTTGTGCACAAGCGATAGGTACATTAGGACACAAGGTATATTCCCCAGAGAAAATATCCAATGAATTCGTGCTGAAGGAAATCTCAGTATCTGACCCTATGGCAATTGATATCTCTGATAGTGATTCAGGATGTATGGACATTGAGACGTGGAGTTACTTGTAAAGTGACTAGAAGTAGTTTAGTGCTTGGCTTAGGCCAAAGGAGGGTTTGTTAAACGGGATATCATATTGTGCCTCCTTTATTGTATATATTGGCCTAAGCCCAGTCGCTTTGCGAAGAAATCCGCGTTGCAAAGTTCCGATCTTAGATCGACTTAGCCGTCATTTTAGGTCCATCCGCCATTTTGATTTCCAATCCAAAGTAATTCTGTGTTCTAAAATGGTGGACAGTGTTTCCCGCTTGTAACTGAGATGTCCTGACCTTTGTACACAAGTTAATGGCTAAACTGTCCGTTGGCCGAATGTTTGGGTCGAGTAAAGAGACCTTGTCCCATGTCTGACTTGTAGACAGAGGATTATGTGCGCCAACAAGTCCGATCCGCGGACATACATCAAATACAATGTTGTCTAAATACTGAACGTGGACACTTGTTGAACTACATTGTATAGGACATGTACTAAGGCTTAATGATAAATCCGAAGATACACTGTTGCCATTGTGACTTATTGATGTACAAACTGAAAATAATCCACATGCATATAGTTGGACAAATTAGAAGTGAACTCGTCACGAACCCTAGACCGAGTATTATTAACCTGTAGGGGGGCTGGACATTATGAACAGAAATGTATAAAAAGTGTAAATGTTAGACATCCAGTACCTCTCACTTCTCACACCGAAAGGGCTGGTATTCGCTGTGATGTACTGAGGCCAGATAGCTATCTGATACTTTGTTTCTTTGTAAAATTGTACAGTTAAAGAATAAAGATCTGTGTATCTTTATAAGCCCGTGTTTGGTGTATTTCCTTTTGGGGTACTCAGCCTCAATATTTCCTTTTGCTTTTACAGGTGGTGTGTATTTTTTAGTGTGCTAGAACTGTCTGTTGTAATAATAATAATAAAGTAGATATTTTTATACAACTTTGACTGGACAGTCCCTTTTATGAATGGGCAATAATTGTATTTTCACTGTGTTGCAACTAACCAACTATCCACAACCTTGCGGAGACGTTACCAAAATTGCGCAAGGAGGTTTATAATTGACTTGCATTTCCAATCTGTTTGGATCCTTTCTGGTGTACTAGAGTTGTACGGATGATTGATTGTTCAGAAACATGATTATTCATCCCTGGACCACTGGTGACCAGAAGTTCATTCATCACACCTGGTCCCCAGGACATCAGGGACAGCAAGTTGATCCTGGACCTGAGGTCTCTAAATATGCTTATCAGAGGGGAGAGTTTCAAGATGGAAACAGAAAATAATTCCCATGTTATGAAGATGGGAACTGACTGGTCTCCCAGGACCTGCAGGATGCCTATTATCATTTAGTTATAAGTCCTGCTCTCCAGAATATCTCAGATTTGTGGTAGGGGGAAGGTATTATCAATTCCAGGTTCTCCCCTTTGGATGGAAAATGACTGCAAGGGTCTTCATCAAGATAGCTACCCCTTTGGTGGTCCATCTTCATCTCCAATGTATTCTTATCTTCCCATACCCGGACCATTGGCTTATCAGGGCAGCCCAGAGGGGGTTAGTACAGATGCACCTAGAGACGGTTTGCCCTGGTGTAGCAGGGTTTTCTGGTGAAGTGGCAAAAATCTCAGCTGCTTCCCCTCAAGATCTGACCTTCACAGGTGCAGTTTTGCACCAGACAGGGAAAGGTGACGACAACAAGTAGAGAGCTTCTCACCTCCAGGCTGCTCTGTCCAGGGTTCTATTGAAGGAGTGGGTATCAGTGTGGGAGCTTCTGATGGTACAGGGTCACATGGCCTCTTGCATCTTTCTGGTCTCCTGGGCACAGCTTTATCTCAGGCCTCTGGCCTACCTCGGTCTTTGGTTTTCAAGTTCACAATTCTAAAAGCCGTCTATTCATGTGATTTAGGAGTTAAGGGAGGCTCTGGTCTGGTGGTTCTATCTATGCCAACTCCAGAAAGGGATAAGTCTCGACGCCCCCTCAAGGATCATTCGTAACACAGATTCCATCAGCCTGGGTTGGGGGGCACCCTGGGCCAAGAGCCATACAGGGGAAGTGAACCCCAGAGGAGAACCTCAGGTCCTCAAACTGGTGGGAATTGTTTGCAATTGTCAAGGCCCTGAGGGAGTTTTCTGGGGTGGTGATGGATTGGGCAATCTGGTCAGGATGGACAATTCCTCAGCTGAGGCTTACATCAGGAGGTAGAGGGGTTTGTAGTCTGTGTCCCTGAACTCTATGGCATGAGACATAGGGTCCCTGGCAGAGTCTCACATATGATCTATTGAGGTGGTCCACATCAGTGTGGTAGAGAATGTTTTGGAAGACAGGACAGGCTTAGGAGGGATTTTCTATCATCACAGGACCTATCCCTGTCAGACCGGAAATTCTATGCAATTTGCCAAAGTTTCAGATCCCCTAGATAGACTTATTTGCCTCTTTGGCATTGGCCAAACAACTTCTGTTCTGCTCTTGGATTCAGGAAAGGGGTACTTGGGGGATGGATGTTCTGAAACTGGTTTGGCCCTGCAGGCTTTTGTATGCCTGTCCCCCAATTCCCTTGATTTGGATGGTGGTAAGGAAAATCAGGGAGAGGATGTCCTTGGTGATTCTAGAACTAGAGTTAGTCTCCTATGCTCTAATAACTCCAGACCCAGGAGGTGTGGAGGATCCCAAAGTGGCCATGCCCTCTACAAACGTGCGAGCAGGTGAACAGTGCTTACAATGGTAAGCTTGAAGGTTGAAGCATAGGTTAAGGGGCTTAGGTTTATCTCAATTGTTGACTGAGACCATTCCTCTTTCTAAATGTCCGTCCACACTGCAGGCACATGACAACCACTGGGTAAACTTTGTGAATTAGTGTGCACAGGCTGGGGTAAGTCCACTGGAGTGCGATATTGTGGCCATGCTCCAGGTTCTACAGGATGTGTTTGAGAAGGGGTCTCTACCCTTAGTCCTCAGTGGGCTGCTCTGAAGGCCCTCAGGGTTGGTTCAGTGAGGAACCTGACACGGGGAAGCCTTCTGAGAAGGTTTCTGAGTAGTCTGGCATATGCATGCCTTCCCATGGACTAGGGTGCACCTACATGGGATCTGCCTCTGGTGTTGGGATTCTTGCAGGGGGCCCCCTTTGAATCTCTTTTAGAGGTCGACCTTACATTTTTAACTTTTAAAAGAGGTTTCTCATTGCCATAACTTCATCACGTCATCTGGAGAAGATAGCAGAACTTCTATGTAACCCTCCTTTCCTTACTGTTAGGCCAGATTCCTTAATCTTGAAATATGATCCTAAATTTCTTTCTAGGGTGTTGTCAAAATTCCATGCATCACAGAATGTGGTTCTCCCTGCTCTCTTGCATAATCCCAAGAATGCAGATGAGGAGGCTTGGCATACCATTGATGTCAGGAGAGCGGTACTGGAGTACCTTCACAGGACTGCGGCTGTCCGGAATTTAAACAGTCTTTTGATGACTTCTGGGTCTGCCTGGTCAGGCAAAAAAGCCTCAGTTGCGACTACAAGCAGATGCACTTGGACAGTAATTCAGATGGAGTATCCGTCATCTGAACCTCATGTTACTGCACTGGTTGAGGGACGCTCCAACAGGGTAATGGCTGCTTCCTGGGCTGATGCGCATGGGGCTTCCATTTAGGAGATTTGCAGACAGCCACCTGGGCGGACCCTAATACATTCATAAGACCCTACAGGTTGAATGTGGATAACCCGAGGGATGGCTCCTTTAGAGTAGAGGTTCATTCTATCTGGGACCCCTTCCACTGCAGAATGCATGGGTACACCTCATGACATAAGTACTGGGACAAGTAAGAGGGACATGGTGGTAATCGATTGTTAACTGGCAATCTTCATTACTCCCAGTACTACTCTTCCTCATCAGCGGACTGACTTCCAGTCCTGTCCTCCCCGTGTGTGGAAGAACCCATTATTAAGATTGGCAAAACTAACAAAGGATTTTGGGTTGTCGTATAGGGAGGAAATGGACCTCAAGAGAGAAAAAAAAGGTTCCTGTTGGAGAGGCTGGGCCTCATAATGTAAGTACTGTGACAAGGAAGAGTAGGACTGGGAGCAATAAAGATCACAGGCAAGTGATTGTGACATGAACCTGCAACACTGGCCAGGAGAAAGAAGTTAAGGGAACAATCATCACTGCAATGAAAGGGCATGCCCTTCACCCACAACCATAAGAGATCGAAGTCTAATGCATCAGAGCAATGAGCACACCAGGCGCAGATAAATACCTCGCACAATCATGGCAGTAGCAAACACGAGTGGTGGCCAATTTTAGTATTAGCCATATTACGAACAGTCACAATAAGCCAACTGTGTATTCAACCTCCTTTATTTGAATGCTTACTGGTACTGCATACTTCCCATTATCAGTTCCTGTGACTTCCTGTCTAATGCCGTAGGTCATGTCCTGACCTATGCCAACTTCTTCCTACATACCGTTGTGACAACTATGATTGACCAATAACATTTATTACTAATAATCTAAGACATTACTTATTTTTGATATATAAGTACCTTTAGCTTTATTTTGATACTAGCAAAAAGTGCCCGTACTCCGCACGGGTTCAGCAAACAGACATGCTAACAGTTTCATCAACTGTTGAAAATCAATGATCCTATAAGTCTCAGTTCTAGTTGCTTATAGGGTGATGTGCTTTGCAGTCTGCAGTAAACTGCACTGAGAATGGGTGTGTGTGGCTGACTGGCATATCCCAGAGCAGATGTGCAGTAGAGGCGAGAGTTGGAGTGCTGCAGCATACTGGGACCTTCTGTGCACTCTCTCCACATGTCGCCTCACCCTGGCGCGGTGCACTGCATTGCGGTGCAAATATCTCAGAAACCGTGCGCCGTAAGGCCTTGAAATATGGCTTTTGAGGAATGGGACCTTTGAGTTTTGTTCCTCGCATCGATACTCTTAAAATTTGCTTTGTCCAGTCCTTCTACGGCCACAATGATGTTTCGATGATTTCAGTGAACAGTCTCATATGTGAAGGGCTAAAATCTGAGGAAAGGAGTGGGGTGTCCAAATGTTACATAGCCAGTAAAGTCTGAAGGGTCCTAACAGGTTACTATGCAAAATGTGGTGCAGATTGGTGGAATGGTGTGGCATTGTATAAAGACCAGGGGCCCCCTTTTATATGTATAGAGAAGATAGAGATACCAAAAATGAACTTATGTACAGGAATTCTCGCAAAATAAAGCATGGTGGGTGGATCGTCTGATGCTCAGATGTAGGTGTGAAATAAAGAGCTCACGGGTATGTATCCCGGAGTGCTAATCAAAATGCGTCTTGCTTCATATGTGGATAAGACTACTTTTTAGTTGGTTGGCGATTAATAGCTTTTACAAAATCTAAGAAGCAAGAAATTATTCTGTTTGACATATGAGCGTTACAGCTAGCTCTGTTTATTATTTGTATTTTACACTGCAATTTGCTTTTTTTTTTACTTCGCAGCATGTGGTTAGGCAAGGTAAATAACAGGGGTCATTACGAGTTAGGAGGTAACCATGCCGCTATTAGCGGCATGGCTACCCCCTTACTGGGTACCGGGACCGGGTTCCTCGAATGAGGAATTACCGGGCCATTCCGACCTTGGAGGGCCCGGTAATTCCTCATTCAAGGAACCCATCGCCATTCCCATTTGAGCCCCCATAGGGCTCAAACTCAAACTCCGGTCGGGTCTGGGTCCCCTGAATGGGTAAATACTGGGCCATTCCGACCTTGGAGGGCCCGGTATTTCCACATTCAGGGAACCCGGACCATCCCCATTCCCATTTGAGCCCCCATAGGGCTCAATGGGAATGGGGAGCATGCTAACAACCGGCCGTTAATGATGGGCCCGTTGTTAGGATGCTGGGCTGCTCGCGGGACCCGCTAAGGACGTCTGGTAAAACCAGGTGTCCAGAGTGGGTCCCGCGAGCAGATCTTGTAATAGGGCGGTAAGGGGTTAACGGCTCCGGCACCTTTACCAGCGCTGCTAACCCATTACCGCCCACCTCGTAATGAGGCCCGTGTAAGGGCCGATCACGTTCAAGCTTCTCATCTGCACAGCACTGAAAAATCACACAACTGCAATTGTTCTCCTTGCAGTCAAGACTGCTATTTTCCTGTCTTTTTATAACAGCTGCTTTGTATAATAGGAATGGTTCACTGAAATATGAAAGACTCTCCAAACACTCTTACCAGTATCTGCTTTATTACCGTGCTTTCCCCGTCAGCTGGATGCGAGCGAGGATCCTCGCGCTGGCCTGAAAGGTCAGCTGCTTTTAGTCGAGCACTGGTGGAATACTAACAAAGTCCTTATTCAAATGACCTGCTACAGTACTTATTAAATTGATGGCCTGGCGCTCTAATTAAATTCTGTCGTCATTCGGAGGCAGCGCGCAGCTGCACTCTATTCAGCATTAGGTGCTACTGAGGCAAAGTTCAAGCAGAATCTATGGTTCGGAGCTGCGTTTCCCCACTAAATTAGCAGTCACAGGCAGTGTATAATTAATTAGCAGAAACCAGGGAAAGCTTGTCCTTTAATAAGGATTTTTTATTTCCACATTACACAAACAGTGGGAATTGATGTATTAAGTGCTTGGCCATTAATGCTGTTTAATGTCTGCCCGCTTGTTAAATTGAGACGTCTAGTTACATACGTTCATCGTTGAGGGGTCTATACGGATTTTTCAATGTTTGCTGACATTTGAAGGCAAGCTCACAGAATCAATACAGGCTTCATTGGTAAATGTTATCAGCGTTGGCTCACGAGCATGATTCTAAATTGCTTGCACCAGTACAGCTAAAAACAGGAATAGATGTTTATCGTCGATTGTTTTCACATCCGTTGTGTTAAACATTCTCAGCTCAGTACAGCTTCCGTTCCGCCCTTATTAGGCAGTTGTCACTCAAGTACCCAGAGAAAATTCATTTGTAATGTCATTCTTTATTTTGAATAACGCATTATAAGCCTATCACAGTACCAATATTATGTTACAAAAAAAAAGTTCATGGTATAAACTTATCCATTTATATTTTGACAGTCAGTGATTTAAATGGGATAAGCAATCTTAGAGGGGGCTCCAGCTTGGGTGTTGCTAGGTCTGGAAAAGATCCGGAGCTACGCTAATGTCGGGACTCGGGCTAGCTAGCCTTTGGGTTGTAGCCCTTGAGTGTCTATCTGGGGCAACCAACTGACCCAGGCAATAGCCTCCACTACCCCTCATCCCCCTAGTGGCACCTCTGCGCTCCAGCACTCCCATATTATGTTCCCACTATTCATAATCTTTTATTCACAAAATCCATCTCAATTTAATTTCCAGTCTCATTTTCAGGCATATTTCACTGGGATTAAACTGTCCCATATTCTTGTTTCTTATCTCCAACACACCAAAGACACTGAACCCCTATAAAGGTGGTAAGTTTGGATCTAGGCATTATTCTTTTCTCTTGTATTTTTGGATTTAATCAACTAAAACATTTAACAGAACACTTTGACTTTTGCCCTTTTTTCTCAATATTTCCCCTCTTTATTTAGTCTGGTATTATCGTAAACCCTGAAGCCACAAATTAGTTCATTTAGGTGGTGCTTCTTTCCCCAATTCCTTGAACTAGAAGACAATATATAGTGTCAAATCCTTAAATGTAATATTGTCCGCCTTGAACCAGGGTCGGACTGGGACAAGAAATAGGCCCGGACACTGAAAAAAAAGTGGCCCACCCCTCGCCTCACAAAAGTGGCCCACCCCTCGCCTCAAAAAAAGTGGCCCTCAAACCATCATCTGTGAATCGTGTCAATTCACGACTTTACAGAAAATGCTACTTATGGAGCGTTCATGAGTTTCCCACATTACATCACAGCTCATAAAATATCGTAACTTTGCATACAAGAATGGATCACGATATGTATCATTAATATCTGTGTGTATAGATCCATATTGTCAAATTACTGTGAATGCAAGCAATCGTCCAAGGCCAAATGATAATATGTTATTGTATAGCACTTACGCTTAAGCTCTTTTTTATAGAACAAATTTGCATACAATATCACCCAACCTGTGTTGGTACTCATTTATCGACCTAAGAAGGATGAAAGGCTGAGATGGCCTTGCTGGGATTCACACCTGCAGATCATACACACATCGCAGTAGCGAGCGCTCAACCCACTGAGCTATCATATCGGATATAGTAAAATGAGCAATTATTATTTGGTGGATACCATTAAACTGGTAACTGAGATTTAACGGCAGACCAGTTAAGTTCATCTGCAGGTCTGGTGCAAATATGGCTGCAATTCGAGCCCGCGTGCATCTACTTTTCAGGCTTCAGATCAGAGGTTGGCAAAATAGGCAAAGCAGCACACTCACAGGACATCCCATACTCTGATCATTCATTACCTGATACATGCAAACAAACATCCTGAACAGCATGCCAGAGATGGGAAAAATAGACACATTACAACAAAGCATTCATTCATTGTGGACAAATGAAGACTAGTCAATGGCCACTT